>NW_026606063.1:50862500-51462500 GCF_029834395.1 Sorex fumeus
TTTGGCCTCCGTTTTGCCCGCAGTTTTTACCACAACATTTGGCACAGTAAGTACTCTATCACCAGTTTTAGAATCATGCCACACTACTTTCTGCTTGTCAATGGGACTGAGGCACAACCTTTTCCAGTGGAATGGAGTGAGTTAATTGCCCATAGGTGAAATGAAAAATAAAATTTTGGTCAGTTTGCTTGAGTGCCACTTAAGGCTGCTCTGCTTAAAGGCAGCTTCCATCTCATCTCTGAGTCTCCATTCAGTGATCCTGCGTCCAACGGCAGAGGCCCCTGCGGCTCCTTGTCTCAGACACTGACTCCTGAAGCCCCAAGTGGGTACATTTAAGTTCCTCTCCTAGGTCAAGTTGATAGAGAATAAATGTGTTTTCTTGGTGATGATAACCGTGATGAGACATGGACCCTGGGCTTGAAGAGATGGGATTGTAAAAACTACCTGAAGTGACTGAACTTTTCACTGTGCTAATTATCTGTAACTACCCCTGGGAGCTAAGCTCCCCATAGCGAGCTTGCTGGGGCCTCACAAGTTTAGCTATTCTGCAAGTGGCACCGATGTTAGAGTCTAAACAGGCGATGTGACCTTCAGAGATTAATCAGTTAAAGCGTCCCTTATGAAGCTGTTTTAGATTATTCTTGACAGTAGCTGTTTTTGACAGGAGAAGGTCAGAATCAAAGTCCTTTTTCAACCATTGTAGGACACACGTCTGCATCAAATGTAGCAAACATGCAGAAATCATTGAGGAGAGGTGCAGGCCTTGTTTTTAACTCCCCATTTTCATGCTTTCCTTTAAAGCAGAGACGTTTGGAACATGACAAATGGGGAAAAATGTTTTCCACCTGTATGCCCAAGCCTATCTGCAGAGACACATAATACCCTTTTGCACAGAGACTCTAACATATTTGAACATTTCTCCCTTTGATGTTGAACCACAGGTCTTAAGTGCGCTCCCCACAGTCCACTTTTACTCTGTGAGTCAAATTGAAGTTCTTGAAATGGTACCGATGGCTTTGCTGGAGTGTGAATGTGCTCTCATTCTATAAGAAAGGATAACCCAATCAGAGCATTGTGTTTTAGTTTCTTTTGTGAAATAAGTCACTTTCTGGCAATGACTGTTTGCTTTTGAAAGCTGGAAGAGTCAATTTGGGGTCTAAGGGACCAGAGAGGAAGCCCCCAACTGCTGACAATTGCTTCTTCCTCAGTGTGAATCTGAAGCTATTGTCCAGATAAGAGAATCGACACTATGCCTGGCCTGATACAGGGGATTCTGTATTTCAAACGTGTGTCATAGAATTTTCTTTAATTCATGCACCTAAATGCATAATAGGTTTAAAAATACAAATGTTACTCAGTCTGTTTCTCAGGGATCATTAAGGAATTGATTTATTTCCAAGGAAAAAAATATAATAGCATTTTATTTCTGACATATGCACTTTGCTTTTATCAAATATAAGACATTGCTTCTGTTTGTTGTTTGGAAGATGAAGAAAGACTGCTATAACTACCATGTTTTACTTTTGGAAACCAACTAAAGGAAAAAACTCCCGTCATATTATAAATATTATAAGGAAACAATGTGAAATTTTCTGTTCTCTTTTTTAAAAAAATAAACAAACTGGAAAGTGAACATAATAGAGGTTAAAAATCCTGAACTCTCTTTACTTGATTGTGAATGCAATCAAAGAGGCCAAGAAGCTCAAAGAAAGAATAATATTTTAAGTCCTTAGGGTCATGAATTTCTCTTAAAGGAAGTCAATCAATAGATTGATCATGAAAATACTAGAGTGCTTAAGTGCCCAAAATCAGTGTGGAGTGCTGGTTTTGGTGGTTTATAAAATACTATTTTCTCCAGTCTGTATAGTTTCAGACATATGAAATAAAGCGGTATAGTACATAATGGAGCTGTGACCTTATTTCTTTCATGGAGGAAATTTTTACATTTGGGGAAATTAGTTATGAGGCCCAGTTAAGTTAGCTGATTAAGGCTTTAGTTATATTTCTATCCTTCTAAAAAGTGACCACCAAGTTTCTGATGCAGTGGCACTCTGCCATTGGATAAGCTACGCAACATATAGAATTATATCATTGCATTCAAAAAAGGGGTTGTTTCATTAGAAAACCATGTGTAATGAAGAAGTAGAGCAAGTTATGTAAGAGGCACACAATGCAAATGCTCCAAAGATAGGTATGCAGGAAGAATAGATAAAATTCTGAGGTCAAGTTATCGTTGTTTGGATGACTCTTGAAGTGTTTACACTTAGCAAAATAAGTAAAGAAGTATAAAAAAGATATTGAATAATTTTACTCACATGTGGCATATGAGTACCTAAAAGGTGAAAAAATTGACATAAGCCAAAAAAATCTAAACACCTAACTCCTAGACTTATTAAAAATCATGGTTACCAAAAAAAAATCATGGTTACCAGATAGTAAAAGAGAGGGGAATGGGAGGATTAAGTGAAGAAATAATTTGTTGCGAGTGGTGAATATCATGCTATACTGAAGTGGAAGCTGTAACCTCAGAGGTTTAGTTTTATTGTCTCTTCAGGGCCAATCAAATTGGAGACATGGCAAAAAGTCAAGAAAAAATTATTGGTAATAATCCAGTAAGATGAAAGGGTGGACTCATGTTGTCAAAGCAGTCATCTTGGCTCTTTGGTCATAAGAAGAAGGTTTTTTTTTTTAATTTTTTAGGGGAAGAAGAGGTAAGACCTCTGTTCTTACATTTAAGTATTGGACAA
Source organism: Sorex fumeus (assembly GCF_029834395.1). Lineage (NCBI taxonomy): Eukaryota > Metazoa > Chordata > Mammalia > Eulipotyphla > Soricidae > Sorex > Sorex fumeus. The sequence goes on from NW_026606063.1 coordinate 50,865,248, forward strand.
GAACAATTGTATCCTTGTCTAATATTGATCTTTGGCCCTGTTTTAAAACCAGTCTCCTGAAATATCAAACCTCAGATAAAAAAGCTTCCCACAATAGTTTATATATACATATGTATATTTAAAGTCACCCATTGGTTATATACTAGGACCTTAAATTAGTTCTGAAAGTCCTTGTCATCAACTTCATATTCACCCAGTTGACCAAATGAAAACAAACAAACCAAAATCAGGTTAGAACATAGAGTTAATGAGCCTGTGGTGATAAATTATAACAAAATGCTGGCAACAATAAGAGGTGCCATTTACCAAGCTCTTATTCTATGCTAGATAGTGTGTGCTGTGTGATTTCTGTACTTTATTCAACTTAATCTTCATTACAACTTTCTAAGATGGGTATTCTTGTGATTCTATTTTGCATATGAGAACATTGAAATTCAGAATGAATTAATAAGCTTGCCTGAATGGTAAGTGGCAGAGGTGGGTTCATATCAGATCTGTGGATCGGAGTCATGCCTTCAAAGGGTAGGAAGCACAGCTTGGGCTTGGGGCTGGTAGCAGGGAGGGTACTGGCCTCAGTGGCTTTTAGCAGCATGCATCTGGGACTCTTCAGGGTAAAAACTAGGAGATGCAGCTACCAATCTAGTTTTCATCCTGGGACAAGAGCGCCACCTTCTCTCTTCTAGGTGTTAGGTTTGAGGGAAGAGCAGGAGTCATTAAGTGACCATCATATAAGGCTTACTGAAGTAGATTTAGGAGAAACAGGGACCCAGAAGTGCAGCAATGAGAAACTAAGGCCAGAATGCATTTTCCAATAGAACTACAGTTTGTCTGGGCAAACAAAGAAGAGTTGGAAGCTTTTTTATATAAAGTCACTAAGAGGCCATGGGGATTTGGGGCTCAGCAGTTACCACAGTTTCTACCAACTTTCTGGGAAAATAATTGCTAATCAGTAAGCTGCCAGCAAATTGTTTAATTTCCCCCTAGGATAATTGGGCTCTGATCATAAACACCCCAAACCAGTGCTCCCTGAAAGGTGCGTGAAAGCTCAGTGCTGGGATGAGCCACACCTTGCAATGGCTAAGTGTGGGTGAGGATGTCAGGGGGAGGTGGCACTTCGATATTGTATTGATTTGAAGCAGCTGTTCCCTTTAACTGCTGCCTCTACTGTTCCTCAGGGGATGGTGGTTCTGTGGGGGCCATGAAGAAAATTTCTGTCTCCTTCAGCCTCTGCAAATCCCAGTGAGGCCTAGTCATGATTGGATTTTGTATACTTTTGAAATCAAAACACCTTGACCAAATGTGCTGTCTGATTTTCAACATCCATTCTGAGTATTTAGTATGGATGTAAATACTTCTCCAATCCAACAATTAAAGATATCTAATCATGGGCTTCTTATAAGTTGAAATGGGTGCATTGTCTTTAGGCACTAGAATAATAATGAGCTGTGCGACTTAGAGTAAATGTCCTAAATTCTCTGAGTCTCAGTTTCCTTCTTTGAAAAAGAGGAAATTACCTTCCTGGGCTGGAGCAATAGCACAGCAGGTAGGGCGTTTGCCTTGCATGAGGCCGACCCAGGTTTGCTTCCTCTGTCCCTCTCAGAGACCAGCAAGCTACCGAGAGTATCCTGCCTGCATGGCAGAGCCTGGCGAGCTCCCCGTGGCATATTCGATATGCCAAAAGCAATAACACCAAGTCTCACAATGGAGACGTTACTGGTGCCCACTTAAGCAAATCAGTGAACAACGGGAGGACAGTGCTGCAGTGCTACAAATGCTACCTTCCTGTCAGGGTTGTTGTGAGTAAGACAGTTCAGGTGTCAGACAATTATGTGATGGCCCTCCTAAAAGCATATTCCTGTTAGTTTTACAGTTGGAAGTTTCCCTGAGCTCAGGAAACTCTGATTCTATGTCCCATTAGTAGTTTTTCTTGAGTTTGTCTTTAAGAAAAGGGCTCATCTTCAAAAAGAAACAAAATATATACTTATCAATGTGGCTCCTTGGCTTTTGTTCTTGACTTAGAGTTTCAATATCAATTCTGTGGTCTCTTATCAGTATTCCTGACTGATTAGCTTATTTTGCCACCACCTTATTTAGGCAGATACAATAAGGGTCTATAACTGCCAGGCCACTAGATGCCACCACCATACATAGTTCTTTAAGACCCATGAACAATCCAGCTACAATGGCATCTTGGACATTTATCCTGGTTATGAGTATGTGCAATTACCAGAAAACTAAGAGAGTAGGATAAGGTTTTTTGCTTCCCTGACTTTATCTTGGATTCATTATAGGCTAAGATAAGAATATCAGCAGTTACGCAGAGTTCTTATGCTTAGAACACTAAGACAGAGTATGCATGTATGTGCACACACATGTGGAAATTATGTATCATTTTCATTAAATTTTCCTACACTTAAAAAATACATACAAATGCAACATTCTTCTTTGCTCATAATAAACAACGTCCAAAGGATTGGTTAAAATGTATTTTGTACAAACAGTAGCTGCATCTGGAAAAATGGTTAGTGGAAAATACAACTGCTAGGAGCACTTTACATTTTTGCCCCTTTTTCTAAACGAATGCTCTGAAAAGTTCGTTTTATATCAGAAGAGCTTTTTCTCGAACCTGTTTTAAAGTTAATTATCAAATGCTTACATCTTCTAGCTCTTGCCTATGGATCCCTGCTGGGTTTGTTGTTTCGCTTTCCTTGGGAAAGAGTCGCTCTATAGAAGATCATCTACATGATGTCACAGTCCAGGGACTCTAACCGTCCTAGCTAATCAGCTTAGAACATCAGTACCTCCTTAATGTGGGATTTGGGACCTTCTGGATGCAGGGCGAGGAGCTGAACTAGTCTGCAAGCACATCACTTTATTTCTTTTGCTTTAAGCAAGAATAATTTGCCTTTTTTTCTCTCTCATCTTTCTCCCTTGTTGTTTTGCCCCCTGAAAACTGTGCAGCAAAAGCAACCTCCAGGGTGGACACTAAATCTTCTGATGCAGGCAGAGCAGTGATAACATCTGAACTGAGGGTGCTTTTCCAGGGCATGCTTGACAGATGTAGCAGGGCCTTTTAGGATTTAGTGCTGGAGCATATCTATTACCCGCGCTGCAGCACAGCTTGGCAGGAGCTGTGTGGTAATCTCCCATGAATTCTGTCTGACTTATCAGAGCGGCTGAGCAAGTTGCTGCAGGACGCAGAGGCTCTGCCGCCAGTGGGAAAGGCAGACCTTCCGCTGGAAGCACTTTGAACTTTCTTCTATGGCATGTTTCCCAGGTGGGCTTCTCCTGCCCTGGAATGTATCATCCCTTGGCCCCTTTTGCTTTTGGAGATATCATGTCAAATTTGCCTTCACCCTACTGGCTTCTGAACATGCAGTTTCAAGAGGCTAAATTTAATTTCTAATATGGTTAATAGGGCCAAGTCATTGCTTTAATGCAGTGGCAGTTTGCCTGGGACTCTGACAGGAAAGTTAATATGGCACATTTCCTTCCTTCCTTCCTTCCTTCCTTCCTTCCTTCCTTCCTTCCTTCCTTCCTTCCTTCCTTCCTTCCCTCCCTCCCTCCCTCCCTCACTCCTTCCTTCTTTTCTCTCATTTCACTTCTGTTTCCATCTCTCTCTGACCCAGGTTTGGTTTTCTTACCGATAAAGAAATAGTCTTCTTACCTAACTCCTGCCCCAAGAGCCTCATTTGGTTCTACCAGAATGTGCTATTGGGCAGCTTTGTCTTCCTCTGCTCTAACAATTACCTTGGCATTTTATAAAAATACCAAGATTGATCACAAACCCCAAATTGTTTAGATCACAGATTAAAGTTTAATTTTGGAGTTTTGCTGTAGGGTTAGAATTAGCTTCAGAGTGTGTGTCGCATAGGAGGTGCTGTAATTTGTTTTAAGGATAAGGCCTTCAGGCAGCTGTGCATAAAATGAGCATGATTCCTTATTCCCACGGTTGGTTTTTGAATGGGAGTGCAATTAGAATTTTTTTTTACCCAGAAGCACATACAGTCAGAGCAAAGATAATACCTTGAATGCATATCAGCCTAGGCGACCTCTCCTGGAAATTTATTTATTGTTCACCATGTCCTGTTGCAGGGATTCCATGCTTTCCTTTACAACAATAAACTCACCCTTTAATTTGAAGTCAGCTGTATTCATAGAGACTCTTGCAGTGTCCTTGTTATTATAAAGTGAGACCTCAATGGTGAATTTTAATGTCACTCAGAGAAATGTGCAACTGGTTATTTTTCATTACAGAATAGAACACACTAGAAATCAGATGGCCTAGCTGTATCCTCTGTTGCTGCAGAGATTTTCCTGCTGTGTGTGGATCCCCGCACTCTATGTCCCTGAAAATCTACTTCTCTCATGCAGGCAACATTTTCCTGTTTTATTATGCTGATCATACTATCCCCCACTGGAGGACTATTGGAGTCAATGTTCACAAATTCCTTACTTGCCCTTGGAAGCAGAGGTGGGCTTCTCCTGGTCATCTGGATGTTCTGGGCATGAAAAATAGGAATCTGGTATTCCTCACTGGTGAGTGTTTGGATGAGGGATGAACTTTTATGGGATCAGTACTGGAAGTGGGAACCTTTGCATATCCTGTAGCACTGTAGCACTGTCCTCCCTTTGTTCATCGATTTGCTCGATTGGCACCAGTAATGTCTCCATTGTGAGACTTATTATTACTGTTTTTGACATGTTGAATATGCCACGAGGAGCTTGCCAGGCTCTGCCATGTGGGTGGAATACTCTCGGTAGCTTGCCAGTTTCTCCCAGAGGGACAGAGGAATTGAACCCAGGTCGGCCGTGTGCAAGACAGACGCCCTACCTGCTCTGCTAACACTCCAGCCCTTGCATATTCTACAGAAGAAAATCTTAGGACAGTTCCCTCTCGCTTACCATCTCTGCCTCTATTATTTCAACCCACATATTGCTTAAAGAATAGTCTTAAAAGCTTTCGTTCTCTGAGATTTTTTTTGTTTGTAAATCAAGATGTTCTAAAATCGACATACTTAGGATATCTGAATTTTGAGAGTTTAGCAATTTGAAGACTGTATACATTTTTAGAGGCAAAGAAACCCATTTCACAGATCCATATGGTTTGTGTAAATATATCCTTATCCTCTTCCATGCTTTTATACTTTTTAATCTCAAAATATGCCTTATAACCTATTTGGATCCACTTTCTGAAAAATGGTTGAGACCATTAATTGAACAAGTACCTTCTTTCCCTCCTGCCTCTTCACTCTAGCAAACCAATCAAGGTGACTTTCATTTTGACTCAGCAATATGTTGAAACAGATTTTGACTATGACGTTATAATGCATTTGGGTCATGATCATTATATTGATAGGGACAAAATGCATTTTATTTATAATCAGGTCCAGATATACAAATCCACACCCAGTTTCCTTTATTGAACTTAAATACACTGAATGCAAAAGATCACTAAAGGTCTTTTTTGGCTCTTTTCTATCCAAATGGGCAATTTGGATAATTCAATCAAATAGGCAGTCCATGCATTGAAAAGCAGCCAGGTTATTGTTGATTGTCTTACTTAGTACAAATGTTCTAATCAGCAGTGCAGTAGAACAGATAGGAAGGGTTTTCAGTTCTACAAACTGAGTTCTTTCAGTCTTGGAGTCAGAAAGCTTGTATACTTAGCACCACTTAGATAAGCTGATAGAGAAGGTTTTCCTGTGGGATAGCCCTCTGCTCTTCCTGCAGTGCTGGAACTGTTGGAAAAGTAGGATTGATACAGCTGAAAAACCCAGTATTACTTTGATATAAATGTCCAGGAGTTTTGCTGATTGCTCAAAAGTTATTTCTTGTAGGTCTCACTCCTTGGTACAGCCTTTTCTAATAGTTACTTTTGGGGGAGGGAGTGGGAGGATCCCAAATGCTACTCAGGAGGTCCAGCCCACCCATCTCCCAGTGATTCTCAGTACAAGAGCCCTAGGATGTGATGCTGTTCTAGCACTTTGGTGCTGGAGATACCTGCGTGAGTCACCCTGGCAGTGCTCAGGGGGCCTCCAGGGCTGTACCCTGCTATACCCTGGGGAACATTTCGAGCTAGGGATTGAATTGGTACCTTAACATCTATACTATCTCCTAGTGCCAATAATTTTAATTTTCAGTTTACCAGTCTTGCCAGTTTTTCCATTTTTTGTCATACAATTCAGAAAATATCAAACATTTGATAACTTGAAAATAATTCTTATATATAGCCTCAACTTAATTTAAAAAAACTTAAAAAATTTTTACTTCAGAACATACTTTAACTAGCTTTTCATGTCAACAAATATACTTCTACAGTACTACTGTTATTGGCTACATAGTATTCTAGAGTTTTTGACTATGATAAATATCGTTTAACCAATATGTCCAATGTTGGAATCTGGGGGAATTTCTGACTTTTGCTCTGATCCATAGTTATTATATTACATTTTACCCTATTTAATGATGTGTCTCTAATTATTTTTATAGGTATGTCTCTGGAAGGAGCATAACTGAATCAAGGAGTTTTCAAAAACTTTCAAGGTTTTTGATCAATCAAATTGTCCAACAAAATGGCTCTAATTGTTCATACTTTCACCAGTTTTAGGTCTGTAAAAACATTTGTCTTGGACCCTTCCATGATATTACCTTAAAAAATAGTACCAATTTGCAAAGAACATTTATTTAATTTTTTTCGTTTGCTACTATTTTTTAAAATTTTCTCTTAGAATTGTATTTTGTGTGATTCTCTTTTTGGTCTGATTTTCACAGTGACATTCCTTCTATAACTTTTGTGGACATGGACTACTTTTCATCTGTTTTCCTGTTCATTCCCTGTGATGTTGCTGATGTGTAATAGGAGATTGCACTCAGTCTTTGTGGTGGGGTTTACACACTAGGTGGTAGTGCTTACTGGAGGCAATCTCACTGGTCATAGAACTTCCACATCTTCAGCTGTGTTGCTCGCCAGTGTTTGCATATTTTCATTGTGGTGGTTCTCACACTTACCTGACTGTGCAATGGAGATTGCATATTATCAGGGCATTGGAAGTTCCAGAGAGAAAAGGTATAATGACAGTGCTCAGAGTTTGTAGGTAGCACTGAGGATCAAACTTGCAGCCTGACACTTGCAAAGCAGGTGCTTTCTCTGCCAAGTTATTCCTTAGTGCCCTTTTTTCTACCTCTTAATACAGGAAGATTTGGACTGAGTTGTGTAGGTATGCTGATAACTCTTACTCAGTTGATTTAATTAAAAATGGAAGAAAGATCAAACAGCTGCTTTATATTAATGGAAGTTGAAAAATTGGATAGAAGAATGAAAATAATTCCATTAGAAATTAGAAAAAATTAAAAATCTAAAAAAAATCAAGCTTTATCAGATGTAAGTCATCAGAAGTCAACAGACTTCTAAAACTAATTTGGCATTATCTCCAAAGATAAACATGTGCCCACTCTTTGACACAGAAAACCCACCCCACTTAGAAAACAACTTTTGCACATTCATGAATTTTCATATCTTCTTAAAAGAATATTCCTTCTTAGCCAAGCAGAAGTATGTAAATTACTTTAATGCCATCAAGGAAACAGATAAAGACACACTATTTTATGATGGAAAACAATATATGTTATGGCATAGATAAATATTACTAAATGACATAGAAAAATACAATATATTTCCAGAACATTAAAAGAAACAACACAAGGTATTATAGTGTTTCTGTAGTTCTCTTGAACTACACTATATCTTCATTTCTGATAAAAATTCACTTAAAAATAAATCAATGGAAGTTAGAAATATGATGATACTTGGAAGAAATGTGGATGTGGAGAAAGGAAAGTGATGCCTACCCGTGGGTGCAGGTTAATCATAATGGTTTGATTTTTGAATGGGATGAGAGCTCAAACACATACACTATACTGTTATTTATAAATAAATATATGCTATTGCAAATCTGATAGTTTCAGATAACATCTTAAAAAGACAAAGCAAGAGGGTAGCAATAGGTAGCAAGGGGGCAATTTCTTCAGATTCCTAAAAGAGGACATTTTATTCTTTTCTTTACAATTTCTTAGTTGTTCAAATACTTTTTTTTTTTACTCTCCACTCTTTAAACTCTTCTTTAAAGTTGGTGGTGAGGGTTTGGTAATGGGAAAGTGTCTAAGGTGGTTTGTTATTTCTCCTGCCTCCCTCCTGTCCCTTAATGATTTTTTCCTCTGAGGAGTGTCACCTGGTGGATTGGGTAATGGGCTGGAATAACTCGGTTGGTCACTGATGCCTTTCTTGACCAGGCTGATACTGTTCTCAGTCACCATGCTGCTGAAGGGGAGAGTTTTGGAAGTCACGGTGACAAAGTTATTTTCTTGTTAAAAAAATACTGAAAACTTTTCTATTTTCCACAGTCTTGTTTCCACGGATGTGACTCGGTAGTTCAAATATTTTGACTTCAAGGTGAGGGAGGCAGCATGAGCACCGTGGGAAAGGACATTTCAGGAAGCCAAACTCCTCAGTGATGAGATTTTCTCATCCTGTATCTAGAAGGGCTAAATTAACTTTTTCTCTTTGGGACTACCTTCTCTCTCTCTTGTCTCCATCTATGTCTCTCTCTGTCTCTGTCTCTGTCTTGTCTGCCTGTCCTTCTCTCTATATACATATATATTTATTTATATATCTGTACTAGTCTAGGGTAACTGGAGATTTGTATATATCTGTACTAGTCTAGGGTAACTGGAGATTTGTATATCTTCTCAGGGACATTTTGAAGATCTCATCCTATTTACTTTTACCAGGTGATAGCCAGGAGACAGGGATGCTATCAAACATCCTACAGCCACAGGCTAGTCCCTTGAATGAAGAATTATATGAGACAAAATATCATGAGTACAGAAGTTGAGGATCCCCAGCTAAAAGAACATTTCCTTTTTATATTTGGGGAGGCAGTTTTATGGGTCAACAAAGTGTAGAAGCTGGGACAGGCAGACAGTGCCGTGCTGGTTTCCGGTACAACATCTGCTTAGAGGTGCAGTCTATTTTCTGTGTCATTTTGTCATTGATGCAGAGTAACTCAGTAAAATCATCTTCTTCCACCTGAGTGCAAGTAACTTGAGGGCAGTAATCTATGGCTTATGTTGTTCTGTATCTTCCATAAAGCCTCTTATAAAGTAGGTATGCTGCAAGAGTCTGCTGAGTGAACCAATCACTTAGAAAGCAAAGTTAAATTCTATATACTTAGAGGAATTGTTGGGGGGGATTTGAGAATTTTTAGGGGAAAGTGTGTAAGATATTAGCTGTCTACCATAAGCCTTTACTTACTGTAGATTTACAGAATGTTTGCATAAGGGACCATCTCTCTGAATCCCTCTTATTTATACAGGAGAATAAGAATCTGAGATGTTTAGTATTTTACACAAATTTGCCCAGCATGTCACTGGCAAATGTGAAGTAATAAATCCATATTGACGCTTGCTGTTCACTTAGTTACTTAATAAATTCCCCTCTTAAAGACATGCAATATTGAGCTCATCATTTTAGGGATGATGTACATACTCCATATGCATGTACATTTCACACACATGTGTGCATGTGTGTCTATGTGTGTGCAAGCTTCTTGGGATGAATAACAAGCATTGATTATTTGAGCATAGATGTTTCCTGATCTCATTCTTCTGCACAGCATGAGAGATTTATTCCTTTTCTAAAAGAAAGGGCCATCAGTACACCCTATAATGCTCTGACCACTGCACTTACCATGTTTTGTTGAGAGAGTAACTATACAATTTTCATATGCATATGCATAAACATATGCAGTTTTCTAAGTTGTCATTGAGAGGGCAGGAACTATATTATCTTGTTTAGTGTTGAACACATTAAAATGTTTTATTAAAGGTTTCCATTAAAATATAAATACATAATTATCAATAAATAATGTTAACAATAGCTATTTGGGAGGGAGAATCTTATTTGAGTGGGTTCCTTGATGGTCATATAGAGCTTACCAAAGGGATGCTGACAATAAATTTGCTTAGATGACAAATGTTAGAAACTCAATAATTCTTGGAAGAGTACGGCTGGGAGGGCCTGGCTAGTAGAGCAAATACTCATCTAGCTGCATCTTTATCATCTCTGAGAGCACTAGTGGCAATGAGTAGACCCATCTTCAGTGCAATTTTTTAATTATAGGGACCATTGATAGCTATGTTTTTTAAAAATTGCTATAATGTCTGAGCAATACGCCCACAACTTGTTATATGGGAGATGAGATAGCTCGTTATCCTGATAATTCTTCAATAGCTGCTCCTAATAGGGTGAGTTAAGTACAGAGTGTCTGCTGTCAGTGAGAATCTTCTCATTGAAGTTAAATTCAACATTATTTTCACATGCTGTTTTTTGTCATCTCCTGACTTGAAGGTGGTGAAGGTGGAGAATACATAGGACATTAGAATGGATATTAAATTACCTGGAGTGAAGGATCTGTGATTTCATGGCCTCAAGGCTTATATAGCTTCTGCCATACCGGGTTGTAAAGAGACCATTTCAGGTGGGTTCTCTGGAGCTCAGCACTTGTCTGGAATGATTCTCTGCTCTCTAGAGGGCAGTCAAAGAAAATCACAGGAGGGCAAGTGGCAATTCTTTCTATTTTCTGTAAGAGCATCCAGGTGAGGGGGACTTTGGAGTAGGGTCCCTTCTGCAGACTTGACTTTTTTCCCAAGCTCTGAACAACTCTGACTCATCCTTTCCTGTATACCTACTTTTCTCTGTTTGGCCTTCTTATTGATGGTAAAGGTAAAGGTAAAGGCCCTCCCGTTGATCGTTGATTTGCTCGAGCGGGCCCAGTAACGTCTCCATTGGAGACTTTGTTGTTACTGTGTCTGGCATATCCAATACTCTCGGTAGCTTGCCGGGCTCACTATGTGTGTAACAGAGAAACTTTCCATGGGAGCTATTGCAGTCCCCTTCTCTTACTATAATGTTAGGTACTGCACCCATTTTACCTGGCTACTGACTTCTTTTCCATAGGATTTTAAGAGGGATCACCTTATTGTAACCTTATTGTAAGCTACTCAATACCTATTATAGTTCCTTTTCTAAAATCCTGATTTCATCCTGGCCCTTCTGAACCCTTTTTTTAACTTATTTTTTAGGTTTACCTCTTTAGAATGTCTCTGTCCCAGGGGAAACTCCAATTCACTGCCTCTACTGCAGCTCACAGCCTCTTTCGCTCCTTAGACTTGGGTTCTGGTTATTTAGTCAAGGACATCAGCTTATAGGTATGGAGCACTATTACCCATTCTTGCCACTTTGAATTTACCTGTTAAAACCCTAGCTCTGCCTCTGCTGGTCCCATACCTACAGAGCTATTGTGGCTAGAGAAATCACATGACCAAGCAGAATTCACACTTTCAAAAACATTTATTGGACAGACAGGTGTGGGGGGCATATCCTGACAGGGTTATGCCTGGTTTTGTGCTGAGAAAAGACCTTTGGCAGTACTCTGAAGAATATATATGGTATAGGGAATTTAAACTGGGGTCTACCATGTGCAAAGCAAGGGCCCTAACTCCTGTGTTATTTCTCCAGCCTCAACTTTACATTTATGACAGAAAATACTTCTCTCTGGATCTGAATTTTGGAGACCCAAACTAAACCAAAATTGACCTCCATTTTGGATAATAAGACACTGCAGGGAAAGGGATGTGGGAAGTTTTATGATGGAGGAAGGTTCATGTCACTCTTTCTAACCAGCCTGGAATTTCTTAGCTTGGTTCCCTCTCGCCAGGTGAATCATAACACTCTTTGGTCACCTGGTCATGGGGGTCAGGCCCAGCTGTTTCTGAGATGTGAAAGCATTTGCTAATGTTCATTCTGTGACATGGCACAAACTATTGCTTTGGGTCTGGAGGTGTGGGGCTCACGTTGAGACATTTATCTAAGATATCTTGCCCTGGAAAATAGCATGACACATTCTGGAAACTCCAGTCTCAAAGCCTGGTGAGACATGACTTGGGCAGACTGTGTTCCAGTGTGTTCCAGTTGCAGTGACTCATGTACAGGTGCAACTTTCTATTTATCCAGAGTCTCCTTTCTGTACTAGGGACCTGGACTGTGTGACAGTTGTAGCACAACTGTATAACCCAAAGTGTTAGAAGGAGCGTGAGGTGGCTTGTCTATGGGACCAATGTCCTAAGCAAGGTATTTTGAACTTAGGAAAGTGGAATGATGTCTTTCCTTTCAATTTTTTACTTTTTGTCATTTTGCACCACACTCCATTCTGCTCAGGACTTATTTCTGGCTCCATGCTCAGAGATAACTCCTGATGATTCTATAGGAGCCATATGAGATGCTGGTGGTGGACCCAGGGTTGGCTGCATGCAAGACAAGAACCTTGTCCTTGGTACTATCTTTCTGACCTAAAGAGGAATGATTTCTCAGGAAGCTTTGTTATGGAAATGACAAGATTATACTTTCTAGATCCCAATGATTTTGTTGGGCCTAAAACATTTAGTGTTTAGAGCCTTCATGGTTTCAGATAGTAGGGCTAGCTTGGCCAGAAGGAATTTTGGCACCAGAAGTACAAGGAACCAAACCATGGGTAATGATTCATTGTCCGCGGTGCTATTATAAGGATGAACAGAAGTGATATCAAAATGAAAGAATGGTGTTGGGACCTTTGGCTACCAAGTCAGCAAACCAAACCTTTTGTCTTTAAGTCTACCTGTTTCTTTCCATAGGATGACAGATAGTTTAAAAAAACAGAGGGTACCTTTCCCCTTCATATTTGTGATACAAATGGTGAGACATAGTGGCTGGAGAAAATTCCTGTGAGAAATACTCATTGTAGGAAAGGATTCTTCTTCCTTTAAGCATACTTTAAGCCTCCTTTTTCCTTCCTGCCAACTGGGGACAGTCAGAACTGAATTGTCACAAGTTGTTCTCCAGGTTTCCTGCTTTGTAAACCGGATATAGATGTTTTTTATTGATAACTGGCATGGGTGAAAGTAATCTGGAGGAGCTTTTTCAAATACAGGTTATTGAGAAATATCCAGCGTTATTCACATATAATAGGTTTCTGTGTTTTAATCAGGTATACCACACAATTTTCTCTGGTTCTCTTTATATCTCTTTGAGCGTAAGTGATGCTAAATTCATTAGCAACCCTAGATTCATGATGCACAGAGTTCTCAGAATCTCATCCTTGTTTTCTTTGCAGGGAAGCTACCGAGAAGTGCTCTAGGAGTCTGGGGTTAGGGCTTCACTTCTGGTGATCCTCAACCAGTCTGATTGGTGGCTCAGTGCTCAGGTTTGCGGATGGAATATATTTGACCATCTGATCACCAGAGCATTCCAAGAGAGCTCAGGAGCCTCACCCAGTAATACTCGGGATGTCATGTGGTGTGGGGCACAGAACCCATGAATTTTCTCCTAGTACCCCATCTTGTTTTTATATGTGTCACTGTCAGAAAGGATGCTTCCTTCCCCTCAGACTTCTACTTATTGCTAAGCAAGGCCTTAGGAATAACAATGTGACTCCTTGCCAAGAACTCTCATCACATAAGACAATCCCTTCTCCAGTAGCGATACTCAGAACACTTTTAAAAGGGAATGTACTACTTTTAACTTTCAAAGTTGTTTTTGTTATTACAGTCTTGAGCCTTTATTGAAGTGCTTGTATTTACTATACAGTTAATAATTTAATGCATACATCATTCCAATACCATACCCACTATTTATTCCTACTTCCCTCCACAACTCCACAAAGTTTTCAAGGGCCCCTCACTTGACCCTTTTGCCCCCATAAACTCATTTCTGTGGTCAAGTTCTCCAGTTCTGTTGCCTTTGGCTATTAGTTTCTCCTTTACTGTGTATCTTTAAATCTCACACATGAGAGAGGTTATTATGTATTTATCCCTTTTCCTTTCTGACTGTACTCAGCTTGACATCCTCTAGTTCTTCATTCACCTAGGTATAGGGATAGAAACCTTTTCCCAAACTCTGATATCATGCCACTTCTCTTTTTACATGTGGATTACAATCTGGTTTACAAGATTATGTGTAATTTTAGGTGTACAATTTCATGTCTCTTCAACATGGATTAACCACTGTCAAAGAGTTAATATCCCCCCATCATCTCCATTGGTCATCTACTCCTGTTTGATTATCTATCCACTTTCCCCAAATTGAGAACTCAAATTCTAGTTTTCTGGGTGGTCCTGATTTGTCTCTTTGTGGTTGAACTGGCCAGAAGTGGGTAAAACATTTCATGTGCGAGGCTGGGAAAGGTCTTGGTTGCTCTTTGGTAAAAAGTTGATGGCACTTTTCAATATGTGGTGAAGAGGTTTTAGGCTTGGAAGCCCACAGCATCTCAAATTTCACAGACTGAAGACTAGGCACAGAGTCTCCACATTCTCTTCCAGATCCACAAGACCACATAAAGTTTTAGCAGCAGACAGCTTGCTAATCTGCACAGAAGATTTTTGCCTTGACACCTCAGCATTCCATGTCTGCTATCTTCAACACTGGGTTTTTCTCACTTCTCTTTCCATTCCTCACTTCTTGATTCTCTATTCCATTCTCTCTGTCCTGTCTGTGGTTTTCAGTCCTCTACATTTGAAAGATCAATTACAAATCTGTAAGGCAAGTTCAGATGTCCACCAAAAATGTATTTAAGTAGAAGAAAAATGATAAATACTTCTGTCTACATTACAAAGTGATTTCTGAGCAGATAAAAAGAAAATTCCCTGACTAGAGGAACGTTCCAGTCACCCTAAATTAGGAGTATTTCAGAGGAAGAAAGGGTTAATATTGTGACTACCATAATAATCAGGAATTGATGATGGTCACATCCCCTTCTGCCCTTTGGCAGTGGCCTTAAGATAGAGTATCTTTGGGATTGGGTGAGGTGAGGGATCATTGAATTGCCACATTCTAATATCAAATAGAGCCATATGGATTTTATTTTATTTATTTCTTTTTTTATTTTTTTGGGGGAAGCACATTCTATGGTGCTCATGGACTCTTTTGTGATCAAGAGTCATTGCAGTTGATGTACAGGAAACCGTATATAGTAGTGGAGATTGAACCAGGGTTGGCCACCTGCAGGTTATTAAAAGCCAGTATATTGAAATATAATAAGCATCTAATAAAGTGCATACTTAGAGTACACATTTGACAAATTTTGAAAAATGTTTATACCTATAAAACCACAGCTACCGTGAAGATAATGAACGCATCCATTCCTAAAATGTTTTCTTGTGTTTCTTTGTAATATTTTATTTCTATCTCTGTGCTCCCTGCTCCCCTACCCAATTACTGATAAGTCTTCCCACATTATAGACTAGGTTGAATTTTGTTTTGTTTTGGTGACACTGGGCAGTACTTAGACCTTACTCCTGACTTTGTGGTCAAGGATCACTTCTGGTGGTGACAAGGGGATCATGTTCTGTGCCAGGGATCAAACCAGAGTTAAATACAAGCAAAAAAAAATATGCCTTAGCCTATGTATTATCTCTTCACTCATTAATTCCATTTTTTGAGAATATGGTGGGCTGGAGCAATATCACAGTGGTAGAGCATTTGCCTTGCACGCAGCCAGCCTGGAAGAGCCGGGTTTGATTCCTCTGCCCCTCTCAGAGATCCTGGCAAGCTACCGAGTATATAGTATCTGGCTCGCACAGCAAAGCTTTCAGTATGCCAAACACAGTAACAAGTCTCAGAATGGAGACGTTACTGGGCCCACTTGAGCAAATCGATGAACAGTGGGAGGACAGTGTTTGTATTTGTGGTATTATATATGGAATAAAGTAGTATGTAATATTTTTACCTGATTTTCCCTTCACATGATTAATCTGAGACTCATCTATGTTATTATGTGTTCTTGCTTTGTGTTATTGAGAATCATTAGAAGAGAATTTCTTACTCTCTGCTTCATGAATATTTTGGATATTTCCCATTTGGATTATGAAATAAAAAACTGTTCTAACACTTGTGTACAAGTCTTTGTGTGGCTAATATATACTTCCTTCTCTCATGTGTAAATACCTAGACATGGAATGCAGAACCATATGATTTTTAAACTGCTGCAGGGGTGAATGGAAAAAAATCTAGGTCTGGCATTCAGGAACTCTGGATTTAATCTCAACTTTTCTAATTAATAGCTGTGTGACCTTAAGCAAGGCACTTAACAACTCTGGTGTTTTTAGTTGCTTGTCTGTAGAATGAGATGAAAATGGATCTCTGTATTACTCACAGATTTAGGGAGTACATTACCTAAGCAACTGCCAAGTTTTGAGGTCCCATGGAGCCCAGAAAGACTTATCAAGAACAAGCCACCAGAAAAGATACTTCTGTGCCTTAGGTCTGGCTTTGCCAAGGGAGGGAACTGTTCAAGGCTTTGGAAGTGAAGAATTGCATTTACTGTTTTCGTATTTCTCTTAGCTGCAATTTCTCTCTCTTCCTGCCTTCCACATCCCCTCCATCTCCTGTTATGGTTCTCTGACAAAGACAGGCCCATAGAGCAAGGGTGAACTATTAGGGGCATCTAGTGAAACAAGTCGCAGTTGGAATTAACTTTCTCCCCTTGCTTTTGGCTCATAAATCTAGATAGTAAAAGCAAAGCAGAAGGGTAATATTATAGAGCTGAGACCTCAGGAACAGCTCTGCAGTCCTTAAGAGTTTTACTAAGAAAAAGTTGTCAAAGGGCACTCATATAAATGAATGCGGTTTCTCTGGGCACTTTCTCTTCTAAGAAATATTGTGCATCTTTGGGGTGTAACATCTTTGGCTTCTTTGGGGTGTGACAGACTTGTGCTTACATCTAAGTTTCACTGTGTACTAAGTACTGATATATCTTGGGGATATTGCTTCCCCAAAGGCCTTCATTTTTCATCTGTCAAATAGGAATATCGACATTAATGTTATCTGCCTTATAGCTCTGAGTATTTATGGAAGTAAGGTTCCCACTTATATTTTGAAGGTATAAAGCTCTGCCAGACTGTCCTGGAACTGATTTTTGCTAGAATGCAAGCCTTTTGGGGGTTATATTTTAAGATGTGTAAAAGACTATTAATTTTTTAGTGGTTTAGAAATTTAACAAACACAACATGTGGCATTTTGTCAGTTGGGATGAGGTTGGTTTTCAAGTAATAGGAAACCAAGCCTGAACAATTTCATTCTCTAATGAGAGGAAATCTAGAGTCTCCAGGTCCTAGTACCATGTCATGAGGGATCTGACTTCCTGGGCTCCTTTAATATGATTGCTCCCATCCTCAACGTACTTCCTCCAGCTCCAGAGGCCAGAATGGGAAAGAGTAAGGGAGAATATGTGCCTTCCTTTTCTAGGACACTTCCCAGAGAAGCACTGGCTCTTGAGCTTTTATCCTTTTAGACAGAATTTAGTCACCTAATCAATCCTGTCTTCCTGACTGATCGCTGCAATTTTTATGCAGTTAGTGGCTATCACTTATTAGATGCCAAGTTTATTTTCTTTTGATTGATTCATCATTGGTTTATATTTTATAATACAATATAATTCTCTAAGTATAACTTCATATTTTTATATGTTTATGACTTATCACACTCACCATCAAAGTCCTCATGCCATCCGACCACCCAAGAGGATCCTGTATTCATTCATCCCACCTCCCCCAATCCCTCCAGTAGTCAACATAATTTTTACCAGGTCTGAATGATATTTGTTGCTCTGCCAACTCATTTGCTGTAGTTGTCTATATCCCACATTTCAGGGAAGTTATTGGGAAGTTAGTCTTTAGGAATAAAGATCTTTTAGGAAGGATGAATGAGTTGGGTAATCTTTATAGTGCATGGCTCATGCAGTTGAAAACTAGTGCTCTGCATTATGAAGATTGGGGTAACGAAGGATATCTCTCATTGTCAAGTCTAATTCTTCATATCTGAAATTTCAAGTGTTGGTCACCACTTGGCATTAGGTCAGTGTACTGTTAGAAGGCAATTTAAAAGGATAAATATGTTTAACAGTCATTTATCCTGAAATCAGCATAGAAAATTGCACTATTTTCCTAGAAAAACTCTTCAGCATCTGTGGATTGAGTTTTTGGAATGCAGAGTCCTACTAAACTAAGGATGTTTAAGGAGGTAGGCCATGACACGTTTTGCCTTCTAAATTATTTTTAGTGCCATTCTTGGTCATTATAAGCAACTTACTTTATCATCTCACTAGTGTCATAAAGGGCTGAAGCGATAGCACAGTGGGTAGGACGTTTGCCTTGCATGCAGCCAACATGGCCGACCCGAGTTCGATTCCTCTGCCCCTTTAGGAGAGCCAGGCAAGCTACTGAGAGTATCTCGCCTACATGGCAAGCTACCCATGACATATTTGATATGACAAACACAGTAACAAGTCTCACAATGTGACTGTGCCCTCTCGAGCAAATTTATGAACAATGGGAGGACAGTGACAGTGTCATGAAAGACTTATTCTTTATTTCCTATAAACATTACTAATCTTTTCTTGCTTCCCAAACCCATCCATATATCTTAGTCTACCACTGGGGGAAATTTCATACTTGATCAAACTGTTTCAGATAAGCAAAGTTTCTTTCACATATGAAACTTCTTTTCCTCTCATGAGGTTTTTTTCTTAGCAAAGAAAAGCAGTGGTGTTATTTCCTTTGTTGAGATGGAAAAACCTAGACTAAATATCCCAAGAGTCTTTTTCAAGACAAACTTAGTGGCAAAATCAAGTGGTCAAACAGTCAGAATGTCAAATTGCTGAGACTCCAGAACTCCAACCCTTTGATCTTAGGGAGCTGGTTTAGCTACAGGCATGTCTGAAGAGAGAGAAGTTTCTTTTCTATTCCTCTGAGGTATTAGGAACACAGAGTTCTATCAAATGGTATTTATTGCAGATAATTCAGGAATATACATGTCACTTTGCTAAAAATATAAAATTAATTTAAGAGCATGACAAAGCTAGAAAGAGTTCTGACAACATAGTTTTCAATGTTTTTGTTAGTAAGCCAAGCCACAGAGAAATTGGGTCTCTGTCAAGGCTGTGCATATATTTGATATGCCCCTCTACTTAAATTTTATTCTGTGGAGGTGGGAAAGGAGGTTGGGCCACATTTGTAAGTGCTCAGTGTCTATTTATGGCTCTGTGTTCAGAAGCAATCCCCTTATGGTGTCAGGGGATACTGCCAAGTCAGTACTTCCAGTGCTATCTTCCTGTTCCACTAAACGTTAATATTATGGAAAGCAAAAGCCATTTGTGTAGTCTTATGTGCATAGTTATACATCACTCTTGAAGTTCATGAAAACTCTGATTTCCTTCCCATCACATCATACTTTCAGTGGCATTATGTATTTCTCTTCTAAATTCTGAGAATTAGGAAAAATAGACTCCATACATCCCAATTTTGAAGATGTTCAGGAAATCTATGCTACCAGAAGAGCCAGATAAAGCAAATAAATAATTTGAAGAGACTAATATGTTAAAATGCATCCCTCTTCTATCATGACATTATTTCAGTAAGTGAAGAAATTGATCAATATATTTAAAGCTTTTATTCAGTACTAGGAATTACACAAAGATTTTATACATGTAAGAGTTAGATATTCTACCACTGTAAAATCATTCTATTTACTATTTCAGGTGGGAAGAAAATCAAATGTGGCAGAATTTTTTGTAAATATATAAATTTTTTGTAAATTTCGTAAATTTTTTATGGTTCTTTTGCCTACTTAATATAATAATAAAATTAATTAGACAAATTTGTATTTTGCTTTCTGTATTGATTTTAAGAAAAAGCTAATTATGAAATGATATTAAAATGCACATTTTATTCTATTAATAGTAGTGATCTAAAAAAACTATAATTGTAAACCAACATGTACAAATAAATATATTTTCTTATAAATATCACTTGTATCACTTATCATCCTGTTGATCTTCAATTTGCTCAAGTGGGTGCCAGTAACTGTTTTTTTTTAATTTTATTGAATCACCATGAGATAGTTACAAGCTTTCATGTTTGGGTTACAATAACAATGATCAAACACCCATCCCTCCACCTGTGCACGTTCTCCACCACCAATATCCCCGGTATACTTCCCCTTTCTCACCCTATCCCTGCCTCCATGGCAGACAATATTCCCCATACTCTCTCTCTACTTTGGGCCATTATGGTTTGCAATACAGACATTGAGAGGTTATCATGTTTGGTCCTTTATCTAATTTCTGCACATATCTCCCAGCCCGAATGGTTCCTTAAGCCATCATTTTCTTAGTGATCACTTCTCTATTCCAGCTGCCTTCTCCCCTTGCTCAAAAAAGAAATACAAATGATCAAAAGGCACATAAAAAATGCTCCACATTGCTAGCCATCAGGGAGATGCAAATCAAAACAACAATGAGATATCATCTCACACCACAGAGACTAGCACTCTTTCAAAAGAACAAAAGCAACCAGTGCTGGCATGGATGTGGGGGAAAAGGGACACTCTTTCACTGTTGGTGGGAATTCCCACTACTCCAGCCTTTTTGAAAGACAATATGGACAGTCTTTCAAAAACTAGAAATTGAGCTTCCATATGACCCCGTAATACCACTTCTCGGAATATAGCCAGTAGCTGTTTTTACTGTTTTTGGCATATTGAATATGCCATGGGTAGCTTGCCAGACTCTGCTGTGCAGGTGGGATACTCTCGGTAGCATGCTGGGCTCTCCAAGAGGGATGGAGGCTCTGAGGGCGGCCTCTAATCACCCTTACAGGTGTTCCCATGGTTCACACCATTTTTTTATGTAGGAGTACTGCTATTTATTCAGCCACTGATTAGCTGATTGAATTGGGCATGAACTCCACCTTCCTTTTTTTCCTTTCATAGTTTTATTTATTTATTTATTTTTCGTCTTATATTTATTTATTGAATCACTGTGGGAGAAGTTATTAAGCTTTCAGGTTTAAGTCTTGGTCATGCAATGATAAAACACCTCTCCCTTCACCAGTACTCATTTTTCCCCACCAAGAACCCAAATATACCCCCTCTCCCACCCCTCCCAATGCCTGTGAAACAGATAATTTCCACTTAACTCTTCTCTACATTGATTACATTCATTATTTCGACAAAAGATGCACCATTATTGTTTAGAATCCCCCCCCCCCCCCGAACAATCAGAATTGCTGAAAAGGCATTGTGAAATACTTTGTTTTCTATAGCTGGTTATGAGAATCATAGAATGTTGCAAGGCTGCTATTGCGGTCGCGATATTTTGGATTTCTGCAAAGAGCCAGATAATTATGAGATTGGTTTCTGTGCATCTGCTGTTATGGCTGTGCCAGAGAGCCACTCATGGGGGTCAACTCAGGACCTTGGTAGGGCATGAAGGAGGAGCTGGTACTACCCCCCTTCCCATGAGACTGCAGTTACCCGGTCACCACAGGCTCATACATAGCTTTTCTATAAGCTCTGAGACAGTGGCCACCTTGCTGCCGGGGATGGGGGGGGGGAGGGGGAGGCGAAAGGGAGCAACACCCTTTCCTCCTGGGTAGGCATGGCTCCGTAATTTAACGCATGGTCCATTCACTTTTCTGCCGCAAGCTGCCGGGCTCTGGATTAAGTCCTTTTGCCTCTGGAGCCATGGCTGTGCTGGAGTGCTGCTCGTAGGGGACAAATTGTTCCCTCGGTGGGGCATTAAGGACGAGCCAGTACCATCCCCCTTCCCATGAGACTGCAGTTGCCCTGTCACCGCTGGCTCATACCTGGCTTTGCAATAAGCTCTTAGGCGGCAGCCACCCTGCTGCTGGGGGCTGGGAGCGGGGAGAAAGGCGGAAGGAAGCAGCACCCTTTCCCTTCCAGGGAGGCATGGCGCCATAATTTAACGCATGGCCCACTCACTTTTCTGCCGCAAGCTGCCGGGCTCTGGATTAAGTCCTTTTGCCTCTGGAGCCAAGGCCGTGTATGTGGTCCAGATGCATTTCTGCCAAAAGCCACTGGGTTTCGAGATTTCTTTCTGAGTCTCTGGGATCATGGCCATTAATCAGCTTGATCAGGAGCCAGAGAGGCTGTTTGTAGGCGGCGACTTGAGGTCTTGCTGGGATGGGGAGGAAAGGGCCGGTTCCACCATCTGGTGAGGCTCCGCATCACACCATATTTTAACCCCATCAAATATGGTGCAGTAATTAGAGAAAATGGGTATTAAGTCTCTTATGATGTGTCCGTAAAGTGGTGTGGAGCATGGCGGCTGGGTAGTGGAGGTAGTGGAAGTCGGGTGATGAGGTATTTATCTGGTACCGGCAGGGTGGGTCTTCTGAGTGGGTTTTCTGGGTGTGATCCCTAGGTCACCAGAGATTAGTGGAAGCAGGCAGAGGATGTCTGTTTCCGTGTCCTGTTGATCCTGGAGTCCGAGGTCACGAAGTTCCGCTTTACCTAGTTCAGTGGGGCTTCACTCATGATTGATGCTTGACCCGAGTGGTCCAGAAAGTGACCTGGAGCCTGGCGGCGGCTGGGTAATCCATATATAGTAGTACATAATATAGTAGTGCATATTATATAGTCCATAATAAATTAAATATAAATAACAGAAGTTGAAATTATATGCATTTTTCCAAGTTACTTTTCTTTTGAGATGTTTAAAGGTATTAATAACTGGGGCAGAGATATAATACAGTATTTTAAGTCTTTCCTTGTATATGGCCAACAAGTTTAAGCACCACCTTTGTATATGATTTAAAGAAAAAATTTTTTTTTGCTTTTGTTTTTGAGCCATCTTGTTTTAAGCAGGGTGATACCATTTCACCGAAACTCTTCAGTGCCACCCTCGAGAACGTCATGCGAGGACTGGAATAGGAAGGAATGGGAGTGAAGATAGACAGTCGACCACTACACCACCTCCGCTTTGCTGATGACATCGTTCTAATAACACCAAACATTAGCCAAGCGGCACAAATGTGGGCTGACTTAGACCATGAGTGTGGAAAGGTCAGACTCCAGATGAACCTCATGAAGACAATGTTTATGAGAAATGGTCTTGTTCCTGACGTTCTGTTCATTCTCAACGGAATGACCATCTCCAAATGCAACAGTTATGTGTACTTAAGTCGAGAGGTCAACATGACAAATAACTTGGCAGCTGAGTTAGCAGGAGGAAGAGAGTGGATTGGAACGCCTTCAAGAGCCTCGAAGAAATAGCTAAGAGGACAAAGAAACTCCGGCTCTGGGCACATCTCTTTGATTCCACTATTCTTCCTGCATTAACATTCGCCTCAGAGACCAGAGCCCTATGAAAATAGGATGAGAACGCTATTCAGGTCTCCCAAGGAGGAATCGAAAGAGCTAGGCTTGGAGTATCACTTTACACTCAAATAAGAGAAAGAATCTGGAGTTCCGACCTCTGTCGATGATCAGGAATCAGGTATGCTGTCTTGTTTGCCAAGGTGTCAAAAATCAGACGGGCTGGACACGTAATGAGATTTGGAGATGACCACTGGATTAGAGCCGTTGCTGACTGGATTTCATGGGACATCAAAAGACCGTGTGGCGGCCCACCTACAAGATGGTCAGATTTTGTCAAGACCCTGAACGATCGCTTTGAGATTCTTCGTGTTCCTGGAATGAGCAGATGCCATTGGGCTGCACTAGCACGTGACAGGGATGAATGAAGATGTTACTGGCGCCCGCTCAAGAAAATCAATGAGTAGTGGGATGTCAAATGATCAAATGATCAAGTTTTTGAGCAACACCTGGCAGTGCTCATGGCTTACTTCTGCCTCTGAGCTGAGGGATTACTCCTGGTGGGCTTGGAAGACTATCTGGGGTGCTAGGGGTCAAATCCACGTTAACTACATGCAAGGCAAACACCATATCCACTGTACTATCGCTCCAGCCTACCATCCATCTCTGTACGTGATTTCCTCAGTCCTGCCAGGAGTGATCCCTGAGAACAGAGCCAGGAGGAAGCTCTCTCCAGTCAGGTGCGCCCCAGCAACACCCACAAATATATATTGCAATAAAATTAAAATATATAATTTAATTATGGCATCAGGATTTAAACTTGAAGTTTTATAAGTAAATAAGATATTTCCAATTCATTTTTGAAAACATAATTAAATCTTATTTTTTAGGAAAAGAATCAAATTTTGCATTTAAGCTAAGTACTAAAGCAAAATCAAAGAGTATCATGTTTGTGAGTGTTATACCTAGATTCATATAAATATATAAACTTAAGAGTAATCTGATTTGTTGATTGTTGCAAAATGTTCCTTAGTCACCCTGTGCAACTGTTGTGAATACCATGTGTATTCATGAGTCCTTCTGAAGTCATGAATTGGGACACAAAGAAAAGCATGAAAAGAATGCTCGCCACTGCTGGGAAACCGAAGTTATGCAAGAATCTATTGAATTCAAGCTATCTAAGAGGGAAGATTTGACAAGATAACTCATATGTCTATTCTTTTAGCTAAGCAATTCTAATGCTCAATTTTTCCACATTCTGAAGTAGTGTCAATATCAATGTCAGCAGCAGCACAGCCCACAAATGTTCACAGCATTCAAACACAGCTGCTTTTTGTTTTGAGAATACAGGGAGCAATGTGGAGAAAACTTTCTCGGCCTAAACAGTGCCCATCATGAGAACGGAGTCTGGGGTTACGTACTGTGCTGTGCCAGCAATGAATGCTGGGTTCTGAGATGCAAAGTGCTCATGTCTTTTCTAATAAACCTATTTTGCTAGTTGGTTGTGATATGCAAGCTTCTCTAAAATAGGATGCCTAAGGCAAGGATCTGTATCATCTAGGTCTAGGGGAGCAGACAGGAATTAGTCAGGGTTTTCCAAAGAAACAGAATCATCAGCATTATACACATACACACACAGGTATAAACATATTGTAAATAATAATTTTGAACATATAAAAAGAAATAAAATTTAAATGCATAATTATACCATTTCAACATGCATTATAATGTTCAATATTTATTATTATTCATTAGTATTTTATAATTAATGTCACTGTCACTGTCACTGTCCTCCCATTGTTCATTGATTTGCTCGAGCAGGCCCAGTAACGTCTCCATCGTGAGACTTTGTTGTTACTGTGTTTGCCATATCGAATACACCACGGTAGCTTGCCAGGCTCTGCCGTGGGGGCGAGATACTCTCGGTAGCTTGCTGGGCTCTCAGAGAGGGGTGGAGAAATCGAACTCGGGTCGGTCATGTTGTCTGTGTGCAAGACAAACATCCTACCCGCTGTGCTATCACTCCAGCCCCTTTATAATTAATATGCACATAATTAATATATTGTAAAATTATCAACAATGTTAAAATATAAATAAAATGTAATATGATAAGAGTGATACTTTCTAAGAATGAATTGCATTAGATTTTCAAAGGGGACTGGTAAATAAGTGATGAGAAATATCTTTGACCTTGAAGAGACTGAAATTTTACAAGAACACTTGAGACAGCTTCAATATATACTCATAAATACAGGCAAAAATGTGTTTCTAATTTTATACTTTATTTTCCTTGGTTTTCTATTCATTTGCAATTTATGATATAGAATGCCACACTAACGGTGATAGTTTTTTTGTTGTTGTTTGTCTTTGACTAAGAATGTGATTTTCCAACAAAATCAGTAAGGAAGAATTAATTGGATACCCAACAAAATGTGGGTGTTTGCTTTATATGTAGCACCTCACTTAGTAATCACTTAATGCTTATAATAGTTCTGTTGTGTGTAGTTTTCTAGTTTAGCTTAAGTTTTTTTTTTTGGGGGGGCTTTTGGACCAGTACCCAGTTTGGGCTTACTTGTGGCTTTTCACTCAGGAATCTCTTCTGGTGGGCTCTGGGTTACTGGGGATAATATTTGGGCTGGCTGTGGGCAAGGCAGGCACCCTCCCCACTGTATTTTCACAGTGACCTCTAAGAGTAGAAACCCAAATATAGGATCCTTCTAATTCCAAAGGTATATGCAATATAAGTAAAGCAGCAATAAAATTAGCTAACTTCAGAAGGAAATCATATTTTCAAGGAACTTCCCAGTAGGTCCTTAAAAATAGGAAAAGGTAGGGGACCTATGAGGCCACACCAGCAATACTCAGCCTGGTAGTGCAGGCCTGACACTGGGCTCTGCCTGGGCCCTAACACTGTGGTACTGCTTGGTTCTTGCAGTGCTTGTGACCTTCAGGGCCACTCTTGGTGGTGGGGAATGGGTACGAGCATTTGGTACTGGAGACACAACTGTGGTCCTTGAGAATGCAAGGCATGTCTTTCACTCTGCCCACTCTTGAGAATATTATGTTACATAAACAAATATTAATAAATCCACTAAATATCACCCATATCTCTTTTTTTGTGATTCTTATGGTGAAGGACATCAGTGAGCTATGAGTTGATGTTAAGTTTACTAAATGCATTAAAGATAATAAAGTCATTCACAGTTTACTGATTAATTTAGCTGATTAATTTTCAGTTTGGGCTGTCTCTTCTCTTAATTTGAATAAAAATTCAACCCAAGTTTCAAATCTGAATTATGGAGACACAAAAAGTCCTGGTGTGAGCATTTTTGTGAGTAGGTAGTCTTTGGAGATCCCACCAGAATGGGGGTGTGTATGGGGGGGGCAAGTCATTCTTCTTTCTTATCATCTCAAGCAGGTACACTCATTTGCTGTTAATATGTTATTCTCTCCTGTTGTAGCACAGTATACAAAGATGACCTAGCCAGTCACGTTCTCCCCTCTGCACTTGATCCCAACAGGAAGACTCAGAGCTACAAAGAATGTCAATACGTGTACATTTGTATTTCATTGTATGTTATAATGCTATCTTGTTACATTTGTAACTTAAAAAATATTATCCATCCTGAACCATTACACAGTGCTTTCCAGGGACAAGGCTCAAAGACAAATGGGTTTAGCAGAATACACCAAAAGTCTTCAGGGAAGACAACCAGGATGGAATGGGCAAACTGAGTTTTATATATTTTACTTTGGATATGGATCTGAATTAGAAAAAAAATTAGAAAAACAGTTTCAGGAATGAACACTGTGAGCGATAGCACAGCGGTAGGGCGTTCGCCTTACAAGCGGCCAACATGGCGGACCCGAGTTCGATTCCTCCGCCCCTCTCGGAGAGCCCGGCAAGCTACCAAGCGTATTCGATATGCCAGACACAGTAACAACAGTAACAGTAACAGTGCTTTAGCTTAGGTTTCTTTTTACATTGCTTTACTAGCAATGTTAAATGAAGTTGGTTCTCACGAAATCTTTGCAGGTAGTTAGTGTCAAGTGCTTTATCTTAGAGAAGTTGCATTGTTCTTCCATTCAGGGGTGTAAATGGTTATTTCAGAACTGACTAGTGTAGTTCAGGTTTTGATCTGTAGCTTTGGTTTTCTTGTGATTCATATTGATTGCTCTAATTTGTATGCTGCTTTGCTCTGTAGGTTCTTGATCCACTTGTTTCTCTCCTCTTTGGTTATGGTTTTAGGTGTATGCTTCTAATTTTCTGTTTTCTTTTTTCTTGGATTTTCAGTATTTGTACTTAAGGTGGATTTTCAAAAATAGTTCTGCCTTTTTAATTTTCTTTGCTGTTAGACCTGCTTGGCCTTACCCATGAGATAATGGAAATGAAAGTGCTTTGTAAGTTGTAAAGCACTATTCAAACATAAGAAATGATTACTATTTTATTAAAATAATAACCTTGTTTATACTCTGAGATTTTTTGATGTAATCGAGGGCAAAGAGGAGCACCTGACTGAATAGGTGGGTCATTTTCATGCAGCAAGATCCCAGATTGTAACAGATATAGCAACCAATGTCACAGCCTAAATTCTCTTTGAACACGTCTGTTACAGTCTGTATTTAGTTTGGAGTCTAGAAGCATGAACCTAAAAAGTGAGACAAAAGACTCACAGAGGATGGCCCCAACAGTCTGATTGATGCTTCTAAATGTGTGACTTGTGCTCAGAAACCCTGATTTTGGAGGTTTGAAATACTGTACCATATGAGGAGTAGGCTTTGGTCCTCCCTTTATCTCCTGTGCTCTGTCAGGGATCACGTTGACCAGGCAATACCTTTGGTGACTTGCTCCACATGCAAGTTCACACCACTCTTTAAAAATCAATTCTAAAGTGTTTTGAGAGGAGAACTTTGATCCTGCTTGCGTAGTAGTTGTTCAGTGTTACCATCCAGAAGTTCTACTGAAGTTGGTCTAACGTAAAACTCCAGCTATGATTACTTCAGTTGATAGAAGATCAGACCTACCACATGCTTATAGATTTCCTTAACTTGCTTATATCTATACATAGTTCCTAATTTGAACATGTTTTTTCTTTCAACTAAGCCACTATTAGTGGATTCCATCTCAATTTTGGAGAAAATGTTCTTAGATGCCCCTCTGTAGGTTAGAAATGAAAATAGTTTTTCAGAGAAAGAGAATTTATAAGAATGACTAACAATAAAACACTTGTTTTGTGTGTTGAGAGTGGGCTTGCAGATAAGAGGCAGTGTTTTATAAAATAAGATACTTCTGTGCTATCCTTCAGAACAGCATAAAACAGGTGAAGGCAATATTTGAGTCCTTCTTTATTTTCATGTTGGTATTTATCCATTAAATAGAGACTTAAAGTATTGCTCTAGTAAATATTTAAAATAGATATTCTAGTATTCACACATCAATTAATTTACTACATTATATGTTAGGTATATCTTATTTCTAATGAGTGCCCTGGATCTGAAGGTCATTTTGTAAAGTATGCATTAGCTTTAAGTCAACAGATGTGGGTTTTCTTACCATTTTGCATTTCCTATTTGCATTAACCTGTAAACTTATGCAGTAACTTGTCAAATGGGTCTTTATGGATCTATAAAACTTGATATGACAATTACCCTGTATCATTGCTGAGGATTTTATTAATAATAATAATATATATATATAAAACATTCTACTGACACATAGTAGGTCTCTTATTTGTTGATTTTTTTTTGGTTGTGTCCTCCACACTCATCTCTCATTCACCTCAGATTTAGTTACTCAATTTTTGGTGTTTTTTTTTCTGAGGAAACTGGCTTCAAAGTTAGATTTGTAATGTCTAAGTCTTTATGTGATTAGACATATGGATGAGATAACAAGAATGCATATATCCCAATCAAGGTTTCCAAAATGTCTGGAGAAATTTCCACTTAAATATTTTCTTATTATGAGCACTATCAAAGATACATTTATGGGGTTGGGCACACTTGATCGTGCTCAGGGCTTACTTCTGATTCTGTACTCAGGAATCACTCCTTGCTGGGCTCTGGGGATCTTACATGGTGCAAGGGACAAATCTGGGCCAGACCCATGTAGGGCAAGTTCCTTACCCACTGTACCATCTCTCCAGCCCAACAATTTATATAAAATATGAAGATAATTAAAATGGTCATAATGGCAGATTAAACAACTCTTAAAATAATTAAAAATCAAACAACTGCATGTGGTATTCAGCAATAGAAGCTAAAGGAAATCATAAATATTTAATCTGAAAAAAAATCACACATCTGGGTAGATAGAAAAATCATATAAAGTGCTTGCTTACACACACAGCTGATCCAGGTTTGATTCCTGCACCCCATGTGATCCTTTGACCACTGCCAAAAGAGATCTCTGGGTACAGAGCCAAAAGCAAGCTCTGGGTACTGGTGGGTGTGCCCACTCAAATGAAAAAAGCAGAAATGAAGAAAAGGTGAATAAGTACATGTAATTTATCTATATGAAATTTAAGTATAAAATAAATAGCAGGATGACAGATTTAAATTGAATTATATCAGCAATCACGTTAAATAGAAAGGATAAAAGTATCTCTATTACATTACAGAGATAGTCAGTTTGAATAAAAAGAAATAAAAATATTTCTAATAAATTATAGAGATGGTCAGTTTGGATAAAATATGTGCTTATTATGAGAAACCTACATTAGATATTCAGACGTGCGTATATTTTGAATAAGATGATAGGTATGTTATGTCATGCTAACACTAAAGAAATATTGTGTGTTGAGGCCAAGAGTGCAACTGGTAGGATGCTTGCCTTGTATGAAGTTCAATGCCTGGCATCCTATATATGGTCAGCCAAGCTCCACCAGGAGTAGTCCTTGAGTGAAGAGCCAGTAATAAATTCTGAACATCACTAAGTGTGGCCCAACCCCTGCATGAGCCCCTCTCTCCACCCCAAAGTAAAAGACAGTAAAAGAAAACTGGTGTGGCTATCTTAATAATCAATCAGACAAAATAGTTTTCAGAGCAGAGATGATTAGCAAATAAAAGGTAATTTAATAAAAGTAAAGTTTATTTTTCAGTAGGACGCAATAATCTTAAATATTGATGTGACTAATAACAGAACTTTCAAGCTTGAAGTAAAAACTGATAGACCAAAAGGAGAAAAACTACAATTATAATCAGTAATTTGTCTAAATAATTGAAAATATCAGTTGATCACTTGATCACTTGACATTCCGTTACTCATAGATTTGCTCAAGCGGGCGCCAGTAAGTCTCCATTCGTCCCTGTCACATGCTACTGTAGCCCAATGCTGTCTCCTTGCTCCAGAAACACGAAGAACCTGAAACCAATTGTTCAGATTCTTGATGAAGAAGTCTGATCGTCTCATAGGTGGGCGGCCACGTGACCTTTTGACTTCTCATGGAATCCAATCGGTAGTGGCTATAGTCCAGTGCTTATCTCCAAATCGCTTTAGGTGTCCAGCCCATCTGATTTTTGATGTCTTGGCAAAGGAGACAGTGTCCCTTATTCTCGATCCTCGACAGAGGTCAGAACTCCGGAGTCTTTCTCTCACTTTAGTGAAGCATGATACTCCAAACGTAGCTCTTTCAATTCCTCTTTGGGAGACTCAAATAGCATTCTCATCTTCTTTACGTAGGACCCAGGTCTCTTAGGCATATGTTAATGCAGGAAGAATGTGGAATCGAAGACATGTGCCCAAAACCGGAGGTTCTTCGTCTTCTTAGCTATTTCTTCAACGTTCTTGAAGGCATTCCAAGCCACTGTCTTCCTCCTGTGCAACTCAAGTGTCAGGCCATTCGTCATGTTGACTTCTTGACCTAGGTACACATAACTGTTGCATTCAAAGATGTTCATTCCATTGAGAGCAAATGGAATGTCAGGAATGAGACCATTTCTCATAAAATTGTCTTCGTGAGATTCAGCTGGAGTCCGACCTTTCACACTCACAGTTGAAGTCTGCCCCATTTGTGCAGCTTAGCTAATGTTTGGTGTTATTAAAACAATGTCATCAGCAAAGTGGAGGTGGTGTAATTGCCGACTGTCTATCTTCACTCCCATCCCTTTCCATTCCAGTCGTCACATGACGTTCTCGAGGGTGGCACTGAATAGTTTTGGTGAAATGGTATTGCCCTGCCAAACTCCTCTTTATTTTGATGATCATTTCCTTATAGAATGGTGAGATCCTGGTAGTGAATCTGTAATACAGCTCATGGAGGATGCTGATGCATTGAGTCTGAACCTCCTGTTTGGCTAGGTCTTCCTTTATCACTTCTCTGCACTGTTTTGTGTGCTCAGATGTTCGCTTGTGGTTGCCTGAGGCTTGCACCAAGCCACATTGGTGAATGAGCTCGAGAGTTTTCGAAGACAGGAGTCCTTTTGTTGCTATCTCTCTCTCTTAGCGTTCCTCACACAATCATGGAGGTGCTGAACCAGTTGATCATATTCTTCGTCAATATTGTCAATGATGGTATCTTCCCATTTTGCTGCAGTAGTGCCAAAGAGTTCCCAGTTGTTGGTCGTTCTGGGAATTCTCTTCTTAAACTTTGCAGCCCTTTCCCCCCACTCCGTGAAGTAGAATTTTGCACAAAGGAGACGACTGTCTGATCCTGCTTGGAGTTTTGGGACAACAACAACATTGGTCAGGCAAAACCGTGCATTGAATATGATGTGGTCAATTTTGTTGTGGAGTCATCCACCGGGAAACTCCCATGTTCAACATTTAGTTTCGGCCTTCTGGAACTGTGAGTTACCAAGGATGTTCTTGATCGACACGATGAACTCAGATGGTCTCTCACCCTGTTCGTTCCATTGTAGGCCATGGGTCCCGGTATGGAGTTCTTCAGCTGATCTTCTTGGTCCTACCTTGGCATTAAAATCGCCAACAATGATCTTGTAGAAGGTGTGGTCTTCTTTATAGAACTTCTCCAGTTCCATGTAGCACTTCTCAATTTCTTCTTCATTATAACTGGATGTTGGTGCATAGACAACGAAGATAGAAACTGCCAGCAGTAAGTCACATCTGTGACTTCAAGTGGTATGCTGTATCTCTGTGTGTCAAGTATAAAAACTTTACAACACTGCACTTCCATTTTTCCCTTCTGACCCTTATTCTGTTAGCAAATTTCAATCACACATTACAGTGTGATCTATCATAGTCAACACCTTATACATTAGATCTGAATATATCTTACTCAACTTACTTTGAACTAAGGGTCTGGAGCGATAGCACAGCGGGTAGGGCGTTCGCCTTACACACGGTCAACATGGCTGACCAGAGTTCGATTCCTCCGCCCCTCTCGGAGAGCCCGGCAAGCTACCGAGAGTATCTTGCCAACATGGCAAAGCCTGGCAAGCTACTCGTGACGTATTCAATATGCCAAACACAGTAACAATAGTCATAATGGAGACGTTACTGGGCCCACTTGAGCAAATTGATGAACAACGGGAGGACAGTGAAAGTGACAGTGATGCCTTTGTATAATTTTTTTCATGTTTATTATGCTTCAAAATTGTTGAGTTCCTGAGATCCCTGGATTTATACTTGTTATAAAATATGCAAAAAATTTCACCAGCATTTCATCAAATACTATTTTGCATCCTTCCCACTGCCAGACATTAAAATAATGTGAATTTCAGGTCTTTCATAGTTATCTCACAGTTCACAAATTTTCTATTCATGTTTTTGTGTTTATTTTTCACTTTAGACGTTTTTATTTGTTGCATCTTCAAGTTAACTAAAATTTTTCTTTTTCCTAGTGCCTAACATCTTAATCAAATAACATATTTTTCATTACAGACATTATATTTGTTATGTTTTAAAGTTATATTTTGGCCTTTAATTTTTTCCATGTTGACATGCTAAGGTATTTATTTACCTTTTGGAATATATGTTACACATATATTTTAATAGTTCTTTTCATGTTCTTGCTTACTAACTCTATATGTAATTATTCTGATCAACTTAAATTTAATGATTTTTCTTCTAATCATATTTTTTTACCTCTTTTCATGTCTTATCATTTTAATTAGATTATTAAGTTATTATCTTGTTTTGTTTGGGGACTACACCTGTAGATACTCACTGACTTGGTATTTGGGGGTGAGTACTGTTGGTATTTGGGGGAATTTGCAGTTTCAGGGCTCAAATCTGAGACTTCCATAAGCACGTTACTCTAGGCCATTGAGTCATTTCCCAGGCTCACGAATTGTTTTATTTGAGTTTATGTCTGTTTTGTTATACATAATCTAAAAATATATGTACTGTGATTTATAATACTGTCTCTGATACAGTTTCATGGATACAATGTTCCATCCAACACTATACTCTCCTTAACTGTCTGATTCCTTACACCATTTTTTCAGGATCCCTTCCTGACCACTCTACAATCTTTGCCTATGGTAAGCTTAGTTCTATAGATAAATTCTTTACTGTCTCTGATCATTTTATATTCCATACTGTTTCTTTATATCACACACATGAGAGATAATTTTGTGTGATGCCTGATTATTTATAAGCTAAGACCAGATATTGAGAAATTTTTACTTTGTTAAGTATTACAGATATTTTGATGTACCTATGAATATTTTATTCCTGGGATATTAAATAATTTGGAAGCAGTTAAGTCTCTTAGGTCTTGTTTCTATACTTTATTAGGCAGGATCAGAACAGTTTAGTCTAGGGTTAATTTCTCCATTACTAAGGCAAATCCTTTATACAATTATGAGGTTTTTAAACTCTGACTAGTAGAAAGAGATGCTATTCATTTTATATCTCTAATCTTTTCAAATGATTTTGCATCCAGTTCTGAATATTTTTGTCACATACTTCAGCTGATCAGTAGTCAACTCTAGAGGGAGGCTTCTTCAGATTGCTGAAGTTTCTCTTCCTGTACTCTCCCCCATTTATCTTCCCCCCCTCCTCTCTGTCTTTCCCTTGCCTTCTCTCTATCTTCCATTCTCCTTCCATCTCTCTTTCATTCTTTCTCTCTCTCTCTGATCTTTTCCTTTCTTTTCCCAGCTCTCTTTTGCCTTCCCCTTCTCTCCCTCTCTTTCACTCTCTCTCTTTGTCTCTATCTTTCCCTTCTCTTTCTTCATTTCCCTTTCTCCTCATACCTTTATCTTTCCTGTCTATGTCTCTGTTTTCCTCTCCTTCTACCTCTCCCAGTCTTTCTTTCTCTTTGTTACTAATCCTGTCCTCTATCCTAAAATCACAGATTCCTGACTTTAATTCTTCAGTTCCAGGAAACTCCTGGGCTCCTTGTAATCTCTCTCCTCTATCTTTTTTTTTTATTAGTGAAACACCATGAGGTACAGTTGTAGACTTACAAACTTTCGTGCTTGGGTTTCAGTTATACAATGATTGAGTACCCATCCCTCCACCAGTGCCCATTCTCCACCACCAATGATCCTGGTAGCCCATCCCCCCCACCTCATCCCCCCACCCCTCCCCGCCTCTGTGTCAGGGCATTCCCTTTTGCTCACTCTTTCCTTTAGGGTATTGTAGTTTGCAATAGATATTGAGTGGTCATCATGTTTGGTTTATAGTCTACGTTCAGCATGCATCTCGCATCCCGAGTGAGTCCTCTGTACACCCTTAACTTGATGTTTCCTTCTCTATGAGTTGCCTTTCCCCCAAGCATGTGCTTTCAAGCCATTGATCAGACTTGCTAGTACTTATCTCAACTATTCTTGGGTGTTCGACTCCCATTCTGTTACTTTGTATTCCCCAGATGAGTGCAGTCTTTCTCTGTCTGTCCCTCTATTTCTGGTTCATTTCACTTAGCATGATATTTTCCATATAGAACTAGTTGTTTGTAAATTTCATGACTTCATCTTTTCTAATAGCTGCATACTATTCCACTGTGTAAATGTACCAAAGTTTCTTTAACCAGTCATCTGTTCGTTGAATATACTGACACCTCCCCTCAAATATGTGAACATCTAATCTTTGATAAGGGAGGAAGAAATGTGAAGTGAAGCAAGGAAAGCCTCTTTTAACAAATTGTGCTGGCAAAACTGGACAGCTAAATGCAAAAAAATGGGCTCAGATCTCTACCTAACACCATGTACAAAAGTAAGATCAAAATGGATTAAATACCTCAACATCAGATTGGAATCCATAAGATACATTGAATACAAGGTTGGCAAAACCCTCCACGACATTGAATTGAATAGTATCTTCAGAGATGACACAACACTGGCCAAGCAAGTGAAAACAGAGATAGACAAATGGGACTATCTTAAACTAAGAAGCTTCTGCAACTCAAAAGAAACAGTGACCAAAATACAAAGACAGTCTATAGAATGGGAAAGAATATTCACCCAATACCCATCCAATTAGGGGTTGATATCAAGGATATATAAAGCACTGGCTGAACTCCACAAGAAGTAAACATCCAACCCCATCAAAAAATGGGGCGAAAAATGAACAGAAACTTTCTCAAAGAAGAAATCTGAATGGCAAAAAGGAAAATGAGAAAATTCTCTACATCACTAATCATCAGGGAGATGCATATCAAAACAACAATGAAATATCATCTACACCACAGAAACTGGTCCACATCCAACAGAACAAAAGCAACCAGTGTTGGCGCGGATGTGGCAATAAAGGGACCCTCCTTCCCTGCTGGTGGGAATGCGGGTGGTTCAGTCCTTTTGGAAAACAATATGGAAGACTCTCAAAAATTAGAAATTCAGTTCCTATTTGACCCAGCAATACAACTCCTGGGAATATATCCTGGAGAGGCAAAAAAGTACAGCAGAAATGGCATCTGCACTTGTTTGTTCATTGGAGCACTGTTTACAATAGCTAGAATCTGGAAAAAACATGAGTTCCCAACAAGAGATGACTGGTTAAAGAAACTTCGGTACATCTACACAATGGAATACTATGTAGCTGTTAGAAAGGATGATCACAATCATGATCATCCTGTTGTTCGTCGATTGCCTCGAGCAGGCACCAGTAATGTCTCCTTCCTATCCCTGAGATTTTAAAAGAGCCATATTCAATGCTCTTTCAGGATTAGGAGAATGAGACCCATCATTGTTACTGGTTTTTGGCATATTGAATACGACACGGGAAGTTTGCCAGACTCTGCTGTGCGGGCAGGATACTTTTGGTCGCCTGCAGGGTTCTACAAAGGAAAAATGAGATAATAAGATGTCGCATGGCCGCAAATGTGGCCATGCGCTTCCAGGAGCTGGGTTTTATAGTCTCTGCATCTTGGCTGTTGATGGGACCAACCTGGCGCTGTCGGCAGCTGGTGGGTGTGACGCCTACTTACTGGAAGATGGGGGATCTGGGTGGAGAAGGCCCAGTCCCAATCCGAGCAGGCTTGGAGATCTCAGCCCTGGGACCCACATGCCTGGGTTCCTCTGACAGTTCCTTCTTGCATGAGGCTTGTCCGGATGTGTGGAGAGTGGTCTCAGTATGGCTGTGGCTGATTCTGGAGTTCTTCATCAGCTGGAACGCTGCTCGGGGAGTGGAGAGGACTCAACCCGCCTCCCTCCAAGGTGTCCCCATGAGGACAGTCAGGCACGGGGGCAGGAGACTCTGCCTAGAAAGGATGAAGTAATGAAAATTACACACAAGTGGTACTACATGAAAAGTATGCTAAGCGAAATGAGTCAGAAAGAGAGGGACAGACATAGAAAGATTGCATGCATCTGGGGAACATAAAGTAACAAAATAGGAGACTAACACCCAAGAGATAAGTACCAGGAGGTTATTCCATGGCTTGGAGGCCAGCCGCACACTCTAGGGGTAAAGGCAGCTCAGATATAGAAGGGAGCACCAAATAAAGGGTGTTGGTAAGATCTGCCCAGGATGGGAGATGCATGCTGAAAGTAGACTATAGACTGAACATGATTGCCACTCTATTCCTCTTTTGCAAACCACAGCAGCCAAGAGGAGAGAGAGAACAGAAGGGAGTGCCCTGAAACAGAGGCAGGGTGGGATGGGGGGATGGGAGGTAGAAGGGATACTGGGATTAGTGTTGGTGGAGAATGGGCACTGGTGGAGGGATGGGTACTCAACAATTTTATAACTGAAACCCAAGCACAAAAATTTTTAAGTCTAAAACTGTACCTCATGGTGTTTCACTAATAAAAATAAAAAAAAAGAAATGACATCTGCATTTCTATGTTCATTGCTGCACTGTTCACAATAGCCAAAATTTGGAAAAAACCTCTCCTTTCTTTGTGACTGGCAATTCTCCAGTCAGCAGGTTTGGGCAATTATAGGGGGCAGCTCATTGTTTCCCATATCTTACAGTTCTTTGCCAATCGCTGAGGGTCATTGTTTTGAAAAACAATTATTATTATTTTTTACATATGTTATTTGCCATTTAAGTTTTTTCACACAGAAAGCTAAATACAATCTATTTTTATTTATTTATTTATTTATTTTTATTTAGATTTTTATTAGTGAAACAGCATGAGGTACAGTTGTAGATTTAGAAATTTTAATGCTTGGGTTTCAGTTATACAATGATCGAATACTCATTCCTCCACCAGTGCCCATTCTCCACCACCACTGATCCCAGTATTCCTCCCACACCCCGTCCCTATCTTCCCACCCTGCCTCTGTGGCAGGGCATTCCCCCTTGTTATATCTCTCCTTTTGGGTTCTGTGGTTTGCAAAAGAGGAATTGAGTGGCAATCATGTTCGGTCTAGAGTCTACTCTTAGCACGCATCTCCCAACCTGGGAGGATCCTCCCAACACTCTTTATTTGGTCCTCCCTTCTCTATCTGAGCTGTCTTTTCCCCCAGTGAGTGCAGCTGGCCTCCAAGCCATGGAGCAAACCTCCTGGTATTAAAAACCGGGTATTCTGCTATTCGTGGGTATTCGTCTCCTATTTTGTTACTTTATGTTCTCCAGTTGAATGCAATCTTTCTATGTCTGTCCCTCTCTTTCTGACTCATTTCACTTAGCATGATATTTTCCATGTAGTACCACTTGTATATAAATTTCATGACTTCATCTTTTCTAACAGCTACATAGTACTCCATTGTGTAGATGTACCAAAGTTTCTTTAACCAGTCATCTATTCTTGGGCACTCAGGTGTTTTCCAGATTCTAGTTATTGTACACAGTGCTGCAATGAACAAACAAGTGCAGACGTCACTTCAACTATACATTTTTGCCTCTCTGGGATATATTCCCAGGAGTAAATACAATCCATTTTTCTTAATCTTGGCTATAATAAAATTCTACATTAATCTAAACTGTAATTTGAAAATAAAATCTTGTGCTGTTTTTCTACATTCATTTGGGAAGGACGTTAGAAGTAGGAAATTAGAGGAACCTATGAAGAGAAATTAGAAAATGTGTAGTTTGGGAGTAAAATGCTGAAGAGATGATTCTGTCATTCTCGTCTAATCCACCATGGCACTGCACAGGTATGATCACTAAAATGTGTTCAAATTTCTAAGGAAGCCCCTGGTAATCTTTATTTCTAACACACTTGCCTCCTTACCCTGCACTCTCCCTCTACCTTCATGATTAACTCACCATTAATGTATGACATCTAGGATCAAGCAGTTCAAACCATACATACATACATACATACATACATACATACATACATAGAGAGAGATAGAGGGATATATAGACAGATAGATAGATAGATAGATAGATAGATAGATAGATGATAGGAGGAGGGCTCACGGTAGAGTCTAGCTGAGAACTTGCTTCATTTTTTGTGGTTCTTCAAATATTTATGTTCAACTTTTCTTCTGTTGTCCTCCTCTTTCGCTTTCATACACATTTTCCTGTCATATCCTATTTTTTTAATAAGATGCCTCTTAAGTTTTCTCGTGTGTGAGACTTGACTGTGATATTGTAGGAGTCTCTTTAACTTTAAATATTTCCACAAATATGTTGAAACCCTCTTCTATTTTCACCGTGGTTCATGGTAAGTGATCAATGCTTGTTATTTGAAGAATGAATGAATGACTAAAATGAGACTATTAACCATTGGATAGAAAGTTTAAAAGAACATTTTCCAAAACCCTGACATAAAGTGTTTGAATTATCAGCAGTAGAGTTTTCAGTTTCTTAGGTGATTGGACTCTGGGAGTAGTCCCTTCAGCTGCTGAGGTGACACAATATAACCAGTCACCACTTAAGCCCATCTGTGAAACTACCACCAGAGGCTACAGTAATAAATTCTCCAATTCAATGTCTTAGTAATGTTACTTGGCAAGGAAAAGAGCAAAGCCTGGTGATGAGAGTGAAAATAATGCAAGAAAATGAAAATCATGAGCCAGGCAATGTGAGAACAGCCTCCAACCCCGATCCTCACCCCATGGCCCAGGAATCCAACGTTGATAGCATTATCTCCTCACAGCCAGAATTTTAGGAAATTCCTGCCAATATTGACATTAACCCACATAATGAAATCAAGGTGGGTTGGTGAACAATCACTTTAAAAGTTAATTGTTGAAAACCTGCAGGTTAGAGCTCTTAAGCTAATGCCTGTTGGCTTGGTGGCAATTCTGGTGCTTGCTCATTTTATTTATTTTTAATTGCTTTTATTTTTGGTCTCTCTTGTTCTCTTGATTTTTATGACAAAAGTAGCACGTCTGCTTTTTATTTTCTGAGTAAGGCAGAGGGGTGTCCTGCTTGGCTATTCTGAGAGGTTTTTTTCTTTTCTTCCCTCCAGCTCCCTTTTACTTCCTCTCTTCATTGCATTCTGTCCCTTTAGCCATGCCTGGCTCTGATAATCCCTACAACTCCTTAGCTTCTCCAGAAACCTTGGAGGCTGTGTTAACCATGACTGAGTCATTGGGGATGTCCTTGAGCAATGCCAATACCTTCTCCACAGTCAGTGGGCCCTGGAAAGTATCTGACACTGGATATTTCTGTTTACTGGGAGATGTTCTGTCAGCAGATTGAAGAATGTCACTGTGGTGACCCATCTCATGAAGAGACAAACACCAAAAACTGTTGTTTCTGTCTCCCATTCCTCTCAGGCCTCAGGTCGAGGTAAGCTAAGAACTAGACATTTTAAGAAATTTGTATTTGAAGCAGGAAACCAACAAAGTATTCATCCTTTCTTGACCAATGTCTGGCATATATTTGAGTCTATCAGTCTATTTCCATTTATTGATGAGCAGATCATAGACTAACACTTGGGCATATTTTCAAACTTACTGGAGAAAAGACAGCTTCTGCTACAAGGGCTCTTCATCTCACTGACAACATCAATCAGGAGCTACTCAGAACTCTTCACTGCTCTCACTGAGAAAGCCTTTTTCTTGAAAACTGAAGAGACTAAGGAGATGACTCTGTGGGTCACAATGTACACTGGCTAGAGGCCCAAAGGGTTAGATGGCTGCCTTGCATATGCTGATTCCAGATTTCAGTCCTCAGCGCAGTATGGCACCTCAACAATGACTGGTTGAGTTTTGGTAGTTCCAGTACCTGCCAATATGAGCACCACAATATTTCTGGACTGATAAAAGCCCTCAAGAAAATAAGGGTGGAAGGAACCTTTCTCAAATTAGTAACAGCTATCTATGAAAAGCCCATAGTTAATATTATTCTTAATGATGAAAAAATGAAAGAATTCCCACTATGGTCAGGCAGAAGACAAGGATTGCACTGTTCCCTCTCTTAATCAGTATTGTATTAGAATCTTGGCAAAGCAATCAGGCAAGAAAGGGAAATCAAAGGTCTACAAATTAGAAAGGAGGTAGTCAAATTATTTCTATTTGCAGATTATATCTGGTTGATTTAAAAAAACTTTTTCAGGTATCACTGAATACTGGCTCTATGTTCAGGTATCACTCCTGGAAGACTGGGGGGATATAAGGTGCCAGTGATCAAACTTGAGTCAACCGCATGCAAGGCAAATGCCCTACTTGCTGTACAATTAATTGTTCTGGCCCCTGATATACCTGATTTTTATGTACTAAAAATAAAATACAAAACATTTCCAAAACATCTGCCCACATGTGTGAGCACCTTCTGTAGTATCCTGTGCTGGAGGTTCAACCTTACAATACTTTATACTTGTCTCAGTGAACCATGGTATATCACCAGGCAGGTCAGATCGTCTTCAGATTTGGCAGTTCCCAGACACTCTTTTCTTGCTTTCTTTCTCACTAAAATTTAAATATATTATATAAGAATGAAAACTAGACCTAGTTTGAATATGTTGAATAAGTGTTCACTATTAAATAATTTTATTATTCGTAGTAAATTTTTTTGTGATCTCTAAGAGACAATGATGATATACTGGCGAGGATCAGATCTTAAGGTGAGGGTACCAGATAAAGTCTGTTGCATGTCATCTCACTGGCTACAGAGACAGTCAGTCTTTAAGATAAGTTGACCCTAACAGTTGAGAAGAATCCTGAGTCTTACTTTCTAAAGACTCAGAATTTTCTTAAGAAGAATTTTCTCATTAAAACTTCTTCAGCTGGAAAAAATCTGAGTGCCCGAGAACAGATGACTAGTTAAAGAAACTTTGGTACATATACACAATGGAGTACTATGTAGCTGTTAGAAAGAATGAAGTCATGAAATTTACATACAAGTGGTACTACATGGAAAGTATCATGCTAAGTGAAATGAGTCAGAAAGGGAGGGACAGACATAGAAATATTGCATTCAACTGGGGAACATAAAGTAAAAAAGTAGGAGACTAACACCCATGAATAGCTGAGTTAAATACCAGGAGGTTTACTCCATGGCTTGGAGGCCAGACACACAGTCTAGGGGTAAAGGCAGATCAGATAGAGAAGGAAGCACCAAATAAAGGGTGTTGGTAAGATCTGCCCAGGATGGGAGATGCATGCTGAAAGTAGACTATAGACTGAACATGATTGCCACTCAATTCATCTTTTGCAAACCACAGCAGCCAAAAGGAGAGAGAGAACAAAAGGGAGTGCCCTGCCACAGAGGCAGGGTGCAATGAGGGGATGGGGGTGGGTGGGAGGGACACTGGGATTAGTTATGGTGGAGAATGGGCACCGGTGGAAGAATGGGTATTCGATCATTGTATAACTGAAACCCAAGCACAACAATTTGTAAATCTACAACTGTACCTCATGGTGTTTCACTAATAAAAATTTAAAAAAAATAAAAACTTCTTCAGCTGCTACAAAATCAACACCTAAAAGTCCAAGACTTTCCTATATACAAATAATGAAAGAGAGGAAAGAGATATTTAATAAAACAATTCTGTCCACAATAGTGCCTCAGAAAATCAAATACCTGGCAATCAGCTTAACTAATGAGGTGAAGGACATTTACAAGGAAAATTACAAAACACTACTTCAAGAAATAAAAGAAGACTCTAGGAAATGTAGAGACATCCTCTGCTCATAGATAAGGAGGATTAACATTCCAAAATGGCAATACTCTTCAAAGCACTATAGAGATTGAATGTGGTTCCCTATCAGGATACCCATGGCATTTTTCAAAGAAGTAGACAAAACACTCCTGACATTCATAGGGAACAATATGAAGAACACTCAGGCTGAGACTCACGCACGAGTGAAGCCCCACAGGATGAAAAAATAAGGCCCCACTAATAGCTACAGCAATCATTGGGAAAAAGAAGATGGGTGGCATCATCTTCCCCTAACTTCAAACTGTACTACAAAGCAGAAGTAATTAAAACTGCATTAGACTAGAAATGGACCTGCATACCAATGGAACAGAGTTGATAATATGTCATGGACTCACAAATATATGATCACTTAATCTTTGTTAAAGGAGCAAGAAATGTGAAGTGAAACAAGGGGTTGAAGGGAACTACTTCAATAAGTAGTACTGAGAAAACTGGACAGCTACCTGCAAAAAAATGAACTTTGACCTTTGTCTAATGCCAGACACAAAAGTCAGATCAAAGTGGCTTAAAGATCTCTATATCAGACCTGGATCCATAAGGTACATGGAGGAAAATGTAGG
The DNA here is from genome assembly GCF_029834395.1 of Sorex fumeus. Classification (NCBI taxonomy): domain Eukaryota; kingdom Metazoa; phylum Chordata; class Mammalia; order Eulipotyphla; family Soricidae; genus Sorex; species Sorex fumeus. The sequence goes on from NW_026606063.1 coordinate 50,908,415, forward strand.
CAGAACCCTCTGTGACATTGAAAGCAAACGCATCTTTAAGGATGAAACACCACTGACGAAGCAAGTGGAAACAAAAATAAACAAATGGGACTACATTAAACTAAGAAGCTTCTGTACCTCAAAAGAAACAGTGACGAAAATACAGAGAGAACCCATGGAATAGAAAAGAATACTTACTCAATACCCATCTGATAAGAGATTAACATCCAGCTATACAAAACACTAGTAGAATTGTACAAGGAAAAATTCTCCAACCCCTTCAAAAAATGAGGAGAAGAAATGAACAGATACTTTCTCAAAAAAGTAATACCAGTGGCCAAAAGGCACATGAAAAAATCTATATCGCTAATCATTAGGAAGATACAAATCAAAACAACAATGAGATATCATCTCACACCACAGAGGCCGGTACACATTCAAAAGAACTAAAGCAGCCAGTGTTGATGTGGATGTGGGGAGAAAGGGATGCTCCTTCACTGTTGGTGGGAATGCCGATTGGTTTAGCCATTTTGGAAAACAATATGGACATTCCTTCAAAAACTAGAAATTGAGCTTCCATATGCCCTGCAATATCAATTCTGGGAATATATCCCGAGGGTGCAAGAAAAAGCACAGTATAAATGACATCTGCACCTGTATATTCATTGCAGAGCTGTTCACAATAGCTGGGATCTGGAAACAACTTGAATGCCCAAGAACTAACGACTGGTTAAATAAACTTTAGTACATCTGCACAATGGAACACTATGCAGCTGTTAGTGTTGAAGTCATGAAATTTGCTTATAAGTGGATAGACACGGACAGTATCATGGTAAGTGAAATGAGTCAGAAAGAGAGGGACAGGTATACCAGGACTGCACCCATTTGTGGAATATAAAATAACATAATATGAGACTGACACCTAAGGACAGTAGACAGAATGGCCAGGAATATTGCTTCATAGTTGAAAGTCTGTCTAATGAGCTCTGGGAGAAGGCAGCTGGAATAGAGAAGGGATCACAAAGTCAATGATGGTTGGAGGAATCGTTTGGAATAGGAGATTTGTGCTCAAAGTAGATAAAGAACCAAAACTGATAGCCTCTCAGTGTCTACATTGCAAACCATAAAGCTAAAAAGTGTAGAGTATGCAGGAAATTGTCTGCCATAGAGGCATGGGGATGGTTCAGAAGGGGGAGGGCGATCAATACTGGGGACATTGGTGTTGGAGAATATGCGCTGGTGGAGGGATGGGTGTTTGATCATTTTATGACTGAAACTCAAAAGTGAAAGCTTTGTAACTATATCGCACAGTGATTCAATAAAAACAAACAAACAAAAAACTCCTTCAGCTACCCCCTGTGAAATGGAATCAATGGACAAAGAAACTTAATGCAGTACCTGATGCTCCAAGGTGGGTCACAGAAAAGCAATATGGCTTAATGTGTGGAAAGTTCCATAGAATACACATTCCCCTTGCTGAGTTCACCCATTTCTATGTGGAGGACATTTGTGGACCAATCAAACTGAATTTTATCAAACTTGACTCAACTCTCTTTGGTGCTTCTTTTATTAGCACATACTGTCTGGCACCCCACAGGGGCCTTTTTCTTCAGACTTATATACTTAATCCCTTATGAGTACTGCAAGAACATGAACTTTCATCGTGGGGATGGTGGGTGTTTTCTGCAGCCTGAATCTCAGCTCTGCATTTGAAGAGCACTTGCTGCAGCTTTTGCGACTCTTAGTCTCCAACTAGACCTGTTTGAACCTGCAGGACTGAGTCTGCTTTCGTGCTGAGGAGATATGGCAGTATTAGCTTTCGAGGGAGTGACAGGACAATGTTAGGGTTGCAGAATATGGGACTCTGTGATTCTGTCCCATTCTCTGACTTGAAAACCAAACTCACTACTCCACTCCCAGATCTGTAACCCCTGAACTCTGACCAGAGAAGTCCCCCGGGGCCAACACCCTTAGGATTGATAGGGATAATGACTGCGTCTTTTGAGTCTTCCTCTCAGCTTTGATGTTCATCAGCTTTGTTTGTAGTTGGGGGGCTGGCAGGGAAAAGTGCCCCTTTAACCTCTCTCCTCCATTATTCCTGCCCTGATGATCCCCAGAGCCTTGAAGAAAAATTCCTCCTTTGAAGATAGGTCCTGGTCAGTTATGTATCCCCCCAAACAGGTGCTTCTGGCCATCAAAGTCTTGAAGCAGTTAAACTTGCTTTCACCTTTCTTGCAGTTCCCTTAAAAGAAAATAGAGAGATCTTCGAAAGGTGGAAGGGGTGGCAGGCCAGAAACGTAAAGTGTGTGCAATCACTCAGATACAAGTGGCACCACTAAAAATTGCCTTCATATATCAGCTTATGGTTTACACACTCTGGCAGAAAGGACACTAAAAGGTCAGCAGGAAAAAAATTTATATGTCAGGCCTGGAGCTGTGACTCCAAAGGTGGTGAGGAGACACGATCTGAGAAGGGTTCTAGAGGGACCGGCTAAGTGCTTGATGTGGCAGGATTCTTTTCTTCACTCTTTATTTTGTTTTATTTTTAAGGAACTTGCTTGCAAACGTCAGCAGAGAAGCTAAGGTATAGACTCAGAGTCACCTCTCGCTCCGACCCCCAGTGACAAGACAGATAGTCCCATTCATCTATGGGTGAGCAGCAGAGGCTACCTACATTTTTTTTCCTTTTTGCTTGGATTCAGGATATATTTGTTTGCAGAGAGAGATGTCACGCTTGTGAATGCACTGCTCAGTCATGTGCCAGAGGTGAAATCAGAGGAGGGGATAAAGGAAGAAAGGAAAGGAAGGGGGCAGGTGAGGTGTGGGAAGGGACAAATCTGCACGGGGAGGCTCACTCTGATCCAAAAACAAGTCTTCAGCCAAATGCTGATGGAGAATATGCCTTTCCTACTTGAAGGATCAGCAGAGGCTATAAATTAATAATGCATTTTAGTAGTAATTTCCCTGTAAAGAAGTCTAGGAGAGGATGGTTTATCCCACCCCGACCCCCGACTTGCATCCCACCTCCCAAAGAGAAAGGTATAAAACATCATAGGTCTGCTGGAGTTTTGTTTAATACTGACTCTCCCCCTTTACTTTATTAACTGTGTAACATTTTAAGGTTATTTTTTCCTCTCTGTCTCCTCCAGCAAGTCTCTATTGATCACTGTTTACAGTTATAATCCCTTTCAAATTTATCATCCATGACTAACACCACATGTATTGATTAGTGTTGACGGATGTCCCTCTACTGTATAGAACCACTGCGATCCTGGCCAGTGAAATACAGCTGCCATGGAGAGGGGTAGAAATATACATTTTCAACTTTCTTTCTTTCTTTCTTTCTTTCTTTCTTTCTTTCTTTCTTTCTTTCTTTCTTTCTTGTATTTTCATTCCACCCTTTTTTCATAGTTTAAGACAGCTTCTTTTCTACAGATGCTGAGGATTACTTCGTATATTTTAAAGCTAATTTCTTTACTCCCACTGAAGCCTTGTGGGAGGAAAAGATAGTGTCTGTTTGGCCCGTGGGTCGCAGCTAGGGGGTGGCTGACAGGTCCTGATGTAGATCAGATTTATGAGGGACATCCATGTGTCTTAACCTAAAGTCATGAGTAACAAAGATGTAAAGGCTAGTTTTTTAGGGACAAATTAGATGTCACTTGTGCCTAAGAACTAGGTGTCCAAAATCTGGACTATAAATGGAGTCATTTGTCAATAGCACGATTTGGGGGCTCTTTTTCACTTACTCTCTTCTCTGTTGATTTCTCTTCGTCTGTGGTGGACCAAAGGCAAGTGACAACCATATGTGAGACTGTGAACTTTTTTCCAAGTGCAATGCTTCTGTCTTAGAGCCCTGGGTGTCCTGGCCACCTTGCAAGTACAGGGCTGAGAGACACATTTCTGATCCCCAATCATCAAGCTGGCACCATGCTGTGCAGCCTGACCTCACCTGCCATCAGCCACTTTACAGGAAAGATGCTGTGAATCCTGAGCTCATCTCAGCTGGGATGAGAGTGAGACCATGCTTCAGAAAGTCAGAAAGTAGTCATTGATTAAGGTGGCAGCATGTTCCTCACCCTGTGTCTCCTCCCTTTCTTCCCCAAGTTTACTAAAGGACCCAAGACAGTACATGTGAATTTAAAAAGAGGTAGAGAATGCAAAATAATTTAGAAGTACAATTTAATCCTTTAATTGACCTGTGAGTAAATAATTGAAACTGACACAATGGAAATAACTTGTCCAATGTCTCATAGTTTGTTCAGAGATAGGCCCAGAAAGAGAATGGTTTTCCTACTCTTTGGCAAATATCTTTTCTCCCTCCTTCCCTCCTCTCTTCACCAGCTCTATTTTCTTCCTTCTCTTCATCTCTCCCTCCGTCTGTCTCTCACTGCTTCCCCTCTCATTTGCCCTGTTTTACCCTTTTCTCTAACTGCCCTTCCTTTCCTCCTCTTTTCCACCCCTCTGTCTAGTCTCCCACCCCTCTTTCTAGACTTCTAGGTTAAAGGAGAGACAAATAGGCCCCTTTGCTTTAGAAACTCATCTTCAATTTGCAAGATAATGTTTTCTAACAAACTAAAAGATTATTTTTACTACATAAAATTCACATCCAAAAATTAATTTTCTTTTCAAAGGAAAAAAGCAAGAGTGTTCAGATCCTAAGGGAAGGCACAGCTACCTAGAGCACCATTCTGTCATGCTACACAGTTTTGAATAGCTGTTTAGTTGACTCATATGTAAATGATATTTCGTCCTCCCTCATCAACTCAGCCAGTGATATTGACAATAATTTGATGGGATGTTTTTTACCTCTTATCTATTTTCCAAGTTTTCATGGTCTGTTTGTAATAGTGTTTTTGGTTCTTTGCACTACTTTAAATTAAGTTTCTCATATGGGTCTTATTATACCTGAATACTGCTCAGTTATTTTGATGACATAGTTATAAATTCTCACTAAAAAGATCTTTAATAATCAGTTGGCATTTATTTTATAGACCACCCATCTTATTAAATCTAGTTCCTTAGATTTAATAGAACATCTTATTGTATTTTCACATCAGGATAGTGATGCTATAGTTATGCTTGAAAAGACACTTTCATTATAAACCCCTGTTTTTAGGCACTTATAATTTTCTCAAGTAGCACATTTATTTCAATATGCAATCATTTTCTGTTCTCTTCTCCCTCCCTTTCTCAATTTGTACAATTTCCCTCATTTTAAAAAAAAGTTTAATAAAGAAACCTATCTGAAACTTTAGGAAGAAAGTAGTGCCATTAGCTGAGAAAAGCTGAAAACACTGCTATTTCTGTGGCAAAATCCAGCTTCTGATTTTGTGCTCTCAGTCAGTTTGATGCCAATATTAATAAATGACTGTTGGTTTCAGAAGGATGTGCCATGACTTGGTCAATGTTCACTCAAGTGCTTTCAAGGGCATTTCTTGCTTTTTATTTGGACTTAAACTTCTCCAGCTTCTGTCAGTGACAAAGGGGAGATAGACCAAAAGGGATTGGAATACATCCTGCCCTCCCAAGACCTTGCCAGTGTTTTCTATTTCCTTTTTCCTCATAGAAGAAGGTTTACTTTGCTCCATACTCTAGGTACTTTGAGAGATGATTCTCCTTATTTATGCTTTGCATCTTAAAATGGAATGCTTCTTCAGATCGTAGCCCAAGCATCACTTCCTCAAAGATGATTCTAGTAACCACTAGACCCCATATGGTTAAAGATGGGTATAAAATGTTACCAATGTTTTTCTTGCCCTGTAGTCAGTGTGCAGCCAGAGGGATGCATACCCTCAATGGACGCTGATTTTGGTGTATGTCTCTCAACTTTGTATTCAATAACATCATCTCAGTACCTTGAAATCTGTCATGGTAGGAGTTTACACCACATACATGGACAAATAAATCTTCAAATCAGAACTCATTCTCTTTCCCAAAGAGAGATGGTTTTGAAATGTTAACCAGCACACCACTTATGAGATGATGATATTTTGACACCTACCTCTTTTATTATTCCACTAACCTGCAAGCTACATGAGAATAGCAACTTTCTCTATTTCTGTGTTGACGCTTTTACAATGAATGTCAAATATTAATTGGCCAAGAAAAAAAACCCAAACTCAGTTTACAAAGAGGTTTAAGAATACATTGACTCTTGTTCAAGTATAGACTAGACTATTCAAAGGCTCTTAATCTCACAAGATCAAGTTTCTTCATGATTTACCTCTAAGAGTAATTTATCCTACACCATATCTAGCTACCAAAGAAGAAAAATATTCCTATTGTTTAATTGGTCCCAATGGTGAAATGATCCATCAGGAAGTCTTGAAACTGTTTAGCAAGTAGAGCATGGATAATTCTGTTTCGTCAAAGGAAGTGGCAAGACAGTGCTTTCTGCTTCCATTTGAATTTATTTCATTAAAAAGTGTGTGTGTGTGTGTGTGTGTGTGTGTGTGTGTGTGTGTTCTGCAAAAGAACTACTTCCATGCATATCATATTTCTGGTTCTGGGAGAATGAATTGTCTTGTTTCTACTTACCATTTCACTCTGCTCTTACCTAAGCAATCATAAACCCTTTAGGAACTTCTGACATCAACTGAAAAGAGGCCTGAACACAAAGGAAGAGAGATATGGGTTAGAACTTGGGCAATGTTACAGTTTTCTAATAATGGAAATTTATTCAATTTTTAGAGCCTCAGTATTATGAATCATATATTATACAATAGTTGCATTGCATGACATCAAGAAAGTATATGAAGTTTATAACAAATTTAAAGATTGTTATGTTTTAAACATCTACTGTTTCTTCCTGAGCCGAAATTTTATCTTGATTCTGCAGAAAAATTGTATTACAAAGGATTATAAAGATAAAAGAATAGCATATGATATTTGGGTGGGGTGAGAGATAAAATTATCAATTAAAAAATTTCCATAAGCGTTCTTGCCTTATGTAATGGAAGACTTAATAATTTAGACAGTTATCCCCTTTGAGACAAATGAGGAAAGCTAGAAAAAATGTGATGCATCTTTTGAAATAATGTGCTAGAGTTCATAAAACAGAGTAAATTATTAGGACTATGATTTAGGAGAATGAATGAACTCTATATAGGTTAAACCAAGCACCCGAAAAAAATGTTATTTCAAGGCCACTATTAAAATCTTAGACGTGGTCTTCTTTCTAGAAGTTAAGAAGTTGGAAACTCTAGACATTCTCATAAGATTGGAGAAAAATTGAATTCAGAAGCTTCTAAGGGATGAAACCCTGGAAAATTATCAGGCATCAGTTGGGATAAAATTAAACTGAATTTATGCTTGCAGGGATTGAAGTTCAACTTTGTAGCATCTATCTCCTATTCATAAGAGGGAAACTGGTAGTACTTGCCATCTTTCAAAAGTAAGTAGAAAACTTTCTATAGAACAATTTTATGCTCCTAATGCTGAAATTGCTAAAAGACTTTTCTCTACTTTTCTATATGAATTATTTCACAATCAAGTAAAAGAAGATATATAAATCTTTTAAAATGGTTGTTGGTTATTTGTATATCACGAATCACGAATCACGACCATCCTGTTATTTGTCGATTGCCTCGAGCAGGCCCCAGCAACGTCTCCTTCATCCTAGCCCTGAGAGTTTTAAGAAAGTGCTATATTCAAGGCTCTTTAGGAGAATGAGACCCATCATTGTTACTGGTGTTTGGCAGATTGGGTACGCCACGGGGAGTTTGCCAGACTCTGCCATGTGGGCAAGTTACATACGGTAGCCTGCCAGTTTGTCCAAAGTAGGAATGAGATAATAAGATGTCATAATAAGATGTTGCTTGGCCGCAAATGTGGCCACGTGGTTCCGGGAGCTGGTTTTTATAGTCTCTGAGTCTTGGCCGTTGATGGGATTACACAGCGCCAGGGGGCCAGTTGGTGGGTGTGATCCCCGCCTACTGGAATTCGGAGGATCTGGGTGGAGGATGCTCAGCCCCGATCTGAGTAGACTTGTATATCATATTTGGAAAAGTATCTATTCAAGACTTTGCTTAAATTTTTAATTAGGATATTCTTAAGTTGTTGAGTTGTAGACATTTTTTACATATTCTCTTAATGTTATTCCCTTTTCAGATGCATGGTTTGTGAATTTCATTTCTCATTCCATAGATAACATTTTCAGTCTTCTCTCTGTCTTCATGCATAAAGGCTTTTAATTGTAATGTCTTCTAATTTATTTTTTGCCTATGCTTTGGTCTCAGATGATGAAATTTTTTTTGGAGGGGGAAAGATATGGGGGTTTTACCTAGCAGTACTTAGAGATTCTTCTTGGTTCTGTGCTTAGTAATTACTCCTTATGGGCTTGGGGGACCATATGTGGTGCCCAGGATTCAATATAGATCAGTCATGTTCAAGGCAAGTGCTTTATCCTTGAAATATTTCTGGGCTCTGAGATGCTGGAAATTCTTACCAAATTCAATGCTATGTAGGTTCTGCTTTATATTTTCTCTTTAAAAATATAGTTTTAGATGTTATGTCAGTCCTTTTCATCAAATTTGAGTTGATTTTGTACATGATGTAAAATAAGGGTTCAGCTTCACAGCTGTTTGTGAATACTCAGATTTTTCCAGCACTGTGTTGAAGAGACCCTTTTTCCACGCTGACTGTTTTGACTCTCTTGTCAAGCATCATTTTTCCATTATATGATTTTTTTTTGGTTTCCTTTTAAATTCCATGGGCCTTTGTTTGTATTTATGCCTGTACCACACTTTTCTAATTATCATAGCTTTGTAATAAGTTTTAAAATCAGGCCATTGGAACCAATTCTGGTTGAACTTTGTTCTTCTTTGTCAGCATTGTTTGGGCTCTACAATTTCAGAGATTACAAATGAACTTTAGGGTTTTTCTATTCCTGAAAAAATTATATTAGATTTTGACAGGAAGACCATTTAATCTGTGAAATTGGGAGGATTATTTATTTTATGGGGGTCTCAAAAATGGTAATGGGGCACCTATTTGTGCCCCTACAGTGGCTTCTCCTAGAAACTCTCGATCAACCAGACTGGTGGTTGAATGAAAGAACCCAAGGATGTATTGCTTCTTGGGCCTTGATGGTGCTGGAGATGGAGCCAATTTTGCTTTATGCATTGTGCCTTTGACCCTGTGCTATTTCTCTGATCCACATTAGATAGTTTTGACAAAATATCAGTATTAAGTCCTTCAGGACCTTACATTTCTTTGTGCCTTCTTCTATTTATTTCTTTTATGATCTGAAGTTGAATGAGACCAGTTGTAGTTACTGGTTTTGGCATATCGAATACACAGCGGATAGCTTGCCAGGCTCTTCCGTGCAGGCGGAATACTCTCGGTAGCTTGCCAGTCTTTCCGAGAGGGATAGAGGCTTTTGGGGTGACCTCTAATCACCCTTGTAGGTGTTACCATATTTGAACCCTATCAAATATGGTACGACAATTCCAGAAGATGGGTATTTAGTGTTTTATGATGTGTCACACGGCCGCTTGCGGCCGCACGGGTCCAGAAAGCGTCCTGGAGTGTGGCGACAGCTGGGTAGTGGAAGTAGTGTCGAGAGTGGAAGTCTGCCAGTGGGGTATTTATCTGGGTAGGGTGGGTCTCCTGTGCACAATTCGATCCCTGGGTGGTTGGTGGAAACAGACAGGGCAGGGTAGGGTGGGGCTCCTGATTGGAATCCCTTTGTCACCTGTGGTGGTGGGAGCAAGCAGAGAAGCTCTGTCCCTGGGTCCGCCGAGCCTGGAGTCCAAGGTCTCAGAGAGTTCCGCTTATCTTGTTCTGTGGGTCTTCAGTCGTGCGTGGGTCTCGGCCGGAGCTGCCGCGCGGGTCCGGAAAGCGTCCTGGAGTGTGGCGACGGCTGGGTAGTGGAAGTAGTGTCCTGGCACCCGAGCTGCGCAGGAGGAAGAGAGCAGCTTGGAACGCCTTCAAGAACGTCGAAGAAATAGCTAAGAGGATGAAGAACCTCCGGCTCCGGGCACATCTCTTTGATTCCACTGTTCTTCCTGCATTAACATATGCCTCAGAGACCTGGGCCCTACGCAAACAAGATGAGAACGCTATTCAGGTCTCCCAAAGAAGAATAGAAAGAGCTATGCTTGGAATATCACGTTTCACTCAAATGAGAGAACGAATCCGGAGTTCTGACATCCGTCGATGATCAAGGATCAGGGACGCTGTCTCATTTGCCAAGGTGTCGAAAATCAGATGGGCTGGTCACGTAATGAGATTTAAAGACGACCGTTGGACTAGAGCTGTTACTGATTGGATTCCACGGGATGTCAAGAGACCACGTGGCCGCCCACCTACCAGATGGTCAGACTTCTTCGTCAAGATCATGAACGATCGGTTTGAGGCCCTTCATGTTCCCGGAGCGAAGAGATGCCATTGGGCTACACTAGCACGCGACAGGGACAAATGGAGACGTTACTGGCGCCCGCTCGAGCAAATCGACTACTAACGGGAAGTTAAGTGATTAAGTGATTAAGTGATCTGAAGTTATCTACATGTATAGGTCTTTTGTTTACCTAATTAAATCCATTCATATGTATTTAAAACATTTTATATTATTATTATTAAATGGAATTATTTTCTTAATTTCCTTCTAGATTGTTTGTGTTTAGCTCATTGAAAACCAACTGTTTTTTGAATGTTAATTTTCTATCTTACATCATAGTTTGGTAGATTTTCCCAAAATTTTCTGCATATGAGATCATTATGTCTATGATAAAAATTTAACCTTTTGTTTTCAGTTCAGATATACTTTAATCTTTTTTTTTAATTCCTCTGTCTGAGATAAATCTGTTGAATTGAAATGGTTAAGTCAAGCATCCCTCTTTGTTCCTGATTTCAGAGGGAAAGCTATCAGTGCTTCACTACTGAGTATGATATTGAAGATTCATATATATATTATATATATATATATATATATATATATATATATATATATGCTACAGGAAGGGTAGAATGGTTAAAAGTTGACAATCATCCCACTGTGATTAAGCATGGGAAATTTTGTTTCTCAAGCTCATGTTACCTTTCTCTCGTGATCGTGGATCCCCAAAATTTTGCTTTATATACCACTCCCATGTGGGGTCCCAGGGATCAAACCCATGTCAGCTGTGTGTGGATTGGAAATGCCCTGTCCTCTGTACCATTTCTCTGGCACCTCAGAGGTGGCATTTTTTATAGCCAGAGTGATAGCAGAGCAGGTAGGGCGTTTGCCTTGCATGTGGCCCACGTGACTGACCTGAGTTCGATTCCTCTGCCCAGCAAGCTACCTAGATTACCTCGCTCTCACAGCAAAGCCTGACAAGCTACCTGTGATGTAGTCGATATGCCAAACACAGTAACAACAAGTCTCACGTTGGAAACGTTACTGGGCTGGCTCGAGCAAATCGATGAACAAAGGGAAGGACAGTGACAGGAAGGATGCACGCAGACATCCATAATTAGCAAGTCCCATTGAAATTACCAAGTCTCATTTCTTTTGCTAACTGAAAACTTTGGTCAAATAAACTCCTTCCTGATTTTAAAAGACATTGCACTGCCTTAGTACACCTGAATTCAGTCACAAGCCAATTCATTTTCTCAGATGAACCATCCTCCTTGAGGCAAGTGGGTGAGCAAGATTTTGTTTTGTGGGGTTGAACTCAGAAGAAATTAATCTGAATTTGGCCTTATAAAACTTGGCCCAAGGAAGTCAATTCTGGGAGCCAGGAAGGATTCCGTGTATGGGAGGAATGATTCCCTACTTCAAGTTTTTTGGCAAGATCCAGGCCAAGGAATCTATTCAGATGACCCCGCCTGAACAGTCTTTCACATTGAATCTATATGACCCAATAAGAGCATAAAAAGTAAGTTCAACTTTTCCAGTTTTAATGTTTCATCTCTCTTCCACAATTCCTTTCTTTCTTTCTTCAAGCATTAACAACAGACCCAGGTACTGAAATATGAACTGATTGCCTGGGGCAGTATACACAGTTTTCATTTATTTTCCTTACCTCTTCTAGTCCTTGAGTATGTGTAGAAAGGATAGGGACCCCAATGCATCACACTGATCAAAAGGAGAATCTGTGGCTTTTGTCTTTGAATTGCTGGTAGTAGATAGTATTGTTATTTAGAGCTTAGGCCTGGGGAAGCCCAGAGAAAGATCTGGCTCACATTGTCATATTTTCTGAGGAGAAATTGGGTCTTCACTTCATTTGCCAACATTGCCATGTACTAAAAAGAGCAGACTTGAATATAAAGAATTTTGATTCCAACATGATGAGTTGTTATGTTTATTACCATCGGGGAATTAAACTCTTAGAAAGCCACTTACAGTAATTTACCTCTTCTTTAAAATGATAATACAAATATTTTTGTTCTGGTGTTATTGAAAGGCCTCTATGTGGTAATATATAAAAGTTCCTTGGAAAGTATGATGTTGGAGAATCTTTTAGATTAATCTCCAGATCACCCAAGACTCTGTGCTGAAAGGGACCTTACTAGAGAAGGTTGTGAACGTCAAAATAGAAAGTAAAATTATTCCTTGACTTGGTATAAGACCTTACTAAACAATTTCTCACCTATTTCTCCCCAAACTCTTTATCTATTGAATGGGAGGGGAGTTGGACCACAGCCAGTGGGGCTCAGGGTTTATTCCTGGCCCTGTATTCAGGATCATATCTGGTGGTACTGAGGATGGGAGACACTTATGATGTGCCAGAGATTCAAACTGTGGTCAGCCATATCCAAGGCAAATGCTTTATCTTTTGTTCTCTGTCTACAGACTAATTTCTGAGACCATTGTTGCAGACAGATGGAGATGGTGGGATTGGTAATATACTTTTGGAAAATAATAGAAGTTAAGAAAAGATTGCCCAGCCCTGAAGTAGCCCCAAAGGCATGAGGTCACAAACCATTGAGATGCAGATGCTAACCTCTTTGGAGAAAGGAAACTGAGGCACTGCCCATATATAAAAATCAAAGACCATATTGAGAGAAGGGTGGCTCTAGCCCTCAGATAAGCAGAGCCTATAGAAGAAATCTAATTGTTAAGATGAGATTATGAAGAGACCATCAACAGTGAGAGGGATAAGATTAGGAAAAGACCATCAACAGTGCAAGGATTTTCCTGTGAAAATGCCCATATTAATTTGTATGTGTGCAGAAAGCTCCAGGTAAAACCATTAAAAGAAATTGTATATAACTTCTTTCTGAAAGCCATTCAGGACTTGCTCTCTAAAATACATATTCTTTATTGAGAGCAACTCCTGAACCTATGTAGCTTACTTCCTCTTTCAAATGCATATTCTCCCTTGATTATGTATTTGTTTTTTCCCTCCCCTCACTTCTTTCTATATAAATTTTGTTAAATAAAATCTATCTTGCTGACCAAAGAAATGGTATGGTGGAAGGGTGTTTATCTTGTACTAGGCCAACCCAGGTTCGATCTCCAGCATCCCATGCCATCCCATATGGTACCCTAACCCCAGTAGGAGCAAGCCATGAGCACTGTGAGGTGTGACCCCAACCCTCTTCAGTCTGACTCCATCTCCCATGCTGTGTAAATAAACTCAGATTTTACCATTCCTTCATGTCTTAATTTTTTTATAAAGGTCCTTTGTTATGCAAGACTTATATAGAATTCATTGGTATACTTTTCTGTAATTTGGGTTTTCTCCTTGTTTGTTTTTGTTTGTTTTCATTTTTCTGCCATACCCAGATGTGCTTAGGGTTTACTCCTAGCTCTGTGCTCAGGGATCACTTCTTGCTGTGCTCCTTTAGTCATAGTAGCATTAGGTAAGTGCAAGGTAAATGCCTGGAACACTGTATACTTCTCTGTCCCCTGTTATCAGCCAGTGACCCCAAGGGGACTGAGGAAAAGGTGTTTTTGCTTTGATTTGGTTTTTGCCATACAATCATGATCACGACCATCCTTGTTCGTCGATTGCCTCGAGCAGGCCCCGGTAACATCTCCTTCATCCTAGCCCTGAGATTTTTTTAAAAGTGACATATGAAAGGCTCTTTCAGGGTTAGGAGAATGAGACCCACCATTGTTACTGGTATTTGGCATATTGGGTACACCATGGGGAGTTTGCCAGACTCTGCTGTGTGTGCAGGTTACATTTGGTATACAATGCTACTTTGTAAAAGTTATTTTTTTTAAAGTTCTACTGCTCATTTATTCATATATGTGTATGTATATACATATTTATATTCTCTTTAGACCCCTTTCTTTCTTTCCTGTAGCTATGAAATTTGGCTCATATTAGAATATTCTCTTACAAGGAATAGCTACATATCCAGCTTTTAACAGAAAAGAATTGCTTCTCTTATTAAAAGTGCACTCTTTTAATGAAATCTTACAGTCATTTTTCTTGGGTAACGTGTGTGTGTGTGTGTGTGTGTGTGTGTGACTGTGTGAATGCGCATCTGCACCCCCATGCACACAACACACGTGCATACTCTGAAGTTGTAAATGCTTTGAGATGTGTGTCATGTGTCTTTGGTATAGTACATTCTTTATATGCAAGAGGTCCAAGTTCTAAGTCCTGCCAGGAATGACCTTCTTCCAATAACAAGTCAGGAGTAGTCCCTGAGCACTGTTGGGTATCTCCCCCATTCCATCAGAAAAAGAAAGTTAGGGCATACAAATTACCTACATTTGAGATCTCCCCTCAGATCGTTGAATTTTCCAGATTCAATTGCATCTGTGGATTCTGTACAAAACTGATTTGCAGGAACTGTTAATAGAGCCTTAGCATGTCTAAATTGCTCTTCAACTTGTTCCATGATCATTTGGAAAACAAGTTCATTGCGAAGGGAAATTAGACCTTAACTAAAGGGTCCAAAGGATCTTCTGTCCTGGAACTGATCAGGACTGGTCAGTGTATTGCATTTTTTTTCCAGTTCTTGGACACTGAGATTCTTCGAGTTTTCTCAGATTAGGTGCTATGGATAAATAATGTTGGGCGTTAAATTAAATGGATCCTTTAAGTAGGTAAATGAATTTAATTTACTTTTTCTGGCTATGGGGCTGGAGCAATAGCACAGAGGTAGGGCATTTGCCTTGCGTGCAGCTGGCCTGGTCGAGCCAGGTTAGATTTTTCCACCCCTCTCGGAGAGCTTGGCAAGCTACTGAGAATATCTCACCCACACAGCAAAGCCTGGTAAGCTACCCGTGACGTATTCGATATGCCAAACACAGTAACAAGAGTCACAATGGAGACGTTACTGGGCCCACTCGAGCAAATCGATGAACAACAGGACAGTGACAGTGACAGTTTCTGGCTAAGAGAATAAGATTAAATTTTGTCCAGAGCATGATATTATCAGCTACCAGGGTGAAGAGAAGTGAGTGGTTACACAAACATTTGATATAATCTCTTTGAGAAAATGTAAATTTTTTTACTATCCCTGGATTGCAGTGTTCTTGAATCAACTCCTTTGAGACAGGCTTCTAGACTCTGAGTAAAAGCACCTATCAGCAGCAAAGGACTTTAGATCCTTCTTCCGCAGAAGCTGAGAATGCACAGTTACTCAGTAGCACCATCAGGAATGAGAGATTCACCACCTATATGGCATTTTCTATTGTCTTTGTTATGAAGTTTATTTCCTCTATTAGGACTTATGATCTGGGCTCTACATAAGAATCACCAGGAGGACCTAGATCTCCCCACCCCAGAGATGTGGAATGCGCATTTAATTCTGATCTAATTAGTCCTGGATGATCTTGGCCAATATTTTCCCAATGTGGGTGATTACCAAGCCCCTACGCATGTGCTCTCTCTCTCTCTCTCTCTCTCTCTCTCTCTCTCTCTCTCGGTCCCGTGGACAGTAGTAACCTCAGGTGCAGTTAAGAGGAAGAGGCCATTTATATTTGTTTGCTTAAAGACGGTTAATTTCCAGGGGTCACTGAATAATATTTTTTTCTGAAAAGGGAGAAATTGGGCAAATAAAGTTTGAGAACCTCTGGCCTAGGCACAGATCTTAATTTTGAAAAAGCTCTGAATCATTTTAAATTACAGGTCAACTGGGAATGGCTGCTCTTGGCCAGGGGTTATCAAACATTAAGTGACCAGAGAATAATTATTTTAGTTTAGGTTTTGCAGGCCATAGGAATCTGTCATAGTTACCTAGCTTTGTTGTGATGGAACCAAATTAGTCATCAGAGGATGTAGCTGTGATTTAATAAATCAATATTAGAACAATCAGAGGGGAAAATTTGGCCCCTTGGGTTGTAATTTGCTGTTTCCTGCTCTAGAGTCTAGATTATCCCTTTTCGAAACACCAGGCATGATATTTACAATGTTCAATGCTGAGTCTCCAGCAAAGTGGCCTACCATGCAACAAATTTTCTGTATATACTTACTAAATTATATAGAATTTAGTGAATGTGTTGTAATCAAGAAGTAATAGTTGAGAAGAAGACAGTGTCTATTCTTGGAAAAATATTTTTTGGATTAAAAATGTTTGTCATATTAATTTGGGATAATTTAAATATATTCTGTTTAGTTAAGCTTTTTTGAATTCAGGCAAAGACATTTAAAATAGATGAATAGTTACTTGTGTTTGTATATGAATATGTGAAAGAGATCTTTATTGTGTAGTTTTTATCCCTATTATAAACATTTTCCATTCAAAAAGTGATATCTAGTCCATCATTTCAATCCACTTTTATGTAACTTTAAAAATATAGCAACCAAAACAATTCTTACAACTAATATATCAATCAGTTTATGGGAAATCTATTAAAGCAGTTGGTTGAATTGCCATACCAGTTAGGTCAAACCAACTCTAAGGTAACTATCAGTGGCTTTTTGTTTAAATCAGTTATACTTAGAAATATGCAGACGTATATAACTGGAAATATTCAGGAGGGGGCTGGAGCGATAGCACAGTAGGAGGGCGTTTGCCTTGTGTGCAGCTGGCCTGGCCAAGCCGGAGCTGGGTTCAGTTCCTCCGACCCTCTCGGAGAGGCAGGCAAGCTACTGAGAGTATCTCGCACACACGGCAAATCCTGGCAAGCTACCCGTGACGTATTCAATATGCCAAACACAGTAACAACAAGTCTCAAAATGGAGATGTTACTGGGCCCACTTGAGCAAATTGGTGAACAATGGGAGGACAGTGACAGTGATAGTGGATAGTAGTCTTGTTGTTTGATTCCTATAAGAGGGTAGATACAGATATACTGAGTACTTTTTCCTGAAAAGGGGACAATATGCCAATAATTTTGGACACCTCTGATATAAATAGTTCAGAACACTGCAAGAAGAAATGTTTGTTGACTCTGCAACATTTATTTGCCTTGGTGGACATGAGAAGTGTGTGTCAGAATTAAATGCTTAAAAGCAGTTGACATTACATCACAGCCTCAGATATGGTGAATATCCCTGGGGATGATCACTAGAAAGCAGTTCTACAAACCAACCAAACACAATAGATGAAAAATTCTGGACATACATGTAAAGAAAACAAGAATAGGCATCCATTTCTTTTCTCTTTGATCATCTTATTTTCAACTCGTCTATTAACAAGCTGCTATATAGAAACATCTTTTATGGTAGCTATCTCTTCTCTTGTGTTATTATCCTAGGGTTCTTAATTTCTGATATACTGAACCTGGAAACGGCAACACATATGAATATTTCTGGGACTCCAGCATCCTGAGCCACTTCCAGTCTTTGGAAGGAGAAGAATATACCCAGGGACAGCTAACAGGGATGTCTGTTTTGAGCCTGAAGTTATGATGCAGAGCATTTCATCTAAACTCTTCCTTGATTTTGGTGGTAGACTTTACAAACATCAGGATCTTTGGGCTCAACTGACCTCTGGGAAGAGAATCCTGACAAGAGGCTCTGGAGCAGATACAACATTTAGAAGAGGAGCCCATTGCAGAGAACTAGTGTTAATGAGCAGTGGGTTTCTGTATAGGACATGATGGCAGTGATATTAATACTGAAAAGCTTATCAGAACGAAAGGAAGCATATCTATGCCAACGCAGCAGGGGGAGGATTTTAAAGTTTTGGGGGAAAACTAAAATTGCTCAGAAAAAATATTAAGTGTTTTCCTTTCTGCACATGTGCCTTTTAAATAAAATTTCTTCTTAGGCACCTTGCTATTGTTTTACCCGGGATAGAACATGAAGGAATCTAAAATTTTAAGCTCCCAGCATTTCTTTGTATGAGTGTCAATGTGAGTCCCTTGAGAAGGATGCTTTCCTATGCCCCTGTCCTGCATTGTCTCTTCCTTCCCTCCACCCCCTCCCCTTCTCCCGACTGCAGAGGTGGCAATCCGCCTGCTATTAGCAAGATGTCTATTATAGTGTCATTAAAAAAGGCATAGTCAGTGCAAGGAATGACTCATGTCATGGAGGACTTAATAATTCACTGTAATAAAAGTATAAAGTTTTATGATAAACCGCTCTCAAGAGAGTTAAATATAATCCTTAGTGGGTCACACACTGACTACAAAGCTTACATTTGTAATGGTAATTTGAATTTACTACATTGCCTTTAGTTTTTAAGCGTTTGTATGTCATTAGACCTTATAAATTGATTTATATGTTTCAACTCCAGTATAATTCTGCATAAAGGTACAATAAATTTTATGGATTGGAGAGATGGCATCTAAAACATTTGAATAAAATTATTGTTCTAAATTCAATTAAGTGGCATTGATAAAAAAGCAACAGGAAAGATGCCAACGTTTTGGAACTTCCATGAAGTAGACAGGTTGGGAGTGGTTGTGCAGGTGGGGTGCTGCTTGCTGCCTTTCTGCACTTTCCCTCCTTGCTTTGTCAGCAAATAGGGACCTCTGGGGCATTCTTGAAAGGGTGCCACTACCATGCAGCCAGCTGTGTGGGGACATCAAAGCACTGGGTAATACACTGATGATCAGTTTGCAGAGGAGAGGAGCCGATTGTATCCCCTAGAAGGACTTTTCTGTTGTTTGTGGAATGAAATGGAATTCCATCATTCCATGGAAACTTGTTCAAGCCAGCAGTTTTCTCCCTCAGAATCGAGAGATCGCCCATTTTTTTCATTAATCTTCTTCTCTAATTTTTGAACTGAAGATATTAAATATTTCCCTCCCTCCCCTCCAAAAAGAATAAAGGAAATCCTGCAGAGAGTGAAAGGAGAGGGTCCTGGGGTCCTGGGGGTTTTCTGGGTTCCCCGGGACAATGGCCTCCCAAGCCTTTGGTCTCACTGCCAGGACTTTTGAGGAATGTGTTTCAGCCACATTCTCTATTTCCCTTTATTATCAGAAAAATCAAGGTCAAATAAACGGGATGATAAAAATGAAAACCAAAACCCACAAAAACAAGATCCTTGTTTATTTCACAGGCTTGGATCCAAATGGCAAAAAAGCAAATTGTTGGAAGGAAAGGAGGAACCTTTTCTTCCTCCCCTCCCCACCCTCACCACCGAGTCCGCCTATTAACGTTTCACTGTTTGTCCGTGGTATTTTCTTTTCAACCAGCCCGCTATGATTGAGTTGTGATTAATTATATTTTCCTTCTGACTTTGCAGCTTTGGGGACGAGCGCTCACTGGCTCCTGTCCTGTGAGAACTTTGTTTACATTTGGCAACGTGCTTTTAAAGTCAGTCGCTGAAAGCAGCACTGAATTTGGCTAAAAATACTTGATAAAATATAGCTTCTGTTTCAGGGATTTAAATGATCACGCAGCCACTTTTCTTTCTTTTTCTCTTTGGATATCTCGCCCCACAGTGGCCCCTCACCCCACTCCCCACCGTGCACACACACACACACACACACACACACACACACACACACACACACTCACCAAAGCTGCTATAATTTCAGTGGAGATCTTCAAAAACCCTTTTGTCTAAGCTCCTGTATAGACTTTCCCATAACGAACCTTAAAGAGGTCCCGAGCCTCTCTGGTGGGCAGTTCCCTGCATGTGCCCTGCGGCTTTTGCTCATTAGAAAAGCTTTACTGTCATGGGGTGCAGGTGGGGGTGGGGGCTGGAGATGGGGAGTGTGTTTGTTAAGAAAGTGCCAAGGTGTATCTCTAGGGGCCCCCAAGACTCAATGTTTGTGTGTCACTGTTAAATGACCCAGCCAGCTGGACAGGTGGAGGTACAATTTACTGGAAACATATTAAATGTGTCTTGGGAAATGATTCTTAAAAATGTTCCCACTGCTAGTGTGATACAGTTTAGATGCCTGGTGTGTAACTGAGAAAAATTAAATTGTAACTAGATACCCCTGATGATACAGTAATGACTTGTGAGGAAGAGGAACTAAAAGAAGAAAATTTATCCTTTAGTGATTTTCTAGGTTCAAGCAGGACAGAGGAGTGGACCAGTTGGGGTACCTTCCTCAGATACTGACATGTGTGACTGTTTTCCCAGGAGCTGAAATGTCAGGTTCTGAATTCACCTCTCACTTTACCCACCCTTTAGTCATAATCCACAAGTTATTCAAATTAGAACCCTATGCACAAGACCTTGAACATAGGTAACACAGACACTTATATGATGTGATCTGGGTAAGAAAGAAGTTTCTGGTTGGTATGACCATCATTTCATTTATTCTTTCACCCAAAGCAATGTCTCTTCCTATTTAAAATGCAAATGGCTTGGAGAAAGAGAAGACATGAAGCATTCTCAAATGTCATGGCTCTATTTTGTCATTGGTACTTAGTAAACTGGACAATCAGGACCTAAAATGTGGATTAGAAGAGTGTTGGTGAGTAGAAACTATTTCTGTGAAATTGCTTAAGACAGACAAGCTAGAGAGGGCCACCACAAAGGGGGTCTAATATTCTTATGAAAGATGAAGAATTGGGATAAGGGAAATACAAAGAATGGAGAAAGTGTTCACAGTATCGAGTTGAGGAAAAGCATCAAAGAAACTCAGACAAACCTAGGACTTTACCTTAGAATTGACCTTCAAGTAATATGAGCAGTTCTGAAAATTTTATCTCTATAGAGTTTTGTCCATGAAATCTCCTCTGGTATCTCTGTAATACTTAGTTTATTAGCCGATGACCTCAAATCCATCAAATTCTATACTGAGTAAGAGTTTACTGAATTTATATGATAAAGATGCAAGTATCCTTGATGATTTCATGATCTGCCTGGCACACAGTGGATAATCAATAATTCTTATAGAGATAAGTTGAACAAGTTGAAGAGGTGTTATTATTGTTCCTATGGATGAAGAAATTGAGCCTTGGATATGTTAAGTCATTTGTCTGAGATTAGGTAAAGTTATCAATCAGTGTTTTTATCCACTCACAGTGTCTTATTTCCTTTTATTAGCTTCAAAGTCATGTGTGTCTTATGTGCCCACCTCCCTAGCCCCCACTTACACTGACTTTGACTTCTGCTCCATAGAGAACTATAGAACAATGCCTTCTGATTTCAAATACAGACTCCAGTAACTTTCCTGCATTACCTTTATGAAAATTACTATTGAGCAACAACTTTATGTTTCATCCTATTTTATCAGGCCCACGTAGCAAAAGTGAATGTGAATATTATTTTTTAATGTTTAAAAAATATTTTTTAATTTTTTATGGAGCGATAGCACAGCGGGTAGGGCGTTCGCCTTACAAGCGGCCAACATGGCCGACCCGAGTTCGATTCCTCCGCCCCTCTCGGAGAGCCCGGCAAGCTACCGAGAGTACTCGATATGCCAAACACAGTAACAACAAAGTCTCCAATGGAGACATTACTGGGCCTGCTCGAGCAAATCGACGATCAACGGGAGGGCCTTTACCTTTACTTTACCTTTAATGTTTAAAAAATTATTTTAATTATTGTGAGATGCAGTTACAGTCTTACAAATTTTCATGTTTACATTTCAATCAAACAATGTTCAAGTACCCATTATTCCACCGGTGCCCATTCTCTCCACCAATATTCCCAGTGTCTCTCCTACCACCTCCACCCCTTTCCACCCCCTGTCTCTGTGGTAGACACATTTCTTCTTACTCTCTCTCTCCTTTTGGATGTTATAGTTTGCAACATAGTCACTAAGCAGCCATCGTGTTTGGTCTATAGCCTACTTTCAGCACGCATCTACCATCATGAGTGATCCTTCCAACCATCATTTGCTTAGCAGTCTCTTCTCGATGCCACCTGTCTTTTCCTCCAGAACATGAGATCGACTTCCAAGTCCTGGGGCCATCCTCCTGGTCTTTACCTCTACTATTCTTAGGTGTTATTCTCGTATTATGTTACTTTATATTCCACTAATGGGTGCAGTCATCCTGCATTTGTTCCCCTCTTTCTGGCTCATTTTGCTTATCATGATACTCTCCAAGATGATCTACTTATATGCAAATTTCATGGTTTCATCATTTATAACAGCTGTATAGTATTCCATTACATAGATATACCAAAGTTTCTTTAACCAGTCATCTGTTCTCGAGCACTCAATTTTTTTCCAGATTCAGGCTATTGTAAATAGTGCTGCAATTAACATACAAGTGCAGATGTCATTTCTTCTGTGCTTTTTTTTTTTTTGCATCTCCAGGATATATTCCCAGAAGTGATATTGTTAGGTCAAATAAGAACTCAATTTCTAGTTTTTTGAGAAACGTCAATTTTGTTTTCCAAAAAGGCTGGACCATGCAGCATTCCCAACAGCAGTGAAGGAGAGTCCCCTTCTCCCCACATCCACGCCAACACCGGTTGCTTTTGTTTTTTTTTTTAGGATATGTGCCAGTCTTTGTGGTGTGATACGATATATCATTGTTGTTTTGATCTGCATCTCTCTGATGATTAATGATAAAGAACATTTTTTCATGTGCCTTTTGGCAATTCTGATTTCTTCTTTGAGAAAGTTTCTGTTCATTTCCTTGCCCCATTTTCTGATGGGGTTGGATGTTTTCTTGTAAAGTTCAACCAGTGCCTTGTATATCCTTGATATTAACCCCTTATATGAGTGGTATTGAGTGAGTATCCTTTCCCATTCTGTAGACTGTCTTTGTATTTTGGTCACTGTTTCTCTTGAGGTACAGAAGCTGCTTAGTTTGAGATAGTCTGATTTGTTTTTCTCTCTTTCTACTTACTTGGTCAGTGGTGTTTTGTCCTTGAAGACACCTTTAGCTTCAATGTCGTAGAGGGTTTTGCCAAACTTTATTTAAAATATCTTATGGATTCTCGTCCCATGTTGAGGTCTCTAATCCAAGAAATAAAAGAAGACGCAAGGAAGTAGAAACATAGCCCTGCTCATGGATTGGGAGAATTAACATTGTCAAAATGGCAATACTGCCCAAAGCATTATACAGATTCAATGTGATCCGCATGAGGGTACCCATGACATTCTTCAAAGAAACTGATCAAACACACCTGAAATTCATCTGGAACAACAAGCCCCCATGAATAGTTAAAGCAATTCTTGGGGAAAAAAAGATGGGGCAGCATCACCTTCCCCAGCTTCAAACTGTACTACAAAGGGTTAGCAACTAAAACAACACAGTATTGGAACAAAAGCAGATTCACAGACCAGTGGACTAGGGTTGAATACACTAACATAACCCTCTCAAGTATATGATCACATAATCTTCAATAAGGGAGCAAGAAATGTGAAGTGGAGCAAGGAAATCCCCTTTAATTAATGGCCCTGGCAAAACTGGACAGCTACATGCAAAAAAAAAAAATGGGCTCAGACCTCTACCTAACACTATGCACAAAAGTCATAATGTGAATATTCTTACAGGAAAATCCTTCCTCTTTTCATTGCAACCTGAGGAATATAATGACTTTACACCAGGTGACAAAACTAGGGGACTATTATAGGCAAGATCTGAACAAAATTTTTATTAGAAATTATTTAAAATATTTATAAAAGCATCTTTCATGATAAGATAGGTTTAGTTAGAATATTGCCCAATATGGAATTGGGTATCCAAAGAGCCTCAATCAAATATTTATAGGACTCAAAAATAGTACTCTCAAAGTGAAAAGAGCTGGGGAAGAAGATCACCTACTGTGTGTGTGTGTGTGTGTGTGTGTGTGTATGTGTGTGTAGTGTTGAGTATAAAACTCAGGGTTTCATACATGCAAGGCAGATTTTGTATCACTGAGAGATGCTGGAAATTGATGTTGGTCTCCTGGATTGTTCCTATGTTTGCTTCTGGCTAAGTTTGTGTTACAGCATTTTGAGACATCTCAGTCTCATATCCTTATATTCTCAAAGAGCAGCCTATTGCTTGAAGCCCCAATATTGGTTGGTAAAGAGGATTCTAGAGTGACACCTCCATTGGTGGAGCTAGAGTGAGTATCTCAAGACACTGATGAATGCTTACAGAATTGACTGTGGATGGAACATGGAACATCAACTTAACTTGCAGATAGTAGGAAAACTGTGTCAAAGTATGTCACCCAACTTTGACCACAAATGCTGTTTCTGACATTTTATTCTATTCAGTGTCCATGTCACCCAACTTAATCTGGTCTTATCTTGTTCTTTCTGAAAATGAGTCACTTTTTCTATATTCTAGACAGAGTTTACTAAAGTTTGTGACACTGGAAAAATTCAGGGTAGGATGGAGACCAGTATAGACACAAATATGATTGGGGACACTAAGTAATATTTTTGTAACGGTGCCAAAGGCCAAAATCATTTGAGAACCTCTGCCCCAGAGGTTGCTATATAATGATATAGAATTTTATAGCTTTTATAGAATTCTCTACAATATTCTCTCTCTCTTTTTAAATTATGGACTCAGTTTGAGTCTAAAGCAGTGCAGATAATTCTCAAATATGCTCCAGTAGAGACACCAGTGTGATTTTATTCTTAGGGTTATTTTTTAAAATAATTATCTTATGAATTCCTGTGTAAGCATTACAAGTTTTATTTTATTGTTATATTTTTATCTACGTGCTGTACATGTGTACATGTGGGTGGGTCTACAATGGGTAACAACTTAATATGTGTGAAGGGAGAAAGTGTGCGACCCTTTAGGTTTGCAACGCTCCTTCCCCATTGGAACTTTTAGCTGCTTGCATGCACAATTAATCATCTGATTGTGAGATTGAAGGCTGAGGGAGCCATTTATAGGTGTAATAACTTAACCTAGAAAAAAATAGCTTGACCCAGAAATGTAATCTTTAAACTTTTTTCTTGGGGTGTTAGGAAGTATATGTGTAAACAAAGACATACATATGTTTATATGAATATGTGTGTATCTGAATCCAAACACTTTTGGGATGTCTCATTCCTTGGTTTGCGTATATCAGAATTACTATGGCATACAGTGGAATCCCCTATTTATGCCATAAATAGCTTCTATCAAACCACATTTCATTCAAGTTTTGGCACAAAGTTCTGTTGCAGAATCTTTTTCTCTCTACATATAGTAAATTTTCTCTAAATCTAGGTACTCTAGTTATTTCTAGGAAATACTCTTGGTTTATGTGTGTATGTGTATGTGCATTTGTTTCTTGTGTGTGTGTGCATTTGCTGAATAACTTATTAAGAAGTGTCTCTGGGAAAGAAACTCATATTCATTGAGTTTTGTACCAGGCATCACTTTCTATTATCTTACTTATTGTCCCCATAATACATTGAGTTTGATAGATTATTTCCATTTGATACATGAGGTTACTCAGGTTCAACAAAGTGGAATAACCTGTCTAGGGTCACACTGCTCATATTAGTTCTATTTGATACTTAAATGCTGGCTCTTTATAGTACTCCTTACAACCTTTCAGCTACATAACATTTATGAGTTGGATGAACTACATTCTTATCTCTCTGTGTAGATAGAAAATGCTGTAGCTCAAAACAATTCTTTTAACATGTCTTTAGAAGTTAAAGCTTATGGTAGTAAATCTACAAGTATTTGCTTCATTGGCCTATGTTAAATAGTCCTTCTTGATCATCTTCAGGATTTTATACAATAGCACAATGACTGCTGAGGAAGCATCAGTGGTACAGTTTCTTAGCACCTCAATGTTAACCCTATCTGTGGAGTCTCCCTTTCTCTAGACATTCCCATTCAGCCCTTCCCTCTTCAGCCTGGAAGTCTCCCTTTCTCTAGACATTCCCATTCAACCCTTCCATCTTCAGCTGGTATTACATGATCTGAATCTTCTCTGGGGATCATTCCCATGCTTGCCCAATTACTTCTTAAATAAAAGTAGAATTTTCTATGTTCCTGCCCCTTGAACTATGCTCTATGTTTTCTAACTAGTTAATATAATAATTCCATAAGAATATGGGGACTAGGACACTAATGGATGAATAAATTATGGCACAACCACTGTTTCCTACTATCAGTTTCCTTCTTTGAAAAATAAAGGGTAGGACTGAAAAAGCTCTAAGATTCCATCTTTTTCAGTTTCATTTTTAATCTATGATCCATGAACCTCCACACATTATTCTTACATTTTGACAAGGGCCCTCTATACATAATGGGTCTTAATTAAACGAACACTCTTCCCTCTCCCACCTCTTAAATGGAATGTTTCAGGTTTAATGCTTGACTGTCTCCCCTCTCATGAGAGATCCCTATGACCCTATATTTATGTTAATGATTCCTAAATCTATGTTTCTAGTCTGCTTGTGATCTTGAGCACCAGATGTCTAGATGTAACTGTATTCTGGTCATTTCCATGTGGATTTCCATAGTCCCTCAAAATTTACATAAGATACAACAAAATCATCATCTCTGTATTCTTCCAAATTATCCTGCTTTTATCACTCACTGAATAAAGTATTCTACTTGCTTTTTGACAGTCCAGAGAAACTTTCAGTCTTATATACTTCTTTCTCACCTTTCACAATAATTCTAATAAGAACAGCCTATTTATTTTTCATCTAGTATTTCCCTTTTAGAAGCGATAGCACAGCGGGTAGGGTATTTGCCTTGCATGCAGCCGACCCGGGTTCAATTCCGCTGCCCCTCTTGGAGAGCCCGGCAAGCTACCAAGAGTATCTCGCCCACTCAGCAAAGCCTGGCAAGCTACCCATGACATATTCAATATGCCAAAAAACAGTAACAACACATCTCACAATTTGTTGTGAGACATTACTGGTGCTTGCCCGAGCAAATTGATGAACAATGGGAGTACAGTGGTACAGTAGTATCCATTCAATACCATTAATATTGCACCTGAAACTACTATTGTAGTGTTAACCTACACTACTTTTTCAACATTCTCAGAAATCATTTCAAAAGCCTTGTACCAATTTTTTATGACCTTCCATTATGCCAACTCCATGGGGTGGGTGGGAGAATCTGGTAAGGTAAAGAGTTTAGCATGTTTAATTAAACTTAAGATATCTATTGGAATGCTCTATTTTTGTGCATTTTGGAAAAACAGAGATGTTTATACTTCTGAGTCTTTATACTGCTTCCTATGTTGTCTAGGATTATGTCTCTTCTCATGTCAAGGACTAGCACAAATTCACAACTTTTAGAAGGATGATATCTATTATCTTTAGTATTTTTTCTCACTAAGTAGTAATGCTCCCAAATTTTGCTGCCAATTTTGATTTCCTACTCAGAATTCCTCCTCCAACATCATGAGTAAGTTTTCTTGAAGTCAGGAGTTGTATATTTTCCTTCTCCAAAAATCATTGGAAGATCCTCAAAATCACTAGGTGGATACACAAACAGTACAGTGGGTTTCTATTTGACAGGTGCTTTATTCTACCCCATGCCTATTCTTGAGAGCCATTGTGTAAGGGAGATTTTTCCATCCCTGATAACTTGACCCCACTCCACATTCCTTTTCACCTTGTCACACTCACCAGATGTTGGAAAATTTTCCCTAAACCCACTCTTTCTCTCCTGGTGTACCTGGTAAGGGATACCAGGGTTATGCACATGCAGGTGGGCAGCATGCATGGAGAGTCAGCAAATCAGCACTGCAGAGTGCACATGCCTTTCTCTCATTTTGTAGCACATTGTTTCCTCTGTCCAGATGAGCATGTTCACCACTTTTCTGGCAAATGTGGTCACTGTCCCCTCTTTTTTTATCTAAATGCACAATTGGACCATCAATGAAGCCACGGAAAATCCTCAAACTCAGAGGTCTTTGTTCATTGCTGATCGTAAACTGAACTTGATGCATGGGATGAAAAGAGCCATTAACAGGAAAGAGTATTAAACAGCATTAGAAGAAGAGTGAAAACTGTCCAACATTTGGTCAGTGTGACAAGGTAAAAGGGAATGTGGGGAGGGGGCAAGCTATTAGGGAAGGAAAACCTTCCTTACACAATGACTCTCAAGAGCAGGCATGGTGTGGAATAAAGTGCCTGTGCAGGTTTGGAAACAATGCATAAATCCCCTCAAGTTATCAAGAGAGAGGAGAATTCTTTCTTTATAGTTGAAAATATTACAGATAACTTTATGCTTTCTACCTTGTTCTCCCAGGTCTTCCTCCTCCTTCCTTTAATTCTCTGTCTATGGAACTTAAAGTATATATCGAGGTGCTTAATGGAAGCCTTCAACTACTGTTTAACAAGTCAATACTAATTATTGTTTAGCGCTGGATTATGGGCCGGATCATGGAATTAAAACAGAGTTGTTAGGACACCTTTGTACCTGGCAAAGAGTTAATGAGCACATGCTGGGTGCCTGAAGTAACTGCCAGGCCAGTTTACTATTTTATTTCAGTGGCACAGGAACAAAACCTAATAAATCGTTTGACTTTTATCTCTATGCTTCCTTCCTTCATTAGGAAAATTAGGAAGCTTCACTTCAAAGTTTATCATAAATTGGGAAATTATTTTTATATTGTTCAATTTGTTG
Source organism: Sorex fumeus (assembly GCF_029834395.1). Lineage (NCBI taxonomy): Eukaryota > Metazoa > Chordata > Mammalia > Eulipotyphla > Soricidae > Sorex > Sorex fumeus. Next base: position 50,937,130 of record NW_026606063.1, read on the forward strand.
ACTATTTGCACAGTATTGTGGAAGTATTGTGGAATTTAGGAAGAAAAAATACAAGTATAATATTGGCAAAAGGTTATTAATATTAGTAGAGTAGGTGAGCTACCTCCTATGTCCAGAGGTGGTAATAGACTTGCTCATCTTTGTGTGTGTTTGTAGTATATTTTGGATATAAAATTAGATAGCAAACTAGTGAACGTGTGTGTGTGTGTGTGTGTGTGTGTGTGTATGTGTGTTTGGTATGAGAACCTACATTTTTGGAAGTTATGGGGCATGGTTTCTGACTCCAGATCCAGTCACTTGGACTCTTTTTTTTTTAAGGTGAGGGTTCTGTAGCTCAGATAATATGGGGAAAGAAGGAAAAGAAGCTGGGAGAACAAGGGTGAATTATGAACAATCTGTTTGTTCTGATTAGATGTCCAGCTGGGATGGTGACCAGACTTCCCATAGTAACTCAATTTACCAGATCCCTAAGCAACTAAACGGTCATAGTTCTGGGGTCCTGCTTATTGGAGTGAGATTTGAACCAGTGACCTGTAAGCGAGAAATGCTATTTGCTATTGCTGGGTGCATGTGCTATTTAGCTTGACCTTCTCACTGCTTCCTTGTCACCCCCGCCCCTCCCAGGATCCACAAAATTAACCTTTAGACATGTTCAGCACTGAGTGTGGGACTGTCCCCCCAAGTCTGGTGTTCAGATCAAAGTTGATTTTAAACACTTTGGAAATGATTGGTAAAATTAATTGTATTAATGCCAGCAGTTTTAATTTTCTTATATGAAAGCAAAACAAGAAAATATCTTACATTAAGTAAGAAAACACGATTTATAACATAGTAACAGATCTTATTTTGCTTTCAGTTAAGCCTTACTACTTACTTCAATAATTTACAATATTGGAGGTGCTTTGTGGAAGAAGGAGTCCATTAAGATGTGTATCTTATACAGCTGGTATTGTGTGTAATATATTTTTTTAAGAAAAAAAACCCTTAATCTTTAACCTCAGTATTGCATAAAGGTACACGGGATCAATTATAGATAAAAAGAGGGGAGATCTCAGAGGACTTGCAAATCTATTGGCAGTATCTCAAGATATGGTGCTGGATCTGTGTATATTGGTATTTAGTTTTCCATGGCTTAGACAAGGAGAGGTGTTGTAATTGATTTTATTTTGAAAGCATGAGATGGGGCCAAAGGGGAACTTTTGGTCTTCAGTTTTTGCTTTCAGCCTATAAGTAAGCATTCTTACCAGAGGTGTTTAATGGTATACTCAGTTGTGCCTTTTTTTTTTATACTGTGTGAATGGATGCCTCAGGCTAAGCAAGCTCCACCTCTCAGAACCTCAGAGGCTGTGGGAATGATCCCTGCCCTCCAGACCCATCCTTAATTGGCCTATAGTCCAAGAAGCAATTAAAACTAAGGGTCTGGTTCATAAAATGTGAACATACCATTTAAATGTATACAGGGGAATTCCTGCTTATAATGCTGGGAAAGAAGCAGCACAGACTTTATTTTTATCCTCAAAACCCACCTTTCATAAATTTACTCTCTTTTCTGCTTTGGGGATTAAGTACCCTCCATACTTTTTCTGACAAGTCTAAAACCAGCTTTGAGGTCAAACTTGGGCTCAGTTTTGGGGTGCATGTTTTGATGCTATACTGATTCCCTCTGTCCTCCTAAGCTAGATGTTCCCTTAATGACTTTCCCTATCTCTTCCTATTATGTGATCTTTATAGCATTTTGTACAAAAGCATATGGGAAGAAAATTCTAGAAACTGACTTGAACTTTAATATCTGTGAAGAATGATAAAAAGGGAAATCTGTGATATCTTGTCAGAGATAAGCTTCAGAAATGAACTGGGGCAAGAGAAAGTACCCCTGAATTCCAAGATGTTTAATTGCAACACTAAGGAAAACACCACTTGCACAGTCACTGTTTTTGTGTTTCTACAGTTTACATCCCTTACTCTCAGACTTCCACTCCATTTATCAAGATCCTAAGGTCGATTCTGAAATCTATATGGAAATTCTGTTAAGCCGAAAATGATTCTTGGGAGCCATTTCATAAATTTCTTGTTTTAGTGCTAATTCTGAGAAGCAAATTCTTTTATAGGAGACACTATTTAAGTCATTAAAATTACATGTTTCTAAATTCTACCCCAAATTCAGGCATGATATTCCATTTGACATATCTTTCTTACTAATGCTCAAACTTAGGAAATAATCATAATAATATGCTATACTAGCTATTGCAGCCCGACTAAGTTAACAAATAAGAACAGTACTCAGTTATTGACTTTGCTTTGTATAATAAGCAGTAGACTTATCCTTTATTTCCTGTCATTTGTTCTATACTGATATCTTAAAGTTTCTATTCATTTTCTCCAAACAGTGTTAGCAGTTTTGTTTTACTGGAGTCATTTTTTAGTCTTCTCAATAGGATGGGGTAGTGGGGAGCGAGGGATCTGGTACTTTAGTTAAAGGCTGTATCCATACAATACCAAACAACCAGGCAGAAAGTGAAAAAATTCAGTTCATCTCCCAGATGGCCCCAGATGCATGGCATTGTGTAGACCAAAAAAGCCAGATGGCTGAATGGATTTTTCACTTTCCATCTGGGTGCGTGACATGGTGGAGATGCAGCCAAGCTCTTCAGCCAAAAGAAAATGCCAGCCAAGGAGATGAGGTATTGCTACTTTCCAGGCACCTAATTCCTGCTGGGTGGTGTTGTGACCTTGGTTTAATTTATTCTTTCAGAAGCATGTTACTCTTCTGGGTATAATGAATGTCGACCTCTAGAAATAAAAAGGGAGGTAGACAGACCCAAGGAGATTCAGGGAGAATGTCTAGTTTGCTCTCTTCCAAGCATAGGTCTTTATGGACTCTTGTGCAAAAGGTGACACCTTGCTAAGACCTATTCCTTCTAGGTCTCAAGAGGTCAGCTGGAGGCATCACAAAACACGTGGAAATGCAAGCACCAAAAGGGCTTGCTGTCCATCACGGGTATCACTAAATCACTTTGAACAACCCTGGGCAGTGAATTATGGCAGCATGGAATTGACTTACAGTTTATTTCTAGTAACAGGCAGTTACTATGTCAAATCTGAAACCATTCAGAAAGGTCTATAAAAATATATGACAAAGTAACAGGCTACCTCTAGCTCCTTTTAGCATGTTTATGAGTTTAAACTGCATTGAGCTTATGTTTATACAAACAAATGCAGGGATTCCTGTGTTCATTCCCCATCCCCTGCTCTTTCTCCTCTCTCTCTCCCCCCCTCTCTCCTTTCTCTCTCATTTCGCTCTCTTTCTCTCTCCTCAACATTTTTGTGATCATTTCAACTATGGACTGGTATCCAATACCTTCAGAATATATGAACTCCAAATCAAGGTTGCCATTCTGTTTAGAGAAGAATCTTGTTGGTGGGCAAAAACTTGTATTTTCACTTAGACACTTGAAGTTCTTTTGTTGAGGAACAGGATAGTTAAATGACAGTTGCAAAAGAAAATCATTTCCAAGTTACCTTTCGCCCACTCTTCCCCTCATTGCTGTGTGACACTTACTGAGAAACTAATTGCTGCCTGAGTGGGGACATGGGACAAATGCTGCAATCTAGGCATAATGCAAAGCCCGATATAATAAGGTAACATATTGTTAAAAGTCAATACCCTACGTCTAACAATACGGTGTCACAGACTCATAAGCTTGTAACCATATAATACATAATTGTCATCTGCGGAGAAAAGATCTAATTTTGATAATGCATATTGAGATTGGTTGTCTGAAAAATGCTTATGGCTCCAGAAGGTTTGACAGTCCTGAATATCACATAATAGCATGTAGCCAAGGAACATGGGATGAAGGGGAGAAAAAAAAGGCTCTATTCCAGAACGCAAGCACTCCTACTCAGTTTTATTTTTAAAAAAACACATTTCTGCTCAGACAATGAGTAAGTTTACACAAGGGTCCAAACCCATCCTCCCAGGGCTGGAGTACAAGATTCTACTTTAACAGATGCAAATATCAGGAGATCTCCAACTTATAAAGATTTGCTTCAGGTTTAAATTCCAAGGAAACTAAGCAAAAGAAAAAAATAATGACCAATCGATGTCTTGATCTCTACATTTTATCCCCACTATATTTCTTCAATTGTAGGAAGTATTATTTTAGTATTTAAAATATGTTATCAACATCATTATTATAATCTATGTGTACACTTGATATTTTTCCTTCTTTTATAATTAAAACCAATTTTTTTTAATTTTCTTTTTTTTCCCTTTATTTTATTTTATTTTTTTTTAAAGTTGTAGATTTACAATTTTTTGTGCTTTGGTTTCAATTATACAATGATCAGATACCCATCCCTCCACCAGTGCCCATTTTCCACCACCATGGATAATATCCCTCCCACCCCCATCCCCCCTGTCTCTGTGGCAGGGCAATCCCCTGTGTTCTCTCTCTCCTTTTGGGTGTTGTGGTCTGCAAAAGAGGCATTGAGTGGCAAACATGTTCAGTCCATAGTCTACTTTCGACACGCATCTCCCCTCCTGGGAGGATCCTCCAAACATCTTTATTTGGTGCTCCCTTCTCTATCTGAACTGCCCTTTCCTCTAGGATACCTGGCTGGCCTCTAAGTTATGGAGTAATCCTCCTGGTGCTGATCTCAGCTATTCTTGGGTATTAATCTCATACTTTGTTACTTTATATCCCCCAGATGAATGCAATCTTTCTATGTCTATCCCTCTCTTTCTGACTCATTTCGCTTAGAATGATACTTTCCATATTGTACCACTTGTATGTAAATTTCGTGACTTCATCTTTTCTAAGAGCTACATAGTACTCCATTGTGTAGATGTACCAAAGTTTCTTTAACCAGTCATCTGTTCTTGGGCATTCAGGTTTCTTCCAGTTTCTGGCTATTGTAAAGAGTGCTGCAATGAACAAACAAGTGCAGATGTCACTTCGACTATACATTTTTGCCTCTCTGGGATATATTCCCAGGAGTGGTATTGCTGGGTCAAATGGGAACTCAATTTCTAATTTTTTGAGAATCGTCCATACTGTTTTCCAGAAGGGCTGAACCAGTGGACATTCCCACCAACAGTGAAGGAGTGTCCCTTTCTCGCCACATCCACGCCAGCATCGGTTGCTTTTGTTCTTTTGAATGTGGGCCAGTCTCTGAGGTGTGAGATGGTATCTCATTGTGGTTTTCATCTGCATCTCCCTGATGATTAATGATGTAGAGCATTTTCTCATGTGCTTTTTTGCCATTCGGATTTCTTCTTTGAGAAAGTTTCTGTTCATTTCATTGCCCCATTTTTGGATGGGGTTGGATGTTTTCTTCTTGTGGAGTTTAATCAGTATTTTGTATATCCTGGATATCAGCCCCTTGTCGGATGTGTATTCGGTGAATATCCTTTCCCATTCTGTAGACTGTCTTTGTATTTTGGTCACTGTTTCTTTGGAGGTGCAGAAGCTTCTTAGTTTAAGATAGTCCCATTTATCTATCTCTGTTTTCACTTGCTCGGCCAGTGGCGTGGCATCTTTGAAGATACCATTAGCTTCAATGTCATGGAGGGTTTTGCCAACTTAAAACCAATTTTTAATTATATATAACTTTCTCTGTTGCACTTATTGTTGATGAAATAGTGCAATAATAAATATACTTATGTAGTGTCCCAGCAGTAGCACTTTAAAAAGTGTTTTGCCCCTCCACGATATTGAGGCTAACGGTATCTTCAAAGACGACACTCCATTGACCAACCATGTGGAAACAGAGATAAACAAATGGGACTATCTTAAATTAAAAAGCTTCTGCACCTCAAAAGATACAGTGACCAGAATACAAAGGCAATCTACAAAATGGGAAAGGATATTTACCCAATACCCATCTAATAAGGGGTTGATATCAAGGATATACAAAGCACTGGTTGAACTATACAAGAAGAGTTATTCTCATCAAAAAATGAGGTGATGAAATTAACAGAAACTTTTCCAAAGAAGAAATCTGAATGGCTAAAAGGCACATGAGAAAATGCTCTACATCACTAATCATCAGGGAGATGGAGATCAAAACAACAATGAGATATCATCTCACACCACAGAGACTGGCCCACATCCAAAAGAACAAAAGCAATTGGTGTTGGCATGGATGTGGAGAGAAAAAGGCCCTCCTTCACTGCTTGTGGGATGGGAGATACATGCTGAAAGTAGACTATAGACTGAACATGATTGCCACTCAGTGCCTCTTTTGCAAACCGCAGCACCCAAAAGGAGAGAGAAAACAAAAGGGAATGCCCTGCCATAGGGGTAGGATGGGATGGGGAGGATGGGGTGGGCGGGATACTCAGAGCAATGGAAGCAGAAAGTGGGTACTGGTGGAGGAATGGGTACTCAATCATTGTATAACTGAAACCCAAGTTTCACTAATAAAATTTTTTTAAAAAACTCAAAAAAAAAAAAAAACAAAAGCAACCAGCATTTGCGCGGATGTGGCGAGAAAGGGACCCTCCTTCACTGCTGGTGGGAATGCCAACTGGAGCCCTTTTGGAAAACAGTATGGACGATTCTAAAAAAAATTAGAAATTGAGCTCCCATTTGACCCAGCAATACCACTCCTGGGTATATATCCCAGAGAGGCAAAAAAGTATAGCCGAAGTGACATCTGCACTTGTTTATTCATTGCAGCACTGTTTAGAATAGCCAGAATCTGGAAAAAACCTGAGTGCTCGAGAACAGATGACTGGTTAAAGAGACTTTGGTACATCTACACAGTGGAGTACTATGTAGCTGTTAGAAAAGATGAAGTCATGAAATTTACATACAAGTGGTACTACATGGAAAGTATCATGCTAAGTGAAATGAGTCAGAAAGAGAGGAACAGACATAGAAATATTGCATTCATCTCGGGAACATAAAGTAACAAAATAGGAGACTAACACCCAAGAGTGGCCGAGATAAGTACCAGGAGGTTCACTCCATGGCTTGGAGGCCAGCTGCACATGCTAGGGAGAAAGGCAGCTCAGATAGAGAAGAGGGCAACAAATAAAGGTGTTTGGAGGATCCTCCCAGGATGGGAGATGCATGGTGAAGTAGACTATAGACCGAACATGATTGCCACTCAATGCAAACCACAGCACCCAAAAGGAGAGAGAGGACAAAAGGGAATGCCCTTCTACAGAGGCAGGGTGGGATTGGGGGGATGGGGTGTTGGAGGGATACTGGGATCAGTGATGGTGGAAAATGGGCACTGGTGGAGAGATGTGTACTTGATCATTGTATAATTGAAACCTAAGCACAAAAATTTGTATGTCTACAACTGTACCTCATGGTGTTTGACCAATAAAAATTTTTTAAAAAGTGTTTTGCTTCAGCATTAGATCAATCCTTTGTAGGAGCTCCTTTTATTTCCAGTTTTTGCACAAATATTTTTAAACTCATAGCATCTGACTTTTATTAGAAGTCCTCCTTCCTCTGTTTCAGTGTCTTCTTTCCAGATATATCTCTTCATGACAAGGTGTAAAGGTAAAAGGTAAAGGCCCTCCCGTTGATTGTCGATTTGCTCGAGCGGGCCCAGTAACTTCTCCATTGGAGACTTTGTTGTTACTGTGTCTGGCATATCCAATACTCTCGGTAGCTTGCCGGGCTCTCCAAGAGGGGCGGAGGAATCGAACTTGGGTCGGCCATGTTGGCTGCGTGCAAGGCAGACGCCCTACCCGCTGTGCTATCGCTCCAGCCCGATGGACATGACAAGGTGTAGGACAATAAAGTACTTTGTTACTATGCTCATGATTTTGATGGGGTCATCTGACCTGACTCATTGACATTCCTGAGTTCCCCAAGCACCTATAAATTTGAGGTCTCATTGTTATGGAGGTTGTTTTTATAATTTGAAAGCTTACACCTCTTTCAATCTTCTGGATCATTTGTTTATATCTCATGTTTCATTATTGTTCATCAGAAAGTGCCCTATCTATATACATTTATGATCAGGACTTTATCAGAGGCAGGGACATTCTTTGACCTTTTATTAGGCCTTCCCAAGGACAGATACATTCTCTGACCCTTCATTAATCACACCATTAAAATATTCTGCACTTAGTCTATGAATATTAAATATGTGTGGGATTATTGCTGGCATTAAAAAATCAAAACAAAACAAAAACGACAAGCATTGGGCCCATTTTAAGAAACCAGAGAGAGTTCTCAAAGTGCCGAGTGCATGCTGTTCAGAAAGGGTGCCTTTATTCAATCTGTTACCATCTGATTCACTGAACATGACTGAATTTCTGAGCACAGAGCTCCTGAGAACTTCAAGGTATGACTCCAAACCAAACAAACAAACAAACAAAAAGACAAAAAAAAGATTGTAATAAGAACTTTGATCAATCTTGATTCTCAATGATATCTAGCTATGTCACTTTTTCTTGAGATACTTTCATTCACTCATTATCTTATTTCTTTATTAAACTTTTATTGTTACTTTACTGATGAAATGGTGTGTCAGATTTCGGAAGGGAGAACATTGGGAACGACATATCCATCCTGTGGAATTTGGTATGTTGGCAGGTGGACATGACTGTCAAAGAGATTTGAGTAGAAGTCATGGATAATATTCTCCATTGCCCTTCTGGAAGATGCAATAGATCCATCAGGACGTCAGAGGGCAGTCATCTTGGTCTTGTAGTTGGCAAAGGACAGGCGGGCGTTACGAATACTTTTCTCGGCTTCTGCCGCATCTACCAGGACTTCTGCTCTTCTCTCTTTGAGGTCTTCCTTGATCGCATCTCTGCACTGCTTTGCGAGCTCAGACATTCGTTTGTGGTTGCCTGAGGCATGCGCCAAACCACGTTGGCGAATAATCTCAAGAGTTTTCAAAGACAGGCATTTTTTTGTAGCTATCTCTTTCTTGGTGTTCCTCGCACAATCATGGAGGTGCTGAACCAGTTGATCATATTCCTCATCAATGTTGCCAACAATGGCATCTTGCCATGTTACCGCAATAGTGCCAAAGAGCTCCCAGTTGGTGGTTGTTCTGGGAGTTCTCTTTTTACACTTTGCAGCCCTTTCTCCCCACTCTGTGAAGTAGAATTTTGCACGAAGGAGACGGTGGTCTAATCCCATTTGGAATTTTGGGACAACAGCAACATCAATCAGGCAAAACCATCGATTGAATATGATGTGGTCTATTTCATTGTGGAATCGTCCACCAGGGGACTCCCATGTCCAACATTTAGATTCGGCCTTCTGGAACTGTGAGTTACCATGGATGGTCTTGGTTGACATGATGAACTCAGACAGTTTCTCACCCTGTTCGTTCCATTCTAGGCCATGGGTCCCGATGTGAAGTTCTTCAGTTGATCTTCTCAGTCCTATCTTGGCATTAACATCACCCACAAATATCTTGTAGAAGGTATGGTCTTCTTTATAGAACTTCTCCAGCTCCATGTAGCACTTCTCAATTTCTCCTTCATCATAATTGGATGTTGGTGCATAAACAATGAAGATAGAAACTGCCAGCAATGAGCTACATCTATTCAAATATAAATGTCTGATTCGGGTTGTTAGGTATTCGAATGAATCAATGCTCATGGCCAAGTTTGTGTTCACAAGGACACCAACACCTCTGACACCTCCGAACAGCACCCGGCCCAGACAAGGTCAGACCTGAACACCAGAAATACCTGCCTTCAGTACTCATCAATACACTGGCTCGGCTCTTCACACACTACCTGTCTGAAAGCAAGGTTCCGTCCCAATGGAAATCCAGCATGGCTGTACTACTGTACTAGAAGGGAGACATCCATGACATTGGCAACTATCGCCCGATCTGCCTATTGTCTGTCATCTACAAGTTGTTCACTCGAGTCATCCTGAATAGGATTGGCAGAACACTAGATGAAGGACAACCATGCGAGCAAGCCGGGTTCTGCAAAGGATTCAGCACCATCGACCATATCCACATGATAACCAAGCTCATTGAGGTTTCTCAGGAGTTCAAGATGCAGCTCTGTCTAACATTCATTGATTTAAAGAAGACCTTTGATTCTGTTGAGACGGAAGCGGTCATTGAAGCCCTAGCCAATCAGGGCATTCAAACTCAATACATCAGGATCCTCTGTGAGCTGTATTACGGATTCACTACCAGGATCTCACCATTCTACAAAGAAGTGATCATTGATGTCAAGAGAGGGGTTCGGCAGGGTGATACCATTTCACCGAAATTCTTCAGTGCCACCCTCGAGAACATCGTGCAACAACTGGAATGGGAAGGAATGGGAGTGAAGATAAATGGTCGGCAACTATACCACCCCTGCTTTACTGATGACATTGTTTCAATAACACCAAACATTAGCCAAGTGGCACAAATGCTGGCCAACTTCGACCATGAGTGTGGAAAGGACAAACTACAGCTGAATCTTACGAAGACAATGTTTATGAGAAACAGCCTCGGTCCTGATGCCCCATTCGCTCTCAATGACCGAGACCATCTCCGAATGCAACAGCTATGTGTACTTAGGTTGAGAAGTCAACAGGACAAATGACCTGGCACCCGAGCTGCGCAGGAGGAAGAGAGCGGCTTGGAACGCCTTCAAGAGCATCGAAGAAATAGCTAAGAGGACGAAGAACCTCCGGCTCTGGGCACATCTCTTTGATTCTACTGTTCTTCCTGCATTAACATACGCCTCAGCGGCCTGGGCCCTAAGCAAACAGGATGAGAATGCTATTCGGGTCTCCCAAAGAGGAATTGAAAGAGCTATGCTTGGAATATCACGTTTCATTCAAATGAGAGAAAGAATTCGGAGTTCCAGCCTCCATCAATGATCAAGAATCAGGGACACTATCTCGTTTGCTAAGGAGTCAAAAATCAGATGGGCTGGTCACGTAATGAGATTTAGAGACGACCGCTGGACTGGAGCTATTACCAGCTGGATTCCATGGGATGTCAAAAGACCATGTGGCCGCCCACCTACCAGATGGTCAGACTTCTTCATCAAGATCATGAACAATCGGTTTGAGGCTCTTCGTGTTCCTAGAGCGAACAGATGCCATTGGGCTACACTAGCATGCGACAGGGACAAATGGAGACGTTACTGGCGCCTGCTCGAGCAAATTGACTATTAACAGGAAGTCAAGTGATCAAGTGATCAAACTTTTATTGTATATGGTACATTGGGTCAGGTGTCCTGGGAAAATAGAGAGAGAAATGAAAAATAAAATGTCTATATTTTTCTTGGTCAGAGATACCCATTGGACTTAGAGACTACTTCTAATGATATATGGACTGCCAATGAGGACTGAAGGTTTGGCTCTACTTGATTCAGTGGATGGGGATATTTCAGAAAGTGCTCTGGGAAACATGTGGTGTTGAGGTTTGAATTCAGAGCTTCCATATGCAATGCATCAGGTTCTTCAGTTCTCCTTTGAACTATCTTCTTAGCCCTAGCTCTATCACTTTGAAAAAATAACTGTCTGGTTTTTGAGATCACACAGATTTAAATATTAGAGGAGATCCATGGATGTGTGAGCGTTGTACAAGTGGTCAAGATGGTAATTATAATAATAATTATTATTGTTATCTTTATGACTTAAATATATACTTTAATTTAGAGCTCATTAATTTCTGGGAGTTTAGAGAATTGAACAATAATAATAAGGATGATTGGAGAAAGAATATTTTTGAAGGGATTGTGGCAGATAAGGAAATGAAGAGCATTGCAGACAAGTGGATGGCAGAAGAAAGTGAGGGTCTTGAACAGCTTTCATTTTCATTTTGGGTGAAGTTGGTGTACCAGTGTAGAAGTTATTTGAAATATTTGCTTGAACGGCATCCTAAATGAGGAAAGATGTTTGCACACCATACATCTGATATAGGTATATTATTCGAGATATCTAGAAACATATAATTTAACAACAAAAACAGAGCCAAACTTTGGACAGACTATTTGATTAAATAGTTCCCCAAGGAGAACATAAAGATGACTGATAGGTATATGAGAAAGTGCTCAACACAAGTGATAATTAGGGAAATGCAAGTTAATGAGGATCACATTGAGGCACCACCTCACACCTGTGAGAACACTTTATATCAAAAGCAGCATTGCCAAGTGTTCTAGCTGATGTGGTGATAGAGGAACTTTTTAGCCATTGTTGGTGGGGATATTAAGTGATTCTACCATTTTGGTTGGTACTATTTAATTTCCATGTTAAGCTCAAGATAGAGCTATGAGACAATCCAGCAATCGAATTTTTGTGTTTTTTACTAAAGAATATGAATAAATTAGTGCAAGAGTTTTTATCAGTCCCAGTGTTCATTGGAGGGTAATTATAGTCATCAAAAAGTGGAAGCATCCAAAGTACCTCTTAGTAGATAATTGGATAAAGATGTGATTTTAAAAAAAAGTACATGTGGTAAATTTATACAATTTAACATTACTTAGTTATTAAAAAAAAAGTTGAGTTTTTTCACTGCAGCACAATGAATGCACCACAAAGGAGTTATGTGAAGCAAAACAAGTCAAAAGGAAAAAGGCGACATCTACGTGTGCTATGTAAGGCCATAATGTTTACTCTGAAACCTGTACTGTAGAACTGAAGATAGGCAAGGAATGAAACTATAGAGGGGAAAGGAAGAAGAGAAAGATGGAATGTTGCAAGGGCAGGCAGACATAATGGTGGTGAAGAGGTGAAGAGGTGTTAGTTATATTTTCTGAACCACAGAACCAAAAAAACTGAAAGTATGCTCTCCAAACTACAATAAACAAACTTTATAAAAGTGTACCCATCAAAGAGGCAGGTTGAGGAGTGGGAGGGTGAATGGGGGCATTGGTAGAGGGAAGATGACATGGTGATGGTATAGATATTAAGAAATTGTATGCCTGAAATTCAAACATGAATAATTTTATAACTCACGGTGACTAAATACAATCATGGATACATAATAGAACTAAGACTTCCTAAGAAGGGAGTGGGAGGATAGTGATAAGGTGAAGATATATATATATATATATGTATATATACACATATATATGTGTATATATACATATATAAGACATATATGTATATATCTTCACCATATATATAAAATTATTCATGGTTATATATGTATATATATATATGCTGGAAGTCAAGGTTCTTGGAAGTCATCAAGAGTAGATAAGCAGGAAAAGACCTCATGAGGTCTGTGGTCTTGGGTATTAGTCTGACTTGAAATTTGAATGATCATGCAGGATGACTCAAAGTCAGGAATCAGGGAATATTAGGAGAGAAAGAAGAGCATTGTTCAGAAAGGTGCCATTTTATTCCTATGTTCAAAACTTTAAAAATATGGGGCATTTTCTCTTTGAATATGGAATTCTTAAAAACAGATTTTAAGGGTTTATATAATAAATAGAACTATTTATTGTATGTATATGATCATTTTAAGTATCTGATCATACCAAATATGAAGAGTGAGGCCAGAGTGAGGGAGTGGGCACCCAGAATCCAATTAGAAAGTAATGGCAAAGGGATATAATTGCTCTGTGGACAGGAGGTCTGTGAAAAAATAGTTTATTTGAGTGCTCAGAGAAACACAGAGGATTCCTGGCAGGTGACTAATTATCAGTACTTTCCTCTTTAGATAAACATGTTGATGTTACACATTTTCATTTATATTTTGACTAACAATTGCAAAATGAGGAAGGTATTACTTTTACCATTTCACTTGTGACAGCAACAAGGACCAGAGAATTGAAATGACATGCCAAAAGTTACAAAACCAGACTGTATATTGGAATTCATCTCTGAAATGTACAGATTAAGTCCAGATTTCCCTCACTGAACTTATGGTTTTATAGGCATTGTATAGACGTGATAAATCATTTTTTATACTTCTTTAGGATTGTATAGTATAAGACGTGATAGATAAATAATTACCATCTATTTTTTCATACACTTTCTTCCAATAGTATCATCTCTGGATCATACTTCTCTGATCATTGTGGGGAGAAATGGGTATGATAGAGGGAAAAGAGTCTTTCCAAAAGGGCAGAGCATTGATGTTCCAGGGATTGAACCTCTTTAACCTAGAACCACAGTTAAGGTCGTCTGGTCAGACACAGCTCTTTGGGATCTTAAATAGGAAACACAGTGAGGAAAACAAAAGAGAAACACTCCAAGAAGGGTTTTTTCCAGTCTGATTTTGTTTGATTTACTTCTACTTCTCCAATTTACAGAGATTGTACTCTTGATCTGGGGGCCAAACTTGTATGTGCCTAAGAACTCAATGAATGTGTCTCTGTTGACTGTCATGCATTATAATGGGTTTCCTACACTTCTCAAAAATGAGAGACAGAGAAAAGGGGATTACCAAGGGAAGACAATTATTGGGTCTTGAGGATTGTGTCCTCCATTCAATAAGAAAGAAATTGTTGAGGAAGGACAGGGAGTTTGGGAGAAGTGTTGTAGCAAAGTTCACTGACATTCAATTTTAATCCTCACATCACTCATCATTTTGTTCTAAATAAAACAAAAATTAATTTCTAATGCAATTGAGAGCTCCTCTTATTCCTCAAGGATACATTTTAGGAGCAAGGGGTCAAAGCTGTAAGTTTCCCTTAGAGGCTAGAATAGTGCTTCCCAATATTTTTCACATCATGGCACAAATATAACATGAAATATTTGTAGGATGTCCTGAAGAAGATGAATGAGTTATTTATGGATGAGGCACAGGGTCAGGGCTTGAGTCACCTCCCATCTTCCTCTATCCTTTCCTGTGACCCGTAGGAAGCACGTGGGTTTTTACACCAGTTAGAGAATTAGATCTGGAATGACCTACTCCTAATCATCCTCAGCAGGAGATAGGGAGACTTATTATGAGAGGCTAATTCATTCCCTTATGTACCTATGGTTTCTTAGGATCTCAGGCTTTTAAATATCAAGTGAGACCCAATACATAGTTACAAAATTGTGATACAATAGACACAAGTTATTCACAGAATAATCAGAATTTATTTATTTATTTGTTAGTTTATTTGGGGGCTGCTGCACAAGGCAATACTCAGGGACTACTCCTGGTTCTGCACTCAGGAATTATTCTTGGCAAGGTTTGGGGGCACATATAGGATGCTGGGATTCAAACCTGGTTTGGCCACATGCAAGAAAAATGCCATACTTGCTCTACTATTGCCTTGGCCCCAATAATTATTAAAATAATATTTACTCAGCCTATTCATTGCTGTGTGCACAAGTTTAAAGTTATGTCGTGAACATTTTCTTTTAATGGATTTCATGGTGAGGCCAGATATAATTTTATCTGGAGAGAAAGTTAAAATTTTACATTTGATTCCCTTGAGAATATGAGGTCTAGGACAAATACATTTTCCCCAATTTATGTAGTAATCCCTAATAAGGTATAATTATTGTGACAAAATATACTAGATTATTGCCATATGTCAAGTGCTATGCTTTCACTTGGACTATTTACTTAATCCTGATAGCAAGTATGGTTATACCTGTTTCATAGATGAGTAGACTGAGGCATATAGAGGCATGTAAAATAACTTTCTCAAAGTTACCTCTCTATTGAGTGATGACAGTATGATGCTGTTTCTCTATGCTGGTAACTCTATGCTAAACTGCCAGTGTACTTATATAATTCTCAGATGCAGGAGAAAAACAAGATCAAATTACACTTATTTGCTGAAAACATGGTTGTGGCTGGTTCTGGAGGTCTTCGGCTGCCAGAGCTCTGATCGGGGAAGGGAGGGAAACTCAACTCGCCCTCCTCCAATGGTCCCCGGCAAGGACAGCCAGCCTCAGGGGCAGGAGACTCTGTGCTGTTCTCTTCTGGAAGCTGGGTTTTATAGTCTCTGGGTCTTGGAGACCACTCTCCACACGCATGAAGGTTCCGGTAGAGGAACAAAAGCATGCGGGTCCCGGGGCTGAGATCTCCAAGCCTGCTTGGATCGGGGCTGAGCATCCTCCACCCAGATCCTCCATCTTCCAATAGGCAGGGGTCACACCCACCAACTGGTCACCTGGCGCTGTGTAATCCCATCAACGGCCAAGTCCCAGAGACTATAAAACTCAGCTCCTGGGAGTGTGCGGATGCACTTGCGGCCGCGTGACATCTTATAATCTCATTCTTACTTTGCACAAACTGGCAGGCTACTGAATGTAACCTGCCCTCATGGCAGAGTCTGGCAAACTCCCCTTGGTGTACCCAATATGCCAAATACCAGTAACAATGATGGGCTTCATTATCCTAACCCTGAAAGGGACTTGAATATGGCACTTTTTAAAAATCTCAGGGCTAGGACGAAGGAGACATTACTGGAGCCTGCTCAAGGCAATTGACGAACAACAGGATGATCGTGATTGTGATCGTGATTGCTGAAAACTTACTTTAGAGAACTCAACTCTCAAAGTACTAACATCAGGGTATGGAAGGTAAACATTATATACTAAAGGTAGTGAAGTGCTTTGTATCCCCAGGTAGACAATGAACTACTAAAAAATATTAAAACTTGGTAGACTTAGGAAATAAAATTATGTATTGTCTGAAATATTCCAAAATTTTGTGTATTCATACTTATAAAAATACTTTTATATGTCTACAACTGTACCTCATGGTGTTTCACTAATAAAAATTAAAAAAAGACCTGAACGATAAAAAAAACCACTTTTTTATTTTTTCATCTTAAATTCACAATTAACTGATAAATGGACAACCTCAGTGTTGATTCTGCCAGTTAGTAGTTTGGGATTCCAAATAAAAATTTTGATTTTTTTACAAACACTAGACTAATACAAGTATAATTTTAAATGGAAAAACAAATAATTATGATCAATAATGATAGTAAAAATGGGAACAGTGGAGAATTGCTGTAGCTCTTTGCTAGGCAAATCAAGACTAGGTTCCTGTATCTTTCCCATAAGAACAAATCATAGAAACTCATTGAGTACTAATGCTCAGGTTTGCGAATTCTGAATATTGTGAATATTTAGAAGCTAAGGAGAAATGCTACTGATGGAATTTATCTGATATAGATTTTCAGAAGCAAGGAAGAAGGCAGATATTGGAAAGTTGGAAGAAGGGAAGATAATCCCAAGTAAAGCACAATAGACATGAACATACAGAAAGAACAGAAAGCTCCAGAGAGTTTGTGTCAGCTAATTAACTTGGAAATTGGTTAGAATATCAGGAAAATAAATTATTTGAGTACCATGTTGTTGTGGGTAAAATAGTATCATTCTCCAAGCCTTCACACCCAAATTCTTGTTTATTAGAATCTATGAATGTTATCTTAATGTGAAATAGGGTCATTGTGGATAAAATCAAATAAGAGTGTGATCTAAATCAAACATGACTAATATGACAATTATCAAAAAATTAGAAACTGAGCTCCCATTTGACCCAGCAATACCACTCCTGGGAGTATATCCCAGAGAGGCAAAAAAGTATAGTCGAAGTGACATCTGCACTTGTTTGTTCATTGCAGCACTCTTTCCAATAGCCAGAATCTGGAAAAAACCTGAGTGCCAGAGAACAGATGACCGGTTAAAGAAACTTTGGTACATCTACACAATGGAGTACTATGTAGCTGTTAGAAAAGATGAAGTCATGAAATTTACATACAAGTGGTACTACATGGAAAGTATCATGTTAAGTGAAATGACTCAGAAAGAGAGGGATAGACATAAAAAGATTGCATTCATCTGGGGAACATAAAGTAACAAAGTAGGAGACTAACACCCAAGAACGGTCGAGATTAGTACCATGAATTTTGCTAATGGCTTGGAGGCCAGCCACTCATGCTAGGGGAAAAGGGTGCTCAGATAGAGAAGGAAGCACCAAATAAAGGGTGTTGGGATGATCCTCCGAGGATGGGAGAAGCATGCTGAAAGTAGACTATAGACCAAACATGATTGCCACTCAATGCCTCTCTTGCAGGCTACAGGACCCAAAAGGAGAGAGAGAGAACAAAAGGGAATGCCCTGTCACAGAGGCAGGGTGGGATGGAGGGAATGGGTGTGGGAGGGATACTGGGATCCATGGTGGTGGAAAATGGGCACTGGTGGAGGGATGGGTATTTGATCATTGTATAACTGAAACCCAAGCACAAAAATCTGTAAGTCTACAACTGTACCTCATGGTGTCTCACTAATTAATTTTTTTTTTAAAAAAACATGACTAATAGGTAAGAAGATGGAAATTTTGGGACAGAAACTAAACACATAGAGAATGTGCCACATTACATGGGAAGCAAATGGAAAGGATACTTCTACAGTCCAAGGGAATACATACTCAGGATTTTTGGTGATCATTAAACAACTAAAAAGAGGACCAGGAGACTCCTAGAGTCTATCTTGGTTTGGAACTGCTAACCTCCATAATTGTGAGACTAGATTGCTATTGTTAACAGACACCTCGATTGTGATCATTTGTTATGTCAGACCTAAAAGATCAGTGTAAGTATAGGCTAAATTCTGTTTCTACCTTCAGTAAGATAAAAAAAATCAAATTGGTAAAAAAGACAATCTGCCATATGTTCTCTTCTCTAATTAACCCCTAAATTATACTCAACCATAAAGGACTGGGGTAAGAAAACTTCCTATAAAAAGTCTGATAGTAAATATTTTAGTATTTGCTGGTCACGGATTCTCTGTGGCAGTGGTTCAATGCTACCATTGTGGAATGAGAACAACATAGACAATACATAAACAAATGGGCATGGTTGTACTCCAGTAAAACTTTATTTACAAAAGTGGGTGGCAGGTAAGGCAGCTATGTTTAACTCCTGGGCTATAAATTGCACAACTCTGAATAAAGGCTTGACTTTTGTAGGCTTCTCTTGCCTTGAGAAAATGTAGACATTACAGCTGACTATGTTGTTTGAAGCTCTGATCACTGTCCTTATCTTCTGAAATACTTGGGGAAATGAAAGTCATGAAACTGGCCTTTTCTTGGTCCAAATGGCATCTCAGTGAGAATGCTTTCAGTATTAGTCACTTTGGCACAAGCTGCAGGTCCACTGCGAAACTGTTTTTTTTTTTTAATTGAGAAAGTGTGTTCAGGGGTCAGAACCAGTGGTCCTCAGGTGTTTCTCCCATCTCTGTGCCTGTGGATTATACCTGGTAGTGCTTGGGAACCATGCAGTGCCAGGAATGAAACTAGGGTCAGCTGCATTCAAGTGAGGGCCTTAACTCTGATACCATGTTCTCCCATCAAGAGAATTGATCTTATACTACTATTTTCAGAACCAGGTTTGAGAACGTCTGAATCCAATGCTTCAGATTCATACTCATGTATAAATAGCTATAATTCATATATAACTATATACATATACACACACACACATATATATATATACATATATAAACATGAAAATGAAAAGTCATTCAGGCTGTGTATAAGCTTAATAATTCACTGAGTTCATGAAATTTGATGCCAAGCAACTCTTTGATTTTCTCTAAAACTCCAATTCTTGTGTTGAAAGGGGGTTGCTTGGAGATAAGATATAAAATTAAAGAACCCAAATCTAAATCATATGCTCAGAGTCCTTGGAATTTTTGCTCTCAGTAAACTTCATATTCAGTTCATTCTCTACTGACTCCATTTGTTTTCATCAATGACAACAGAGTCACAAAACATTCTGTCATATTTCCGTTTCCCTTTCTTACCCCTGAAATGAATACTTGGTTCAGCTATTACACTTATGTTTCCTTGGGAAGCTTTCTCTTCAAGTCAGTGCATCTTTCCCACAAGACTTAGTGTGCTGAAGAGCACCTAGTGGCTGCTTACTATGACCCTCTTGATTTGAGTTCAGGAAAGAAAGTGATAGATCCCTATACTCTCTCACTCTGAGTTCTACTGAAAGATTACTGAAGAGAGCTTTGAGGTAACCTCAAGGCCGGCAATCACATTGAAGTTAACTGTAACCTTCGCTCAGCAGTGTTGAACATGCTAAGTAGGTTGATTGACATTTCACTCAAAGGCCCTTGTAACCAATTTCACCATTTTAGGGCACTCCCTGCCATGTTGCTTCCAATGGTCAGCGACTATAAGTCTTCTGGAAGATTTTTTTAGATGCTCACAGCCCAATTTTGTCTATGGAAAAAAAACTGAAAAATATCCACAATTTTTCTTCCATGAAGGGAGGCCATGACCAGTGACTAACTGGCTTAAGAATATGAAAGCCCAGTTTTGTGCCTTTGAAGATTTAGAAACACAATTTATACTCTAGATATTTTGGAGATCAAATAGAAGCAACTGTCCAGGAGACTTTGCCTGAAGGAAGTCCTTTTCTGATGGTCTCTCTCTTTCTGTCCTTCCCGATTTGCCCTGGGAAGGTTTCTGTAACAAATCGCACATACACAATAATCTCCCTGTGATTGGCCTCCCCCAATTCCAGGGAAGGCCCTAATCAAGAATTTAGAGTGTGCAGTTGCTACACTAGACATTTTGCCTTTTACCCAATTCTGCATGTAGTACTCTCCATTTTGCAGATGAAGAAACTGAGTTTCAGAGAGAGAAATTCTTTTCTCAAGTTTACTCAAGTAGCACGCGATAATTCACACTTTTGTCTCCGTCTTGAGAGTATACAGTTTCTATTCTGTGTTGTCTCCTTCAAATAAATGAATTGTTCCTTCAGGGAAATTATGACAAAGTTACCAGAGGATTTTGTGATTCTACCTAAAAGAGTCCTCTACCTTGTAAAGGGCTTTTTTGAACGTGATTGGACATAAGACTTTTAACCTTGTCTTGTAAGTGCTGAAAAACATGGTAACTGGAAAGAGTGGTGGCACTTGATTTCTCTTTTACATACAAAGCCCCAGCTTACGGTAAATGGCAGCTGCCAGAAATATTGTCCTTGTCTCTCTCCAAGTGCCAGTAAAAAATTAAGTTATGATTCTATCCTCTGTTGAAATGGGCTTTCTTGGGATAGGAGTAGTTATGGTTGTAATCCACAAACTATTCATCACCATGGCACTGCAAACATTTGCATGCGGTAACTTTCCCCCAGTGAATCCCTGCATTTCTACAGCTAATGGTTAAACAGGACTTGCACTGATATTTGCATCTCTCCCAGCCTCTGGCAATCTGATTATTAGTGCAATAAATATACAACACTTAATAACTCTTCACTTTTCCACTTTGAAACTATTAGTTGTCTCCGGGTTGACTAGGGAAGAACTTCAAATTCAATTCATTAACATTTCCTTAAATAGTTCTCTTAACAATGCAGGTCTGGATTTCCCATTACATACTGTCACTAATAATGGTTTTTACTTCTAACCTATTATTAATTAAAAAATAAAAAAGAGCCTTCCCCAGTCTGCATTTCTGAACAAGGCTTCTATCTACTCCACATGAACTGCAAAGAGGGATTTTGAGTGTGGCTTAGAGTGTTTGATAATTGCTGTCAAGGTAAATAATTTAGCTGATCAAGCAAAATGTGCTGCCTCGAGTCCACAGCTCAAGTCCTGGCCAGTCAGACAAACCAACCCAAGGCCAAGAAAATCTGAACAGCATGAAACTTGCATTAAGAGCCAACGGGAAGAGACAGTGCTGCCGTGCACCCCCCAAGCTTGCTGTGACCCGGGCATGGCTATCCTTCCCACATCTGCAGCCAGACAAGGATGCCCAGATCACAGGAGCCCCTGCAGACAGAAGCATCTTTGCCAGAGGCTTTCAAGATTTTGCCATGAAGGACAAATGAACAGGCACAGATCCTCTGGACTCCCTAATCTTTTCTTTCCCTACTTCAAAGCCTTCTGCGTTGCCTCTGAGCCTGTAATTACCCTGGAGGTATTTTAGACTTGAAGTGACACCAGCAAAATTGCACTTCCTGATCATGGGAGTCCACAGTTGTGTTTAATCAATTATGAAGCTGGTCACGAGATGAAGTTTTTCAGCCATAACCATTAAAGAGGAATCATGATCTAGCCCAACTCCTGGTGCTCGGGGTAAGGGACCCACAATCTGAAATTAAAGAAACACTAGCCACTTGATGTGGTTTAATTTAGTCTCTGCCTCCTTAATTAAAAGCATACCATTACCCACCCACATAACGAACTGACAGTTTTATGCCAGACTGTAACTCAAAAACAAACCAAAAAAAAAAACCCACAAAACAAAACAAACAAACAAAAATACTTCTCAACCCTAAATAACACCAACAAACTGAAAAAAAATTAGGTGCACCTAAAACACTGATTTTAAGACACAGACAGAAGCTCCCAAAATGGGATCCAGATTTGCTTAAACTGCATGATTTAAACAAGCCTCTAAAGTGAAAGTCAATTCTCTACTTCCCCACTCTTATGCTGTCTTCTCTGGCAATTTCTTTTCTCTGCCTCTTTTTGTGTTTATCTTTCTGATGCTCTGCCTCAATCTCTCTCTCTCCTTCTCTGTGACTCTTTTGTCTCTCCCCTGATTCTCTCTCTCTCTCTCTCTCTCTCTCTCTCTCTCTCTCTCTCTCTCTCTCTCTCTCCCCCCCCCCCTGTCATTCCTCTTTGTGTTTCTGTCTGTTCTTGTTTCTGCATACTCTTGCAGTCTCCTGCACATGTACATTGCAATCAAGTACATGTCTTTGCTTTTTTGCCATCAGTTTTCCAGAAAGGAAAGAGACAGTTCCTTTCCTGCAAGTTCTTCCTGAAGACCTGTATGTCAGTGTGGTCAGATCTGAGTAGTGGTGGGGGATAAAGTCAGCCTAACTCCCAAGGTCAGGTCCAGGTGTGCTTGTAATCCTGACCACACTGTAGGCATCTCATCCCTAGAGGCCAGATATGGAGAAAACCTTCTCCTTGATGCTTATTTGGTCATTGTGGGTATAGCACCTCACAAGCCGCACAGCATGTTTGCAATGAACCTCCACTTGCCAGTTCTTATCAGAGACATCCGTGGGCTTTTGAAGACTTAAATCCTCAGCAAAAGAGCTAGTAGCAAAGAAGCTGCTTTGGCTTCTCTCTGCTCACATATAATTGCCACATGCTGCTTTGTGGTGTTCAGGTTCGAGAGCTCTGGGTGCAGAGCTGTTCTGGTCAGTATATACAGCTTTTACTTCTTGTTCTCCAGCTTCCTTCATTTGTCTGTAGCTATTGCATATTTTTTTCCATTGGTGAGGCAGCATAGCACAGTGTTTTAAAACATATATGTGTTCAAATTCTTGCTTTGCAATTTCCTAATTAAGTGTTGTGTATCTCATTTTCTCCATCACTAAAACGGAAAGGGTTAACAGTAACGACTTTGGAGTATTTTCCCTGGGAATCCAAGGATTCAATTCAAGTTGAGTTCTTACAAAAACACATAGCAGACCTGGTGTAAAACACTTTATGCACAATGACAGTTGCCATTTCCATGTCTGAAAGTTCTAAGACCGTGTGGAATAAGACAATTCAAAAGTTTGGACCTGAGGGGTGAATCTGGTGATTAATGTTCGAGATCCCTGCTTTTACAAATGAAGAAACTGAGGTCTGGAGAGGGAGAAAGAATAACCAACATGTTAAATAGATTGTGTGCTGGAGTGGAATAAGTTTAATCCAATGTTCTTTCAAGTACATTCTTTGCAAATATTTCTCCTTGCTCTTCACAAGGACTTGACTCTTGGGATTTAAGGTTGAGAAAGAGAAGCAGCTCCTAGGGTTTAATACTAAAGTCTCACTGACCATTTTCAGATGATGCATGAAGGTTGTCATGGGCTCCTAGGAAAGACTTGAAGGATACTCTGAAGGCCCCATAGAGTGGTTCCCCCAACCTCCACCTCTATGGCTCTTTGCTTTTCCACCATTCTTCAGTTGGGTAATAGTTGCTACTTGAGAAGAAAATTGATCTTTTAAAAAATTGCATATAGTACTCTGAATATATAGACAATACCTAATATTTAAATAGGATTCAGGTATCATCTCTACTTAGAGGGGCTTGAGGATTTTAGCTTTCGTGAAAGAAAAGTGTGTGAAAGGAGAAGGGGTCTCTGGAAACAAGCTATTTGGACTCTACAGCCTTGCTTAGGGCTAGCTTGATACTGTGCTTCCAACCATGTTTCCTCTTCCCCTTGACTGGTCCTGCCTAGATGAATAATGCATTGGGGAAGAAGACTTGTATGCAAACCCTGAACTGACTGGGTGACCTGTAGTTGGAGGCAAGTTACCCAGATGAGCGATTGCTGTCCTCTGGAATGGGTGATCCTGTAGGCATCGATGCTTTCATGGCTTGAAATGAAATGGCAGGAATAAGGACTTAGCCTCTCCATACCAAACAACCTCACATGATGCAGGGCCAGTGTGGCAATAAGCCCAGGTCCTACAGTAAAACAGGCCTCTCTGTTTGCTCTATTGCTCCTGTTAGGATTGGGACTGACAATATTATACTTATCTGAATAAGGCAGAGGGGGTGGTTCTTAAACTTGGGAGGTTCTGATCTTTTATTGTGAGCCAGAAACCTAGCAGACTTCCTAGTGTCTGCTGTCCCCAAACACTGCAATCCCTTGTCTTAGTGTGTAGCTCTGAAGAAGAAGAAAGTGTATGCCCCCTGAGGTAATGAATTGCAAGTGCAAAATGTGGGTGTGAGACATGTGCAATCAAGTGGCCAAGAGCTTCTTCACCCCAGCAAATCTATGGAGGAGGCTGAATTGAGGAGGGAACGGGGACTGCCAGTTGCTGTTTATTCAAGTTTTACAGCTTAGTTATAGAGAAATCATGAAGGTTTGGGGGTAGCAATTACACATAGGTGTGGTGGAACATTATCACAATGAACTTCCCTTCCTTCAGGGGATGCTCTTCTAGGAGATACTCAAGGACAAAATCTCATCCTGCTAGCAGATCCACCTAAGAGTGGAATTTCATCTAAGGGTGTATCCATTCTCTTTTTCTTAGCCTGAATCCATTTAAACAATCATCTTGAATTTACTTCTTAATAATATTTCTAGTCACTTAGTATGGACACAGTAAGAGATATATAAAGATATATATGTATATATATCTTTATATATCTCTTACTGTGTCCATACTAAGTGACTAGAATATATATATCTATATATCTATATATATATAGAATATATATATAGAATATATATATAGATATATAGATATATATATAAAGCTTAAAGAGTGGCTCTTCCTGGGGACATTTTGCTATATATCCCAGACCAGTTTGGTTTTTTCTAACCCCAATAGGGTCCTTATTCAGTTACTTCTTTTTGGGTCATGACAGTTTGTTCCATGATCATGCTCTTACATATTATATGGCATTTAGCTGGTCCCTTTTCCATGCTAGTGTAGCTTGCAATTTGCCCTAGGCTCATCCAAGTCTCTTGCTGGAACTCTTCTTTTGGAGTGTTAGGAACTAAGATCAACTGAGACTTAAGTCAAGTAAATATGGTGAGCACCTAGGAATAAATATTATTTGGAGTCAATTAACTCCCAAGTTACAAAAGCATAGCATTAACTCTCTTCCTGTCTATATAAAAAGTACACTGCTCTAAAGTAAACTATACAAAGGACATAAAGGAAAGAGAAAAACAATATTTCACTTACATATACAAAATCCAGAGTCTTCAGAAGAATTTGACTTTACAAGTCACAGGGTCTAATAGGGGAAGGATAGCTCAAAGGAGAGATTAAATATAAACACAGGTGATTGGGAGTGCCTGATGGAATTGGGTGTGCCTTGGGAGCACTGTAATGGGAATAACCCAATACACTGAAGCTCCCTGGGGGACGGGTGGGGGTGGCACGGAAGAATGGAGAAACCAATGTTATCCAACAATTCATTGAAGAGTACCCAAATCATATGGTACTGAAACTGAAAACAGTGAGGAAACAGTAAACCCAAATGGAAGAACTTTCAGCAAACAACAGGCCTACAGGCTTCAGAAATGTTAACTTGAAAACAGCTTCACTCTAAAATCAGTCCCATGTCTCCATGTAGCCAGAGGGCTTTTACCCTTGAAATGGACCCTTCCTTTGAATAAATTCCAGGATTCCATGTTTCTGCCCAAGTCCTAGATAGTGAAGCAAAACAAGTACAAACTTGCTAATTAAACTTTTTATAGGTTTCAGTGGAAGGACTTGCTACTCTTTGCTATGGGGAGGTGACTATCTGACCAGATTATATTTGGTATGTTTCATGAAAATAGACACTGGAGAGACAGTGATGAAATGCTAAAATCCAAATCAACCTTGTTGATAAAAATTGCCACCCTCAGTATAGTTTGTTCAAGTTTAGCCCTCTGGGAACAATCTTCTTGCAGAGCAGGGAAAGACACATGACTTTCCACCTCTGAGAAAATACTAGATTGTCCTCACTGGACCTGTTTCTTCATAGCTCCAGACCTTTGGCAGCTCTTTCTCAGGACTTCATTCAAAAGACAATGCTCTTCGGGGGCAGCCTTGCTCTATGACCTTAGGTCTTAATTTCTTCTGTAAAATGAGATGGAGGTTACAGTGGTCTCTCCCAGCTCTATAATTGTATTGCTAAGAAACAACAACTTGTAATGATCTGCATCAAATGATAAGTGATTGGTCTGTCATGTTTCCTATGCATTCTGTAATTTAATATTGTTTATAAAGTAATGGGGATGACTTTTGGGTAAATCTTAGCATTTCATTCATCAGTCGTACTTAGAAATAAGACCACATTAAAGAACCCTTATTTAGAGCATGTGTTCTGATCAAGTTATAAAACCTGAATAGAAGAATGCATATCATATCTCTTTTACTGTACACAGCAGAGTCTATAAAGTGGGTATTTTTGAACCTGAACACCAAATTCTAATGAGGTCCCACTGCAAGTGGTCCCCATTCACACATCTGGAAAACATAATCTTATTTTCTCTGTAACTAAGACCATTACTTTTAAGCTACACAAAGCAGACTAGTAGTTTTAAACCAATTTTAGATAATAGATCTCTTTGAAAATTAAATAAAGGCAATGATTCTTTTATTTTAAAATGCACATGCATATGTAAAATATGACATCTGATATTAGGGACTCTGAAATGCCAACAAATTTCAAGAACTATAGTTGTTTTATAAATATACAAGCAGAATAAGCTAGTTGCTTATACAGAATTTTAAGAAAAATGTCCAAAATAAAGATAATTAAAATGTTCAAATACTATAAGGGCAAAAAAGTAGTGTGCTAGATGTACCCCCAAATTAGACTTTACTGAGTTACCAGGATGTAGGAGATTCCTCTTGACTTTTATTCCTTTGGCACTTAAAGTATCTGAACAGTTATTGGGAGGTCACAAGCCTAGCACCTCCTCACTTCCCTGAAAAATAGCAAATATCTATACAAGTAATTATCCCCACTTGTGATGTTCTCCTGCCCCCCACACCTGGCTGTCCTCACTAGGGCCCCTTGGAGGGGGGCGGGTTGAGTTTCCCTCCCCACCCCAAGCAGAGCCCCGGCAGCTGAAGACCTCCAGAACCAGCCACAGCCATGCTGAGACCACTCTCCACATGTCCGGAAAAGCCTCATGAATGAAGGAACCAGCAGAGGAACCTAGGCATGTGGGTCCCGGGGCTGAGATCTTCAAACCTGCTGGGATCAGGACTGGGCCTTCTCTACCCAGATCCCCCATCTTCCAGTAGCTAGGCGTTACACCCACTAGCTGCCGCTGGCGCCAGAAGGTCCCATCAATGGCCAAGACCCAGAGACTATAAAACCCAGCTCCCGGAAGCGCGACATCTTATTATCTCATTTTTACTTTGGAGAACCCAGCAGGCTACTGAAAGTATCCTGCCCGCCCTGCAGAGTCTGGCAAACTTCCCGTGTCGTACTCAATATGCCAAATACCAGTAACAATGATAAGTCTCATTCTCCTAGCCCTGAATGAGCATTGCATATGGCTCTTTTAAAATCTCAGGCCTAGGACGTAGGAGATGTTATGAACAACAGGATGATTGTGATCGTGATCGTATGAAGTTCTGTAAGCAGAGCATCATAGAGGAGATATTTCTGTAACATCTATAAGATCTCCCATAACTTTAGATCTTCCAGAGAAGTACTGGAATAAAGGAGAAGTACATTGTTCTTTAGCTTTTCAGTTTTATCACTATCCCTTGAATTTGGAATTGCTGGCTGTTGACCACTGGCTAGGGTCAGATGGCTCTCTGTTGTATATCATCTGTGTCTACTCTCTAGTTCCCCACACAATGTTGAGACTGTTTGCAGGGCTCCTTTCGATCACTCTGCCCAGCAGCATATGACATCTTGGGAATTTGCATCTTTTTTTTTGTTTAATCTTTAGCTTAATGTTTGGGGAATATTAGTCATAGGAAGTTAGTCTTATTCTTCCAGATGCAATTTGAAAGTTATAGCTCCTTCGCTCTCTACCATAATGCCCCCCTTGAGCATGCCTTCTCCCATTTCCTTTTCAAAATACTGTTTTTCTGGAATTCTCAAATGAAGATATCAGGGCTGGAAGGAGTTATTAATTCAGAAACTGTATGTGAGTCTTCCTAATGAGCTGAGCCTGGCTAGAGTTGGAGAGGAATTGTGCTGGTATATGACCAGGAAATGACTTAAACCTGATCTTCAAGGCTCTGAAATTGCTCCCCTGAAAAAAGAGGAGTTATTTCTCTCACCTAAAACCCTCTGGGAAGACCAAGGTCCGGTGCTAGCTTCTTTTCTATGAAAATGAATAAATCTGTTCTCGAGGCCTTTGACCTTTTGAACTCAGAGGTTTTGTTTGTTTGTTTACCTTACTTACTTTTGTTTTTAAATGGGCTGCCTTTTGAGTTTGTGGGCTTTGTAAATTGCTACAGAGATAGTTTTCGAGGAAAGGATGGAACTTAAAATGAACTTTAGAAAAGTTGATTTTAGATCGAATGGAAGAAGATTTTTTCCAAGTGCAAATGACATAAAAGTGGAAGCAGGTATAATAGTAACTATTCTGGTTCCCATCAGTATAAATGTAAGCTGGACATCAAATTTTCTGAACTTGACTAGGACAGAGTGAAGCATGTGTCAAAGGCTCTTCTGTAACGAGATTAGCTTTCATAGAGATTAGCTTTACTCTATGGGTAAACTAGAGTCATTGAAAACACAGGAGATCAAAAATTTCTGGATCAAAGAATTGCCTTAGAATTGTGAATTGGGTTTTATAGTTGGTCTCATGAATCTCCTTTTGAGGGACTATCTTTTCAAAGACTAATATTAATGAAATTTTTCTTGATAATGGTATTCTCATACTCCTAGTATTGACAGATTTAATGTCTAAGGATACTTCAATTTTAAATATGATTTATTAAATAATTTTATAATCCTTCTCTTTTAGCATTGTGCTATATGGCTACTGTTGTCTGAAATATAAATCTTTGAGTATTTATCTTAGAATACAATAATCCATTTGAGTGCAATAGGCATGGTCTAGAGAAACCATCTTCTACATCCTGAATCCCATTCTAGGTCAGTTGAACATTACAGCCACATGCCCATATTTCCCCTTTATCTACCTTTCTACCTTTCTTAATCTTTTATTTTATTGGTTTGTATTTTGTATATGGAGGACTGCACCTGGTTGTGCTCAAGCTTATTCTTGGTTCTGCCATCAGAGATCATTCTTGGTAGGGCTTTGGATACCATATGGGGAGCCAGGGATGGAACCTGGATCATCTGTATGCAAGGTAAACATGCATACCTGATATACTATACCTATCGCCCCATACCTTAGTTTAATTTAAACCTTTTTAATCAATCACCTTCCCAAGCATGGAGAAAGTAAGCAGGGGTCACACCCACCAACTGACCTCCCAGGCTCCGTGTAATCCCATCAACGGCCAAGACTCAGAGACTATAAAACCCAGCTCCCGGAAGCGCAGGAAACCTTATTATCTCATTCTTACTTTGGACAACCTGGCAGGCTACCGAATGTAACCTGCCTACACAGCAGAGTCTGGCAAACTCCCCGTGGTGTACCCAATATGCCAAATACCAGTACCAATAATGGGTCTCATTCTCCTAACCCTGAAAGAGCCTTGAATATGGCACTTTAAAATCTCAAGGCTAGGACGAAGGAGACGTTACTGGTGCCTGCTCAAGGCAATCTATGAACAACAGGATGACCGTGATCGTGATCGTGAATCAATCACCTTCCCAAGCATGAAGACATATTTTTTTTTTTTTTTGGTTTTTGGGTCACACCCGGCGATGCTCAGGGGTTACTCCTGGCTCATGCACTCAGGAATTGCTCCTGGCGGTGCTCGGGGGACCATATGGGGTGCTGGGAATCGAACCTGTGTCGGTCATGTTGGCTGCATGCAAGGCAAACGCCCTACCCGCTATGCTATCGGTCCAGCCCCGAAGACATATTTTTTGCTCATTCAAGGAACTGAAAAAAAAATCACACGGTATACTTGCTCAAGTCTCCCAACTATAATCCTTTTAGACCTCTAATCGCTTCCAAATGGCATGTGTATAACTTTTACTATGTTCTCTAGCTTAGAAATTCCTTACCCTCTTTCTTTCCTTACATCTGGTAGCAAAATATACCAGATAGATGAGCTCAAAAGCCTATTATTTTTGTGTGCATTTAAAGAACAAATCATTTCTAGCAAGAAAGAAGTAAAGTAAAGGAAGGGAAGAGGTAAGAAAGGAAGAAAAGATGAAAATTAATATGACCAAGGAGGATGTCTCCACTATAAGTTTATTTTTATAACTCTCAAATGAGCTTTCAACTATGCCCTGCATTTTTCCTCAAACTAGTAGCCTAATTTTCCTGTATTCAGCAGACTCATGCATCCTTTCTCCTGTCATTTCAGCCACCTACCATAGTGTACTGCCAGGCTCATGATACATAGATAAAAGCTTTTTAAAGATTTATTTAAACATTTTAATAACTTTTATATAAGTCATATGTTCTAATTATCAAAAGTGATGCAAAGTCTCCATTCTATTCTGAATTTATTTTGCTTTCCATGGGCCACTGTTTTCTTAGTGTGTGAATCTCCAAATACAATTTATACATATAAAAGAAATGGACATATATTTTTTTATCTTTTTGCATATGAATATACCATACGTAAATTCATATTTGTGTGTAGAATCTAGCACAGTGGTAGGGCATTTGCCTTGTGTGAAGCCAGTCCGGCTGAGCCAGGTTCAATTCCTCTGCCCCTCTCGGAGAGCCCGGCAAGCTACTGAGAGTATCTCGCCCACACGGCAAAGCCTGGCAAGCTACCCATGACATATTCAATATGCCAAACACAGTAACAACAAGTCTCAAAATGGAGACATTACTGGGCCCGCTCAAGCAAATTGATGAACAACAGGAAGACAGTGTTTGTAACAATATTATATTATCCAATTTTTATAGATGTGTTTATTTAACTCATTTACTATTGATGAGTTATATATATTAAAAAATATATTTTTTCCTCTATGATTGGTTGCCTAGTATTTGAACCCCATCAAATGTGGTGTGGTACTCTTGGAGAATGGGATGGGAGTGTCTTATAATGTGTCTCAGCTGCATTTGTGGTCATATGGTCCAGAAATAAGTTCACTTGTGTGTGAGGTTCACCCGAGCTTGTGGGTAGCGGCCTGGAGCATAGCAGAGGTTGGATTATGGAGGTTTTCAGCTGCTAGGGCTGGGTCCCTTGGGGCAGTGAGGGCTCTCACCCGCGCCCCTCTGGGGCGCAGGGAGTGAAACAGCCTGGAGCAGGGTCAGTGGCATGGCTATAGAGAGCAGGCTCAAAACTGACTGTCCAATGGCCTCTGGCGGATGGTGGCCACTGAGCTGCCAAGGGGGAGCAGGCAGAGAGACAGCACTCCTTCCCCCCTGGTGTGGCCTGGCGACAATAACTTACTGCATGGTCCGGACGTATTTCTGCCAAAAGCCGCTGGGTTTTGAGATTTGCTTCTGAGTCTCCGGGATCATGGCCGTTAAGCAGCTTGATCAGGAGCCAGAGAAGCCATTTGTGGGCGGAGACTTGGGGTCTCATTGGGGTGGGAAAGAAAGAGCCAGCTCCACCCCCATCCTGGTGAGGCCCCGTGTGTCTCATCACTACAGGACCAAACCTGACTGTCCAGTGGCCTCTGGAGGATGGCGGTCACCATACCACCAGGGGGAACAGCCAAGGCACGAAACCTATCCCCACCTGGGTTGGCCCAGCACCGGTAACCTATTGCAGGGACCAGAATCATTTCTGCCAAAAGCTGTTGTGTTCCGAGATTCATTTCTGAGTCTCTGGGATCATGGCCGTTAAGCAGTTCCATCTGGAACCAGAGAGGCCATGCTGCCAATTATATAGCTGAGCCAGAGGTGGTTCATGGGTGTGTCTCCCACATACCTAACTTTTGGCCGTTTACTTTCTTGCTAAACTTTGCTCCATGTTTTTGGTGTCTGGCCAATGGCACAGCAGCAATTTTGGGGTATCTGAACGTCTCATAACGCCATCAGGCTGCTGATGCACTTGCCTCACAGGTACAGAATGACCTGCTGGCGGCACCATACCCCCTTGAATTTGAATTTTAAGTTGTCTAAAACGGAAATCTCTTTCCCATGCATACTCAAAAACCTATTTTTCAATATTTCTCATGTCTTTTACTGGTACCTCCAGTTGTACGGTTTGAAATTTCATCAATTCAGATTGTATATTGATGATTTTCCACAGCTTTAAGTTCATACCAAATATATAATAATTTCTATTTTTTTCATCTCTAAAAAAATGAAAATAATAGCTCAATATCACTATCTTTTCCCATTTCTAATGATCCTGCCCTTATTAAAGCCATGGGGTTTCTTACCACCACAATATTTTATAATTGATGACTGTGTTTCTTTTCACTCTTACTACTCTATAGTCTGTTCTCACAAGTAAATTCTATGTTTGGCAACTTGGTAGTACTACTTCCCAGCACAAACCTTTTTGTAGGGTTTGCATCATACTATAAATAAATGTTACTCTACTCCATTATGGTATATCAGAGAATGATAGTGGACTTGATAACATCCATGCTACTCTTTCCTGAACAATATATTTTTTTCTCGCAAGATTGCCTTTCATGCCCATTCTTGTTAACAGTTATGTAGTTATACAAAAATCTGATCAAAGAAACATAAGTGAAATTTTTCCTGGAGATCTGGGATAGCTTCTCTAAGGAAGCTGACTTGGGATAATTCTTTGACCTGCCTGCCCTATTTACTTGCCATTGTCTGGAAGACAAATTTTATAGCTTCCTCTTTGATAGATTTTTTGAACCAAGATGGTTCCTGTCAGATGAAAGCCCCATACTGGATAGTGGTATGAAAGACAGAAGGAATACTAGTTTGAGAACTATAGAACTGCACTGCTAGTTTTATGCCAATTTCTCTGGATTTCTTTGATTCTATAATTAAGTGGAAATGGTCACTTTTCTACTTTTAGTCTCACTCCATCTCTGGGCCTTTCCACCTGTACTTTCTCTTCCTTTTTTATTATTCTTCTAGCCTTCTTTATCTGGATAATTCCTGTCATTATTCAGGTGTAAGTTTAAATACCTTTTATTTGAGGAGGCCTACTTTGATTCCCTTATTTAAAAGTTTATGTTTCTTGTTTCCCTCCTACCTCTCTTATTAGCCCTTCAAAATTTAGATTAAACTTGAACTGGCATTTATTTGTAATAGTTCTATTTTTTTGTTTGTTTATCTCTTTACCAGGGCCAAAATCATGCCTATTTGCTTAAAAGTTATTCCAAGCACCCAGCTCTATGCCAAGTATTTACACAAATAATAATCAAATGCATGGAAGAAAATAAAGATTTTGGTTCAGAAAGTAGGATCAGAAATCTAAATCTGGATTTGAATCTCAAGTCCTATTAGCTGTGTGAGTAAAGCTATGTTACTTAACCCCTTTAAGTCTCATTTTACTGATCTTTAAATGAGGTGAATAGCAGAACATTCCTGGGGGGATTGTGGTGAAGATTAAATGACCAAATCAGAGTAACAGATTCTACACAGTGCCCTTCACAAAGGAAATGCTCACTATATATCAGTTATTATTAATGAATAAAAGAAGAAATCAATAATAAAAAAAAACCAAGGTCAATTTTGGTAGCCTGTTATCTGACCCAGGAAGAGGACTGGTACTTCAACAGTAGCCCTTCATTTGCTGAGGTCACAGTGACTTCAGCCACAGGATATGGCATATTGTATGTCACAGACATTTTAAATGTCCGCCTTGACCCTTTTGTAGAAGTAATTCAAGCAGTTCTGCACCAGGACACTCCCTGAAACTTTACTAGTCATTTCTATGGTTTCTAAGCACTGATTTACTTTCTTGGCATCTACTACAGGTGCTGAAACTGTCACCAGACAAAACCATATCCTATCTATATCTAGGATACCAGAATCTTCTAAGCTAAGCCATGTTTTATGTGTCTGTCCTCCTCTGGCTCCCCTCTTGTCCAATAGACAAAATCCTTCTGAAATATGAAGTTTTAGTCTTCTTTATTAAAGAAGACGGAGAACCAAAACACCAAGACATGTAGAATGTGGGAAGGGAGGGGGCGGTTGGCTTCCTATGTGTGAACCACTGCCTGCTCAATTACTTCAAACCCTTGGAAGATTTGGAGAAACCACCTTCAACGTTTGTTTTGCCTCTATTAGGGAAACTCCAAAGCCACAGTCTTGGAAAGGCTTCAAACATTTCCCAGATGAACTGCCTTTCTATTTATAAGATATTCCAAAGTCCCACATTTAGTCAGAGTGGAGCAGGAGATACCGCACACACACACACACACACACACACACACACACACACGTGCACTCACACACTCTCTCTCTGTCTCACACACACATTCATGCACATGCATACACATACACACACTTATACTCATGCAACAACCCACTCTTGATTCACTTTAATCCTGGCTTGAACATTCAAGAGAATACTTGAATAATACTTACCTACCTCACTGGGGTGTTGTTAACGATTAATTAGTTAATGTTTGTAAAGCACTTTGCAGATGTAAAGTGCTTGTATAAGGGCTAAGTATTATTATTAGGCAGAAGTTCTATGGTTTGGCTGAAAATATTTTTTTGCAATCATGCATTTAGCTGTAAATAAATCAAGTTTATTTACAAGAGGGTTTTCCTTTTAGGGTTACCTCATAGTTATTATCATTTAACTAATCTATTTTCATTTGAATTAAGAAGAGAGCTGCCCCCTCCTGAAAATTGTTTTTGAAGATAATTTCAAGAATAACCTAGGAAATTAAATTATTGAAGACAGTCCATTTTCTTAGGAACAAGACTAGGTGGCATTTCTTTAGCAAGGATTCTAAACCTTCCTCTATAGAATTCCCATGTTATTTAGTTCTAAATTGAGAAAATAATTGCATTGCGAATAATGACATGTCAAATAAGTCAGTACAATAAATTTATTAGATCTAATGACAGTTATAACAATAATTAAAAATGGAGATTAGAAGTATTTTGTTTTCGTTTCTTCTTTCTTTTTTCATTTGTTTTTGTTTTGTGGAAGAATGTGAAGTAGATTGTAGATGACTGGAAAAGATGTATGAGACTTCTATGGCACACCAGTTTTCAAACTTAATGAAGTAGCAAGTTTTCTAGGTTCATAGCGACCTACAAATAAAGTTCTTTCTTCCAGCCCCTTGGGTAATTCCATGGGAGTCATGCTAGATCTTTCATGAACTTTGTACACAATAATCAACAAGGGATATGACTGGGGGAAGGAACTGAAACTGAAGAAAATCGGATAATTAAGGCTGCTGCTAGTCACTTATTTTAAAAGCACACTATTTTTAATAAGTAACATTTTTTTAATCCACACTGCCCTGCCCCCCCATTTTTAGCAATAACCTGCTGTTTACGTAAATCACTCCTGGCAGTGCTCAGGAGACCTAAGCTGTGCTAGGTATTAAACCCAGATTGACTATGTGCAAGGCAAGCACTCTACCTATTGTACTATCTCTCTAGACCGTAGATCTAGTTTTGAGCATATTTGTGCATGTGTACTTTTCAAAGTAGCATAGATGCTTAAATTTTCCAGATGTTAGACCAGAACTGTGTAAGGGTTACTTCCATTACTATATAATTCTAGGGTAGGAGGGAAAATGAAGTTGAAGTACTGACATTGTAAGGAAATGAAAAGTCAAACTGCTGACCATGTGTATTCTATATCATTTGATTAAAAGTAGATAACTGTGCAAATGAACCACAAATCAGATAAAAATGGAAACATTTTCTCATTTTTAACACATATTTGATTTGTGGTTGTGTGACAATTTACCAGAACAGATCTATGATGTCTCCAAATAGAAAATTGGGAGTGTAATTAAAAAATACTGCAGGGGAGAAGACATATTAACTTCAACTCTGAGCAGAGTTAATCTCATCACTGTTATTCCTATTTAATGAGTATCTTCTTTATCATAAAATAAAAAAAAATGAAAACACTAAAATTTCATTTTATTATAACCATACAGTATGTCTTTGATGGAAGTAAAGAGAATGGATGGGTTTTGGATTCTTGGTATAAAAAGTACTTATTTTTAAACTCATAAATGACTAGTAGTCATTCAAAGGTGTCCCTCAGGACAGAAGTGCTAATGCACTGGACTATGTTCATTAGATGAGCAGTTGTGGAGAATGTTTGTCTCCTTTCACTATCAGTGAAGTGAATATTCCCACTTGTGCAGAGTATTCTTAGGGATTCCAATATCTTTAATACTTGCTCAAAAATGCTATGTCTGATCAGAACCAAGCTTCCCTCAACCCTGAGAAATGTCACAGCCACAGGTTCCAAATCTCTCTCTCTCTCTCTCTCTCTCTCTCTCTCTCTCTCTCTCTCTTTCTCTCTTTCCCACTCTCTCAGGTCTCACTTGATTTTCAGACCTAATATGGAGTATTTCCTGTTTTCTGAACTTCAGTTATTTGATGATTCAGTAAAAATACTCACTTTTCACTTTTATTTACAATGTTCACAAAATCTCCCAATATGCCTCAGTTCTATCAGAATGTAAGAGTAAAGTATAAGTATGTTTGGGGTCTGGAGACATGGTATAAATGTTAAGACACTTGGCTTGCATGCAGCCAATTCTAGTTTGATTCCCCATAGTACCTATGATTCTCAGAGCACTAACAGTAGTAATTCCTGAATAAAGAGTCTGGAGTAAGTGATGAACATTTACAACTGTGAATTCTCAGCGACTCAACCCCTACCCCCGCCCCCCTGCCCCAAGAATGCCTTGTGGTTTTTTGTTTGTTTGTTTTTTTTAACTACCCTCAAATCAAGAGATTTATTTCAACGGTTTTACATAAGAATTTTCTGCAACTAGGTTAAAGGACTTGGTATTTTATCAATGAGAAGGATTTTAATCTATTGGGAAAGTATAGAGATTGATAATTCTAAGTAAAGTGGAAATAGCTCATGCACTTGTCTTCTTACTAAGTCTAATATAGGAATCGCCCATGAAGAGTGACAATTAGAGGGGAAGAAACTAGGACAAATCAGCTTGAATCTCTGAGTAAGCATACCGTGTACAGCTTGAGAGGATTTGGAAAACTTTTTTTCAAGTCCAATGACTGATGTGAGGATGTTAACAGAAGTCAAGAACTAGTAGAATTAGGTAGGAGACATGGTTAAAGAGAGGTGTTTAGGACTAAAACAAATTGTGAGAGCTGAAGAAAAAATCCCCATTCCCCCTGAAATCCTGCCCAGTGGGTATTATAAGAATGGTCGCGGTGGCTTAAAGGATTTTCACAAAATGGGGCAGGAAGTGGGAGGATCACATTAAATCAGTTGAGTAAAGCTTTGACTGTACTCTAATCTTCAGTAGGAAATAAATATAAACTTAGTCTAAAACAAAGAACAGGACCAGAATGATTCTATTAGACTTTGAGACACACATGTTCTAACATTTTATCATTGTTAGCCACAATTCAGGACATCTCAGATTTAATAATATGTGGTCTAGCATGAAAGATGTGAAGGCATACTAAAGAGATGACTCTCAAACTACAAAAGGTTCTCAGGAGATGTGAATAGCAGAAGTATATTTTCTTCTGCATATTAAGTGGCAATCTTGTGAAAATGCTCTTTCCCATCTCTATGATTTTTTTTATTGAATCACTGTGAGATACAGTTACAAAGCTTTCATGTTTGAGTTTCAGTCATACAATTAATCGAACACCCATTCCTCCACCAGTGCACATTTTCCATCTCCAATGTCCCCAAGTATCCCCACCTCCACCCCTACCTTGACTCTATGGTAGACAATTTCTCCCATACTCTTTACTTTTGGGCATTATGGTTTGAATACAGATAGTGAGAGGCTATCATGTTTGGTCCTTTATCTACTAAAGCTTTTAGAATGTCTCATGATGATGCAAGATCTTAGCTTTCTTTTCTCTGATGTCACATATTCCTTCTCTTCTTTTCTAATTTGACATTATCTTATGTTTTTGAGAAAATTGGACACTGTGTAAGGATCATGCTAATTGTTATCACCTCAGAGAAATCTTATTCAACCATCCCTGTTATATTTCTATTTCATTGCTTTATTTCATTCCCATTACAGCAGTTATATTTTTCTTGGAGTTTCTAATTAGTTCATTGATTAGTTTTGCTTATTGTGCTTCTTCTCTGTATAAGCTTAATGAACATAAGGGCTTTGTCCACAAAAGTGTTGTCTATGCTTAGAATAGTGCCTGGCATGTGGCTGACTCTTAGTAAACCAGTATATTGAAAATAAGTAGATGAATAATTGTCCTTTAAAAGAGTTGAACTATTCTTTGTAGAATTAGGAACCCCAGTATATAGTAATGGACTTTATATCACTGTTGGGTTTCCAGCCAGAGTCTGTTTTTTAACATGTTCCATGCATTTTTCAATGAAATAAAATAAAGCTCTAAGAAAGAATCATGTGAATCTGGATCTTTAAGAAAACAACCCTTGAAATATAGCATTAGATTCTCCAGAATCTTAAATTAAAGCTTTCTCGTCTTCCTGTCTGGACTTATACATGCTGATCCAGCTTCAAATCAGCTAGCAGGTATTATTCATTTTAAAATTAAAAAGCACGAAAACAACCTCTCTTCTTGCAAACAGACATTCATGAAAGTTTTATCCTGGTTATGTGGGCTATGGTCTTAGTGATTCATGTTTATATGGTTATAAAATATCTTTTCCATTTTAAAGTAGATTTATCTTTAATATTATACAGTTATAATTGCTAAGGTTATAACTTCAATACATTTAACCCAACTGAAAATATATCAAAAGAAATTAACCTACCTTCACATACAGACAGCTCTCAAAATAGCTCACTTATTGCCTAGAGATGGAGATCATGCTAGCAAAAATTGTGAAAATGGACATGAGTCATGGAACTAACTTTTAGCTTGACCTACATTAATCCCTCGAATGAGCATCTCTCTCAGAATGAAATTAACCTCTTTGATGTTAGCAGATCTACTCCCATTATGACTTCATTCCAAGTTAAAAGCAAAAATATAAACAAAATCTGTTAACATTTTGAGTGTGTGTGATGGAGTCATTTAGGAATTATTAAGGAATGCTGCTTGCTAAATTTAAAAGAAATTGCAAAGGTTAGTATATATATGAAGAGAACTATT
The DNA here is from genome assembly GCF_029834395.1 of Sorex fumeus. Taxonomy (NCBI): domain Eukaryota; kingdom Metazoa; phylum Chordata; class Mammalia; order Eulipotyphla; family Soricidae; genus Sorex; species Sorex fumeus. The sequence goes on from NW_026606063.1 coordinate 50,976,698, forward strand.
ACCTGATCACATTAAGGCCACCTTGAAACTGACAGGGGTCCTTGTCATGCTGGTAAGAATATTCTTGGCAGTCATCATCATTAGTAGTTTGATGATGCAGTGATGAGGCCTAGTATTCATATCTGGATAAATGATGTGTTACTCATGGCTTTATTATTCTTTGTTGTTGTTGCTTTAGATTTTAGTGCCAACTTATTTCTGCTCAGGGCTTACTCCTAAGCTCAGGGATCACTGTTAACAGAGCTCAGGCGACTATATAAATGTCTGTGAATCAAACCCAAGTAGGTCACCTGCAATCAAATGCCTTATCTACTATAGTATCTCTTGGCCCCATTCTTTTATTCTAAAATTTTTGTACTTTATTTTCTTTAGTGAGGTAATTTAACTAATCCATAGCTATGGTCTTATTCACCTACTAACCTTTTACTGACCACTTTATGGCAGAAACTAGTCTGAATTCTGGTTACTAAAGCAGATCTTATTATTTCCCTCCCATCTGCTTAGTCACATCTCCAGCTTTTCTGGTACTAATACAGCTATGTGTTTTAAATGACACTGGATGTCTAAATCATAACTAGGAAAGAATTATCAAAAACCTGAAACATTTACAAATCACAATCACAAATCATCCTGTTATTCGTCGATTGCCTCGAGCAGGCCCCAGTAACGTCTCTTTCATCCTAGCCCTGAGATTATATTCAAGGTTTTTTAGGAGAATGAGACCCATCATTGTTACTGGTATTTGGCATATTGGGTACGCCACAGAAAGTTTGCCAGACTCTGCCATGTGGGCAGGCTACATTTGGTAGCCTGCCAGTTTGTCCAAAGTAGGAATGAGATAATAAGATGTCATAATAAGATGTCCGTACGGTTCCAGGAGCTGGTTTTTATAGTCTCTGAGTCTTGGCCGCTGATGGAATTAGACGGCGCCAGGGGGCCAGTTGGTGGGTGTGACCCCCGCCTACTGGAATTTGGAGGATCTGGGTGGAGGATGCTCGGTCTAAATCCGAGTAGGCTTGGAGATCTCTGCCCCGGAACCCACGTGACTTTGTCCCTCTGCCAGTACCTTCATGTGTGCGGAGAGTGGTCTCAGCATGGTGGTGGCTGGTCCTGGAGGTCTTTGGCTGCCGGAGCCCTGGACGGGGCAGGGAGGAAAGCTCAACCCGCTCCCCTCCAAGGGGTCCTGGTGAGCGAGGACAGTCAGGCGCAGGGGCAGAAGACTGCACTCTTCTCTTCCGGGAGCTGGTTTTTATAGTCTCTGAGTCTTGGCCACTGATGGGATTGCACGGTGCCAGGGGGCCAGTTGTTGGTTGTGACCCCCGCCTGGAGTGATAGCACAGCGGTAGGGCGTTTGCCTTGCACGCAGCCAACATGGCCGACCCAAGTTTGATTCCTCCGCCCCTCTCGGAGAGCCCGGCAAGCTACCGAGAGTATCTCACTCGCACGGCTGGGAGGTTAGTAGTATAGAAACATTTACAGCAATTGAAAATTGAGTTATAGAATCAGCTACCAAATAATTGATAAAAATGGCGATTTTGATAGGAATGTTTTAATCTTAACTTTGGATGATTTGGAGAAATCTCAAAAAATACATGTACATAGTCAGTATGCATGGAGAAAAATGTCCATCAGCATTTATAGGAGGTGGGGGAGGTTCAGGGGCCCACCAGCTATTCTGGGCCAACTGAGACCATACAGGCCCAAGGATGTGATGCTGCTCAGCCCCATAGTGCAAGAAATTACCCGAGTCACCCAGTGGTACTCAAGTGTTTCCAGGTCACATCTAGTGGTGTTTGGGGGCAATGAGGGGGTTTCTAGGGATATACCTAGCACTGCTTGAAGTGAGCCTGTGGTGCTGGAAAATGAACCTTGGTTGGATGCATGATAGGTATGTGCCCTAACCATTATGCTATCCCTAAGCCCCTCATCATCACTTATTATCAGGGAATGCAAATCAAAACTGTGAGATATTACCTCACAATCATATGAATGACCTTTATGGTGAATATTAGAAGCAGTATAAGTAAGTAAGTAAGTAAAGGCCCTCCCGTTGATCGTCGATTTGCTCGAGTGGGCCCAGTAACGTCTCCATTGGAGACTTTGTTGTTACTGTGTCTGGCATATCGAATACTCTCGGTAGCTTGCCGGGCTCTCCGAAGGGGGTGGAGGAATCGAACTCGGGTCGGCCATGTTGGCCGCTTGTAAGGCGAACGCCCTACTCACTGTGCTATCGCTCCAGCCCAGAAGCAGTATGTGTTAGTGAAATGAAGAAAAAAAAAAAGAATTCACATATACTGTTGGAAGAAATATAAGTTGATTCAACCTTTTCGGGAAGTCAGATGCGGGGGGGTTGTTTCCAAGGTGATAATAGTATACTTACTAGGTGATTCATCAATTGTATTGCTATGTATCTACACAAGAAGGGAAAAACTAGTTTGAAAACATACGTGTATCCTTGTATTTATTACAGTGCTATTTACAGCCAAGATATTTAAGCAGCCTAATTTCTCAATGACAGATTGTGATTAGGAAGATGTGATACACACACACACACACACACACACACACAGAGAGAGAGAGAGAGAGAGAGAGAGAGAGAGAGAGGAGACTGGAGTAGTACTCAGATATAAAAAAAACCTGAAATGCTGCAATTTGTGACTATATAGATGGAGCTAGTGGATGTTCTGTTAAGTGAAATAAGTCAGAAAGATGAAAAAAACATGATGATATTATCTACACATAGGATGTATTAACAGCGGAAGAGAATAGCGCAGAGTCTCCTGCCTCCACTCCTGGCTGTCCTCACTGGGGCCCCTTGGAGGAGGGTGGGTTGAGTTTCCCTCCCCAACCCAAGCAGAGCTCCAGTAGCTGAAGGCCTCTGGTTTCAGCCACAGCCATGCTTAAGATCATTCTCCACACATTTGAACGAGCCTCACACATGAAGAAACCAGCAGAGGAACCCAGGTGTGTGGGACCCGGGGTGTAGATTTCCAAGCCTGCTTGGATCGGAACTGGGCCTCCTCCACACAGATCCCCCATCTTCCAGTATGCAGGCATTACACCCACCAACTGCCCCCGGCACCACGAAGTTCCATCAACAGCCAAGACCCAGAAGCTATAAAATCCAGCTCCCGGAAGTGCGCAGTCGCATTTGTGGCCTCGCAACATCTTATTATCTAGTTCTTACTCTGGAGAACCTGGCAGGCTACTAAAAGTATCCTGCCCACACGGCAGAGTCTGGCAAACTCCCCGTGGCATATTTAATATGCCAAAAACCAATAACAATGATGGGTCTCATTCTCCTGACCCTGAAAGAGCCTCGAATATGGCACTTTCTAAATTCTCAGGGCTTGGATGAAGGAGACGTTACTAGTGCCTTCTGGAGGAAGTCGATGAACAGGATGACAGTGATACAGTGATACATAGGATATAAAGATACAAGTAAGAATCAGCAAAACAAATCCAAAGCTAACCCTTGCTCATACCCCCAAACAGAAATTTCTAGAGGTTAGTGGAGGAAGGAAAATCAGTGGAAGTTTCCAATAGTTAGAGGTGGAGATGTATGAACAGTTTGGTGGTAGGAAAGATGCAACAACTTACTTCTGAAGAGATATAATAAAGTATCCTTTTAAATAAACAAAAACACTGGGATTGGAGTATTCCTTGAGCTTTATTTTGATTTATTTATTTATAGTCCTACAGGATATGTTTCATTGTCTCCATTTTACTGAGGGGGACTTAAGGTTTAGAGATACTATATTAGATTCCAATAATTATAATGGCAAATTTCTACAGAGTGATTTAAAATGACTCACTCTCTCACAGTCTGAAGCCAGGTATTGGCAGAACCACTTTCTATCAATGCTCTAGAGAATTCATTCTTTACTGTTTCTAAGTTTCTGATGACTATTCACATTTCTTGAGTTGTGGCTTCATCATTCCAAGTTCTGCCTCTGTGATTCTCTCTCTCTCTCTCTCTCTCTCTCTCTCTCTCTCTCTCTCTCCTGTATATCTTGTATCTTCTCATTTGTGTTTCTGTCTTGTAAAGAAGAATGGGTTAATATTTAGCCCCCCATACCCCAAATTTTTTCGTAATCTCAAGATCATTAAATTAAACACATCCACAAAGATCACTTCTTTTACAAATAAGGTAATATTCAATAATTACTTGTTCCAAAGACTTGACTTGACATGAATATCTTATGGGAAGCTATTTTTGAAGTTTCCACAGAAACTGAATCTTGGTCCAGGATTATGCCACAGACAGAGATGATGTACCTCTACACTAGCTTTCTGAAATACATGCCAGCAAACTATTGATAAAGTTTGCAACATAATTAAATAAACTAGTTTAAATATAGAAAACTAGAATAAAGAATGTAAAAGGTATATCTTATTGAAAGAAATACGTATCACTTTTATCTTTGACTTATTCATCCAGGAGTGATTTATTTGCAGAGTTGCCTGGATTATGTGCTGGCATGGAGAGTGAATGTTGAGGAAAAGCAGTCACAACTCTATCCTTCTTAGCTCATTGTGAGTGGTCAGACAAAGATAGACAGTAAGTAAGATAAATGAATGTATAGTAAAGAGACGGTTGGAGCAATAGCACAGTGGGCAGGGTGCTTGCCTTGCATGTGGCCGACCTGACCGACCCACATCCGATTCCTCTGCCCCTCTCAGAGAGCCCGGCAAGCTACCAAGAGTATCTCACCTGCGTGGCAAAGCCTGGCAAGCTCCCCATGAGGTATTCGATATACCAAACATAGTAACAATTGTCACAGTGGAGACGTTACTGGGCCCACTCGAGCAAGATGAACAATGGAAGACAGTGACAGTGACAGTAAAGGGGAGACATAGAACAAGGAAGGAAATGGGAGACAAAGTATTTTAATGAATAATGTAAGCATACATTTTGAATAAATATTCTTTTGTCTTTGTGGTAGATACCAAGACGTAGAATTTCTAGCCTATATGGCAGCTCTATTTTGCATAGGTGTTGAACAAGATCACATTACCACTAGCAATGTACTAGAATTCCATTCTTGCCACATCCCTGCCAACACAGATTGTTTTCAGATTTTTTTGTATGTGCCATTTTCCCTGATATATTATCTCGATATGTATTTACCTAACAATAAGTGATAAAGAGCACACTTTTTCTGTGACTGTTGGCCATCTATCTGTCTTCTGCAGAGAAGAATCTGTTCATTTCTTCTAAAAGAGACTTTTTCAATCTTCAATCAATAGGTTATCAACAACTACTATATGACTGAATCAAAACTGCTTTGATTGGGACAATGAGTGCCATGTTATCACAGGCAGTTAAGAATCCACAGACCTGTAAAATGTGCTGTTCATGGGGCTAAGAGAACTTCATATGAGAGGGAGACATAGTGGCATTTGTTTTTCTTTGCATATCTGTGTCCTCATTAATTTTCCTCACATCGGAGAAATAGTCCTCATGAGCCCAACTCAGATGGAGACCGAGTGATTCCTATACTTTTCTATTTTTGCCCCTTCTCTGGCTCAGTCTTCTGCCCTATTAGCAGAGATTGTTGGATAAACTTACCCGAGACTCTCCTCCTTTCATCTACTCTCCTAGATTATACCTTCTTTCTACTTTGTTTTTCAAAGACAAGACCACCTTAGAACATGGCTTCTTCCAAAAGAGCATTTGGCAGCTTATTTCGAAGCCTGAGGGGAGACTGAGAAGTGGTTTCTTCTTTTTCCTAATGCAGGTATTAAGCTGACTTAATATTCACTTACTCTGAAAAATCCCACTTCACAGAAACATTTTTTAACATGAGCCAAAGCATTTCTCCCTAATTCAGCACAATTGTGCCTGGTTTATATCCATTGATGTTAAATGATTTCCCGTTTAATATCAATTGGAAATGGCTGATTTCCTACCCCAAACAGTACTTAATGTCAATTATGGCAGGCAGGGCAGAGCTGTTTTTCAATTAACTACACCACTCCATTTTGTTTGCTGGCGAATGGTGCAAAATTCATGTACATGGAGCTGCCTCGTGAAACAAGGACACACAGGGGATCGGTGTTGATTTTGCTTCTTGTTTCTGACAATAAGGAGGTGGTGCTGTAGTGCAGTGTGGTATGGTGTGATGTGGTGTGGTGATGGTGATGGTGGTGGTGTATAATGTGTGTGCGTGTGTGTGTGTTGGAGATATGGAATGACAGGATATACTGTCCCTTTCTCTTAGTGTCTAAGATGGTTTAATGAGAGCCTACTTTTTATCAGCAAAATCTCTAATGTGCCAATGAGAAAAACTTGTTGGGGAGTGGGTAACACTTGGCCTTAAAATAGTCTTAGTAGAGTTCAAAGGCATGTACAAAGGAGTGTTCATAGAGGTGATGTGACAACTCTACAGGTACTCTAATTATGATCAGAGAATTTGTGTGCTGTTGAAGGCTGAGAATGATAGCTTACATTTATTGTACACCTACTGTGGACCAACATTGTATGCATTGACATTTTTTAATAAACAGAGATACTATACAACTCTTTTATTAATGTCTATATCTGGGGCTAATAAATTACATAATATCAGTGATTTATACAGCATATGAATATTGAGTTCAAATCTAGAACTGTCTGATTCTATACCAATAAAGCAATAAAATGAATAGTTTAAAAATTGCCTCCTTAGGGCCTTGGAAGATATGACAGATAGTAATGGGATCCAGTGATTTTTTCCCACTGGCTTAGTATTCAACACTCTATGTACTTTTCAAATGCCACTGTAATTCCTTCAGATTGTCAGAATTTTTTCACCTCTCTGTGTGTGAAAGAGAGAGTAGATGAACACTTTGGCCGATGCTATTTTCATACTTCTCAGGGCCTAGTTTGAGTTGTCTATGAAATGTTTCCTGAAGTCTTTAAGTGTTCGTGCCTAAGATCCCTTTTAACTATTTTCTATTATGTCTGCAGAAAAAACTTTTTAAAGATTCGCCACAAAGGAAAGAACTTCAGGCTAGGGAACTAATAGATTTGAACTGAAATTCTATATTGTCATTTGCCAACTTGTTCCTTCTTCATTATATAAATATTTATTAAATGCCTACTAAGTGCCAGGAATTATGCTGGGAACTATTTCTGTAAAGGAGCTTATATACAAGTGAAGAAAGCAGATAATAAAGAGATAGATTCATTGTCATCTAGTACTGTAGGGTTGGGCTGTCCAAGACAAGTATTTAATTAAAAGGTGGTGGTAGGTAAAGAAATCAGAGACATTTCTTTCTTTTTAAATTTTCTTTTAATGAATCACCATGACATAGACCATTAAAAAGTTGTTCAGGGGGGTTTCAGTCATACAATGAGTACAACATCCATTCTTTCACCAGTGTACATTTCCCACCACCAATGTCCCCAGTTTCACTCCCTCCATCCCCCACAACCCCTGCCACCACACTTTGCTTCTCTCTCTCTCTCTTTCTCTCTCTCTCTCTCTCACACACACACACACACACACACTCCTTTTGTGCATTATGGTTTGCAATACAGGTACCAGGAAGTCATTGTTGTGTTTGTTCAGAGAGTTCAGTATTTTTATGGGGAAGGTACAGCTTTTATTTCAACTGGGTGGCATTTTTTGGGTATGCACAAGACTGCTGGGACTTCCAGAAGTACAGAGAGGTAGGGGTGAGTGGGGATAGCCTATTCCGACTCTGACTGAGACTGGAGATTTCAGTTATAAAACCCATATACTAGAATTTTCAGATTAACATCTTGATTAGATCTGCTTTGAGACAGTGAAGTCCGGCCGGGGGCATGGTGGTGATTTTGGATTGTGGGAGCAAACTGCTGTGGGGGTCTCTGGGAAAGTACTGGGGCTAACCTCCCCCCTCTGATGTGCCCCGAGTTTTTCAGTCTTGTGTGGGTCTGAGACTTACTGCAGATTTTTATCTCTTTCAGATTTATTTGTGGTCTCTGGAGCAAGACTGGTGGAAGAGAGTATAGAGAAATGGGGGCAGGTAGCCCATCCCAACTCAGAGAAAGCTTGGGGATTTCAGTCACAAAATCTGCATACCAATGTGTTTGCTGGTTAATTTCTTGACAAGGTCTGTCTTGAGACAGTGGGATCTGACCCAGGACAAGGTGGTGATTTTGGATTCAGGGAGCAAGTGGCTTCTAGGGGCTCTGTGTGGGTAGGCACTGTGCTAACCTGCCCCCTCTGATATGCCCCAGATTATTCAGCCATGCATGGGTCTGAGTAGATGTACTGCATCTTCTTTTTTAATCTCTTCAAAATTTATTTAAGAGTGTCTGAAGAAAGGTTAATAAATGAGCTTATTTAGTAGAGCCAGAGGTGGTTTGTGGGCATGGCTTCTTTGTACCTAAATTTTGGTGGTTTAATTTCTCAGAAAACTTGGTTTCAAGTTGTTGGAATGCAGCCAGAGGCACGGTGGTGACTTTGCATTGTGTGGAAGGCTGAGGGCACCATCAGGCTGCTGAAGCTCTTGCTCTTTGGATCCAGGTTGACCCACTAATGACATGGCACCCTCTGAGACTCAGTAGTGACAGCAGCAGAGGCACCAGTAGGGGGCCAGAACCAGGCAGGGTACAGGGTTCAACAGGTGCCTGACTGGTCGTGAGTTTCTAGGGCCACTTGTGGTGGGCATTTGGGGTCTCACTGCAGCTCTGCTGCCTGCACCCTGAGCCAGCCAGTGTGGGGGGGGGGGGAGGGGTTGAGGTGGAAGTTTTTTAGTTTTGGCATGGCTTCTGCACCTAGGGTGTTTGGCCATGAGTTTCTGGTGCTGCTCAGCTACCCAACCCAGTCACTCATGGCTGAAATCTGGAGTGCCACAGCACTTCCAGGCACCAGGCTGGCCTTGAAAAGTGCCTTAAAAAACACATATTTATTTCCGCAAAATTATGCTGAGTTTCTGTGCCATCATGCCCCATAGTTCAAGGTTCAGAAAACTGCTACCACTCTACCTGTTCTGACACCTGAGTTTGTGCCACCACTGTTTTGGCTCTCAGAGACAATAAAAATTTTTTAATTTAATTTAATTTAATTTTTATAAAGTTGTTTACAATAATTGATTACATTTATTATAATCACTGTATCACTGTCATCCTGTTGTTCATCGATTTCCTCGAGCAGGCACCAGTAATGTCTCCTTCATCCTAGCCCTGAGATTTTAGAAAGTGCCACATTTGAGGCTCTTTCAGAGTAAGGAAAATGAGACCCATCATTGTTACTGGTTTTTGGCATATTGAATACGCCACAGGGAGTTTGCCAGACTCTGCCATGCAGGGAGGATACTTTTGGTAGCCTGCCAGGTTCTCCAGAGTAAGAACTAGATAATAAGGTTTCGCGAGGCTGCAAATGTGGCTGCACACTTCTGGGAGCTGGGTTTTATAGTCTCTGGGTCTTGGCCATTGATGGAACTACACGGTGCCAAGGGCAGTTGGTGGGTGTAACGCCTACATACTGGAAGATGAGGGATCTGGATGGAAGCTTCTGGAAGAGAATAGCACTGAGTCTCCTGCCTCCATGCCTGGCTGTCCTCACCCGGGCCCCTTGGAGGTGGGTGGGTTGAACTTCCTTCCCTGTACCGAGCAGAGCCCTGGCACCTGAAGACCTCCGGCTCCAGCCACAGCCATGCTTAAGACCACTCTCCACACGTTCGGATGAGCCTCATGCATGAAAGAACCAGCAGAGGAACCCAGGTGTGAGGAACCAGGGCTTAGATCTCCGAACCTGCTCGGATCGAAACTGGGCCTCCTCGACCCAGATCCCCCATCTTATTATAATAATGTAATAAATATAATATTAGGACACAAATCCCACCACGATTAAACCTTCCAACCACCATATTTTGAATGTTTCCATACCAAACCCCAAACCCTGCTCCCAAAGCAGAACCGAAGTAATTTATTTTGCATTGCTTGTTTTGAATAATCCACTAAAATGATACAAAAAGTTTTTTTAGAGGAAAGTGAGTGAAGATTGTTGTATTTCATCCAGGAGCCATTAAGCCCTTCTATAAGGGATTGATAACATGTTGTTAAAGGTTAAGCCTTACGTTATCACATATATATATGTATATATATAGTATGTATATATATGTGTGTATATATATTTATATATATATGTATATATATATATATATAACTGTATCACTGTCATTCTGTTGAACATCAAATTACTCAAGCGGGCACCAGTAATGTCTCTATTCCTCCCAGCCCTGAGATATTAGCAGCCTCTTCTTCCTCGATTTTCCCAACAATTGGAGGCTCTTTCAGGGTCTCAGGGTCAGGGGAATGAGACCTATTGCTGTTACTGTATTTGGCATATCGAATATGCCATAGGGAGCTTGCCAGGCTCTGCCTGTGCAATATCTATCTATCTATCTATCTATCTATCTATCTATCTATCTTATATCTAGGTTGCCTTCTACTTTAAACCCCATTAAATGTGGTGTGCTAGTCTTGGTATAATAAGTGGTATAAAGTATCAGCTGTTGCTCAGCCACCAATGCAGCCACATGTCCAGGAACAGATTTGCTCATGGGTGAGGCTAGTCAATGATTGAGTTCTGGAGATTTTCCGCTGCTAAGGCTGGTTCCATTGGGGTGAGAATGGGAACTCACCTGCCCCCCTCCAGATTCCCCCAAATTAAACAGCCTGGTGCAGGGTCTGGAGGTATCTCTATGATGTATTGTTGTCAAGAGATATTTCATAAGAGTAGAAAAACTCAATCTGAACTGAGTTTTGAAGAGGTGGCTATGCAATAGTAAGAAAGACTCAGAAAGGGTTGAAATCTGAGGGCATATTTTAGGATGAAAATCACAACTTCATGGATATAGACAAATCAGACCTAGCAGGCTGAAACTCTTGAGGCTCATTCTTTCATCTACATCTTTATCAAAAGGATGTGTAAATAACTGAGTGCTTATGCTGAGCTGTGCAGTATTATAAACTTTTTACTGAAATATTAAATTATTGAATCCACACAATGATTTTATAACCCAGGCATTGTTATTATGCTCGTTTAATATTTGAGGAAAAACTGAGCACAAATTGTTTAACTCACCCAGTAACCAAACTAGTAAAATCGTGAAGCATGGATTCAAATCTGATGGTCTTGTTTCTAAGGTTAATCCCTCTTTAGTTGTTTCTTTAATCAGCTAGTATATGAAATCTCACAAGTTAATGATAAATTATCAATTAACAGATGTTCCTATGTATTCTTATTTATTTATTAATTTAATTATTTTGGGGTTTGGGGTCATACCCATCTGTATTCAGGATTACTTCTGTTTCTGTCCTCAAGGATTACTTCTAGTAGACTCTGGGGACCATCTGAGGTGCTGGGGGTTCAGATCTTGGTCAGTCATATGCAAGGAAAGTGCCTCATCTAGTGTATTACCTTTTCAACTCCTCTATAAATTTTTAAATTACAGTTTTACAATTTTTACTGTGCCAGGAACCAAGTCTAGGGCCTCACATATATAAGGTGAGTGTTCTCTACCAGTAAGCCATATCTCTGGCTTTAAATTATTATTTTAACTATAAGGGTGCTTGTGGACCACAGCAGTGCTTGTGGACTCTGAGATCAGCCACTGTGATACTCAGTCAGGAATTGTGGCTCTGATAGTTAAAAGACTGAATAGTTTGGTCAGTGTTCAGGGGTGACACCAAAAGATGCTCAGGTGGCAGAGGAGTGATCAAGATCAGATTTAGAGATATGTATACAAGTGGTGTCTGCTCTACTCTTAAGCTATCTCCCTGGTCCCCTTGAATACTTACATATATTTTTTAAACCTTGCTTTTGGAAAGGTTAGTTTATTCCTCTTCAGAAAACGAATTTTTTAGATATAGGGCAATACTATCTCACAGTTCTCTTTAGGAGCTATTTCAATACTTCATACATAGAGAACACAGGAAACTGAACAGAGCAGAACATTGTGATTGACATTTTTCAGTCAGATTAGGAAAACAAAATATTTTGTACTTTAGGTTTTTGAAATAATAATGTCAAATATTTGGATGGGTGGTGGGTATTGTTAAGAGACTAGTTCACTTTTTCCTTGGTGATTATGAAGGAGGCTTATGGGGGAGGGATTTTTTTTAAAAAAAAACATTGAGTACTGTTTGTTTGTATGATTGTATTCTTTAGAGATACAATTTCACACCTCTTTGAAATGTATGTTACTACAATTGTGCCCATCATATCAGTCAAGTAGCAATAATTCTTCCATGCAGCTTCTCGAACCTCCTACATATTATCAACTCTCTGGTAACTCCCATCCCCATGGGTAACCCTCGGTTCTGTGAACAGAGTCCAAGGATACATTTTCAGTTGCTTTTGGCTTTACTCTGGCTTTATTTATTTATTTATTTTTTAACACATGATTGAGATCTTTTGGTATTTTCTTCTTATGACTTACTTCACTTAGCATAGCCACCTACAGATCTATCTTTGTCAAAATAATAAGCAAAATTTTATCCTTTCTTGTACTTTAGTAGAATTCCTTTTGTACATTCACTAAATGTGCTCTTATCTACTGTTTTGTTATAGATACTTGGGTTGTTTATGAATCTTGTCTGTTATAAGTAGCACTACAATGAGCATAAGTGTGAATATTTCTTTTCATATTAGTTTTTCTGTGTTCTTGGGCTAGGTACCGAGAAGTGAAATTGATGGATCATATAGTAGAGCTGTTTTGAACATTTTACCCAAGTCCTCACTAGGTCACATTCCCAACAACAGCTCACAGTGTTCATTTTTTTTCTCTACACCATCACCATCACTTATGGCTTCTGGACTTTTAATATAGTTCATTCTCATAAGTGTGAGGTGATATCTCATTGCTGTGTTTATTTATATTTTCAAAAGAACATTGCTAATGAAAAGTTTTCATGTGCTTGTCAACTGTATATCTTCTGTGAAGAATGAGACCCTTCCATTTTCACTAGTGTTGTTTCCTTTTACTTGATCACTTGACATCCTGTTACTCATCGATTTGCTCAAGAGGGCACCAGTAATGTCTCCATTCATCCCTGTCACGTGCTAGTGTAGTCCAATGGCATCTGCTCACTCCAAGAACATGAAGAGCCTCAAACCAATCGTTCAGGGTCTTGAAGAAGTCTGACCATCTCATAGGTGGGCGGCCACAAGATCTTTTGATGTCCCATGGAATCCAGTCAGTAACGGCTCTAGTCCAGCGGTCATCTCCAAATCTCATTATGTGTCCAGCCCAACTGATTTTTGACCCCTTGACAAACAAGACAGCGTGCCTAATTCTTGACCATCGACAGAGGTTGGAACTCTGGATTATTTCTCTCACTTGAGTGAAGCGTGATACTCCAAGCGTAGCTCTTTCTATTCCTCTTTGGGAGACCTGAATAGTGTTCTCATCCTGTTTTTGTAGGGCCCAGGTCTCTGAGGCTTATGTTAATGCAGGAAGAACAGTGGAATCGAAGAGATATGCCCAGAGCCAGAGGTTCTTCATCCTCTTAGCTATTTCTTCGATGCTCTTGAAGGTGTTCCAAGCCACTCTATTCCTCCTGCGAAACTCAGGTGTCAGGTCATTCGCCATGTTGACTTCTCGATCTAGGTACACATAACTGTTGCATTTGGAGATGTTCATTCCATTGAGAGCGAATGGAACGTCAGGAACGAAACCATTTCTCATAAACATTGTCTTTGTGAGATTCAGCTATAGTCCTACCTTTCCACACTCACGGTCAAAGTCGGCCAGCATTTGTGCTGCTTGGCTAATATTTGGTGTTATTAGAACGATGTCATCAGCAAAGCGGAGGTGGTGTAGTTGCTGACGTTCTATCTTCACTCCCATTCCTTCCCATTCCAGTCGTCTCATGATGTTCTTGAGGGTGGCATTGAAGAGTTTCAGTGAAATGGTGTCACCTTGCCGAACCCCTCTCTTGACATGGATAATCACTTCTTTGTAGAATGGTGAGATCCTGGTAGTGAATTCGTAATACAGCTCACGGAGGATCCTGATGTATTGAGTTTGAACACCCTATTTGGTTAGGGCTTCAATGACTGCTTCCATCTCAACAGAATAAAGGCCTTCTTTAAATCAATGAACGTTAGACATAGCAGCATCTTGAACTCCCGAGAAATCTCAATGAGCTTGGTTATCGTGTGGATATGGTCTATCGTGCGGAATCCTTTGTGGAACCCAGATTGCTCGCATGATTGTCCTTCATATAGTGTTCAGCCAATCCGATTTAAGATGACTCAAGTGAACAGCTTGTAGATGACAGAAAATAGGTAGATCTGGCGATAGTTGCCAATGTCATGGATGTCTCCCTTCTTATAGAGTAGTACAGTTCTGCTGGTTTTCCATTGGGATGGAATCTTGCATTCAGACAGGTAGCGTGTGAAGAGCCAAGCTTGTGAAAAACCTCCCTACCAGTACCAGATAAATACCTCACCGGCAGACCTCCACTACCTCCATTATCCAGCTGCCACCATGCTCCAGGACGCTTTCTGGACGCTAGGGCCCAGACTCACATACAAGTGAAACCCCACAGAACCAGGTAAGCAGAACTCTGAGACCTTGGACTCCAGGCTCAATGGACAGATCGTCTGCCTGCTCCCACCAACCACAGGTTACCAAGGGATTAAAACCAGGAGCATCACCCTACCCTGCCCTGTTGCTTCCACCAACCATCGGTGACCCAGGGATTACACACAGACAAACCACCCTACTGGTACCAGATAGATACCTCACCGGCAGGCCTCCACTACCTCCACTACCCAGCTGCTGCCATGCTCCAGGATGCTTTCTGGACTACCTGGCCACTTTGCGGCTGCCCAACACATCATAAGACACTAAATACCCATCTTCCAGGATTGCCACACCATATTTCATAAGGTTCAAATATGGTTTGAACCATGGGAACACCTGCAAGGGAAATTAGAGGCTACCCTAAAAGCCTCTTTTTCTCTCAGAGAGCCTGGCAAACTGCAGAGAATATCCCGTCTGCACAGTAGAGCCTGGCATGCTATCTGCAGCGTATTTGATATTTGTTTACTTTAATTACTGAACTTTTTGAAATATTTATATATTTCATATAGGTATTTATTAAATGTATGCTATGTTAATATTTTACAATGAGTGGAATGTCATTTTGTTTTAATGTTAGTTTCTTTCACTGTGAAGACTTTTAATATAATATGGCTTCATTAGTTTATATTTTGCTTTTGTTTCCTTATCATTGAGTCAACTCTTCTTTAAGACATCACTGAAATTAGGTCAAATCATGGCATGTTTTGACCATGTTATGATTTTCGGTCTAGCATTGAGGTTTTTGTCTATTTTGAGTCCCTTTTAATGCACCGTCTGAGGTAATGGTACAATTTCATTCTTTTGAAGTTGATTATTCAGTTTTCCCAAAAATGCTTGTTGATGAGTCCTTCCTTTCTTCATTTTATGCTCTTGGTATCTTTATCAATAAATTTACTGTACATATGTGTGAGGATTTAACTCTGGGCTTTTAATTGATTTATTTTATTTTATTCAACACCACAGTGTTCTGATTTCTATAGCCTTGGGCACAGTCTTTGTTTTAGCAGTGTTGAAGTCTTCCAATCTGTGAGTACAGAATATCTTTTTGTTTTCTTGTGGCTTCCTTTAAAAAAAACGTATTTATAGTATTTTTATACAAGTCTTTCACCTCTTTTATTAAGTTATTCTAAGTACTTACTACTTTTAACGGTAATTGTAAATTGGATTGCTTTCCTGATTCCTCCCATCCCCAGTTTTTGCTTGCATGTGGCAATATAACATATTTTTTACATGGAATTCATATCCTGTCACCTCATCAGTCTACTGTTGTCAATAAACTTTTAGGACTTTTATGTGTGTGGAATTATATCTTCTGAAAATAATAATAATTTTATTTATTTTTTTCAGTTTGAATTCTTTTTATTACTTTATCCCCCCTAATTTCTCTGGCAAGTACTCCTGATACTATGTAGAATAATAATGGTGAAAGTGGATAGGGAAAAGTTATTCTTGAGCTCTCATATTCGAGAAGAGCTGAAATAATTTTGAAGTGGTTCAAATGTCATGCTTGCTAGTATAAGTTTAAATTTTCCTTTTACACATTTTATTTAGAGAAATATCAGATATCAGTTAATGGAATGATCATATTTACTAAAAAATACATGTTTTTCTAGCTATTCTGTTTACTACATCTGGATATATATTTTTATTCTTTTTCTCCATGTCTTTTACTAACTTATATGAGACAAATATTAAAGTATGTGTCTGAGATATTTTGTGTGTATGTGTAACAATCTGTGAAACTGTTAGAAGGACTATATAACTACAATTTGGATTTTCTTAGAAATTATTAAGTTAGAAATACTTGCTATATTTTATAACGTAGGTCTCTCTCGGAGAGCCCGGCAAGCTACCAAGAGTATTCGATATGCCAGACACAGTAACAACAAAGTCTCCAATGGAGACGTTACTGGGCCCGCTCGAGCAAATCGACGATCAACGGAAGGGCCTTTACCTTTACCTTTACCTTTATAAGGTAGGTAATTGAATTAATTTGTTAATGTCATAGTTTATTATATTTAGAACCAACTTTAAATATCAGAAGGGAAAAGAATAAAGGCAAATGAATATAGGAAGAAGTGGAACTACAGAACCCCTTTCTGAGTTATAGAGTCAGCATGCCATTTCTTTTAAAAATGACACAAATGATGACTATTTTTTTCTTTTGCTTTTTGGGTCACATACGGCGATGCACAGGGGTTACTCCTGGCTCTGCACTCAGGAATTACTCTGGTTGTGCTCAGGGGACCATATGGGATGCTGGAAATCGAAGCCGGGTTGGCCATTTGCAAGGCAAACGTCCTACCTGCTGTGCTATCTCTCCAGCCCCAATGATAACTATGTTGTAGTAATTTCTAGCTAACCAATAAAACAAGATATTTGATATTTGACATTAGGAAATATTTATAGGTATTCTATTCATCTGTGCAGTGTCTCATAATGTCATGAGAATAAATGGTTTCTTAAATTCACAGTGGCTCAAGGTCAATTCATGGAAGTCAGACCTTTGGACTTCTTTTCATCATACATCTAACTCACAGCAATTGCTCTAAGTTAGAGTTCAAAGTACTCTTCTTTAGGTTTCAGAATTGTGAAGATTGAACAGAGGTATGTGAAGAAATGAGAAGTTTATAAAGAATGTCTATTATGTGTCTGATACTGTGCAAGGCAAGCATGAGACACACTTTTAATTCCAGAGGAAGCCTAGTTCCCTACACAAAACCTACATGTCTCATTGGCATAGCTATTACAGTAGTAGGTGGAGACTCTGACAGAAACCTCAGGACTTGCCAAACAAAATCACGTACTTGGCATGATCTGGGGATCAGGTTTCATTATTATATCCATATCCCAGACTGATAGAAAGACTATTCTAAGGTCCCTGGGCATAAATTCTTGACATGTGGTTCAGGTCTTCCCTTGGTGCTTTTAATCCTCACCTCCACAGTATCTAATCCAACTGCTAATTAAAGGGAAAATGGAGACAACAGACGAGAAATGTGAGGGTTTTTTTTCTTCCCTTTGAAGCAATTTAAACCTTTGGAAGGTACACAAATGTAGTCCTATTATTCAAGCTAATTTATCTTCCCACCCCCATTCACCACAAGGAATTTATGAACCTGGAAGACTGGAAGTCCCTTAACAAAGTAAACAAACTGTAACTCAGGGTTTCATGTTTCCAAGGAGCCTCTATCAGCAGGTTTTATTTTCACACCAGAGGTGAAAAGATAATTTGGTGAGTACTTTGTCTCATTGGGAGCAGCCAAAAGTCTGCCTGCAAGGTGTAGGAAGAGAGGGGCTGGCAGGGCAGCCATCTGTGGGTTAACACACAGCAGCTGTCATTGTCCTAGTGACAAGGATGATGACAATTAGAGCTGGCATTGACCCAAGCATGGCCACATGTCAGGTACTTTGCCAGTTGCACCACAACTCTTTGAAATAGAAATCATCATTCCCTCCATTTTACAGGTGAGGAAAATGAGAGACTTTCACAAGATTTCTTATTTTTTGTCTTCAGAAATTTGAAAATGACTTGAGACAATCATCCTACAGAGAGTTCATTAGCTCAATGATGAGAACACTCTTGAGTGTGGTGGATAGAATGGGTTAGTGTTTTCTTTTTAAACGGGAGAGAAGTTTGACGTTCTCCCTTTTCATTCTCCTCTTTTCCTCTTCAAAATAAACAAGTAGGGGATTGGGCACCAGGAGACATGTGTTTCATTCTTAGCTCTGAAATATGCTAGCCACATGACTTGGGACATATCCCTTCTTTCCCTCTGCCGATAGGATTGATCTCATCTACCCTTTTTCTGTGGTTTGGAGGATCAAATCCATTTCCTCATATGTGCGAGTTAAAGTGTTCTACTATTGAGTCACTTCCCTGGCCCTCTTCCCTTCCTCTGAATTTTCAGTCCGGATTCATATAATTAAGAGCGTAACACAGATAACTTATTTCTTTGAATCATGGCTCTCAATTTCAGTGGCTCCAGGATTCTATGTATCAGGGCAATGCATGGCAACCTTTCTACCCCTCTCTCATCTACACTTGTGTGTGGGACAGCAATACTTTGCTTGGATGTTCAATGCAATGAAAGAAAGTTTTTCTTTCTTTTTTTTTTTTAATATGCTGTATACCAGATGACCTTGATGTGATGGACTGCAGGATCTGGTGACACTGTACACTCAGTACTATTCAACACTTTCCCTGAAAGGGAGGAAGGAATGGATTTATTGACTTCAGACTTTGACTCAGGCCTGTGTATCAGGCCTGTTATTATGTGGAATGATTAGACTGCAGTGGCAGGGACAAGTTAAACTAGAACAACAAAAGACCTCCTTAACCTTTACCTGGACACAAAGCCATTCATAATGACCTACATGGTTTGGAAACCCAAGCCTTTCCTGGAGCACTCAATACTTTTGTGGCTCCAGCAAATGAGCAGGAAAGGGGGAGATGGATGGTGAGGTAGACAGAATGTAATCCAATTCTGCATGACCCAGTCTAGAATGCTGAGTTCAGGTCCATCTCAAAAAACAGCAATGACTTAGAGATATTATAATTTCTTTGACTTCAAAAAGGGGTTTAAAAACTAGATACAATGGTTGCTTACTGAGAAAAGCTTCTAATAATTTGTTATCTGCTAGAACATGTTATACTGTTTCTGAAAGATATTTTCTCTGCTAAAGGCACCACGTGCTTTCTATTAATGTGAAAGAAAACGGGTATGTTTAACCCATCCCCCACCTCTTAACACACACACACACACAAACACACTTAACACAGAATCATACACGGGTCTCCTTGAAAGGCTATATGAGACAGAATCTCAGGCTTCTCTTACTTCTTAGAGATATTCCCCCCTCTGGCTCAAGCTCCCTGGCCTGACCCAATGAACCCACTTTCTAGTAGATCAGTGCACTGTTGTGGATAGGATAGGTTTGTTCAGATACTATTCCTAACTATTATAAAATTTAAAAGAGTGGAATGTGACATAGGAATTAGAAAATCATGGAATATTGTAATTTGAGGGGAAATTTGTCAATCTCCTAGTCCACAAGCAAACAAATTTTTATCCCAGGTCCAGGGAGTAAATGTTTTAGACTCTCTAAGCCAGATAATCTTTCCCACAATGGCTAGAAAAATAGTACACAAACTCAGCTCTGTGGTTATTACAAGAAACCAGCAATATACTACATATTATGCTATTGGGCTTTCAAAATATACCCCTTAATCTCTTGAACAGCGCTATCAAGTAGGTACTGTTTTTGCCTTTTCTGCCAGTCAACTGTTTGGCAATTGCACTGTGGCCCCTCCCTATCGTAGCCTTTCATATAAAACCTTCCTTCTGCTTCAGGTCCATGCAGATACCACAGACCAAACAAAATCAAGCCAGGTCTGAAGGTGGGCAGGGAAGCAATCTCTGCCAGCTTGGTGGCAGAGCACATCACAAAGAAGGGTCTCATAGCTTTTAGGCCTTTGGACTAAGATCAAGTGGAGCAGGGAAGGGTCTTGATGGTGAATAGATCTATCCTCTCCCTGTTTTATAAGTGGGAAAGGAGGTATTACACTACATGGCCATTCATTCATAACCATTCATTACTCTGTACTTCTGGTGCTAAGGGATACACAGTTGATTTAATTATGTGAGAGACCACTTACATGCTTTTATTCTCAGTACATATATACACTGTAGGTGAGACCATCTGTCAGGTGGAGCATATTTTCCCATAGAACAAATAGGGCATCTTAATTGGAAGTCTGTATAATAAAATTTCAGACATTTATTTCATTATAAATATAACATTGAAATTCGAGGTACATTTTTTAATTACTATTACATGGGAAAGCTTCTATTACATTCAATCCTCAATGCTTTCATAAGGACGTTGATCTTGTGGAGAGTCCATAGTGTTACTTCTGAGATTGGACTTCTCTTTGAAATTGTTGACTTGTCGGGTTGCTTTATTGTGACATTTGAGACATTTTACCTTATACTTTTGTTATGAACATTTGCAAATGTCTAGAAAAGTTGGAAGAAATGTAGAACAGTTGGAAGAAATATACAGTTACTACCAAAGTTCAGTAGTGTTGATAACAAATGATATAATAATAATTTTTAAAATATATTAGTATATATCTTTTATGACACATACACAGTATATATAATGCATATACTAAGTTATTTGAAAATAATTTTCAGACATCATGCTAGTTTATTCCAGATACTTGTAAATCTGTGTCCTTAAAAATGGAGATGTCCTTCTGAAAAGTACATTGCCATAACTATTCCTAAACATAAGCATTAAGTCTCCAAAATGTCATGTATTCCTAGTTAAATTTCACCACATGCTTGTAATCAGACTTTTGTATTACATTTGTTTAAAATACTTCTTTAAATTTCTATAATTTAGAAGTTTCCATCAACACTCCTATTGTTTTTTTTTTTATAACATTGGTGCTTTGTAATGGAGAGTTGTCCTATAGGATATTTAATTATCCAGATTGGTTTGCATATATCACTTAGTGTCAGTAAATTTGTACCTCTGTTACCTATATTTTCTGCAACTGAAAATTAGCCCTTAAGGTTTGAATAGAGTCCCACTAGATTTTGATGACTAGAATGCTTTATGGGAAATACTGTGTGCTTGACATTGCTTCTCATCAGGGAACATATGGGTCAGGTCATTGGTCTCTCAGTGATATGAAGCTTGGTTATTCAGGGGAAGGTGGTAAATGCAGCACTCTTCATGGTAAGCTTATATTTTTCTCACTGCAACTTAGAGTGATACTTTGAAATAATGAGACTGTTTTGTTCCTCATAGTATTAGCATCCATTGGTGATCCTGTCCTGAATTAATCACATCATTGAAGATATGCAGTATTTTTTATTATAGGAGATAAAACACAATTGTTGGAGAATGTCTAAATTAAACTTAATTTATTTTCTCTATTTTAGAGGAAAGAGAAAAGTACTTTCTAAAATAATGTCTTTGTCTTTGATTTGTCCTGTTTTGACTTGTTTTGAATTACTGCAAACCATGGTTTTAATCTATGAGCATGTTGATGCTAATGTGTACCACTGTGGCACACACACGAATGAGGCTCAGTACAAATTGCAGGGTTGGCATAAACTTAAATATATTTCAGCATATTATAGTTATTGTTTTCTCTGATAGTGGTACAATCCCAAATTTGGCCAGCTTCTTTCAACTGTTATCTGTCTTCTTCAGTTGTAGAATGATTTTTCTTTTTCTGTCACAATAAAATGTCATAATTTCTCCTTGTGTCATTCCTTGCTCCACACCTGGAAATAGTAATATCCTAATAATTTTGATCTATAATTGGAATGATAGATTTATAAATAAATTCTGGGCATTGGTGCTATTCAGTGTGTTTGAGGATCATTGCTTTCAATAATATCACTTATCATTTAAAACATAGCCTTTAAGAACTCATTTCATATTTGTAGTTTTCTTATTTTTATATTGAAATATTGTTTATCACTTGCATCCATTTGAATTTGGACTAAATTATATACGAAAGAATTTTCAAGTCACTGTTTCAGTTATAACTAGATAGACAGATGGGCACATTCAGATCCTGTTTTTCTCCAAGGTCTTTTAAACATGCAGAAAGCACTCTAAAGCAAGTGTGATTTTTAAACTTGAGGTAACTTAGCTCCTCTCTCTACCAAGTAACTGCATGGGACAGTTTTCCCATTTGACTAAACACCTGTCATCTTCCTGAAACTTAGTTAGAAACAGTAATTCTCATCACTGGTCACTCTCTCTCTCTCTCTCTCTCTATATATATATATATATATATATATATATATACATATGTATACAGATATATATAATCTCCTGAGAATCTTAAGAATTTATTTACTTGAGCTCCACACTAAGAAATTTGGATGTTATTCATTTCATATGTGGCCCGAGCATCAGTATTTTAAACTATTAATTGGTCGACTACCTCTACTTTTATACTTAAGATTCATTTGGAAAAGTATACAAA
The DNA here is from genome assembly GCF_029834395.1 of Sorex fumeus. Lineage (NCBI taxonomy): Eukaryota > Metazoa > Chordata > Mammalia > Eulipotyphla > Soricidae > Sorex > Sorex fumeus. The sequence continues at coordinate 50,999,286 of NW_026606063.1, forward strand.
TTCATGATCTGAAACTCATTATCCAATTATTTTTGTCTTAACAGAGGAGGGTATTTTTTTGTGAAGTTCTGGCAGTATTGCCAAATATAGCAAATAAAAGCTGGGGATTCCTAGCTACATTTGAATTTCAGATAAGCAAATAATTATTTGTATTTGTGCTCAAAATATAGACCTAAAAACATTTTTTTTTCTTGTATTTGAGATTCAAATGTAGCTAGGCATCCTGTAGATTATTCAATGACCTCATCTCAGGGGGATGGAGCTAGTTTATCTTTGCAATGGACTATTGTGGATAATAGGGGAAAAGTACAAAATTCTGTAGGCACATTATATTTAACATTAGATTTGGTGAGATTGCCTTAAGGCAAGTTTACATCTAAAAGTTTAGAGAAGTTTAGCAGGAGATTTTGAATATGCAACAGAGATTTAAGGATAGACACAATGATGGCTGAGAATTATCTGGAAAGGTGTTCAGCCAACATGTTATCCTCTATATCTTCTTGCAAAGATGCTCTGGATGGGTAGGTATCCATGTAAGACAAGCTAAAATTTTTATTAATTATTTTTCCAATTATTGTTTGGACCTTTAAAAGTTGAAGTTTGAATCATATTATGAGTCCATATTTCTCTAAAGTCAATGTTTATAAGAGAAATAAAGTGAGGAACTTATTAAAACCCAGTAAGTTTGAAGTAGAGACTTAGGTTATTAGTTTTTGTTTGCATATATGAGACTCCAGGGATTGAACCTGGGTCTTCATACATGTAAGGCTGTAGGATAACACTGTTTTATCCTTCCTCAGGTAGCTTAGATTTATCAGGTCACACCCATCCCAGTGCTCCCAAGTCAGTCACTCCCATTCTTTTGCTTATTTGTAACTACTTCTCTGTGCTCTCTTCCCCAAACAGTTAATTACCTTTTCTCCCTATTCAGATTCTGTTAGCTTGAAAGATCAGATCCTTCAAGGGACACTGAGCTTGTATTGTAAATTATGTTTTTTAAATAGTTTGCCTTAAAGCAATGTCCCTTCTGTTTGGTCACAGGAAGACAGTTAATATTATGTTTTGTCACTTGGGAATTGATTGACTCTGAATAATATTTACTCCTGGGCATCTACTTTCTTGACTCAGTTGCCCTTAGTTCTTAGCACCCCAAAAGCAGCATCCTGACAAGGGACTGAATGGACTTGGGGCAAGGTGTGAGCTACCCTGGCATCGAAATGGGCCAGGCCAAAGCACCACATTACTCAACTATAAGTTGAGGGCATGATCATGGACAAATGCTGTCATGATCCAAAAGTAAGTAACGATGAGACTAGGACCCTGCTGGGGCTAGGGAGACTAACCTGACCTGAGGACTGTGGAATGTATAATGAGATGTTTTCAGGAAGAACCAAACTGAAAGTTTATATCTCCTACTGTGCTCACACAGAATAACATTGCTAGAAATATAAGAAGTAAATTTACTACAACTATTTAAGTAGGTTACTAGCTGAGGAAAGAACACACCCTCGTTGGGATCTCACTCTTGAGGTGGGATGCCACCCTTGAGCGGGTCTCCTAGTAATCTGGAGTAATCTATTTAGATGATTTTATCCTTGAGTTAATATCCTGGAGGAGTGGTCTTACCTCTCCTTGTTGATTTGTCGATGTTCAACCCACCTTTGTGTCACCACCCTAAGTGATTGCTATATAAACTAAGAATGTAAGCTTGGAGGGGGCAGAATCAGAAGTGAGAAAGCTCGGGCTCCAGAGATCCAAAGTCAGAGCCAGAAGGAGAAAAGGTTCCAGATTGGGGCCCAGGAGAGAAGGAGCCAGAGGAGAGACATGAGTGAAGAGGATTGGAATAAACTACAATTGATATCCACCATCCTGGCCCTTGTTTCTTTCTTCATCTGTCCTTGACCAACAGCAGTCCTGATTCAGCCCACACACAGCGGCTCAAGAGCACTGAATGCTGACAGTGAGATAGAGTCGTCCAGAGAGCCCGCGAACACACAACCTTCAGTGTGTTAAGATTTTACACAAGGCAAGCACTCTGCCTCTGAGCTTCTCAGAATCACATCAGACTCCCAGACACTCCGTCTCCCAACATAGTGGATATATATTAGTACCAAAGATTAGTTAACCAAATGGCATTAGACCAGAGAGATTTGGATTCAAGGATTTCCTTTAAAACTTTTGGAAAAAGTTCCTTGGAAAAGTTGTCATGCTTCATAATCTTTAGTTTCCTTTTCTGTGCGATGTATCTAGCAGATAGGTTTGATACAGGATTCCATTCTATGTTCCACTCACATTTAACATAATTTATTCTACAGGATATGAAGTACTATAGTTAAAGAGGGCAGATGTCTTCTTATTCAGAGTTGTATATTTTGTTAAAAGAAAAAAAAACATATTTCCAAGTAAGGACAATTATTCCTTGAAGGCAGAAAACTGTGAGATAGAGAACTAGTAGCAAATTTGAGACCTGAAATATAACAGGTGAAGGAGAGAGAACAATCGATAAAGTCAAGCCAACTTGACTATGTTTTCTCTGTGCGGACAAACAGCCTTACTGTCATTTTATAGGCAGTGCTCAAGTTCAGCTTCCCAAAGAAAATCAGTATCCCAAAGATAGTCATAGTAAAGCTAGATATGTGAGGATAGCCTCCATTCATTGAAATGAATGACACTTGGTTTTTTATTCTAAAGTTTATTTCTTGAGGTTACTTAATAATTTCTTTCTTTTATAATCAAAGAAATAATACTAGATAAAGAAGGGTTTGGGGTCCATAATCAGGGTTAAGGAGTTTTAGATTTAAGGGAGATCTGGCTTTTAATATAGAAATATTTTAACAAATGGAAAACACCCCAAATTGTCCTGAGCATACTACCACCCACGTGGATTTTTCCAGTAGTTCCAGGGATTGAGGGTAATAATACCACCCATTTTGGGATACACTGTTCTAAGAGTGCGACCATGCATCCAGAGTCATGCCTCCTGGTTGAGTTTTACATCTACCTCCTATTAGCCTTGTGACTTTAAACTAATTCCTTAATAATTCTCTGCTTCAATTTTTTTCATGTGCAAAGTGGTTAATAAAACTCATAATGCCTTTTCCTTAACATTTAAATAAGTTAAATTATGTGAAAAATATATAATGTTGTGCTCAGTAAATACTAGTTCAATATCTGGTATCATCATTAATTCCTCCTTCACTATATAAACAAAAAAAGGCTTTAAAAATTTTTCAATCCTGAGAGTGAGTGCAATATTATCTGCTAGAAATAAGGCTCAGCTCATTCAAACAGGTACCGCCTGGCGCCCAGGGCCAGGGACTCTTTCTGGGCATACGCAGCTAGCTTGATCCCCTAGAACAGCCGGTTTTCCCCCTTGATCTGCACAGGACTTGAACTGAGGCACATCTTGCGGAAACAAAGCTGAATGGCTCCAGGCATTCCCTCCTCATTCAAACAGGTACTGCCCGGCGCCCAGCGCCAGGGACCCTTTCAGGAGCCGCAGCCGCCAAAGCGGCAGTGAATTATTCCCCCACTACATATCCCATAGGAACCATTAGTTAGCCTCTTAGTTGGAACCTTCTCTAGGTGAGCTCAACAACTGGAAACACATTAGCCAATAACTCGTTAAGCCTATCTCAATTCATTCTGTATATCAAGCAGAATAGTAACAGTGTACGTGAAGGTCTAAACCACACTGATCACAATGGTAAAGCAATGCAAAAGCCTACCAAACATTCTTATTGAAGAGGCTAGCTCAGAAGACACAACAGTACTGTAGTATTAGACAACCTCCTTGACAGGGAATTCAGAAGGGAGCTACTTAGGATGCTTAGGGAGCTAAAAGAAACAATAGAAAGCAATGCCAATAAAAGACAAGAGAATTTGAAGGCAGAAATGAGAAAAATGCAAACGGAAATGTAAGATCTGAAAAACCTGGTAGGCGAATTGAAAAACTCAGTGAAAGGCCTCAGCAGCAGAGTAACAGCTGCTGAGAACAGAATCAGTGAGCTTGAGGATGAAGTCCAGAGACCCTCCAGAAATGAGCAGAAAATGTAAAAGAGACACAATTTGGGAACAGATGGCAAGAGAAGATCATGATGAAGCTAAGAGGGGTAACATAAGAATTATTGGAGTCCCAGAGGAACAGGAAGAAAACTGTGATGAAGAAGAAACTGTCAAAGACATCATTGCTTCAAAGTTTCCAGAGCTGAAGAAAACTTGTGACCACATTCTGGAGGCCTGAAGGGTACCAGCTAGAAGAAATCCGAATAAAAATACCCCAAGACAAACCCTGATCAAAATGACCAAAACCTTAGATAGAGACAAAATTCTGAAAGCAGCAAGATCAAAGAAAGAAATTTCCTACAAAGGAACATCCTTAAAATTCACAGCTGACTTGTCTGATGAAACCCTCATGGCCCGAAAACAGTGGTGGAATATAGTGAAAAGACTCAATGAAATAAATGCCTCACCAAAAATACTTTACCCAGCGAGACTCTCATTCATAACAGAAGGAACAACACAAAGTTTCACAGACAAACAACAGCTCAGGAACTTCATAGACTCAAAACCATGGTTACAAGAAAAACTAAATGGGCTACTTAAAGACAAGACAGGGCCCTCAAATACACCAAATTTCAACAGAAAAATGGGACAAACCCCCATAACAATAATCTCTCTCAATGTCCATGGGCTAAACAGACCAATTAAAAGACACAGAGTGGCAGGATGGCTTAGAAAATTGAACCCAACATTCTGCTGCCTGCAAGAAACACATCTCAAGAGTAAAATCAAACACAGGCTCAGAGTCAAAGGCTGGAAAACAATCCTACAGGCAAACAGCTCCCATAAAATAGCTGGGGTAAAAAAAATGCTGGGGTAGCCATCCTAATATCAGACCACATCAATTTCAGAGTGAAGAAGGTCACAAGAGACAGTGAAGGCCATTTCTTATTGATCAAAGGATCTGTACAACAGGAAGAACTTACAATACTAAAAGTATATGCACCTAAAGAGGGACCAGTAAAGTACTTAAAACAATACTCATAGATTTGGAGAAAGACATCAATAGCAACACAATACTAGTGGGAGACTTCAACACTGCTTTCTCACCTCTTGATAGATCAACCAGACTCAAGCTTAGCAAGGACATACTTCATCTGAAGGAAACAATGGAAGAAAGAGACTTTGTACATATATACAGGACACTTCATCCTCAAAAAGCTGAATACATATTCTTCTCAAGCATACATAAAACATTCTCCAAGATAGAACACATGCTGAGCCACAAAACATAATTCCATAAAATTAAGAAGATAGAGATTGTATCAACAATCTTCTCGGACCATAATGCGCTGAAATTAGAGGTGAATCACACACAAAACAGAAAACTAAATCAAACACCTGGAAATTAAGCAGTGCGCTATTGAACAAGGAGTGGCTTAGAAAGGAAATTAAAGAGGAAATCAGAAGATTCCTAGAAACGAATGAAAATGAGGACATGAATTACTGAAACTTATAGGACACAGCAAAGCTGTGTTAAGAGGAAAGTTTATAGCTCTACAAGCATTCCTCAAGAAGGAGGAACGAGCCCACATAAATAACCTAAACTCACAGCTTAAGAGCTTGGAGAAGGACCAACAAAAGTAGCACAACCCAAACAGGAAGAAGAAAATAATAAAACTCAGAGCAGAGATTAACGATATGGAAACCCAAAAAACAATCCGAAAGGTCAATAAAACCAAGAGCTGGTTCTTCAAGAAAATTAACAAGATCGATAAGCTTCTAGCAAAACTCACAAAGAAAGGGAGAGAGAAAAACTTAATAAACCGAATCAGAAATGAAAAGGGGGTCATTACAACAGAAACTACAGAAATTCAAAGGATCCTCAGGGAATACTTTGAGAAGCCTTATGCCATGGGACATCAAAACCTCTAGGAAATGGATAAATTTCTAGACTCCTACAGTCTCCCAAGGCTGAACCAAGAAGACCTGGAATACCTGAACAGACCTAAGACCATCAAAGAAAATGAAATGTTATAAAAAGTCTCCCCAAGCACAAAAGTCCTGGCCCGGATGGATTCACTAGTGAATTCTTCCAAATCTTTAAAGAGGACTTACTCCCAATCCTCATTAAGCTTTTCCACGAAATTGAAATATCAAAAACACTTCCTAAGAGTTTCTATGAAACAAATATTACTCTGATACCAAAAGCAGACAGAGTTACCACAAAGAAAGAGAATTACAGGACGATATCCCTGATAAACACAGATGCAAAGATCCTCAACAAACTACTAGCAAATAGAATACAACTACTCATCAAAAAGATCATACACCATGACCAAGTAGGATTCATCCCAGGGATGCAAGGATGATTTAACGTTCAGAAATCAATCAACATAATCCATCATATCAACAAAAGAAAAGATAAAAACCATATGATCATATCAATAGATGCAGAGAAAGCATTTGACAAGATCCAGCACCCCTTTATGATGAAAACCCTAGCCAAAATGGGGATAGAGGGGAACTTCCTCAACATAGCTAAAGCCATCTAACACAAGCCTACAGCAAGCATCATCCTTAATGGGGAAAAACTGAGAGACTTCCCTCTAAGATCAGGGACAAGACAAGGATGCCCACTCTCCCCACTGCTGTTCAATATAGTACTGGAAGTACTTGCAATAGCAATTAGGCAAGAAAAAGATATTAAGGGCATTCAGGTAGGAAAGGAAGAAATCAAGCTCTCACTATTTGCAGATGATATGATACTATACTTAGAGAACCCTATAACCTCCACCAAGAAACTCCTAGAAACAATAGACTTGTATAGTAAAGTTGCTGGCTATTAAATCGATACACAAAAGTCCATGGCTTTCCTATACGCAAACAGTGAGAGAGAAGAAAATGACATGAAAAAAACAATCCTGTTCACAATTATGCTCCAGAAAATCAAGTGCCTAGGAATCAGCTTAACTAAGGAAGTGAAGGACCTGTACAAAGAAAACTACAAAACACTACTTCAGGAAATAAAAGAGGACATGAGAAAATGGAAAGATATCCCCTGCTCATGAGTCGGGAGAGTTAACCTTGTCAAAATGGCAATACTTCCCAAAGCATTGTACAAATTCAATGCAATCCCTCTAATGTTACCCATGACATTCTTCAAAGAAATGGAGCAAACACTCCTGAAATTTATATGGAACAATAAGCCCCCACGAAAAGCTAAAGCAATTCTTGGGAAAAAGAAAATGGGAGAAATCAACTTCCCTAACTTCAAACTCTACTACAAAGCAGTAATAATTAAAACAGTATGGTACTGGAACAAAGGCAGAGTTGCAGACCAATGGAACAGGGTTGAATACACTGACATCTCCCCTCAATCATATGATCATCTAATCTTTGATAAAGGTGCAAGAAATGTGAAGTGGAGTAAGGAAAGCCTCTTTAAGAAATTGTGCTGGCAAAACTGGATGGCTACATACAAAAAAATGGGATCAGAACTATGCCTAACACCATATACAAAAGTAAGATCAAAATGGATTAAAGACCTCAACATCGGACAGGAAACCATAAGGTACATTGAAGACAAAGTTGGAAAAACCCTCCATGACATTGAAGCTAATGGTATCTTCAGAGATGTCACACCACAGGCTGAGCAAGTGAAAACAGAGATAAATAAATGGGACTATTTTAAACTAAGAAGCTTCTGCACCTCCAAAGAAACAGTGACCAAATTACAAAGACAGTCGACAGAATGGGAAAGGATATTCGCCGAATAAACATCCAACAAGGGGTTGATATCAAGGATATATAAAATACTGGTTGAACTCCACAAGAAGAAAACATCCAACCCCATCAAAAAATGGGGCAATGAAATGAACAGAAACTTTCTCAAAGAAGAAATCCGAATAGCAAAAAAGCACACGAGAAAATGCTCTACATCATTAATCATCAGGGAGATGCAGATCAACACCACAATGAGACACCATCTCACACCTCAGACTGGCCCACATCCAAGACAACAAAATCAACCGATGCTGGTGAGGATGTGGCGAGAAAGGGACACTCCTTTACTGTTGGTGGGAATGCCGACTAGTTCAGCCCTTTTGGAAAACAGTATAGACGATTCTCAAAAAAATAGAAATTGAGCTCCCATTTGACCCATCATTACCACTCCTGGGAATATATCCCAGAGAGGCAAAAATGTATAGTCAAAGTGACATCTGTACTTGTTTTTTCATTGCAGCACTCTTTACAATAGCCAGAATCTGGAAAAAACCTAAGTGCCCAAGAACAGATGACTGGTTAAAGAAACTTTGGTACATCTACACAATGGAGTACTATGTAGCTGTTAGAAAAGATGAAGTCATGAAATATACATACAAGTGGTACTACCATGGAAAGTGTCATGCTAAGCATAATGAGTCAGAAAGCGAGGGATAGACATAAAAAGATTGCATTCATCTGGGGGACATAAAGTAACAAAATAGGAGATTAATACCCAAGAATAGCTGAGATCAGTACCAGGAAGATTACTCCATGGCTTAGAGGTCAGATGGGCATTGTAGGGGAAAGGGCAGCTCAGATAGAGAAGGGAGCACCAAATAAAGGGTGTTTGGAGGATCCTCCCAGGATGGGAGAAGCATGCTGAAAGTAGACTATGGACTGAATATGATTGCTACTCAATGCCTCTTTTGCAGACCACAACACCCAAAAGGAGAGAGAGAACAAAAGGGAATGCCCTGCCACAGAGTCAGGGTGGGATGGTGTGGATGGGGGTGGGAGGGATACTGGGATCCATGGTGGAGGGAAATGTGCACTGGTGGAGGAATGGGTATTTGATCATTATATAATCGAAACCCAAGCACAAAAATTTGTAAGTCTACAACTGTACCTCATGGTGTTTCACTAATAAAAATATAAAAACAATAAGGCTCATACAGCGTCTGGAAGAAGTGTCACACTCTGTTTTTCTAGCGTGGCAGGACTGTAGCAACATCAACTGGAGAGATGAGATGGTTGAAGTAGAGGTAAGATGTGGAAGTTTTGGTCTGTATCTAATCAAGAAATATGGAAGTGTTATGGTACTTGAGTTCAGGTAAACCTCTTAATACTATTATCAAGATACCTGGTCCCGAAAGTTGAGATTGAAACCAACTATAGGAATATAGAACCTGAATGTGAGTATCTGAACATATATATGTTGAAAAAGTGTTGAGATGAGGTAGTGACCACATCAAGATCTCAGTGCAACCTGTGATGGGGCCAGAGGTCCCACTGCACAAACCAGAAACGTAGAAGTCATCTGAAATACCTTTTGACTCATACATCAATCCAAATATTACTTTTAATTTTTAATGCAATCACTCACCCTCCACCTCACCCCCATTTCCTCTTCAAGTGAGCTTCACATATAATATCCCTGTTGCATTCTGTCTTCCTTTTTTGCTTCTTTCCACCTTTCAAATAGAGTCACTTTTTCTACAAAAAGAAACTGTGTGAATGTATGTCTCTCTACAATATATTTTTTTCTGGTTATTAGGACATAGTTGCAATTGCCAATGCTAATAAATGTGCTCAGTGCCTCTGTCTTACTCTTTCCTGTGCCTTCTTCCAGGTGCTTCTTTGTGCTGTTCTTAGCAACACTGTCCTGCTGTTTTTCATTCCTACTTCTCACCAACCATATACTGTTCTTGTCATGCTGATGTCTTTGGATCACTCCATTCTCCAACTTTTATCTACCAAACATCTATCATCACACCATCAGATGTCAAGGGCCAGGAAAATTAACCCTGATCTGCCTGATCAGGTCAATCCCCTCTGTGCAATCTGGGACCTCAAAAAGCAAGCTGACTTTCTCCTTTCTGGAACTTAGTTGCATTTATGTATTTAATTATTAATTATTAATGACCTCCATGAAGAAGTCAAATTCTTGAACTCAAGAAACATGTTTGGTTTTGTTCTGCATTATACATCTATAGCATAAATGATGTTTAGAATATTCTAGGTGCTTGATAAACATTGGTTGCCTGAATAAGTGCTCACATAAATAAATGGGCACATTCATGTATAAGTAGCTATTTAGACAGAATCAAGGTGTGGGATTATATAGTTGGCAGGCACATCAAGTGGTGTAGTGGGAGAATAGAACCATCTTATCAGTACATAGTGAAAATTGTCTCCAATTGATCTCATCCCTTGAGTTAACCTTTCAAATCATGAAGGGCCTTAGATATCTTTCAGGGTTTGGAGTGCAGAGGCTGCATCTGACAAATAGCATCCTTAGCTCAAAATATGGCATAGAGTGAGCTCTTGATATCTATTCCTTCCTAATGAATGTATGAATGATTGGTCACATGGAAATTATTCCCCACATTGTCATATTTTCTACCATTTTACTTTTGGGGGGTTGATCTGGGATATCTAGATTCTACGTTGGTACAGCTTCCTCAGAATGTATCTCAGGGCAATAGATCCTGAACATGGTGTATTTATGTTTTAGACCATTGACCACCAGGGATTTGGTGACTCTATTCTACCTCTGCCAGTTTGTGATACTTCAAGCCTTAGCCCTCTCATTCTGAGGTGAATTTGATCACAGGTATTATCATTTCTCCAGGAAACCAAACTTGGTGAGACATCTTCCTCCAGAGTGAGGTTTACAATTGCCTCTTTCGTCCATTATGAGGAAACAACTTTTCTGGAAAAACTAGAGCTATGCCCCAATTTGGAAGCCAGCACTAAGAAGGAGCATATGAGCTGAGCCTCATCCTTCCTCCCTGCACTTTGCAAATATCTCATTCTTTATTCCCTCTAACAACATGTGATGACCCTTTGGCAAGTCCTTAGTGCTAAATTTCTTTTTTATGGAGGCAGCAGTAAAAACTCTACAGCCTTTGATAGGCAGGGCTGGAACTTAGAATGGATGTAAATCACTTGAGCTTTCACTGGATTCGGTTGACAGATTTCTAGGTTCAGTGAAACTTTCCTTTCCTAAATAAATCAAATTCTGACCTATGAAGGTCTAAACTGGGGAACTTCTGAAGTGTCTGAGCCTGAGCTGGGGTGCAAGATGGTTCTGGATATGTGAGAATGAAGAAAAAGTAGCAGTTTAGCCCACTTCCCTTTTGCTTGAGGCTTTTGGTAAAATATGCTGTTGTTCTCTTAAATGAAATGAATGCAAAAAATATATTAAGAGAACAAAGACATTTTGGAATAAGCTTGAGTAAATTAATCTAAGCTTTAGCAATAGAAATACTTTTTATCTTTAAACGTGTGTGTGTGTGTGTGTGTGTTTTAATTTTATGCTTTTCTTATTGAAATTTCTCTGTGATCACAGAGAGCTGTTATGGCTAATCATTTATAAGAGGTTTGATTGTGGCTTAACATTGAGAATGCTTGTTTGGGAAGAATTTGGAATTTTAGGATTGTAGCAAGGTGTGAGATATCTTGCTACAACCTTGATGATTCAAAGGACTACATATTTGCTTTGTGTTTTAGTCTTATCACTTCAAATGTATGTTTCTACTTATAACTGAAATGTCCATACAGCTCTTTACTGGGCAAACAGATGTTAAAGATGTCCAGAATGAGTAACTTAGGAAAATTCTCTAATTCTCATCTCTGTATGAACCATCATGAATGGGAATGCGCAGTTTCTTCTAAACCAAATATCATTCAGGTAAGGGATAGCAGTGACACTCATTAATGACCCAGTTATCATGAAATAACATAGAGCCATTAACAACTGATTATACACATTATTGGTTAGTTCACAGTTAATGGGACCTGTCACAAGATCTCAGAAGACTGGGTTTATGATCTGTTGATAAATAGATACATGGACATATGGGTTAGTCATTTCCTTGTTAAGAAGGAAGGAGGAAATGAAGTGACAGCCTCCATAGTATCATGTAGATTCTGGCTATCTGCTTGGCTGGAATTTGTTATTCGGACATGGTGCTGGGTGTACTAAGGTAGAGACATGTGTCTCTGCTCTAGTTCTACAAACATAAAGGCTAGCAATGAATGCAGTGATGCCTTGTGGATCTTGAAAAGTTCAAGTATCAATATGTAAGTATTCCAAAAGAAGGTGTCCTTCTATATGTCTCTCTGGGATGAGGAAACTCTTTAGTGAGGCTATATTTGCTCTTGTATTTCCTTTGTGAATTTTTCTGGGCATGGTGGTGGGGATAATTTTGAAAATGTAAAATAAACCAAGATTGGGAATATTACTACAGAGTAGTACTGTATAGTATAAATCTTGGTTGAGATCTACTTCTCATCCTGAAACAGTTATTCAAAGTGACAGTGAAGCATATTTGAACTTCAGGCTGAAAATACAGGTATGCAACATTATTTTACTTAAATCAAATTATATCTGATTTAGCTCAGGTTGACTAGAAATTCAATCTCACTATTTTGGTAGAAAGTGGGGGATGAAGACATATACAAGCTTCTCTGGTATCAATATAACTTGGGTAATATCCAGACTCTAACCTGAAGTTAAAATTGAGTGAAAGTAGTGCCTTCCATGTACCTTTTTTTCTTTTTCTCCCCAAGATTGGGAGTCTTTCTGCCTAAAGTCAGCCTCTATGGGTACATAATACCTATTCCCCACTGGAAATCCTGCCTTTTCCCCAGGGTTTTACCTCAGAGGCTTGAAATATCATTTCTCTTCAATCCCTTAACCTTTAAAATATCCTAATTTATAAACATTTACTTCTTTACTCATTATCTCAAGAAACACATTTTTATTGGGAAACAGGGAAGGAATTTTCTTCAGGCTATTTCTACTTTCAGCATTTTTAATCCTCTGCTAAAGAGAGCCCTAAGAATGTAGTCACTCTTTGAGAACCTAAAAGGTGGAAATGCAGTAAGAACAAAGCACACATTGGTCAAAACAAACAAACAAAACAAAAACAACCTTCAAACACATAATACTTCAGTAACTTAGCGCATTAGACCACCATAATGGTAATAGCCATGATGATGATGATGATGATGATGATGATGATGATGATGATGATGATTTGTATTGGCATTTTGCCTTAGAATTTCAAAACACCACCTAATATGATTTTTTTTTCTTTTTGGGTCACACCTCGCGATGCACAGGGGTTACTCCTGGTTCATGCACTCAGGAATTACTCCTGGCGGTGCTCAGGGGACCATATGGGATGCTGGTAATCAAATCCAGGTTGGTCGTGTGCAAGGCAAATGCCCTACGCACTGTGCTATCACTTGAGTCCCCTAATATGATTTTGATAGTAGGTTAGTTAGGGTAGAAAATGAAAGGAAATAAATCTGAGTATCTGTTAGGCCAAGGTACTCTGCAAGTTAGTAATTGTAAGTTCTCATGTGTTTATTGTTTGAAAGAAGTCACATCACTATTTTCTTGAAGAATATCAGACCCAGCTTTCCAGGGCTAAGTGACTGGAGGTGACCTAGAGGCAGTCAGGCTCTTGAGTAGCAGAGTGTTCAAAGAAGGCATCCTGTGCTTAGTAAGCCCTGAAAGGTCACCTTAGGTCATAGCATTTTAGCCCATGCCACAAGCAACTATTCCTGCTGGAAAGGGAAGGAAGTTTTTTTAATGTCATTAATAGTTTTTCTTCTTTGCATCAGTTGCCCTAAATGTTTGTAGTTTCTATCTTTGTATTAGAACAATTACTTAATTTACTTAATTGTTCTGCCACTTAAAATGGTTAAGGGTTGGACAGGGGAGGCAAGAAAAGATAAAGTATGCTAGAAGGAAAGAGAAATGTTCTCTTTTTTTTTTTCAGAGAGACAGAGATTTATTTCAGTTTTAGTAGTTTTTATTCAAATTCATCTGAAGTAATTAATGAAAGCTAAAAGGCCTCAACATGCTTGTGCATGCAAACACACACACACACACACACACACACACACACACACACACACACACACACACACCTTCCTAGGATTTTTTTCACTCTTGAATTATGTTGGGCTGTTTGGTCTATTGGTTCAGTACCCCAAGCCTAGTGCAGTATTGTCATCCCTTGCTTTACAACACAGTCATTATATCCCTAAACCACATTGTGATACACAGTGCCTTCTGTTTACGACTCCCGAAACTCCCACTCCATATATCACCTGCCATAAAACCCATCAAACTGCTGCTACTAAAATGGTGCACAGTGGTCTAAGCAGGAGCCAGGCAAATTGTGTGATACCCTACTGTGGTTAATGAGAGTGAAAATGTGGTTAGGATTTTATTCAGGCAATGTTCATTTGCAGGGCCATTGTAGTGAGATGGCAAAGAAAGATTCTTTTGTTAACTTGAATGACAATATATTTTCTATTGTATGGAGAGGCTCAGTACAGAGTTTGCCAAGTTATTTGTCAATTGTAAATAAGTCAAACTGTGACCTTGAATGACTAGATTTTTATTGCTTGGGGGTCTTGAAAACTAATTAATATAGTGAGATTGTAACATTGAGTATTGGAAACCTGTTGCTGGATTTTAGAGTACAGTAGTGCAATTTGAGTTTAATAAAGACCCAAAAAAGTTAAAGTAAAATGTTCCTTTCTGTAGAATAGATAAAATTTATTGTGTCTTCTACTTGGGGAATTTTAAAATAAGATAGGAGAAAGGGCATTGTACTTTTTGAAATTTTTTATCCATTCTCTTGAAACCTGCACTTATTCAGAAAATTCTTAGTATCTATAATCATCAGAGAGTCACTGAAAGATAGGTGAGGACTTTCACTCAAAAATAATTAGAACAATTAAACATAGCTTTGTTCTGTAAAAAATTTTAATTCAAAGGAATTCTCACTCTTCCCCACACACTCTCCACCTTTCTGACTCAAGAACCAATACATTTTTATCTTACAAAAATGATTTCTTAAAGTGATTTAATAAGTGCAGCATTTTTTTTTCTGAGGGAAAAACCACATAAACTTCTCTCTTGTTAATCTATTATCCATCTTACAGTCTCACAGTTCTTCCTAAACAGCTAAATGCATGGCATGGAAGACATATATTCAAATCATATTTAAAAATATCTTTTGCAAGCATTGGTTTATTACAAAAACTTAAAAGAAAAAAATAGCACAATGTATGTATAGCATGTCTAATCTCATTAACTTGTTAATTCATCATGAAGATATGGGCGTCCCCTGAGCCTTCTCTGGGCAATGTCATGAAGCAGAGCATGTCCTAGGCATACTCTTGATTCTCCGTTTGATCCTCTTCACTGCTCTCTCCAGAATGGCTGAGGGATAGGGCTGTGCTGCAACAAACAGCATTGATACTATTGCCGGAGCTGGCATACACACTCCACAGAAATACCCCCCTCCTCTTCTTTGTTTCATTTGATAAAAAAATTCATATATTTCTTACTTTAAAGTAAAAAATAAATAACAACAACAACAACAAAACCACAAACCCTTGAAAATGAAGTATTTTCCCCCCAAGGTCAAGTGAGTAGAAATGTTTTCTCTTTTCTTCTAATCCCCTTCTTTTGGGGTTCTCTCCACCCCCAGAATCCTTCTCCCTATTGCCCCCTTCCCACCTCTTAAAGTCTTGTTCTCTCCAGGGAAACTGAGTGGCAAGGGATAGACTACATAACATCTCTTCATTTTATTTATTTATTCACTTTTATGGGGACAGGAGGGTAGTTGGGCCACACCTGATAGTACTCGGGCTATGGAAATGATGCCTGGTGATCCTCAGGGGATCATATATGGTGCTGAGGATCTAAAAATAATTTGAAAGGGGATTCAAATTGAGATTCTAACTGGGATTCGCTATATGCGTAGCTAGTTCTTTACCTCCTGTACTATCTTACGGACTCCAATATTTAAATTCTCTTTATTCTTATATAACTTCATACCTCAAAGTCAGTGCAGGGCTCTTATTTCCTGTGGATCCTATAAGGGTTATCTTCCTGGGAATATTGTATGTAGTGAACTCATGGAGAAGTACTGGAAAGGGACAGAAGGAGAAATGTTGACTGTAACATAAGTATGCAGACTTGCCCAGTATGGAGAGTAGATTTTATGAGATCCCTATCTCTGTGTTCATATATTGGCTGTCTTAATCATGGGAAGAAGTAGAGTTAATATTAATAGGAAAAAATAAACAGAGCCTGGAAAAAGTATCTCAACCACAAAGCTTTTATGGGTAGTACTATTAAATTCTATGTATTCAGGGACTTTGTTCATGAGCCCCAATACTATACCACTGTAAGGCTGAAACAAACAAGCCATTCATAGGGAAACAAAATGTAACAAAGAATATGTTTCTCAGTAGAATGACCTCAAGTTATGGGGCAGAGTTTTCAGATTGTCCTTTTGTGATCTGTTTGACTTATTTAGGGGAAATCTTATTTCAGTTTAGTCATAAAAGGGTGTGTGTATATGGGTATGTGTGTGTGTGTGTGTGTGTGTGTGTTGTGTGTAATTCCAACTCCACACAGCATCACAAAGAGGAAATTAACCTATAAAAAGTGCATTAAGGTAGAGTAGGGATCTATGTTACGGGCTCAAGAACAAGCCACAATTAAAGTTTAAAACAGAAACTGTAAGTTACTTTAGTTAGACATTACAGATGCCACCGGCATTAATAATTGCTTGATATAAAACAGTTTACTTTGCACTAGATACTGACATCATTCAAATAGCACTCAGATTTCAAGATCTCTAAATACTTTACAACTTTTCTCTTTACTTACATCGTTCTTGTAGAAAATCAGATAAATAAAAAGTACCGTTATCTGAATCATGTGGATAGAAGCACTCCAGTTGAAAATGCATTCTCAACCTGGGGACTTGGTGATGATCTGGAGGCTAGCAAGTGATATTATGGATACTCAAGGAGTCTGGATAGTAAAGTAAAGTAAAGTAAAGGCCCTCCCGTTGTTCATCGATTTACTCGAGCGGGCCCAGTAATGTCTCCATTGGAGATTTTGTTGTTACTGTGTTTGGCATATCGAATACATCATGGGTGGCTTGCCAGGCTCTGCCGTGTGGGTGAGATATTCTCGGTAGCTTGCCGGGCTCTCTGACAGGGGCAGAGGAATCGAACTCGGGTCGGTCATGTTGGCTGCGTGCAAGGCAAACGCCCTACCGCTGTGCTATCTCTCCAGCCTAAGAGTCTGGAGATATTCTTTTTTTTGAACTCAGATCTCCCATAGTTAGTATTTCATTCCTGGTAATAGAGATCTGCATTAAGATAGGCAGCTGAATAAAAATGTGTTTATAATCCAGTGCCACTTATCATTCATATGACCTTGGGCAAGTAATTTTTATTCTGTCCTTCATATTTTACTTCAATTTTTTAATATCAAACAAAACAATTCAAAACAAAAAACGATACAGACAAATTTAGTAAAGTTTAGCCCATAAAGCAATTTTTTCAACATTATAGAGGAACACAATATAGTCAAAGAAAAGATAATAAATAAAAAAATTAAGTTGAAGATTGAGGACAGTAGTTTGGAGACATATCAATGTAATATCAAATTTAATTCAACTTCAGTTTCTAATTATTGCTTACACCTGGATATGGCCCTTGGGAAAACCTTCCCAGGCCATGCATTAAGGGTCTTGTTTATTTTCAGGTTTCCTTATTAAGTGAAAACCAGAAGTCTTTTTATGTCTCCATGGGGACACTTTCATAGTTTGCATCAGCAAAAATAAAACCATAACCTGAAGTGCTGGGGTTAGGGTGGGAAGTCTGAAGGGGTTCAAAGCTCAGAGAGACAGGATGACAGTTTCTAACTGACTTTGTGAGACATAGTAGGCCTATGGGATTCTCTTGGCCATACAATAGTTACTGTGTTTAACAAGAAAATTTCCCTTAAAGGTTAAAGATTTAAAGGAGAGAATATGTGACTGAGTGAGTGACTGTGTTTGCATTTGGGCACACACAGTGGCATGAAACCTTTACCAAAATCTTTTGAGTATCTCCATCAGCAGTTAAAGCTGAAAGGAAGGAGAAGGAAGGAGAAGGAAGGATAAACTATTTTTTTCATTTTGTAAAACAAAAGTTAGCCAACACGTATTAACTGAGTATCTGAGATAGTTTTTGTACAATATGTTATCTGTAATATTTTCTTTTCAAAAAAGATTGGACACAACCACATTTATTACTTTTGTTAATTATTTTCATACTCACCAAATCATTTTTCTTTTTCTGATGGCTATTTAACTAAACATCAACTAGTTTTGGTCTGGGGATGCTGAGGTGTAGAAGAAATCTGAGCCATCATATCTGATAGTGATGGAGAATACATTGATTAGAAAGAGAGAGCGAGATCCCAAATAAGAGGATTTTCAGTAAAGCTGGGCATTTGAGGACTTAGAAGAAGAGAAATTCCATTATTGATTGCATTGGAATGGAACTGGAATGGGTATAGGAATTGTAGGTAAAAGCATGGAACCCCCTTGATGTGCAGAAGCCAGATAGGGCAGAGAGGGGTACATAGGATTTGGAGACTCACCTCTACAAACACCTTGGTTCTGTGGGTCTGACACCAGCAGGGGGAGCACAAGGAAATGAACAGCAACCTTTTGAAAAGTTGACTGTTTTCTTTGGAGCTCAAGAAAACAAAGCCCTCAGCAAGTGAGATAATCCATTCTTGTCCTCTTCCCTTCTGTATAACTGTTGCTTTTTAAATTAAACCATGTCTCAATTGCTTCCTCACTCACACAACATGTTCCATGGTAAATGCAGAAACAAACTCACAACCAAACTGACCAAAAGAGCTGGCAAGGAAACAAAATCTGGACAAGGAAAAATAAATAAAAAAAACCCCATTCAGTTAATTGTTCTTAAAATAGTTTTTATCCTTTTGCCTCTCAATTCTTTAAATAATCAAATAATATAAGTATCTCATAGAACGTAACAGCTCAGAGAGCTATCACTTTAATATTTTATCTTCCCTGAGGAAATGTAGATTTTTTTTTTTTTATTTTTGGCTTTTTGAGTTGGTTACACCTGGCTATGCTCAGGAGTTTACTCCTGGCTCTGTATTCAGGAATTGCCGAGGACGGGACCCAGGTGGGCTATACTATCACTCCAGTACTGAAACAGACTATTTGACAAAAGTCATCAAATCTGTGGGTTATTAGAAAGGAGATCTTGAAAGAATGAATACAATTTATTGAAGACTTCAGTGGTTAAACATGCATTTAAAGAAAAAGAACTGTGCAGCCTTGTATTTATTCTTAATAGAACTTTTTTATGTTTCTGAATTCTTGAACAAATATGTCCATAGTGATTGGAGTGAGGTGCCTGCTTTACAAAGCTGTAACTACCTGACTCTCAACAGTTCATCCCTTGGGTCTTCTCTCGGGTCATCAGAGAACCATATGCCAGTGTCTGCTTCAGGGATTTTGCACACGCAATTTTTTTCTATTTTTTTATTTATTGAATCACTGTGAGAACAGTCACAAAGATTTTCAGTTTAAGTCTCGGTTGGTCATACAATGATCAAACACCCATCCCTTTGACAGTGCACATTTTCCACCATAAAGGACCCCAATATACCCCCCTCCAAGCCCTCTCCCTGCCTGTGTGACAGATTTCCAATTTACTCTCTCAACATTACAACAAAAGACCCACCATTATTATTTAGAATTTTCCCCAACAATCAGACCTGCCAAAAATAAATCATTAGATAATTTATTTTCTATTGCTGATTATGAAGAGCATATGATGTCACGTGGCTGCTATTGCAGCCATGCAATTTTGGATTTCTGATATTCTAGTAATAAGTGTGGAGGGATTACTGCCAAAAGCCTCTGGGTTCTGAGATTGTTTTGTGTGCCTCTGGGATCATGGTCATTCAGGAGCTGGAGGAGGCATTCGTGGGTGGCAACTTGGGGCCTTGTCAGGGCGAGAGCAGGGCCAGGTCCACACCCCCATCCCCTGAGGCCCCACCTGCCTCATCACTACAGTCTTATACCTGGCTTTCCATTAGGCTCTGAAAGATAGTGGCCACTGTGCACATGCTACTTTTTCTGTACATTCTACTTTTATTTCCTTTCCAAACTTTTCTTTTTATTTTGGCGTCAGAATCCAAATTGTAGCACAGGCACTACCTGCCCCCTCGTTAAGAGATAAATACCCAAAAGCTATAGAATAGGTATGTTTGCTATGATTTCTGGAAACTTTACACTTTTTATTAATTGCACTTAGAAAGACTTGAAATTGCTATGCATTTTTGTAACTATTCTGCTCATTTGTGTTTATCCCACTGAAGTAAAAATTCAGGGTGTGGTTGATTCTGTCCTTTTTATTCTCAATTGTATCCACAGCCTGAGATGTGGTGCCTGCCACACACTGTATATTTCACTAGCTATTTATTTATCGGATATATAAAATAAAATCTCATTCTGATTAACTATGTGATGGCAGGCATTATATTTTAAAGGAATATGGACTTAGAAGGTAAGTTCTAAGTCCATATTCCTTAAAACTTCTTAGAACCTCTCAGAGTGCCCGGCAAGCTACTGAGAGTATCCCACCCGCATGAACAGAGATTGGCAAGCTCACCGTGGCATATTTGATATGCCAAAAACAGTAACTATGACAGGTTTTATTCTCCTGATCATGAAAGAGCCTCCAATCATTGCAAAATCGAGTAAGAAGAGGCTGCTAAAATCTCAGGGCAAGAGGGTATGGTGCTGCCAGCAGGTCAGTCTGTACCTGTGAGGTGAGTGCGTCAGCAGCCTGATGGAGCCTTCAGACTTCCAGATACCCCAAAATTGCTGCTGTGCCTTTGGCCTGACCCCAAAAACTTGGGGCAAAGTTTTCCAAGAAAGTAAACGGCCAAAAGTTAGGTATGTGGGAAACACACCCACAAACCCTCTCCAGCTCAGTTATATAATTGGAGGCATGGCCTCTCTGGTTCCTGAATGAACTGCTTAATGGCCATGATCCCAGAGACTCAGAAAAAAATCTCTAAACCCAGTGGCTTTAGGCAGAAATGCGTCTGGTCCCTGCAGTAGGTTACCAGTGCTGGGCCAACCCAGGTTGGAATAGGTTTCATGCCTTGGCCTATACCCCCTGGCGGCCCGGTGGCCACCATCCTCCACAGGCCACTGGAGAGTCAGGTTTGGTCCCACATGACATGTTATTTTGGGCCTTACAGGATGGGGGTGGAGCCGATCCTGTCCTCCCCACCCCAACGAGACCCCAAGTCATCGCCCATGAACGGCCTCTCTGGCTCCCGATCAAGCTGCTTAACGGCCATGATCCCAGAGACTCAGAAAGAAATCTCAAAACTTAGTGGCTTTTGGAAGAAATGCGTCCAGATCCCACAGTAGGTTACTGTTGCCGGGCCACCCCAGGGGGGAAAGGGTGTTGTCATTCCATCTGCTCCCCCTTGGCGGCTCCGTGGCCGTCATCCTCCAGAGGCCATTGGACAGTCAGGGTTGGGTCCGCAGTGACGAAACTTGTTTGACCTCACGGGATGGGGGTGGAGCCAGTCCTGTCCTCCCCACCCCAATGAGACCCCAGGTCATTGCCCACGAACAGCCTCTCTGGCTGCTGATCAAGCTGCTTAATGGCCATGATCCCAGAGACTCAGAAACAAATTTCAATACGCAATGGCTTTTAGCAGAAATGCTTCTGGACCCCACAGTAGGTTACTGTTGCTGGGCCACTCCAGGGGGGAAAGGGTGTTGTCCCTCCGCCTGCTTCCCCCTGGCGTCTCGGTAGGCATCATCCTCCAGAAGCTATTGGACAGTCAGGTTTGGGAGCACAGTGACAACACATTTTGGGCCTCACAGGATGGAGATGGAGCCGGTCCTGTCCTCCCCACCCCAACAAGACCCCAAGCCATCGACCATGAATGGCCTTTCTGGCTCCTGATCAAGCTGCTTAATGGCCATGATCCCAGAGACTCAGGAGCAAATCTAGGAACCCAGCAGGTTTTGGCAGAAATCCCTCCAGACTTAAGTCTTAAAATTTCGGAATTTCAAAATTGCGTGGCCACTACTGCAGCCACGTGACATCATATGTTGTTCATAACCAGCAATATAAAACAAATCGTCTACTGTTGCCTTTTCAGCAGATCTAAGTGTTGGGGTAAAATCTCAAATAATAAAGGTGGGTATAAAACCCAGCTCCTGGAAGAGAACAGCACAGACTCTCCTGCCCCCAGACCTGGCTATCCTTGCCAAGACCACTTTGAGGGGAGTGGGTTGAGTTTCCCTCCCCACCCCGAGCAGAGCCCTGGTAGCCGAAGACCACCAGAACCAGCCACAACCATGATGAGACCACTCTCCACACGCATGAAGGTACTGGCAGAGGAACAAAGGCATGCGGGTCCTGGGGCTGAGATCTCCAAGCTTGCTCGGATTGGGGCTGAGCATCCTCTACCCAGATCCTCCATCTTCCAGTAGCCAGGGGTCACACCCACCAACTGCCTCCTGGTGCGGTGTAATCCCATCAAGAGTCAAGACCCAGAGACTATAAAACCCAGCTCCCAGAAGCACACAGCCACATTTGCGGCCGCATGACATCTTATTATCTCATCCTGGCAGGCTACCGAATGTAACCTGCCCACATGGCAGAGTCTGGAAAACTCCCCGTGGCATACCCAATATGTCAAATACCAGTAACAATGATGGGCCTCATTCTTCCTAACCCTGAAACAGCCTTGAATATGGCACTTTTTAAAATCTCAGGGCTAGGGCAAAGGAGACGTTACTGGTGCCTGCTCGAGGCAATCGACAAACAGCAGGATGGTCATGATCATGATAGTCGTGAATGGTGGGTCTGGTATTGAATGTGATCAAAGTAGAGAGAAAGTAATGTGGAAATTATCTGCCCCACAGGTAGGGGGAGGGTGTGGGATGGGGGTATACTGGGGTTGTTGGGAGTGGAGAATGGGCACTGGTGAAGGTATGGGTGTTTCATTTATGACAGAGACTTAGACCCGAAAGCTTTGCAACTGCTCTCACGGTGATTCAATAAATAAAATTATAAAAATTGATAAAAAATGAAATATAAATAAAATCTCAGGGCTGAATTACCACAAGCCTACAGCAAGCGACTTCCTCAATGGGGGAAAACTGAGAGACTTCCATCTAAGATCAAGGACGAGACAAGGATGCCCACTGTCTCCACTGCTGTTCAATATAGTACTGGAAGTACTTGCTATAGTGGTTAGGCAAGAAAAAGATTAAAGGCATTCACATAGGAAAGGAAGAAATCAAGCTCTCACTATTCGCAGATGATATGATACTACACTTAGAGAACCCTAAGACCTCTACCAAGAAACTTCTAGAAACAATAGATTTGTATAGTAAAATTGCAGCCTATAAAATCAATCCCCAAAATCCATGGCTTTCCTATATGCAAATAGTGAGAGAGAAGAAAGTGCCATGTAAAAAACAATCCCGTTCACAAGTGTGCCCCAGAAAATTAAGTACCTAGGAATCAGCTTAACTAAGGATGTAAAAGACCTGTACAAAGAAAACTATAAAACATTACTTCAGGAAATAAAAGAGGACACGAAAAAAATGGAAAGATATCCGCTGCTCCTTGGATCGGGAGAATTAACATTGTCAAAACAGCAATACTTCCCAAAGCATTGCACAAATTCAATGCAATCTCTCTAATGTTACCCATGACATTCTTCAAAGAAATGGAGCAAACACTCCTGAAATTCATATGGAACAATAAGCCCCCACGAATAGCTAAAACAATTCTTGGGAAAAAGAAAATGGGAGGAATCAACTTCCCTAACTTCAAACTCTACTACAAAGCAGTAATAATTAAAACAGCATGGTACTGGAACAAAGGCAGAACTGCAGGCCAATGCAACAGGGTTGAATACACTGACATCTCCCCTCAATCATATGATCATCTAATCTTTGATAAAGGTGCAAGAAATGTGAAGTGGAGTAAGGAAACAATTTGTGCTGGCAAAACTGGCCTGCTACATGCAAAACAATGGGCTCAAATCTCTGCCTAACACCATGTACAAAAGTAAGATCAAAATGTATTAAAGACCTCAACATCAGACCGGAATCCATAAGGTACACTGAAGAAAAATTTGGCAAAACCCTCCATGACATTGAAGCTAATGGTATCTTCAAAGATATCAAACCACTGGCCAAGCAAGTGAAAACAGAGATAGACAAATGGGACTATCAGAAACTAAGAAGTTTCAGCACCTCAAAAGAAACAGTGCACAAAATACAAAGACAGTCTATAGAATGGGAAAAGATATTCACCCAATACACATCCGACAAGGAGTTGATATCAAGTGTATACAAAATACTGGTTGAACTCCACAAGAAGAAAACATCCAACCCCATCAAAAAAATGGGGCAACGGAATGAACAGAAACTTTCTCAAAGAAGAAATCCGAGTGACAAAAGGCACATGAGAAAATGCTCTACATCATTAATCATCAGGGAGATGCAGATCAAAACCACGTGGAATGGCCCACATTCAAAAGAACAAAAGCGATCGGTGCTGGCGCGGATGTGGCAAGAAAGGGACCCTTCTCCACTGCTGGTGGGAATGCTGACTGGTTCAGTCCTTTTGGAAAACAGTATGGAGGATTCTCAAAAAATTAGAAATTGAGCTCCCATTTGACCCAGCAATACCACTGTTGGGAATATATCCCAGAGAGGCAAAAATATATAGTCAAAGTGACATCTGCACTTGTTTGTTCGTTGCAGCACTCTTTCCAATAGCCAGAATCTGGAAAAAACCTGAGTGCCCAAAACAGATGACTGGTTAAAGAAACTTTGGTACATCTACACAATGGAGTACTATGCAGCTGTTAGAAAAGATGAAGTCATGAAATTTACATACAAATGGTACTACATGGAAAGTATCGTGCTAAGTGAAATGAATCAGAAAGAGAGGGACAGACATAGAAAGATCGCATTGATCTGGGGAACATAAAGTAACAAAATAGGAGACTAACACCCAAGAATAGCCAAGGT
Source organism: Sorex fumeus (assembly GCF_029834395.1). Classification (NCBI taxonomy): domain Eukaryota; kingdom Metazoa; phylum Chordata; class Mammalia; order Eulipotyphla; family Soricidae; genus Sorex; species Sorex fumeus. The sequence continues at coordinate 51,024,230 of NW_026606063.1, forward strand.
AAGTACAGGGAGGTTCACTCCATGGCTTGGAGGCCAGATGCACACACTAGGGTAAAAGGCAGCTCAGATAGAGAAGGGAGCCCCAAATAAAGATGTTGGGAAGATTTTGCCAGGATGTAAGATGCATGCTGAAAGTAGACTATAGGCCGAACATGATTGCCACTCAATGCAAACCACAGCACCCAAAAGGAGCGAGAGAACAAAAGGTAATGCCCTGTGACAGAGGCAGGGTGGTTTGGGGGGATGGAGGGTTGGAGGGATACTGGGATCAGTGGTGGTGAAAAATGGGCACTGGTGGAGGGATAGTTACTCGATAATTGTATAATTGAAACGCAAGCACAAAAATTTGTAAATCTACAACTGTACCTCATTAATAAAAATTTAAAAAAAAGAAATCTCAGGACTGAGATGAATAGAGACATTACTGGCGTCCACTCAAATAAATTGATGAACAATGGGATGACAGTGATGCAGTGATACAGTGATGGACTTAGGAAGAACTGAGACTTAAGGAGGACCGTAACGTCAGGAGAGCCTTGACAAACTTTTGAAAGAGGGAATTAACTATGAGGTTGTTGGCCGAGTCGCTGGACATAGGACTATGATAGTGCTCGCTGAGGGTACATATGAAGACATGGCTGAATATATGGGACATATGATAGTTTGTGCCTCAGATAGGTGGAAGCATCAGTCACCATTCAGTGCTCTAAAATATAAAGAATGAATCATGCAACCTGTTCACTAATTACTTTTTTTTTCTCAAGCATACTTTATGCTCTGTGTCTCAGGAGGCTACCCCTGAGTTCTGGATGGACATGACCAGTGGCGGGAACTGGCATGAATAGGGAGAGGGGAGGGAAGTGATCAAAGGTGAGCTAACAATCCCTAACTTTATGGAGTGCCCTGTCTCTCCATTTATTCTGTCTTCCTTGTCTGTTCCTGTGATTTTTCTTTCTTCATGGGCTATAGCCCCTTTATGTAAAATTTCTTCTTTTAAGTGTTGTTAAGCAAATCAGTTGACTTCTGAGACACTGACAGATTCGATTACTTTCTACAAGTGATAAAACTTGCTCACCTGTTGCATTGGATGCAGTGGTATAGATATAAGATTATCTACCAACAGGCACCATTCCTTTACCTGGTCATGTCCAGACTCACAGTGGAAATCACTTCTAATGTAGCACATTTGACAGTTAGATTCTTGGTCCTGTCAATGAAGTGAAAGGCCTTCCTTTTCAGCTTCTTCTACTGGGCTTGCCAGGACTCCACTCTTAACAACCTGATCCTGAACTTAAAATCATTGACTTGGAGAAAGTCCCAAGCTGATAGGGGCATGGCCAGTGTAACTGTTATTGAAATCAGTGGTAATTTGATATTTAGTATGCCAAATTCAGGTCACCATTTTTTAAGTTGTTTATTGCACTAAACTCTTCAATTACCTAATTTATTTTGCTGGTGCAGTACCTGGGATTGTACCCTTTTCCCCTTTTACCCCACATTTCCAAAAGGAAAAGTAAAGTAGAACAGAAAGATTATGGATATGAGATTCTCTCCTGGTTCCAGGTCTATTTTGGTATCATTGGCTAGATTTTTTCTCCCAAGAAATGTTGAACATGTACCCTCTGATCTATAAAATGTCCAATTAAGAAACCAAATGAAAATGTTCAGGAACAAATTCAGTTGGAAAGCCATAAAAATAGAAGAGAATAATTTAAATACGTTTTTAAACTTATGGCATAATATTTCTTCTGACACCCCCTCACACAACTCCCTGCTAGAACAGAAAAATACTAAAAGTGAAATTTCTAAATTAAGAATTGGGAAATGACCCATTTACAGAAAATCAAATGCAGTCACGCTCACATTCTGCAAGTACCTGAAGAAAACAGATAGAGGACTTATTCTAGAATCTGCATCCAGAAAGTCTAACACTTATCTGTCAGTTCTTCTTGACCAAAAAACTTTTCTCTCCTTGGTGTAGAAGACACACAGTCTGAATTCAGTCTTCACTTGGGTTTCTTGGACTTTGCTGAGGTGGTGTCTAGCACTCAATATCCTAAAGGAATGGAGATATCAGGCAAAGATTTATGATGATCTGATTGCTCATTCAAATTTTAGTTTTCATAAGATTATTTTAATGAATGATTTTACAACATATAATTTTCAGTAAGTGGCCTCACTGTCTTAATGCTTTGATTCATTTTTCTTGCATTCTTGGGTAGGTAATCCCACTCTGACGCCATTGCCCATAATAGCCAGTCTTCAGAGGAGAGCGGATAATATTCTTTACCAGTCCTTTAAGTGTGGAGCTGCCTTTATGCTGTCTTTGTCCTGGCAATTCATAGACGAAACATAAAAATATCTTGACTATACTTTTCTCAAGCTTCTGTACAAGTTCTTTAGTCATTTTCCCCACTGTTTCATTTTCAAGATATGTAGGGCTAAAGGTAAACCAAGCATTACTAGTTGGTCTTGAGATATTTGCCAAATATAAGGGACTGGTTGTAAGGACTGTTTATAGAAATTATTTATTAGCATATTCACTGTAGTTCACATCAGAAAATCACTTCAGCATTAATTCCAAACTATTGCTAGTTGTTACTCTAGGGTGGTTGGTGTTAATTTCAAGAAGAGTCGAAAGATGCTGGAAGAAAATTATTTTTTAATGAAGTTCCATTTTAAACCTATAAGCCAAGCAGTTGTTGTGGCCTGGGCATCAGAAGAACAGCTCTGTTTCTGAGATAAGCTTCCTCTGCAATTTGTGACCACTTCTTTCACTCTTCGGAGACTCATGTTCTTCCCTGTGAAGCGACGTCTATGGAGGCAGGACCTCTGTGTTGTTTAACTGCAAGAGGCATTTATTCACACCTGGCAATCTATGGTGCTTCTGAGAGACTCTATTTTCACCCCATAGTGAGAATGGTGTTTCCTGGACTGATGCATTGCTGAGGCCTAGTCTTAACCTCTAAATCAATCAATAGCTATTGAGAACCCATTATGTGTTCAACAATAGAGAGACATGGCTGAGGCAAAAGACACAGGGCATGTATTCAGAGGCAATGCATCTCTTGAAGGATAAAAATTATTGCATATAGGTGTTCATGTCGTTTCTTTGTAGATATGCATTAAGAACATACAGAGTGCCAGAAATTGTGCCAGATTAAGGCTTATTTTTCCTTTAACTTCACCTTAACTGTAACTCTCTCCAGAAAGATATGATCCTTCTAGAATCTCATAAGCATGTAGGGAACAAACAAGGAACTTGTGATATTGCTGAAGTGTCAGTATGAGATACACTGTAGCACTGTCCTCCCGTTGTTCACTGATTTGCTCGAGCAGGCACCAGTAACGTCTCCATTATGAGACTTGTTGTTACTGTTTTTGGCATATCGGATACGCCACAGGGAGCTTGCCAGGCTCTGCCTTGAAGGCGGGATACTCTTGGTAGCTTTCTGGGCTCTCCGAGAGGGATTGAAGAATTGAACTAGTTTTGGCCATGTGCAAGGCAAACGTCCGCTGTGCTATGACTCCAGCACAGTATGAGATGGAGACATCAAATTTAGACATAAAAATTTTCGCATTACTTAGTGCTTTATATTATTCCTGTTTCTTTTCTCATTTGATGTATAATTGAGATGTCAACATACTTTAGCTAATATTTATTGAGAGAGTGATACACTCATAAGAATGTAAAGGTGAGTGGCCTGTTATGTGTGCCTTTGAGCATTAGAAAGTCCAAATTTGTAAATGAGACAAATTAATTTGGTTAAGGCTGAGCAGTGTGCTATAGAATATCAAAAAACAGTGGGGGAAGGGCGAGAGTTCCTGGCGCACCTAGTGTGGAGAGCTAGAAGAGTCTCCTTGAAGGAGAAGCCAGCACATGCCTTACCTTTATCTTCAGGGTTGGCCTGCTCTCCATTTCAACTGCTGTCAGCATTTACCATAAGGCACATCACCCACTTGTCATTACGCACTGGCTTGTTATTTGAGTAAATTATGCCAACAGGTTGCAAGCCTTTTGAGGGGCTGTGTCTTTTTTGCTCTTTGTGCCTCCCCCCCACCCCCCGCCATGATCTTCGGTGGTGCCAGCTTAGAAGGCTGTCAACAGTATGCCTGAAATAGCCAAAGGTGTGGTGATTAAAAAAGAGATGGTATTAAAGAAGGAGTCTTTCAGGTGGAGGAAATAGTTTGAACCATGGCCCTGAATAAGGGACCTGTATTAATCCTTGAGCATTTATAAGTCTTCAAAATAGTCAATTGCATCAGATATTGCTGACTGCTGAGAGGGCTTATTGTGGCAGCTGCCCTGGCCCAATGACTCCTTAATTAACTCCAGAAATATTTATCAGTACTGATTTTATTTAAGCTGTTCTTGAACCTAGTAGGTGCTCATTAAATATTTGAACGCAGAATTAGAGCATGGAAAGATTAACTGATGTTTTCTGTCCTACAACCTTTTGGAATAACAAGTTATCATTGCCTACCCCCTACCCCCTCCTGCTTCTCGCTTAAACCATGTCTTTATGCTGTGAGAAAAATGGTACAATATGGAAAGGAAAAAAAGCAGGGCATCTGGTTCACCAGATATGCATATGGCCACAACATATGGCAAACCCAGGGCATTTGACCATCATGCTCATTAGGATGTGCCGGCAAACCGGATGCCGCACGTTCACTGTGTCTGTGTCGTTTTTCTCTCAGCATGTCGACCTGGTGTTAATCATCAGGACACACTTGCCTTTCTCAAGCAAATAACTTCCTTCACTGTTTCCCCTATGATTTCTTCTGAAACTCTCCCTAACTTTTCAGTTTACTTTTGATTGGTAAGTGGCATCCCCCCAACTTACAGGATGGCCTATATTCTAAGATTCTGTTCATAACTATCCACAAACCATTCTAAGGACAGAACTCAGTATCATCAGTGTGCCAATCAGGGTAGTGCAGAGAGAATGCAAAGTTTGTCTTTTTTGGGGCATTAAGCAAAATATCCTCAATTTTCTCAAAGATTCTGGGATAATTAATTTGTATAGAAAAAAACAAAATCCAGTCCACCTTTGATGCCCTGACTTTCATTTAGGAACTTTACAACTTTGTAAAGGGCAAACACTTCTCTTGGCAAACAAAGCACAACAACAGACTACTCAGACTATTGGGAGGGAACCAATGTTTAAAAGTCAGTGAACTACTCATTCATTTTGTGTATTGAATTTCCCCCAACAATGTCCTGGCTGCATCACTTACAGGTATATATCTTCAGCTTCTATTCCCTTCTATTTACAGATGTCCATCTCCCACCTCTCTCAGGAAATTTCGTTTTTCAGTTTTCACTGGCAACTGCAACACCATTTATTTAGCACATTTGCATATTCCATTTTTGCCCAGGTTGCTTCTTTCCTGTTGCATTTCTAGAATTGAGAAATGAGATTGAAACTCACATTAACCCAGTGTCTTCCCCTTTGCTTTTCATTCATTGCTATTCTTTGTTTATCATCTTTCAGCAAATTTTCAGTCTGGATGACAATCAAAATCAATTAGAACCAGTTTCACAAAATAAAACTTCCTAATTTCTTTTGTCAATCTTTTCTTGAATTCCAGCTGTATACCTTCAATATACATTCACTTATTGCTAGATATACATTATTCCTTTCATCTGGTAGTGCCTATTTGTCCAGAAGGATTTATTCTCCACTTAGATTCCTTCTTCTCTTCCAAGTATTGCTGATGATTTGATTGAACTCAAAATAGCTACAGATTTTTCTCATTTAATACTCCCTGCATTATTTCAAGTCAGGAGAAGTGCGGGTTTTTTTTTAATAGTTTTATAGACAAAGTGAAAGATATTTCATTCTTGCTTCAAATTCATTGTGAAAACAGAAGGCAGTTTTCCCAGATGGAAATCTGTCATATCATTATGGAAATGTCAGATTTCCACCCGGGGCATATTGACAAAAAGCCATGGTTTTTGCCCAGGGGGTGGAATTTCACAAATTTTCCCAAGATGAGCTGCACTCTCTGGTAGAAGACAGAGGCAATTTCTCTCCCCATTTCAGATTTGGAAGCCTTAGCTCTTAGAGATTGTTTTCAGACAAATACCCAAAGAAGAAAAAGACTTTAGCATCCCTATTACTGGCCATGGGGCCTTGGTGCTTCCTTCTGAGTCAATCCCTGCTGTATTTGTTTTAGTGCTTTAGCTATAACTCTGATGGGTGACATCATGGAAATGGGCATCTCTTATTGCCAGACAGCGGAGAGTTTTCCATCTTCAGACTATTTGATTCTTTCTGCTACTCTCTCCTCTTTCATGAACATAAGCACTCTTCTTAAAGTCTCTCTTAATTTTGATAATTATATGCCCTTCTCCTTTCCAGAATGAAGCATTTTAAACCTCTGTTAGTGTGGCATTCATGCGTGTATTAGAAATATTAGCAAATAATGCCTGTATTAATAAATGATAAGACACTTAGAGAAAAACAAAACAATTCTCAAACATTTTAATATATTTTTAGTTATCAGAGTATCACACTATAAATAGATGAAAGAGATTTGTGAGTGGTGTAAGTCATGGCAGAAATAGCCTTGGGACATGAGTTACTCTATTCTATTATGTAAAATCTTGCTGTCTTATATAATAACGCTGCAGATTAGCAAGTACAATGCAAAGGAAGGATCTAAGTATTTTTCTTAAATAAAGATTTGCTTTTCTCAACAGAAAAAAAAATGCTTCCAAAGATTAGACTGGTATAGATACTCTGCTCCATTAATATAAATGATTCCAATGTATATTTTTCTCTAGGAGAAATACCTGCATTTAAAAAAATGCAGCAATAACTTCAAACTTCAAAGGTCTAAACTTCAAAAGATTTCTTGCATTCAGCTTGATGGGACAGCATCTTATGCACACATGCTTTTTTCCCCCTTGCTAAATGCCTTAATAATGAGCTTGGGTTCAGATTTTGTGAATCGGAGCCAAGTAACTCTATTTTATTATATTTGCTGGGAAATGAACTAGCTCAGGGTAATTAGGAAAGCAATTTTATTAGCTTCTATTTCATAAAGATTGTTTTTTAATCAGAGTCAGAACTTACTAGAAATGATTCTGTGCTCATTGCTTGGGTCTCAGGAAATGAAGTGGGGCACTGAAGGTCCTAACCCACACTAAAACCAATGTGACGAAGACAGAAGCTTTGCTCTTAATCTCCAACAATGCTATAAAAATAAACCCAATCTGATGGTGTTGTAAATAAAAGGGTCACAGCTAACGATTACCTATGTCTACTTTGTTATAGACTAGAGCCTTGATAACTGAAGGCATTACAGCTTTCTTTTAATTGACCAAGGAGTCTTGGATTCAAGTTGTGAATGATACTAATATGAGGATGGAAGTAAGGGGGACTGGAGTGCTTACAAAGAAGAGTAAAATCCCAGATCAGGTCTTCAAGAGACTAATGTATTCAAGATACAAATGGGGTGGGGGCTTGGGTAATAGGATGGTGGGTAGGGTGCTTGCCTTGCATGTGGCTGACCCAGGTTCAATCCTTAGCACCCCATATAGTCTTATGAGCATCACCAGAAGACCAGAAGTAATTTCTAAGTGCAAAGCCAGGCATTAACCCCAAACATCCCTAGGTATGATCCAAAAACTTAAAAAAAATTGGGAAAAGGAATTAGGATTGATACTGTCTTTAGGCAATATAATGCAGCTATGGAAAAGACAAGCACTCTGCTGAGGCACACAGCACATTGGGGGGTGTTGTTATAGGACAATGGTATTCTTATAATCATATCTCTCCTGGCAGCCACTTATGGAGCATGGCATATTGTTTGGGGCACCTCATTATAAAGAGAACATCAATACTGTAAATTAGAGGGAACTCAGAGAAAGGTGACAAAAAAGATAAAGGGATTATAAGGGGTGACCTATAAAGAAAGGTTAAAGGAACATAACATTTAAAGCTTTCAGGAAAAGGAGCTAGAGAGTTGGAAGTCTATACTAACTGTCTACAAATATTCGAGCAATAATAATTTTGAGAAAAGACAGGGATTGCTTTCTGTGGTTGAGAATGATCTAATAAGAAGTAACGGCTTGAAACTAAGGAAAGGGGGAAATGTCGGCTAGAAGACATTAGGAAAAAATTCTTCCAAGTAAGGGCAATTAGGCACTGAAGTGAAGTGTCTGGGGAGGCAGTGGAGGTCCCATGACTGCAAGTGTGGCAATCACTGAAGGGGGGCTGAAGGGGAACTAAGGGAGCTCCTCTGGAAGAAGAGTAGGCCCACCCTGTTTGAAGTAATATGCATGGAGGATAAGGGGACTAGAAGAACTCAGATATAATTGAACCCCAATATAATTGAAAGCTGGCCTGTGAGTCTATGGCAGGTAGGAGGTGGAGGTAGTATCTAGTCTCCAGGAAAAAAGCTCAGCCTGTGAGTATGGGGAATATCTTTCTGAAAAACTGCTATTTTCTATAGTTGGTCATTAATGTTGGTGTTCTTTATTTCTTTTACAGTCATCAAGACATTTACATAAATCACTGCTCAACTCCTCCAAAAGTCAGAGCTACAGCAGGAAGAGGAGAGATGGCTCTGACAAGAAAGCACATTTGAAAATGGATGGTGTAAGGTGGCGTGCATCCATTTCTGTTGTGCAAGCGAAGGGAAATAGAGAAAATTGCCATGTTTTATCATGTCGGAAGTTCTGGAACAGGTGACACTGTGATCAGGTGTGCATGCATAATCACTCCCCCAAATAATCACCATGTGGAATAATTTCCCCCCCAAATCTTGCAGTTTCAACTTATTCTCAGAGAGTAACTCATAAATCTTGACCTTGAATGTGAATCAAGATTCCAAGCTGCAGGCCCAGGGGTTTGTTAGATTTATTCAACTTTAGTCTTTATTTATAGACATAAAAGTGTATTATTGGTTGTAACATCCAAACAAAAGAAAACAGATCGTAAGCATTCATTAATGCTTTCCTAAAAGGGAAATGGCATTTTTCCTTGGGTCTTTCATCCTCTCCCTTGTAATATTAAGATGATGTCATAAACTCGTAATTACTTTGTGGTGTTCTTGTACACTTTATATCTGTTGGTTTGGAGAAACAAATTCCCTCTCTGATGAGAATGTAGCAAACAATAGAGCAGGTGGAAGATGTCTTTGGTGGCTTGCAATTTAGAAACCTCTGAAAGTTTTGAATTCGTGACGTTTAAACTCTGTTCTCTGGGAAGGGAGTGATGCATTTTAAATATCTTGAGTCTTGCATTATAAACGTGAGGTGAGGTATTCAATTTTGAGTGCAATTACTCTACTGCCAGGAAAGAATGTATTTTGACTAGCAGGTGAATGGAGAAGCTATATGAACAAAAAAGTGAGAGAAAAATAATGATCACGGGATGGTGACTTCTATTATATTGACCAAATCTTGATTCTTTTACTCCAACTCATCATTTCACTTCTGCAAGAAAGAAGCCATAAAAGTATCTATTTCCAAGTCCTTTTTAAAGCCTTACTCAGATGTCTTATTGCTCATTGCTAACCATTTTAATTTCTGACCTCTTCTGCTCCACTAGTTATAGACCCATTCACTAACCCTTTAGGATTTCCAGCTCAGTGATTTATGTTTTTGCCATATTCATTTGAAACACTAGTATCAACCTGAGAGAGAGAACAGAGAGCACAGGAGAGTTAGAGAAGGAAGGGAGGATAGATGGTGCCCTGCCATTCTCTAGCCAGTGGCTATAGATATATCATTTCCAAATATCATTTCCTCATGTTTCTCTTCCCTTAATAATTGTTTTTGTTTGGTGGTCACAAGAGCCACTCCTGATTTGATGTTCGGAGGAACCGTGTGATGCCTAGGATTGAAACCTGAGTTCCTACCTGCAGAACATGTGCTCCAGCCCTTTGATCTCCAACTCCTCTTTGGGATATTAATTGTTGCTTCTACTTATAGTCTGAGACTTTTTTTTCAAATGATAAAGTTTGGGTCAAGATGACTTGAGAGGAAGTAACCTGATGGTCTCTAATCTGATCAATAAAACTATGAATTCTGTTATAGAGGAAAGAATAGGGTTCAGGGAAGCCACCTGCCTTCTAGGCCTTAGTAGCCTAAGTCTACTGTGGAGAAACAGCTCTTTTTATTATATTAGCCAGATACTGAGGACTACAGAATCATCTAAAAGTAAGGAGTCATTTGCCATCTTCACTAAGTTACATGCATTCAAGGCTGAGACTAAGGTAATTATTTATTTCTAGATATCAATTTTGCCTGTTATATATGTATAAAGAGAGAGAGAATCATTATCATTTTCTTACCTGTATGTTTAATTTCAATTCCTTTCTCCCATTTTTGCTTTCATTTGTTTTGAGTCCTAGATCTCTAGATGAGCTACTATCCCTCTTACAAGAGCTGTCCAGGGATCACCAAATCTCTCTGTGAGCCAGACATGTGTGCTAACACTATTCAAAATGAAATATGAATGCAGACTAGCCAGCCTCCATGTCAGGATGTGGATGTGTCCCACACTTTGATCCTGTTTAGTTATTAGAATCTGAAAACTTAATCATATACTTTAAGAAAAGGCTTTGATAAAGGATTTTACTCCTGCATGTTCATTTAAGATTTAGACTTGACGTATTAACGCCAAATTTAAAATTGTGTCCTCTTCATTGAAACACTCTGTAGTTACAAGGTTCTAATAAATATTATGTCCTCCCATCATGCAATTAAAATTTTCCACCTCATTTCACAATGCAAAACATTCACATGTTGTCAATCATTTTGATACATGATTTTTTGACATCATATAATTTCACTTCATTTTTTCAGACAGACATCCCACCAGGAAATTATTTAAGAAAGAATCCTATTATATCTTTATATTTCCACCAAATTTCACCTTCAAATGCAGTCATTTGTGTACATTTCAGTAATTTCAACAATAAACTTGCCAGGAAAGGCAATGGCAGTTCCTCAGACAGACGTTTCCTCTGGGTTTTGCACTCTTGTGAGGCTGCGACTCCATTGTGGGCACATGGTAAGAAAACACGATTTTAGCCACAGGAAGTTTACAAGTCTTGCTGCACAAAGTGAAAAGGTTGTTGCTTGAAACAGCTACCACCTGGGAAGCAGGGAGAAAAACATGCGTGTGCTTTTGAACTTTCCTCTGTTTAATAACTAACAGACACTAATGATTTGCCAAGCATCCTGAATTAAAATGGCGGTAGTCAAAAGCAAGACTGCCTGCTGGTTGTCAGGTAGCCCACCTGTTCTCCAAACCAAAGTTCTCCTGACCTGTGCCCAATGCAAAGCTGTTATCCTTTAAACTACTGCTAGATGTGCATGTACACCCTGTTGGAACTTGCTAGCATTCTGGTCTGCTATTCAAGAGAAGCTTCATACAAGAAGCTCCACATTACCTTTCTTATGAAGAAGATCCTAGGAATACAATCTCATGCAGGATCTTTGAAGAGGGTAAAGAGGGAGGTGGGGTGGAAGAGACAGGATGAGGACCCATCTTTTCTGAATGGAAAGAGAAAATTAGCAGGAAAATATAAGTTTTTCTTCAATTCCAACAGGACACATATCTCTTCCTACGGTTTGTTTGCTTTCAGGTTTTTTTTTGAGGGGGGACTACACTGTGCGATGCTCAGGGCTTACTTATGGCTTTGAACTCAGGAATCACTCCTAGTGGTTCTCCGGTGATCCTATGGAAAGCCAGGTATAGAACTCAGGCTGGCTGCATGCAAGGCAAGCACCATATCTGCTGTATTGTCTTTCTGGCTCCATTAATGGTGTGGGTTTTTTTTTTAAGAAGTCAATCATACTATTTGTGCCTGCTTATAGGGTATAGTTTTTATGAGAAAAAGTGTAAAATAACTGATAGTTGAGCCTGCATAGTGTGAAATGGTGGGAAATATGGAAATAGTGTCTGTTACATCTAATAAGTTGAGGAAATATGATTTTTTTATTCAAAGCAATGGGGTCAGTGAAAGCTGGAGAACATTGTTTTGATATGACTAAATAAAATGATGCCTATAAGAATTTATTATAAATGCCAATTTGTTGATTGTCATTTATTGATACAAGAGAGTTGATTTAATTTTCTGTTGAAATTTAGAATTATCTAGAGTTTTCAATGGGCCAAATTATTGTTTTCAACCATTCACATAATGAAAAGAACATTTAAAGCATTTTTATTCACTAGGTCTAGGCTCCTTCTCAATGGTCTACTAGTTGTTTCAGACAATATACATGGAAAGTGTAATTTAATATTAATAAATATAAATGAAACATCTCAGAAAAGATTTAAAGATCATTATAATTTAGTATATTATATTAAAATGATCATGTGAAGGATTATAATCAATCTGTAAAAATACTTGTTATGGAATGAGATTATGTAGAAAATTTAAAAATACCCACTATATACTGTGATTTAAAAATATTGTATTATTAAATATGACACAAACCCAAAAATTTATAGTTGGTAATTTTTCACTCACGTGAAATCTCAAAATGAGCTAAGCCAAATGACTAATAAAGTAGCAGAGCTCAAAAATCAAATCTCCCATACTTTAAATGTTTGTTCAATTAATGTTGACAATTAAATCCATACCATATTCACTTATGGATATTCATACATGCTTATCCATTAATTATACCTACATATGTCAGATTATCCATCTGCTTTTTGATGGGATGATTAGTAAATTAGAAGGAGATCCTTAATGATAGTTATAAACATACTTTTCTCATCTTTCTCTGAATAACGGTCTTTGTAATATCTTTTAAACCCCAATCTAGAAGGTTTCCTCCAGGGAACGGGGGATGCTTAACTTTGTTCTCCGAAGACAATTGTGCTACAAATGAAGATTGCAATTATCATTTATCATCCTTGGTGATTTTTATCTCCCTCTCTGGGTTGACATAGTGCTTATAACTGCAGTACTTAAGAGCATTGACATGCTTGCTAACTTCTCATGAAACAATACTGGGAGGAGAATATCCCCTTCCTCCTACCTATTCCTTGCTCTACAGATAAGTATTTGATTTTCTCGATATTGCAAGTCCTTAATCTTCTGAACTTCTTATATTGTTTACACTTGTCCAACTTATCCAATTACTGCAACAAAATTCTTATGTAATAGTACGCATGTTCTCTTTGAACTGGAATAGTTTGTAGAAGGCTTCATGCTCTGTGTATCTACAAAAAAGATAACTACTTGAATAAGCTGAAATTTTTTAAAGTAGTTGCTTTTTTGAGAGGTTCTGTGGGCTTATTATAAAACTCATAGGTACTAGTAAAGCTTTGACTCACACAAATAGAAGAAATAGCCGCCTAGATGCTGTTTTCTCTCACCCCATTATCTATCTCTTTTCTGCTTCTTTGTTTCAGTAATTTTTTTCAACCGTCTCTAAAGGCTAACTTCTATTTACATATCTGCTTATACATAACCCATCATTGTCCTATTCAAATAGTGGTTTTAGTTTACAAATATGACCATTAGGCTCATATGCTCATATTCGTCACATCAAAGTAATACCAATTCTAGTTTCTCTGTTTCACATTCCTGAGAGCAAAAATCTACTGTGGCTTGGGTCACAAGTCCAGTAGTCTTTGCAATAATTCCAATGGGAGAGTAGTTGAAGAGCAAAGGGTATGCTGGGCTGCTTCTTTCAGGACATTAGACAGATCTCCTAAATAATGGTTATTAGGGTGGAGAAATTTGCATCCCTTGAATCAAGAATAGAAAGAATTATCTGGGGGAGGGGAAATGATTTGTTATATCTATATATTTTTGTTATTATACGTAATAGTGAGAACGAAGTTTTCAAGCAAAAACCTTGTCAATCAAATTCAGTCAAATTCTCCCTTACCCCATCTCAGTTCTTGAGGAAAGTTCTACTGACGGGCCATCCTGTCTCTGTGCCTGGGAGTTCTCTCCCTCTCATAATAATGGTTTCATCATGGGCTGTGGAATATAATAACTTCACCTAAGTTCAATTGTTGTTTCCCCAAACTGAAGTTGTACAGTTGTAGCCAGCTAATTTTGTTGAAATGAAAGCATGTGTATCTGAACAGGCTGATAAATCAGATTTCTTTCTTTCATTCTAAGGTTTCAAGCTGGAATGTCACATCATCACAGGCTGACCAATATGGTATATTGGGTAAGAAAGATGATCCCACCTCTTACCCTTTTTGCATAGTTTTCCTTGTCTAAAAACAGTGCTTTTTACATAGGTCACTGTGACAGTTTGTGAAAAACTGATTTCTTTCCAAAAGTGCTTCACCCTCCAGTTGGAGACAGAAATGCCTACAGGAGCTTGAAATACTGTGTTCTACTGAAAGGAGAGTTCTAACACAAAACACATTTATGTTTTCCCCATCTTCTGAAAAATGTTTAAGAGCATTAAATTTTGTCCATACTGCTTCAGTCCTTAGCCTCTCTAATGAACTTAACCTTGGGGCAATGCTGAAAGATTTCCATGCATACTATAAATTGCTCCACTAGGTAAAATATAAAAATGTAATGAGCCCAAGATTGAATGTAGCCATACAACAGAATCACTTGAAAGAGTCACTGACTTCTATTTTCTAGTTCCTCGAAGGCTTATTATGAATAGGAAAAGGAAACCAATGCCCCTAAGTCCCTACCCCCTTTCAGAACCAAGTAAACAATAATTAAAACAACATTTAAAATGTTTACCAGACACTCTTCTAAGAGATTCACAAGAATCATCTCCACTAATTCTAAAAACCGCTCTTCAAGGTAATTGTTTAATAATTTATTTTATAGATGAATAAACTAAATTTCTGAGAGATTAAATACAGTTGTCTAGAGTAACAGGGCATGAAAGGAATAGAATATAGATTGGAATTTGAACCTGGTGTGAGTCCAGATTCTGTTCTTTCCTCTACATTTTAGTTCCTTTCATAATGAATGAACCCAGTTTACTGTGTGGGTGCTTTTGGGGGGGAGGACGGGGTAAGAAATCTGGGGATCAAAGTCGGTGTGCCATGGGTAGAAGCATGAGCTCTACCTCTGTGCTGAATGTCACACAGTTATTTTTAACACAATAATATAAAGTGCTTGATGGAAATGCCACCCTGGTGATTATTATTTTAGAGTCATTCCTAAGTTCTCCACCTCAAACCTCAAACTGATGATGCTTCCAAAACTAGCTACTATTAACATGTGTTGGTGAAAAGAAGAAAAAGATGGAAGAGTAATATCAAAGAAGAGGAAAAAGCTAGGAAGGTTTGGGAAGGGATGTATTAGCAGTGCACATGGAACACCCCCCACACCCTGTGCTTTTTCTGTTGCTGTGACTGACTGGGAATTGCACACAAGCTTGATTGTAGTTCTCCATGTGAGTTGCTGTGGTACTCACACTCACATGCAAACTTGCTGTGGGTTGCACTTCTCATACGTTTTGTTGTTTCTGTGGAATTCACCAGGGGTTATACACCTCAGTTGTGGTATTCTTACACCTGGATGCAGTGACCGAGAGATCAAATAATATGTTGAGAATCAGGATTTCAGACAGCGGAGCAGCCTAATCATGTTTAGTGAATGTGGGCAGCATTGAGGAACAAGCTCTTTAGTTCATGTTTTGCCATGAAACCAGCTCTGGGCCCTTGCTGAGGAATTTAGAGCCATGAAACTACTATGTATGATACAGGGCCAAGAGAAAACCCTAATGTACATTATGAGCTCTGAATGATTATGGGTTGGTTGACTATAGAATGAATAATGTAGGTTCTCATTTGTAAAAAATGTACCCTTGTGACAGGGGAAGTTGATAATGAAATAATCTATGCATATGTGGGAGAAGAAACCCGTACTACTTTGAAGGAGAGTGGAAGAGAAAGAGCACACTATTTGCTTGTTTGGATATGCTGATCTGTTAGTAATGACTTCTTCCTGTCAAAGGGGACTCACAGAATACAGTAAGTGGGCCATCAGAGAATAGACCCTATGAGGCCCAGGGGAAAGACTTCTTGGTGGGGGAAGATAAAGTTTACATCAGAGTTACCCATGATGCTCTGTTCAAGATGTTGAGAAACTGAATGTTGTCCCTCAGGGAGGAATCAAGAATCAGAACACTCTGAGTCCAAACTTTCCCACTTCAAATGAGAATAGAGGGTTTATGGCAGGAAGATGTCAGAGAATGAGTCCTTGATAGGGAAATTTTTTAAATAATCTTTTAAATTGAATCACCATGAGAAACAGAGTTACAAAGTTACAAAACTGTTCATGATTTGGTTTCAGTCATACAATGTTCCAACACCTATTCCTACACCAGTGTAGATTTCCCACCACCAACATCCCGAGTTTTCCTTCTCCCTCCAACCTGCCTTTAAGGCAGGCACTTCTCTCTCTCTCTCTCACTCTCTTTCCCCCTCTTTCTTTCCCCCCTCTCCTCTCTTTCTCTCCTTCTCTTTCTCTTTCTCCACTTTTAGTCATTATAGTTTGCAGTAAGAGATACTGGGAGGTTATCATGTTTGTTCCTTTACCTACTTTCAGCATGCAGTTCTTATCCAGAGTGATCATTTCCAACTATCCTTGCCATAGTGGTTCTTCCTCTATTGATAGGGAAAATATTAATGGGTGTATTTGAGTAAAATCTAGTAATATATCAGAAAGTGATAAAGTGAAAAATCTGAGCGCAAACTTCTTCCCTATTAACTTCATAGTACTAAACTATGAAGGTAAGTGCCTAATGTGAATTCCTGATCTACATCCACATATTTCTTCTTTTACCTATTTTTCTTCTTTCTCTTTGTTATTCTTAAACACTTCATTATAATTTTAATTACTACTACACTTATTTATAATGCCCCACTTATTACATTATATAATTGTACATCCTATTTAGAATATATATGTACATATATGTGTGTGTGTGTATATATATATATATATATATATATATATATATAGTTTTTGGGATCACATCCAGCGATGCTCAGAAGTTATTCTTAGCTCTATACTCAGAAATTACTCCTGGCAGTTCTTTGGGGACCACATGGGATGCAAAGAATCAAATCCGGGTCAACTGTGTGCAAGGCTAATGCCCTATTCACTGTACTATCACCCTGACCCCTAGATTATTTAATACCTGGATTATTCCTGTAGGAAATATATATATATACATATATAAAAGAGGCATATATTTTTTAATATTTTCTTTACATATTCATAGGTGCTTAGTAAATATCACTAAAAGAGTGAATGTTATTGGACATCCATTAAGAGAGTATAGCCAGGAAGCCATGCTTTTTTCTTTCTTGATCACAATATTCACTTGTCTCCTTCTCCTTTTTGGTTCAACTTTTACTTATTATATGTTTGATGGATTGTTAAATAGGTTTTAAGGACGTCTGGGAGCTATGACTCCTCTCACTCTTTTTCTCATATGTATCTCATATGTGACTTTGTCTTCTTTTAACACCATATTATTTTCTATAAATTTATTAATACCATTTGGAGTAGTTCTCTCTGTTATTTCCTCCCCTCTCTCACTTTCTGACACCTCTTCCCACCAAATAAATATTTTATGTTAAGCCACAAAATTAAGTACTATGAGAATGAGCAAGATGAGGATGACAACTTAAAGTAGACTATGACTAGTTATATAGTCTAAGTGACAATTGGTTGGAGATATGATGGTGCTGGGAAAGCAGATGCAAAGAGGTGTGGCATTCATGCTGCTCTAGGTTCACGAGGCTAAATTACCCAGGGAGAGAATGACATATTCACACCCACATTGGGGTATAGATCCAAAGTTTGCCAGCACCAAGCTATCATAATTAAATTTTTGCTTTTTCTTGGAGTGATTCAAAATCTCTCTTGATAGCTTTTTCTGTACAACTTTACATATATATAGACATATATATACACATATGTATATATAATTATTAATTTACAAAACACTTCTATAGTACTTATGTGCCAGGCAATGTTTTTAATTGTTGAAAAATAAATTTTAACTTATGTAATAATAACTACCATGATATCTCCTCCCATGACCCCATAATATAGATGAAGGAACAGAGGCCAAAGAGTTGAATTGCTTAGTTTGAAACTGAGAGATAAAAGTAAAAGAGTTTAAATCCTTACCTGTGTACTAAACTCTGGCTGCAAAGTCAAAATTTACCCACTACCCAGGCTACCTCTAAAAAACTTACTTATATTTTGAAACATTGGCATGGTTTCATTCAGTCATTTCATAATTCTGTATCTTTTTTAAAAAGATGACCAAAACATAGTGCATGTAAGCAACTATTTAAAGTTCAAAAAAAAGAAGTTTTCAAATTTGATCTGATTAGTTTTGTTTTGATACATTGATTACCTAGTCCATGTGTGTATTCATATATTAAATATATATAAACATACATAGATCAGAATGTGTACATGTACATATATATATTCAATGCTACATGAATATATTTTGCCTAATCCATACAGAGCTTCACCAGTATTTCTTCTTTATTCTCTTTTATGCCAGCAGCATTCTTTATGCATTTCCATTTTCCACATTTCTCAGAGTGATTGGATTAGGTTGCATACACTTCCTCTGAAATATTAAGTGCATACAATCCATATCCACATGGATTGGTTCTATAGTTATGATCTATCATTTCAAAATTCACATGTTAAAAAAGAAAAGAACAAGCCTTGAGTGCTATGAAGTATTAGGTCCAAAGAACTCCCTGCCATTCATCTTCTCACTAATGCTGGCACTAACAAGACCCCAGAGTTTCTCTCTCATTGGCAGATGCTTTGTCCTAAAACCATTGTAACCACACACGTACACATGCACACACATATTGGTGTAAAAATTATACTCACTTTCTCACACTGCTTTGTATGTCTAAGATAATTAGTGTATTTTATAATGAATAAATTGCTATATATTCATGAATGCATGTAGTTATGTAGGAGAAGGATATGATCAAGTGTGCCTTTTTGAAATTTTTTAAGGGCACATGTTATCAGCACAAGTTGAAATCCAGATTATTGAGTTTGTCCTAGAATTATTTGGTGGAAAGTATAGAAATACATGAGCAAACACCATTGAAAACTTTTTGTTTTCTCCCTCTGATGCTGGTTTTGCATGTATGTTGTTTCTTCCTCATATACTTAACATTAAATGTCCCCAGCTTCACAGGTATTTTTCTACTCCATAATACCTCTTTAACTTTTCCTCTTCTTAAAAATTGCAATAAGGCATTTTTTCTTACTTAACATATGGAAAATTGGTCTTACTGGTTTGAATTCAAGCCATGCTTGTTGCAGTATAATTTTTTTTGTACTAACTTCCTGGACACCCCCAGGGCCTATATTTGGGCCACAAATTCATTTCCCCTTTATCCCAGGAATTTCTGCTATGCATATGCTCACTTCTGAGTACATACTTGCTTTACATTTCTCTTTTGATGCTTTATTTTCTATACATTTTTGGAGTTTTTTGTTCAGAACTTCCAAGTTCCTGCTTCTTACCTTTTGAGATTTCCTTATTGGTCTAAGGTTGCATCCACAAGTAGTACAGATCTCTTGACCGTTTCAATATGTTTTAGATAAGTTAATGAGAAGAGATTTTTAACTTCATTTGTTCAAAATGGAAAAACATTCCACTGTATATTTAGAAAATGTTATTTACTGAATACTTAACCACTAGTCATTTATGCATATGGAATCTACAAAATACAAACACTCAGATTTGGTCACTTATACTTGGCTTTATAATTCCTCTAATAAGGATACTATCACACGTGCACATATTCCAATGTTTAGTTAACAGCATGGATCAATCATGCTTATAATTTTGTGAATCTTTAACAATTTAGCTGTATATTTTGACTCTGTGTAGACCCAGTTACAGAGTGCTTCCTAATAGGTATTCCTCTGAATCTGCCTTATCAATGTAGAAAAAGTTTAATTTGCTCACAGACTTTAATGAAAAAAATAAAATTAATGAATGTTGGATTGAATTCTTCAATGAAAGTAATATGTCATATCAATATATAAAAAACTATCACCTTCTGATTGTCAAAGTTTACTTCTTTCTTTTCAGATTCTTCTTTCTATTGTTTTACAATCTAGGTATATCTGTTTAACATGAAATGCAGAAAATGACAGGGCTCAGACAGCTACTGCATCCAGTGACAAAGATTACTGTCATCCTGGCTCATCAGTTAATTCATCATTGGCAATGGTCCATTCCATTTCCTGGTAACCTAGCAACAGCCAATGAAGGGGAGGGCTGTTTGCCATGTGACAATGGTATGTGGTACTTTCCAGAATGCTTTTACATAAAAATAGGATGATAATTTATAAATTTACATTTTTATTTTAATAAATGGGAATATTTGGTTTTAGGAGTTGACATTCAAAAGGAAGACAATTTTATTTTGCAGACCATGACTTTAAAGTGCTGGACTAGTGACTTGATAACAGAAATGGAGCTATCAATTTCACACATAAACAGGGTTTAAAGTTGAGCTGGTGAATGCCTTACTTTACCTTAGAATATGAATGACATTCCCCAACAGAAAAACTACAAAAAATGTAATTAAGTTACCTGTTCTTATATTAATTGTTTATGCACATGCACACAGACTCAGACAGACACAGACACATGCACACACACACACACACACACACACACACACACACATACAATACACACCCCCCATATAGAATTTTAAGTCTGAATTTTGATTCCAAATTTTCTTTATCTCTAGATAGAAAAAATCAAAGAGATTTATGAACAACGACTATTGGTGTTTTCAGTATTAAAAAATATCAGTTTCTCACAATCCTAACTCTATTGATGATTCATGATTAGGCACTCATTTGAAAATCTGCTCATTTGTTTTCACTGATTAAATTTCCTGATTGTTAGTGTGTGTAAATGTGTTAGCAACTTCTGAAGCTATCTTCTGTTAAAGAATTGATAGAAAACCCTATTTAAATGTCATAATGCTTTTCCTCTTGTTATGACAGTATCATTGAGTAAATAGTTTTATTTTAGTGCTATAGTTTAGAAAATCTATAATCACCTCCTCATAAATCTTTTTAAAAAATCTATATTTAGTCCCAACTGCGGAGACAGGAGTAGAAAATAGGAGACTACCTAAGACATGAATTCCGTTAAATATTAAAGAGATCTCATCAATGATTTTATTAGTCTCTAAGCTCAGTAAAGGCCTCACTGACATCTAAAACCTAATGATTTTTTAAAATATATTTAAAGCCTTGCACTGCACCTTTAAATATTGAACAATATTGAAAAATATTGAAGCCCTTTTTTTGTATATTAGCTTTAGGCAGAACTGTTTGTATGATTTCCACTCCTTTCATGACATTGTAATGATGTTACCACATACAACTTTATCTTGCATGAAAAGGTGAAGTCATGAGTGATTTCTCCAATTTAAAAGCACTCAACCCTCACAGTGCTAGAAATGAATATTTTGCATATATTCATGCAACAATGATTCAATTTAAGATTTCTATTTTCAAACATTGCTTGAAACCTTCACTATGTTAGTAGTAAAATTGCCAAAATGTGTAATAAGATTTATTATAGATGAGTAGCATTTTATTTAGTATTTCATGTTAACACGCTTTTAGGGTTACCTGGTTTAGCAGGAGAATTCATCTTTCTTTTCTAATCGGAGATAACATTTTATTGTATTTAAAAATATTCTCTTCCTGTACACACACATGCAAGGACACACACACACAGAGAAACCCACAGACACACACAAACACTAGCACAAATGGGATTTTTTTTCTGGCAACACAAACCCAAACATTACTCATGTCAAAGCTTAGTGTACCTTCACACAAAGCCACATATTTAAAAAGGAGCTCTGTTTCTCCTTTGTAATCCCTTTCCCTATTTTTTTCCTGAAACTGTAAAACTTTTGCTTTACATCCTTAAAATGGGTTCAGAATTTTGCTAAAGACTTTCTCCTTTAACAACGTCCTTTAATACTCTTGTGTGTAGATGATTTCATGCAGTCAGTGGCACACTTTCCTAGAAGCCATATCAAGGCATCTGTTACAGGCACAAAAAGTAGGGGTGAGTGAACACTCATAATTGAGGGCCTTTGTTGCTGAAGAGTCATGCACAGGTGAAGCTGTAGCTGAAAGTGGATACCAAGGGCTTATATATGAAAAGCTGAAGTATCTGACCATCGAATGACCATATGAGTGTATCATATATCTTACCATGTCTGCATTTAGTGTGCAACTTTATCACCTTAAATTTTATTTTTAGTTCAGATTTTCAGCCTTTTTATTAAGAGAGAGCCTTCTACTGCTATACAGGAATGCAAATGTATTACTGAAGCATGCACAATACACAGACATGCTTACACAAATGGCCAGCTTACACACACACACACACACACACACACACACACACACACACGGACAAATCTACCTAAAGCAAATACTTCACATTCCAGAAATATTACCTTGATTTTCATTCAAAGAGACCTAGAAGCCACTTACTTCTGACACTTTGATACACAGGCTTTGTGTGTGTGTGTGTGTAACCTTAGATTTACAGTTAAGAAAAAGTTGTTGGGAACTGGAAACTCAACATGATAGGTAGAAGCTTATTCTGGGTTTTAGGGGAGGGAAATATTGTTATTAGGTCTTATTAGGCTTCAGGGTGGGCCAAATTTTCCTAATTACATGGAAATCAGAGAGAGCCCCTAGACTGGTATCTTACCTGCATGGAATAAACACTCCCCCGCTGTCACTAATGTCCTGTAAATCATGTTAAAGAGAAGCATAATTAACATTTTGATCAAATCAAGCTTCAAAGTCATATGATGCTTAAATGAATAAAGCCACATTTCAGTATGAGCAGTGAATGGATCCTTGGGAACAGCAGCTCAGGATGGCTCTGTTTTCTCTCATACCAGACTCTGTACACTTTTGTGTACCTAAGCAATTAAGGGGAGTTTGGATTAAGAATTCTTCACCAGCATACCACATTTAGTTTTATTTATCAACGTTTATCAGGAGGTAAAGGGTATGGGGTATATAGAGATAAAATAGCCCTATGTTAGAGCAGAATGAATAGTTTATTTCTGTAGTGTGATGAAAGTAAGTGACCCAGTGATTCTGCTTGTCTTTCAAATCAAAGATATCCCCTGAGAAAGGACAGTTGTGTGTGTATAAACCATTTTTATTTTCACTTTTTTCTGTATCTTGAGAAAATCTCTATCCAATCGACAAACCCTAATTAGAACCCTAGGATATCTGCAGATGGGTGGGTACCTGAATGGAATAGTTGAACTATATTTCAAAGGTCCCAGGACTATAAACACAGACAATTCTGAAACTCTTATCAGGGAATACACTGCTTTCCTTTCAATGACAGAAATGACTTTAGTTGTAAATTTTCTCTCTACAAGGTACTGGCAAACTTGTATTCTCCTCACTGTGTAATTGACTAAGGAAGAGAATAGACAAAGGGTTAAGAAATAGAGTGAACCCTGTAATGCTAAAACAAACAAACTGAAAGAGGAATAAATGAGCATAATAGATATTGTGCATAAGACGTACTACTCTTCCTAAACATTGTGGTTATAATCTACGTTTGTTTCTGTCTCTGAGATGCTGTCAGGAAACATCATAGACAGCCAAAACACCGGTAGTGATAGAGAGCCCCCTTCCATTCAACACTGCCACTTTTCCATCCATTGTTACTGGAGAAAGAATTCAGTCCTTATTCTCATCTGTGGCCTTGGTCCTTGGAAGGAAGAATATGTTTTGGTGGGATAGGATGCCAATGCCAAAGTCTGGGTTTGCTTCATTAGCTCTTTCTATATTTCTTTGGCTTCTTCCATCAGCCAAGAATATTAGTTTCCTTCCTCCTGAATCCTATCAATCAGTTGTGACTCTCTCAGGCCTGCATTTGTGGGGTGAAGCCTCTGGGAGGGAAATATCCCCACCCCTTCTTGCTCCATCTGCTGGGCATGAGTAGCTTGGTGGCATTATATTAGAGAGAAGAATGTGTCTAGCACTAGTTTATACTTTGTTTTAATTAAATAAATGAATGCAATGTTAGGACTTTAGGGGTTGTGTGTACTGTTGAAATGAAGTACAACCTTTGACCAGTCCTCCTAACCCGTTTACCCTGGTCATGGATATTCTGGTCAAAGGTTGGAACTAACCGCAAGTGTGTATGGGGCTGAGGGTAGGTAAGATAGAGAAGAGACTACTCTGGCAATAATAGTGGGGAATGATCATGCTGGACATAATCTTGGGGTTAACATTCATAAGAGATATTCTTGATAACCTTTCAGTATCAGTATAGCAAACCACAATGTTCAAAATGGGGGGGGGAGAAGAAAGTAGAGAAGTAGAGGAGAGAGAGAGAGAGAGAGAGAGAGAGAGAGAGAGAGAGAGAGAGAGAGAGAGAGAGAGAGAACTTCAGGCTCAAGATTTCAGGAGTCTATTCTAGTGTTAAAGCTCAAAATATTTTGTTAAGGGATATAACTGTGTGTTGGGTGAAATGTATATTTTTAATTGCATAACCATATTCTTTTTAAGAAAGCTATTTTTAAAATAGCAAGAGCTAAGAATGGCTTACATTTTAAAATAGATTTTTCCAAATTCTTTAATCTGAAAAAAGAATTCCTGATTAGATCCTAAATTCTAAATTATGGCTTAAGAATTATGACCCCTTGGAAAATTTCACATTGCCCATCATGTTTATGTGTCTAATAATTTAGAAAGCAGACTTGGGGTAAAAATTCTGGGTATATTGGTCAATTGATGCCTTAGAAATATTGGCACTGCTTCTCTCTCCCTGTACCCAATTGAGCCCCTACCTTGGATTTTAGCTCTTATTTTTCAGTTGCTTTGTGTTGTTTCATTTTGCTGAATTCAGATTAGTCCATAACTGTAGCTCTGTAGCACTGTCTTCCCATTGTTCATTGATTTGTTTGAGCGGGCCCAGTAACGTCTCCATTGTGAGACTTGTTGATACTGTTTTTGGCATATCGAATACGCCACGGGTAGCTTGCCAGGCTTTACCGTGTGGGCGAGATACTCTCGGTAGCTTGCCAGGCTCTCCGAGAGGGGCAGAGGAATCGAAACTGGCTTGGCCAGGCTGGTCGAGTGCGAGGCAAATGCCCTACCGCCGTGCTATTGCTCCAGTATTTGAAAAATACACTTTGAATAAGAAAATGAAATAATATATTTGACTTAAAAAGTTGACTGCTTATTATTTTCTAACAATTTCTCTAAATATGACTAGTTAGCCACTTATTTTCTTATTTTCTTTTTGCTTTCTGCCTCTTTCTGTCTCTCCCATTTTGGTCATGCTCTTTTCAATGTCTTATTCCTTTGACAATTTATGTGACACCAAAATGTGGGGGAAAGAAATAGAAAATTCATCATTTAAGTTATTTTACCTCATGTAGGCCAAGAAAACTGGCTATGTCAGCAAATTTTTCACCTTCCAACTGGTTGTTTTGACACTTTGAGGACACTGCTTCTGTTTTATGCACTGTCATTTAGTTTTCATGGCTTCATAGCACAAGAATTTGATCATAGGACACTTGACACATCCCCTGCTGAAAGAACTGTAGTGAGTTGCTTGAGGCAACCATACTAAAGTGAGTGTTGAAGTCTGAAGTTTGAAAGTACTGGATTCTACACAGCATTCCACCTTTTGACCCTCAGTAATACAAATACAGTTTATGTACTATGTTGGCTAGTAGTGGCCTTTAAAACATGACCACTATATCTTGTTTTACCTTTCTTTTTTTCCTGAGATAATTATAGAGATAAACAAATGATTAATATGATATCAATATAAATATAGACAGAAATTATATATTCATGTTGATTTATAGGCATATTGTATACATGTTTAATGTCCAATATATATTAGAACTCAAGGAGGATTTTGAATAGGTAAATGGGATTTATATGTGGTATCTATCCAGAAGAGAATATAAAAAAAATGGGTATGTTGAATCATCCTTCAATTAGTGTCACTGCATAGCTCTGTTTTTTGCTCTATGTTGCATTTATACTGCATGAGGAATCTATTCTTTGCTTTCTGCCCCTCTTTGGTTTTCTTCTGCATGTAAAAACATGCCCTACACCTGCAGGGGGTTTTGCTCTGAGATTCTTTGGAATATGGAGAGTCCTATCCTACAGGTGACTGAGTTTTAGTGGTGAGTGAAAAATGCAAAACAGTGAACATGCTTCAAGAATTGAGTAATCACTGGGAATTCTTCAAAACAATCTCAGGTTAGTAAAAAATTCTACAGAAAATAATAATAACAGTAACAATAGTAGCAATTGAAACAATAAACAAGATATGCCCTGTATGCTTCCACCCAATTATTAGCTAATAATGCATAATTATGATTAATTCCACTCTTTAAATGTAGATTCTAAATAGCAATAACCATTTATTTTATGTTTTCACATTATTTTCCTTCACGTCCTTTATGTCAATTATGTGTTTTCAGGCACATCTGATTGTGCTCTACTGTGGTTTTGATGGTTTGGTAATTGTACATTAAAAAAAAATAACAACACGTGTTTAGTATAAAAATTAATTACGTTAAGCATTCCTGCTAATTTTGCCAGGCAAAAAAATGGCATCCCACAAATTTTCAGCATAAAGTGGGTGGCCAGCCCATTTAGGAGCTTTATGATCTGTGGCTGGGTTTTGTGAGTGAGCACTGACAGGCAGTTTTCCCAAAGCAGAAGATGGTATGCAGTGGACAACAGCATGTCCCTGCTCTGGTCCCTGTGCTCCCTTAATATTTGTCTCTGGTCTCCATCTAATCAACCACTTCCCAATTACAATTATAATAACAGCACTGAAAATATCATTTAAAAATGTCACTGCAATCCAAATGGGCAGAGCTGCTGCCAGCAAGTTGTATGGTCAGGATCATAATTTCCTTTTGCTTCAGTCTTATTTATAAGAGGTTGAACTCTAGTAATAGTGAATAAAAATCTTGTATATGCTATAAAAGTCTACTTAAAATTCAAAGGAACAGAGGAAGTGGGGGTATATGAGGGAGTAAAGAAAAAGATGGAGCATATCCAGAAGGAATTGAATGAGAAAAAGTCTACTCAATATTGCAATCTTTTGGGAATAGTTTCTTATGATGCATTAAAAATATCGGATTCTGAAAACAATCTTTTGCTCCTATTGCTCAAAATAGCATTCAGTAAAGAGGAAGGGAATCTAGCAATTAGTTGGCTTTATTTCTGAGATTTTATTACTTTGATTCTTTTTTTATTTAATCATCCACAAATACAGCATCAGCAGACAGTGACTTTTCCCTGAAATGTGCTTCCTGACCAGAACAGTGGCTTATGATTGTAGGTTCATGTTAATGAAACATGAAAAGGCAGATCCTTTCGAAGAAAATTTGTTATTAAAAAATAAAAGCCTGGTAACATTTCAAATCACACCAGAAATCACATCATTGAAAATATGGCCAGAGCAGCTTCTGGAGCCAGCTCGCCATGCTCAAGTGATAAATTTGTTTACATCCTTTAAAAGTTCTAACTCAGTACAGACGAGGTGACGTCCTACTTTTCACATTCATGTTCAATTCACAAACATAAAGAGACTCTGAGCCATTAGGGAAGCTTTCATTTTGGCTGTGGAAGGATGAAATGATAGTGATAGTGGCTTTCATAGCAGAAAATAATTGTATACTTTTCTTATTATTATTTTTGGCAAGGCGCGCACATTTCGGCTTTCCGGTGTATTACATCATTACTTTGTATAATGCATCATAATGATAGAGTGAATAGAGATGAAGAAATGCCAGCGTCTGCTGCAAGTTAAAAGAGAGACACTGCATGCTTTTTCAGCTGGGGAGGCTGCTGTTCAGCGAAGTGTTCTCTGAGATGAAACAAAGCTGCCTTCCCACTTGGCATTCACATTAATTGTGGACTTGCCAACCGGCCAGTTTCATTGGTATATAAATTAGTGGGGAATAATTCCACGTGTCTCAAAAAACAGAATATCTGAGGAATGCTTCCTGAGATGGTGACTTATTTGTTTTCCTTGGGTTTGTACCCAGCTCCCAGAAAATCTTCAGAATCTGATAGTCACACAAAAAGTTCTGTGTTCTACCCTGGCTTACCTGTATGAGAGATAATGGCTATCATTAAAAGAAATAGAAGTTTTGTTATTTTCAGCAGCATACTTTTCAGATGTATTAAAATAAATCATTTAAAATCATTATTATTGAAAAATGAAAATTTATTGATGTTTCCTGAGAGGAAATTTAAACGTGCTGATTGTTATTGATAATAATACTAATGACTGTTAATTGAGAGTCAATGATAGCCTTGGAACTGACAGTTGGAATCTGCCAGTAGGATATAAGATAACTGGTAGCAAAGGAAAACAAAACTATAGGTTGTTAATTTATTTGTTATAATTATTTGTCATGTGTTACAACATAGGTGTTTTTTCAGTGACTAAGTAATTCTAAATAACCCAAATTTAGACAAACCTATTGCTGCTACCTCCTAAAGTGTATTAGTTCCACAACAAATAATTATAATGGCAATAAATATATACAGCCTACAGCTTTCAATGTCCCTTTGACCTTTTACAATTAAATAATAAAACTTGTTATTTCATTTCATAGTTGTGAGCCTATTACATACTTTGTATTGTGCTGGCACCAGAGACAAGAGAGGTGAATAAAATAGACTATGACTTTCTCTTCCAGCCTGTAGCCTAGACTTCCTTGTACCAATGCAATATGGTAATTCTAGCACATCAGGTCTGTACACTTGTATCAGAGCTATCCTATAGACAGTGTTAGTTGGACCATTTGTTTAAAACTTATTGAGAAAAGTCACTTATTGAGAAAAGTCTTAATATTTATTGAGAAAAAGTCTTAAAACTTATTGAGAAAAGTCTTAATATTTATTCCATTGCTTAAGTTGTAGCGAGAAATGAAATAATAATAACCCAGCTAGTTGAAGACAAAGGACATGGACAGTTTTACATCCCCACCCATTTATTTGCACAACATGGAGACCCAGTTTGGTTCTTTAAGATGGCAGAATACTTTTGCTTTTTCACCAGCCATTTTGTTATTGAGAAAACTGAAATTTGTTAGTTGATTATCTAATGTTTGATTATGTTTACTTGTACTCAAAAATATTACAACTATCAAGTACCTCATGTTATTTTCAAAATGTTTTTGAATACAATATTTTTCTTAATGGTACAAATTATGGGCATGTGTGTCATCCAGATGAATAGAAGAGAGTTAAAACAATGGTTCTGCCATATAATTACCACACGAGCTCAATTTCTGCAAACTTCATTAATTTCTTGCATATCTATATGTATACAATATATAGATAGATAATAGCTATTTCATAGGATTGTTATGAGTTAACAAAATAATCGATTAAACCAGTTTATAGGAAACACTCAACTACTGGCAACTCATAATTAAAAATAATCTCCAGTTCCTATTAAGACTTTTTGAAGCAGCCTACACATGATCACATGAAATCCTATTTATTTTCCTTTATGGTACTACTACAGCAAGGCAAGTAGCACAGCGGTAGGGCGTTTGCCTTGCGCGCAGCCAGCACAGCTGAGCCGGGTTCAATTCCTCTTCCCCTCTCAGAGAGTGCTGCAAGTATCTCGCCCACACAGCACAGCCTGGCAAGCTACCTGTGACTTATTCAATATGCCAAACAGAGTAACAAGTCTCAAAATGGAGATGCTCGAGCAAATCGCAAATCGATGAATAAAGGGAGGGCAGTGTTTGTTTGTTTGTTATGGTACTACAGAGTCATATTTTCCTGGAATTCCAAGAAACCACCCTTTTCTTTATTATTTCCTAGTCTTTAGGGCTAAATTAATGGTCTTTATTTTCTGACCTCAGTGGCTCGATTTCATATGTTGCTTCAAAATATTTATTTATTCTCTATGCATGCCAGTCACTGTGTTAAGTGCTGCAAATACAATAATAAAAAGAGGAGAGACTGTTGTTTTGCCTTAATGGAGCTTAAATGACAAAGAGCTTATTAGAGGAAGCTACCTTGGAAAAATATTGTAAAAGTAAAAGTGTTCTCTTCGAAGTGGATGACATGCTTATCAGATATAAGACAAGATGTAAAGAATATATATCCCTGTGGACTGTATAGTGTGGAGATGGCAAACCCCCTCTGAGGAGAAGGTATTGTGTTACAATCTAAAGGGATTAGTTCAAGGATGGGATATCAGGCAAAGTGTGGAAAGAATCTGCCACTCTCTCACTTGTGCAAAGCTGTGAAAACCAGCCAAGCTGTCTTCTAGAAGCTTCTGCTCTAGAGAATACCTTCCCTGTCCACTCTAGTTAAAAACGAGATGCTTTATCTTGGCAACACAGGCATGCTTACTGTTGGAACTTTTATTTGACTTCTTTCCAGATATATCTCTTTCATCAATTCATTCAATGTATTCAATAAATACTTTTAGAAATTCTAGGGAATCCCAAATATAGAAATGTCTGTTTTATATAATTTATTAACCAACCATTTCTAAGATATAGTTTTACAACTGTATCTGGTTTTGTTTAGTGAATTACAACCTTGAATTCCAGAAACATCTTTTATCACTTGCTGTCCTACTCAGTGACTAACATACAGTTGGCCCTTGATTGATATTGACCCTAGATGACCTCTATGTTGAACTCTTATGTGATTATTGTCTGAGGTACTTTAGATATCCCTGGCAAGATCCTGTGATGTTGAATATTTCTAGCTCAACCAAAAACATAATTAGGAAGGTAAATCTGCTGAAGCTGAAACAAATCATTTAATTCATTCCACAAGCCAAATGGAAAATGATTTTGAGATTATCTACCGTATTGGGTTATCTGCTCTACTGCTCCGTACCATTAGCTCAGGCAGTTGGGAATTACTTTCAATTCACAAAGAAGCAGATTGTGTTTGGTTTGCGTTGGCTGTGTACCCTTCTCTGAAGCGGCTGCAAGTCCTCTCCATTCAGCTAAGGCAGCCAGTCAGGGTGGCCAATAAACCAACCAAGTTTCTCTCCTATTAGGCTTTTATGCTTAAGAGTACATGTATCTTTCTTTACACTGGTTTACTATCAGCTGAAGGCTGTGCCTGGTAGACACTTAATCATTGATATTTCCAGGTGAAAGTTTCCTGTTAATCTCTTACTTTTCCTTAGGATAAAAGTGACTTGACTCTTGTCCAAGGTTGATTTCTTCCATAGGATATGGATGCTGCTTCTGTTACCAAGAAATTAAGCTCGTACAGATGTTGTCTTGTCTCCAATACAGGTTGAGAGTGCTAAACTTTTGTCCCACTTGAATTCTTGTCTGCTTTAACATACTCATGCCATTCTGAGATCTCTTCTTATTTCTCAACTTTGGAAAACTTTTCTAGCTATATGGCAGAATTAGGAAGAACCATCATGAGCTACTAACCATAAACTGGGAGAGGATCTACTTGGCCAACTGATTTTATTTAAGGGCACCACTGAAAAAGGACAACTGACATAATCTGTGCTTGTAAAAAAATGTGGTTTTTAGATGTGTAGTTCTAAGGTAACTGGAGCTCAATTCTAGAGTTTTAAAGAGGGTTGAGATCTGTTTCCTAATCTGCCTTTAAGTGACATCAAAGAAGATAGGTGACATAGAGAAGGAAGAGTAGATAGGTAGATAGATGGATAGCTATGAGATACATAAACCTCTTTTATCCTTATGAACTCTATCCTGTGGTGGTTACAGAGTCTTCAGAATTTTCTTCAGGTGCCAAGAAAGAACTCAAGGTACCTTATATTTAGGTTCCAGGGAAGAGTTCAAGGTATATCATATGTGCAAAGTTGGGTTTTGACCTCAGCCTCTACATGGTCCCCAAGTACTTTGGTTGTGGCTATGATAGACCCTGACACTGCTGGGCCTTACCATGCAACCTGGTTTGTCTGGTATCATCAGGAGTCGTCCCTGCCTGCCCCCCACCCTATTCAGTAGGGGTTTTTATTTTCAAAATATGCAAATAATTGTTTTTACTTATCACTTTTTCCCAATGAAACTTAGATTCCTTTCCATCCTTTGGAACTATTAAGAGTGACAGTGACACTGTTGCTTAGCAGGCCTGGGAACCCCTATAGGGCCAAAGTGGGCCATTCTGGCAAGGCTTCTGTCAGGCCAAGAGCAGAAAACCCAAACATTGGCAGCTGTCACGCTTTATTAGGAAGACTGCTTATGAGTTTAGCTGCATGTTCTCAGAATGTAGGAATGCAGAAGTCTTGGGGGAAATAAGTTAATAAAAAGAAAACACCTGACTCAAAGCAGGTTACTTAAATAGATTAGGCAATTTGCTAATATCACAGTAGAAACGATGCTTTTCTCACACTAACCCAGAAAGAATAAACGACAACTGACAGCAGCTTTTAAAAAGTACTTCTCTGTAACATAAATTCAAAGTATCTGTCCCCAAAACATTATTATAACTTTTCTATCAAGCATCTTGTGATCTAAATGCAGGATGATTCACCTACATTTGCAGAAGAGCAAGCTTGGGCCGGTAACGGTATGGAAGAACTTCATGATGAGACAATTTTCTGATTGGCTTTGTTTTTTTTAATTTATTTTTAACATTTAAAATTTTGTTTGATTTTTGGGCCACATATGGTGGTGCTCGTGGATTACTTATGGTTCTACACTAAGGAATTACTCTTAGAGGTGCTCAAGAGACCTTATGGGATGCTGGGAATCAAACCCTGGTCAGCTGCATGCAAGACAAATGCCTTACCCACTGCTCTATCTCAATGGCCCCTGTTTGTTTTTGGTTTTAGTATATGGGCCATACTTGGTAGTGGTCTGGGCTTACTTTTGGTTCTGTATTCAGGGTCATTCCTGGTAGATACTGAAAAAACGTATGTGGTGTTGGGATCAAACCTGGTTGATTGAGTGTAAGGGATGGGACTATCCACTATGCTCTCTGGTTCTACAATGAAACTTTTGCCTACACTCTTCACCACACTCTTTATTTTTCACTCTGCGTGCCCTCTTGTTACCTACCAAGCCCATCATTCCTAAAATAAAACATCTCTACAAGCTCTTAAGAATGTTAGTTATTGGGACTGGAGCAATAACATAGTGGATAGGGCCTTGCATGTGGCCGACCCAGGTTTGATTCCCAGCATCCCATATGGTCGCCTGAGCACCGCCAGGGGTAATCCCTGAGTGCAGAGCCAGGAGTAACAGCTGTGCATTGTGGGGTGTGACCCAAAAAACAAAAAAGAGAAAAAAAATAGAGAATGCTAGTTACATGAACTGGACAGGCACTCACTCTGAATTTCATTTAAATATAAATATATATACATGCATACATATATACATATATGTGTGTGTAAATATATGTATATATATAATGTTCTCTATTACTTATGTATTGAGTTGGAACTTGGCAAAAAATATAAACCAGAGTATCGTTGTTATGACAAGGGCCAGGAAGCAGTCAGGACTCTCAGTCAATATAACCACAAGGATTTTAAGTCTGCCAACAGCCACTTGAGTTTTGAAGAGGATCCTGAGTCTCTAACTTACAAATAGAGATAATTAATGTCTGTTCTTTTAAGTCATTAAATTTGTGGTTCTTTGTTTCTCAGCAATAGGAAACTTATATGTGTATGCCTTTTATATTATAAAACTTTTAAACAACAAAGTTACTGGGTGTTTTGAAAGTATCTGTGTATAAAATTGCAGATGACATTCAATTTCTGGCCCTTATGCACTGTACTTTAAAGCAAGGTGTATCTGGGGCGGGAGTTATAGCACAACAGATTGGGCATTTGTCTTGCACGCAGTCAACCCAGGTTCGATTCCCAGCATCCAATATGGTCCCCTGAGCACTGCCAGGAATAATTCCTGAGTGTAGAGCCAGGAGTAACCCCTGTGCATCATTGGGTGTGACCCAAAAAGTAATAAATAAATAAATAAATAAATAAATAAATAAAGCAAGGTGTTTCTGTCCTACAACTCTCACTCCCAGGCTTCTGCGGTCCAAGTCTTATCATGGTACCCGTGAAACATTTGCTCTGTTCCATGGTACCCTTGCAGACACCCTTTTTTGTTCAGTTGTCTTAGCAAAGACACATTTGGTTAAAGTAGGGATT
The DNA here is from genome assembly GCF_029834395.1 of Sorex fumeus. Classification (NCBI taxonomy): domain Eukaryota; kingdom Metazoa; phylum Chordata; class Mammalia; order Eulipotyphla; family Soricidae; genus Sorex; species Sorex fumeus. The sequence goes on from NW_026606063.1 coordinate 51,058,419, forward strand.
ATTAGTCCTGTGAGACCAGGGAGGGAGATTTTGATGGTGACAAGTCTCCTTTCTCTGCTCACAGCCCTAGCCCTCCTGGAATTTCATCTGAAACTGTATATTGAGACTCTGCAGGGCTATCCAGGTTCCCTTTCATGCTGGTCCTTTTTCTATTTGGCCCTAGGGAGAATCTGGCCAACTATATATTCATTGCCATTTTCCCCATTATTTATTACCTAGACAGAATAGCATGATTAATTATTGATCATAGACCAGTAACTGATTAAAGTGTGGTTCTGATCAGCAGTCAAAAGTCATTTGTTTCCAGGCATTCAGCGTTGCTGCATAGAGAGTGGCAGAACAATACTCTCTTTTAGCAGTGCATAAAATATGACACCTGTAGGCAGACTGTAGTTATAAGTCAGCCACAGAGACTTCCAACTGTACTTTGTCTTAATAAATGGGAAATAATGATTTGCCAAAAGAGAGAAACTGTTTGGAAGATTTACATGTAGAGAATTTGATGTGAAATAGAATAGGAGGATTCTAATTAGAATTGTTTCTCATGGACTAAATAAATGCTTTGCTGAAGAGACCCTTAACAGGAATAGCTCTCTACCATCTGGGATGCTTATCAAATTTTGTTTCATTTTTGCTTGATTTCTGGGTTTATTATCCCTCTCCACCTCTTCTCAATCTTTCTCTCTTTCCTTTGCTTTTTCCCTCACTCTTCCCCCTTTAACTGCCTTCTGTATGGTTCTCATATCTTGTCTCTTGGGTCTATGTCAGGAGTCTGAGGCTCTGGTTCAAGGGTCAAATCTAGTCCATTTCCTGTTTTGTAAATAATATTTTGAGTTTTCATTTCATACTATCTATACATGCTTTTGCAGGATGGTGCCAGCTAACAGTTACAACTGAGACCATATTGCCCTTAAAGTCCGAACTCTTTGCTATATGGCTCTTTATAGAATTAAAAATGCAGACTTCTATTCTGTTTTGAAGGCACAGGGGCCCTGGTCACAAATGAGACATTCCTGGGTTTAGGGGATTCAGATTTAGATGAGTGTTTACTAATCCTTTGTTTTGTAGAGGTTCCCAAACTTGAGAATCTGCAGTTTTATTTGGCCTATAGTGCCTTTAAAAAAAAAAAAGAAAAGGACTCTCCCTGCCCCATCCCTGAAAATCTATCCTTTTATTCAAATAAATAGAAAGTAGTACTCAATTGCACAGAAGACTGTTACCCCCCACCCACATTGCAACCTGACACTTTCATGTCTTCTTCTTCCCAGTTTAGGAAACACTGTGTTAGGGGGTTAATTGGTGGGTATATAAATAAAGTACAATAAATAAACCGGGGAACAAATTTTTATGTATTAGAGACATGGAAATAGGGGATAATGTCTGAGTAGCTTCTGCACTCAGACATCCCTGGCAGGATTTGAATCCTTGAGCTCAAATACCTTCTTTCAGCTCACACACACACACACACACAAAAATAGCCAAAAGTTATATTTCTTTGTATCATAAAAAATACCATTTTTTCTTCCAGGTCAGTATCAAAGTTTTGTCTAACTTTTTGGGTTAGAAACATTTCCATTCATACCAACTTTGTAGAATCACCTTTTTGTTTGTTTGTTTGTTTTTAATTTGGGGCCACATCCAACAATGCTCAAGGATCGGCACAAGAATCACTCATCTGGAGGCATGGGGCACCATCTAGGGTGCTGAGAATCAAATCCAGGTTGGCTCTGTGCAAGGCAAGTTCCCTACCTTCTGTACTCTACCTTTGGCCCCATTTGCATTCATTTCATTTTCTTTTGGATATTTAAAGCCCATTAAACTGGTTGAAGAATGAAACTTCCTTTGGTACGAAGTTTCAGGAACTCCTTTTTTTAAAAATTTTTGGGTCACACCTGGCGATGAACAGGGGTTACTCCTGGCTCATGCACTCAGGAATTTACTCCTGGCAGTGCTCAGGGGACCATATGGGATGCTGTGAATCAAACCCAGGTCAGCCGCTTCCAAGACAAATGCCCTACCTGCTGTGCTATTGCTCTAGACCCAAGTGTCAGGAACTCTTGATCAACCAAACTTTCTCAGACTCTCCAGGTGTCAGAAATTACCACATTTGTCTTTCAAAATATAAATGCTGATTTTCATTGCTGTGATCAGTGCAAAATGGAGTCAATCAACACCAGCTAAAAAGGAAATACCCATATACTCACAGTCAGCATTGTCTGGGGTTCCCAGAAGCATTTGCTACAAGAGGGAGATATCTCTGAAGTTTGGGCAGTGAACCCTTCCCACTGACTATTTTTCACCTTTGAATCTGATTGAAAATTCATCCCAGAGCAAGCAAACATTAACGTTTTACTTGATCTTTTATCAAATTGGATTGTTTATTTCAAATCTAGCTTCATTTCACAAAGGCGAGTAAAGACAAAACCTAATATTGAAAACCAAGTAAAGAGCAGAAGCCAGTAGTGCCAGATATAGGAACTGCTTCCCATCACAGAAAATAGAACTGGTATCCTTTAGTTTACTAGAAAAAGAAAAATAGTGGAATACTATAAATCACTTGAAAATGCATTTAAAAAAATTTGTCAGCAAGTCTTTGTTAATATCAAAACAAATAAAGATGAAAAATGAAATATACCACCAGAATAGGTGAAAACAAAGCACTTCTTCTTCCAGTGATCAGAATTTAGTCCATAATGAGGGTTTTCTTTTTAATGTAGGAGCACTTCTATTTATTTAGTCACTGATCAAGCTGATTGAAGCAGGCATAAACTTCGCATTACTTTTTAAAAATTTAATTTTTATAAAGTTGTTCACAGTAATTGTTTACCTTTAACATTTTAACACCAATCCCCCCAACATTGCACCTTCCCACCACCACTACTTTGAATCTTCCCACCACCACCCCAGTGTGCCCCTTAGGCAGATGTTAAATCATTTATTTTGCATTGCTTTTCATGAATAGTATGAGGTGTCATGTGGCCACAACCGTGGCCACACACTCCCAGAATTCTAAATTTTTAAATATTTGAGGTCTGGAGGCATCTCTGTGGCATGCTGCTCTCTTCCGAAACTCATTAGTGAGTCTCTGAATCCTGGCCATTAGTGTGATTAAATGGTCTGCTTTTGATCTCTTTTGAGATTCATTTATGTATTTCTGAAGCCAGGCAGATAAATGAGCTTGTATTATTTGAGTTGGAGGTGGTTTGTGAGCTTTATTCCCACATATCTAACTTCTGGTTGTTTAATTTCTTGGGAAGCTTGGTCCCAACTTGTTGGAGATTGGTCAGAGGTACAGTGGCAATTTGGGGGTATCAGAAAGTCTAAAGGCACCATCAGACTGCTGATGCACTCACCCACAAGTGCAGGCTTACTTTCTGGGCATAACCTAACCGTATTCCCCATGATGAGGATTTTAATTCAAACTTTCTAGGATATAAGGAGCTTTCCTCTTTATTGAACTTAAAGTCAAAGCCAGTTGAGTGAGTTGACTCATTTTTACTCTTAGACTTACATGTTAAAACCTGGAATCTCTTCTCTGGACTTGTTAGATTCTTAAAACCAGAAAGGAAAAGTTTCTGTCATATCTAGGAAAGATAACTATGCCAGGTTATGAATCTATAATTTGAGTCAACCAAGTTTATGGTTGACTCCTTGATTTCCATTCCTTAGTATGTGACCTTGATTAAGTCATCTAACATCTTGAACCCTGTAAACAAAAGATAATTACAATGGCATGATGTAATGAGTGTGAGATTTTTATCAACTTATATATGTATAAGACTGTGTACATAAGACTGTGTATCACAATATATATATACATATATATAAGACTGTGTATGTGAACAGTGTTTCTTTAAAGAGTACTTGCTAATGAAGTCATTAACAGAGACATATTTTGGCATATATATAACATTTCATACCAAGCCTAACATATAGTAGAAGATTGTGAATTTTAGAAACTTTTACTTTCTTTATTGTTGTAGTTATTCGATTTCCTAAAAGGTTTGAGAATGTTTCAGAACCAGTTGGATTTTTGTTTTAAGTTCACTGACTTGCCCATGCATATTTAGAATGCATTCATGGAGTCGATTAAAATTAGAATGGTGCTTAGTAATTTGTGAGCACAAATTTCTGAATGTCTGCTTTGGAGAATGGACAACAGAAAGGACAATGGGATCTTTAGGCAACAAGTCTATTTACTCAACATCCACTGAATAAGCATTATATGTTAGACACTGGGCAATGGCTCAGGAGACAAAGATAAATAAAATATTGTTCTTGGCTCAAGATTTTATAGTCTAGTGACTCTATGGGCATGTTAACAGAAGATTATAATTCTGTGTGAAAAGTGCCATCGTGGAGTCTATGGGATTTAGATTGCAGCAATGGGACTGGCTGGCTTCATGGAAGAAGCTTTTGAGCTGAAATTCAAAGAACAGTCAGGTATTTTTCAGGCAGACAGGCAAGGGGAGGACTTGCCAAGGGAAGAATCCATGCAGAAAGACAGAAGGTATGAAATACTGCCGGAGCTCAGTACTGCTTGGTCATGAAGCATATGTAGGACATAGTGGAGAGAAATGCAGCGAGACGGGTTGACTAAGCCCTTTATGTGCCACAAAGTGTTCAATTTTAATCCTAAAGGTGACAGCCAATGAGAAATGCTGAACAAATAAGTCACATGTACTAATGGGCTCTGGCTGGTTATCTGTAGGACTAATTAGAATCACTGTCACTGTCCTCCTGTTGTTCATCGATTTGCTCGAGCGGTCCAGTAATGTCTCCATCGTGAGACTTTGTTGTTACTGTGTTTGGCATATCGAATACCTCATGGTAGCTTGCCAGGCTCTGCCGTGCAGGCGAGATACTCTTGGTAGCTTGCAGGGCTCTCTGAGAGGGGCAGAGGAATCGAACTCTGGTCGGCCATGTTGGCTGCATGCAAGGCAAACACCCTACCTGCTGTGCTAAAGCTCCAGCCCACTAATTAGCATAAGGGGGTTAGATTAGTTAAGAGGTAATTGCAAGTACCCCCATCAATGCATGTTGCATTTCAGACCTAGGACTGTGGCTGTGAAGAATAGAAAAAGAAAGATATGTGCACAAGGCTATAGAGGTAAGAACCGAGAGAAATTGACTAGAATAAATTATTATTTCCGTTCTGGTGAGGTGAACAGTTCACTTATAGCACTGACCAAAATTTGATGTTTGCATGTGAGTTTTCTTGGGATCTCAGGAGAAATCCAGATCCTGGTTTTGTCTTGAAGTCTAGCGTTGCTCAATTTATATTACTTCCCTAAATATGAGCATAGATTCAGCTCTTAGAGTTAGTTTTTATTAATGAATAGGTGGTGGTATTTCTTAGCTCAGCCTCAGTAAAAGTTATGGTACACCCACACTCTGTGTATTTTAGCTAATAATTTTTTTAAAATCATTTTAAAAAAACAGATACGATAATTCACTCTTTACCTACAAATTCTGGCTTCTTGGTAAATTTTTTTGTTTGGGGGCCACATCTAGAGGTACTCAGGGCTTACTCCTTCTAGCTCAATGGTCCAGGAACATTTCTGGCAGGCTCAGAGTACCATTAAGTGTACCAGGTATTAAACCGGGGGTTGGCCCACATGCAAGAAAATATTCTGTCACTCTGGTCCTTGTGGTTTCTTGGTAAAATAATAATAATAAATAAAGGCCCTCCCGTTGTTCATCGATTTGCTCGAGCAGGCCCAGTAATGTCTCCATTGGAGATTTTGTTGTTACTGTGTTTGGCATATCGAACACATCACGGATGGCTTGCCAGGCTCTGCCGTATGGGCGAGATACTCTCAGTAGCTTGCTGGGCTCTCCGAGAGGGGCGGAGGAATCAAACTCGGGTCGGCCGTGTTGGCTGCGTGCAAGGCAAACGCCCTACCGCTGTGCTATCGCTCCAGCCCAGTTTCTTGGTATAATTTTTAAAATACTATAATCTCAGAAATCTCCTATTTCAATATCATTATGTTCACTATAATCCCCTTCCCCCACTCTTCTATTTCTGTGAGTTTTAACTGGTAATATGAATGAATTTGCCAACCGATACTATGTTGGAAGCATCTCACATTGTTGGTTCCTAGCTCTTTATTCTCTCTTTCTCTCTTTATTCTCTCTCTCTGTCTCTCTATTTCTGTCTCTGTCTCTCTCTCACCCCTCTCCAATGCCCACCATCTATACATCTTTTCTCCTCTTTCTCTTTACTGCCAAAACCTGGGTCTGAACTTCATCATCTCTTGCTTGAGGAAAATTCAAGAAGTAGATGTTGAAACACCTTTTGTCAAATCTAAAATCCACAAAATCTGTTTGTTTGCTTGCTCTCATAATGCAAATCTTATGTTTGTTAATATACAGCATGCAATTTTGTAAATGTGACATAAGCATTTTGCACATATAAGACTGTGTATGTGAACAGTGTTTCTTTAAGGAGTACTTGCTAATGAAGTCATTAACAGAGACATATTTTGGCATATATGTATATGCATGTATAAATGTATATATGTACACATATAGTTGTTTCTATATATATTCAAACTGATCCTTAATGCATGTTAATTTCCATAGTACATGTAATATTTAAATAAAATTTGGTAATACTTTAAATGTCTTGTCATTGAGAATTCATTTTATATTCATTGTAATAGCATTGATCAAAATGAATTCATTTGGTATTCATGTAGATGTCACATGTACTTCCATAGGTGTTTCATTGTAAATTAGCATTTCTCAGAGGACACTTAAAATAAGTGTTACTGAAAGTCCTCATTACACATATTGCTGAGATTAGTACATTAAGGATCATGTACTTACATAGTACTAATGCATTTCTGCCACTTAAAATACTACTTTACCCATTTCTGATATCTAGCAAATATCTAAAGCAATTTTGCGAATTACTGACATCCTAAAGGAAGTGGTACTTTTATGATTAAGCAAGTTTTTCATATTTAAGCCTGATTTTTTTAACTAAAACTCTCTTAGGCACAAAAGAAACTGATTATAAATGAAATTTATATAACAACAAGGGCTCTAAAATGACTTTCATATAGACTGTCACACTAAAAATATAGAACTTTGTCTAATTATGTTTTTGACCAATCACCTAATTAAAAATATCAAGTGAAATGAAAGATTTGTGGTCCAGACTAAGGATTTATCAGAAAAAAATAAAATCCTGGATTTTTGAGTTTGGCTTAACCTCAAAAGCAACAGCAAACACACAGTGAATTAAAGTAATTAGTCTTTGTAATTTATGCTGACCTTACAATTTACCCACTACTCTTTGAGGCAGGAGTTTTGTTGTGTTCAACATGGATGTTGGGAGAAAATAGTAATGGTTCATTTGGGTGACAGTTTTCATCAGAGAAACTCATGAATAAGTAAGAAATGTTGGCTTTTCTCAACTGCCTGAGAATTTTGACAGAGAAAGGAGAAAGGTTTGGGCAAGGGCATCATTTGGTAACAGGTTTGCAGATCAGTTCTAGCTTTGGGTATCTCTGGGGAATCTGTGTTGGTTGATATATCTGCTTTATATTATTTATTTAAAATTTTATTTAGTCACCATGATAAAAGTTATTCATAATTGGATTTTAGGCATTCAGTATTTCAGCACCAATCCCTTTACCAGTGCCATGTACCTATACTGGTGTCCACTTCACTCCACCAATGCCATACTCCCCCTCACCACCTCTCCTACATACACACACACACACACACACACACACACACACAAACACACACACACACACCTCATTTACCTCCAATCAACAAAGGAGATATCTGTCTTCAAGTTGTACTCCCAAAAAGTATGATGTGGGTGACAGTGCAGTGATTTGGGTGAATTCTTTGAGTCTTCCCTGGGTTTAGTTCCCAACAATACATGGTTCCCTGAGCATTAGTGGGTGCAGCCTGAAGGCCTCTGGAACACTGCTGAGTCACCCTGGTATCCCCAGCAGCACAGAGAAACATCGCATTCTTGAACCATTTCTTAGAACCACAAGATCAGTTGGTTGGAAGTCACTGGTGGGATCCCAGCGCCAGCACTACTTTGGAGGCATTTCCCTCCAAAATAGAAGCTTTGAAGGAAAAAGATTTTCTACTACATATATAGTCACAAAATGGTGCCTCTGCTATGGAAAATAATAGGGAATTCTTAAATATATTGAAAATAAAAGTATTGTATGTACATCATTTCTACTTATGGTTTTTATCCAAAAAAATTGAAATCAAGATCTTGAAGAGGAAAATAGCATCCTTAGGTTCATTGAGGCTCTAATCACAATAACAAAGGTGTGGAAACATTATTTATTAAAATTGATGGTTAAAGAAAATGTGCTCATACATATATCTGAATATTTTCAGTCTTGAAAAGGAGAAAGCTTGCAATATTTGACAATATTGATGAAACTTGAGACCATACTAAGCAGGGGGGAAAAAGCCAGTCATAGATGGATAGCTGTTAGTTTTACAATTATGCAATATCTAAAGTCCAGTTCATAAAATCAGAGTGGAATCAGAAGCTGGGGCAAGAAACATGGGGGATTGTTAGTCAAGGATCAATTGCTGCTCACATTTCAGTAGAAGTTTTTGTATACAAGTTTACCTATAGTTAACAATAGAATTGTTAAAAATACTTTAAAGCTTGTTAAGAATGTAAATTTCATGTTGAATTCTAATCACATATGCACTATAACATTGTAGCACTGTCCTCCCCTTGTTCATCAAATTGCTGAGTGGGCAGCAGTACAGTAAGGTCTCCATTGTGAGACTTGTTGTTACTGTTTTTGGCATATCGAATACGCCATGGGGAGCTTGCCAGGCTCTGCCATGTGGGTGGGATACTCTTGATAGCTTGCCAGGCTCTCCTAGAGGGATGGAGGAATCGAACCTGGGTTGGCCTCATGCAAGGCAAATACTCTACCCCCTCTGCTATCTCTCCGCCCCCTAACCACACATTAAAAAAAAGGAATAATAGTGTTTTCCAATAAAATTGGACTGAAACTATTTAGTATAACACAAAGGAGAACTCTATTTCTAGGACAGACCCAATCTTCAACTGTAGGTCTAAAGTTCTTTTAGGTTTTTTCACTTGTGGCTTTACTTTCTTCTCTTCTCTGCATGGACCTTCTGTCTGCTGTCCACACCTGGTACCAAACTGAAGGGTTGTCCCTGAGATGGACTTTCTTTCAGCCATATTGTCAGGAGACAGCAGCACCTTATTTGGTGCTGACTCAGTGGGAGCCAAGTTTCCAGCAGGCTACCAACTCACACCTGCAGAATTTGCAGGCACATCCGTTTTGCAAACACACAAAATGGGTAATTGGGCACACAAATGCCTATTTGCATTGCAATTTGGCATTTGTATACACAGTGATGGATTTTTTTTCATGTGCAAATGTGGGGGATGCAAGTGCAAAATGGATGTCCTCAAGAAGGAGGAGTGCCTTTAAAAACATATATCTTTTTTAGAATCCTGCTAAAATAGAGTAGTGTTTGAAGTAAAGAGGTACACAGATATCTTATCTTTGTTACTCAGAAGTTCTAGTAGCTTACAATTCATTTGCTACTTTTGAAAAAAGGGTTTCATTGTCCTAAGCAGACAGAAAGAATTTAGACTTGTTCTACCATAATAATGGACTTAGCTAAAATATCATGGAGTTGACTAATAAATATTAATACTTTGTCTCTAGTGAAATGCGAGGAATTTCTATATTCTTAGTATGCTTGGCTGTACACTGGTTTTAAGGTACATTTTTAATTTAATATTGCAATTATGAACACACAAACATTTAAAAGCATAGATATAATTTTGAAATTAATCAGAATGGTGTAAAAATAATATAATGACAGCCCTTGTGCAAGGAATGGATGCAGAGTATTCAGATGCTCTATTTGTCTTAACTTATTTTCTGATTTCTTTGTCTGCTCTGTATGCCCTTAGTTCACTGTGGCTTACTCAAATTTCATCAGTCACAGAGAGGCTCAAGAAAGGTAGTTTTAAGCACCCACGGAGGGACCATCGGTAATGGCTTATGACAATGATCCTATTTGCTGGTTATTGATCTGTATCTGCCCATTCTTCCTGGCACTGCCCTTCTGGTCTCTTTTCCTACATCAGACACTGTGAGTTCCTGTGATCTTTTCTGTTACTAAAAACTTGCAGGACTTCCTCTTGGCTTTTCTTTGCATTGGTTGACATCCAGCTCAGTTTTGGTTTCTGTTTTCCTCTGTTTTGGCAGCACCAATGAAGCTGTGTAGAATTTTCTTCTTGACCTATGGTCAAGAGATGGTTCAGACATGGTCAACTCTCAATACATTGATCGAGACTTTCCCCCTGACCTCTTTTTCCTCTGAACATTCTTCCTTGTTTGACCTCAGAAACATTCCTGACTCACAGCATCTCTTGTAATCTGGTCTATACTATCCAACTTTGCTTGTCCCTTTTCATTGTGTGGCCAATATCTCTAATGTAACATATCTAAAACAAGATTTAATGTCCTCCTCTAAGTTTTTTTTTTCCTTCTTGCATTTGACTTGCTGACCTTATCTTTTCTGCTCTCCTATCCTCACTAATGCCTTTCTTTGTTTCTTCCATTGTCATCACAAGGGATATAATGCCTTGTCTTTAGAAATGTCTTTCATGTTTTAAGACTAATTTTTGGTTTGTATCACAGCCACCACCACCCAGTACCCTTTTGACTTGATTTATTCTCTGAGGAATCTCTTTGGTTGAATATTGTTTCAGTAAATGTATCTGAAATTTAGATTTTTTCACAAAAGAGATCCTGTATTACCAGATCAAGTTCTAGCTCCCTATCATAGTCTTGAATGCACATATTCAATAAACAGTGGGAAGTTCTTAGCTAGATTATTCTGGACTTCTCTCATTGATCACCTTGGTCTCCTACTTAACTGCTAATTGATATGTCTTCTTCTCCACGTATTTACCAAAGCTCTAAAATAATCAAGGTTTCCACATAACCCATCACTCCAAATAAATATCATTAAATGATGCCAGGGATGGAAAAGTTTAGCCAGTTCTGAATTCTGTAGCCCAAAGAGCCTTACTCCAGTGGTTCCACATGCACCAAATATATCCTTAAATTATTTTCTCAGGTATTTTATGGCCCTAGAATTTCTTTTAGGATGATCACTCTGCTTTATAATTTTATGTCATCTTCAATATTTAGCACAGTTCTAGTCATAGGGTAAATGCACTTAATACTTCTTGGCGGTATTTGCCTTCACATCTTAGAGGGCTAGAGGTTAGAAGAGAAAAGTGAAGAGTTAGTAATGGTGATAAGTTATGAAGCTCCATTAAATATTCTCTATTTACAATACTACAAGAACACCAGGCTATTATTATTGTTTTATATTTGATATCTGGTTCCTCCCCTTTCCTCCCCCTCCAGAGTAACAAGGGCCTAATAGGCTTCATGTATAAGTGCCTATTTTTATTAAAGACAAGTGTAATCTTTTGTAGACCAAATGTCCCTATCATAAATGCTAACAGAGAAAAATATTAGGACTCATTTATTTATGAACCTGTTAATAATGAGGTGCAGTTATGGAAAAAAAAGCCTTCTCAGCAAAAGCTCCTGAACAAACAATGCACACTGGGGAAAAAGAAGCTAGTTAGCCTTCTTGACTTAGATAAAGCTATGTAGAAATGACAAGTGCCAGTAATTAGCGGAGCCTCTTCAACAAGATAACCCTATACATCTTTGTCTATTTCAATCACCAAAGACTCCGATTCAGTATAAAATTAAGCCTTGGATGCCATCAATTTCTGTTAGCCTCTTTATATTGTTCTGTGTTCATGCCTATGTGATAGATAGATTTTGTCATTTTATTAAATGGTGACATCTCCAAAGACACATGACCTAAAAATCTGTTTGCTCCTTTGCAAAGTATTTTTAATCATCTTATGGTATGTTTCACAACTGGGGAACTCCATTTATTCTCACATCCCGGTATGAACTTCTAGACTTTAAGAACTTGCTTAAGATGCTTTGCATTTGTGTTAGAGCTGCTTACCCTAAATTCACAGTCCTCAAATATTCTAGTCAGGATATTGGTCAAGGTCTATATTCTAGACCCGGCTGCTTATTTTATTCACATATCTATTTTTAAAAACTGTGATTTGAGACATCTTTTCCTTCTATATTTATTTCCTTCCTCCCACTCAGTAACTATATTTGCTATGTTTAGCTGTGTAAACATAGTAACTATGTTGAAATATGTTAAAGTCTCCTGATCACCTACAATCTCAAATTAGTTTTAATCTGGGCTATTTAATCTGGAAATTTGCTGTTTAACATTCTTTGCTGCCCATAGTCCTTTTGTTAATTTATTCATTCATTATTGCAAGGAATGGAAATAGAAGTTATCATAAAAATTGGGATATAATTGGAAATTATAAGAAAGCAGTTTAACTTCAGGGTCCAGGTTTATCTAGAGTAGTATGGGGAAGACTTGTGATGAAGTCGGTAGATGAAGCTGTCCAGTCAGCTAGCAGCCCAGTCAGTGTGCATTCATGTATGAGGCAGCCCTAGACCCAGGGGGATGTAGGAACATGACTCAGAACAAAATATGCAGACTTGTCTTATATCCTCTGCTCTAAATTCCCCAATTCTTTCACTAACTTCCTTACAAATTTTATTTTATTAAAATATTTCCTGTGTGCATTTACTCTTATTATCATCCTAGAAATCTCATTTATACTTTATTAATCTTCTCTCATCCCTCCCTCCTCCCCCCCTCCCCGCATAGTGCAGCCAAAATTTAGCTTCTATAAACTCTCTTTCAGCTGAATTACTGATTGCAGAAGGTCCCTGGGAAACACTACCAGTTATCATTTGAATAGGTATTTGCACAATATTTTAAGCACACATTACTTGGCCAACAGAGTAAAAGAGTAACAAGTAAGTGACATAAAATGTGTTTAGGTGGTGTTTAAAGTGTGTAGTTGCCTTGTAGTAAATGCTGAAGGAGGCTGTGAGACAGGAGCTGTTTATCCAGAGAACTGTTAAGCATCTTTATTTTCTTCCTATGATTGTTTCCCATAACATGTCTCTAGTCAATGAGTTAGGTAGATAGAAAATACTTTTAAGTAAAACTTACTGTGATCTTTAAGTGTGTGTGTGTGTGTGTGTGTGTGTGTGTGTGATTGTAGCTGAAGAAAGAGAGAAAAAAGAAAGGCAGAAAAAAATAAAAAGCAGGTGAGGGTGGGAGACTTTCATAGCTCAGAGTCAAAGAATACCCACTGCACAGCTATGTGGGGCTAAAGGAGAGCAGATTTCCTAAAGAACGGCATGAGAGTATATTCTGCTTCCAAGAATCTCGAACTCTGATATTGGAATTATAAATCAGCCACCAAAAGCTATTTCAACCAAAATAAAAGTTGAGTTAAATTTTATTTGAGGTCTCTATTAAACAAAGAACTGTACAATATGGGCAATATGCATATTGGTTAGAGGAGATGGTATCTAATAACTAACCACTGTCCCCAGATAGTAAAATTTCAGAGTGCAATCCTCTAAGTCATTCCTTTTTATTCAGGTCTGACATCCTCACTCACAGATTTTTCGATGAAGACTTCTTCTAAGGCTTGGCCAGACTCTGATGTCACTGCCCTCCCAGTCTGCCTCCATTGTCTTTTCCTCAACAAATTCCCTTCTCTGAACTTTGACTTCCTTCTCCTTACCCTCCCAACTTTTCAATGTGTTCTCAGTATTCCTTTCCAGGTAAAAAAAGAAAGGAAGGGGGAGAAAGACTCATGTGGTTTAATTTTCATTATTTTTAGATGTTAAGTTTTAGATTAGCACACTATGTCTTAAACCACTGTATTAGAATGCTGCTTGACTCACTTCCAAATTGAAGACCTTTTAAAAAAATTGAAGCAGTCCAATAATTTTAAATCACTCTACACTGTGCATTGCAATTTAAAATTATTGGAGTGCTTCAAATTTTTATAAGCCCTTGAATTTGGAAGTGATCAAGGTTCTAGGCATACTCAGTGTAGAGCAATTTAAAATTATAAGAGCTGTCAAATTTTTATATAAGCACTTCAGTTAGAAAAGGGATTTGGGTTCTGGGCATGTGCAGAAAAGAGCCATTTAAATTATTAAAAGTACTTCAAAAAATTTTCCCCAAGCACCTGATTTTGGAACAGTTTTGGTTTGTGCAGTCTAAAGTGACAACTTCCTCAGAGAGCGTCTGTGTAAAGAGACTTTCAATCTTTCAAATAGGGTCAGGTCTATGGGGATATGAAGAAGGCAGCTGATTTTCTGGGGTGATCTGGAGGGCACCCGGAGAATATATTTGCCCAAGCATCAGATTGGCCTCTTGTTACTCTTAAAATTTTGTGTGGGTGTTGGAGGAGGGTAGAGGCATTTCTAGGAAGCTCCTGTTACAAAGTTGATTGCTCCTATATAATCACCAGTACATTAGTGGCATTAATGCATCAGTGAAGATTGTGGTGCTTGGGGACTAAAGACTCACAGGTAATTTGGTAGTGAGGGAGTGAGGTAGGGTGTCTAAAATAAGCCATACCTCCTGGGGTGATAGGCATGGGCTTCTCTAGTTCCATAAAGCTACTTGGTTTTGAAGCAGATGGCTGAGAGTATTCCAAGGGGTCTCAGTGGGAGAGGGGCAGGAACATCAAAGTGAAGTTCTGTGTCTAGGTTTTTGAGTGTCAATTCCCCTCCCCTTTAAAAAAATAGTCATTAAAATGGCAGATTATCTGATACTTCTTTTAGTATTCATTTGCATTTTGATTTGTCCGTGATATCAATTTTCTCTTTTCTGAGAAGTAAAATATTGTTGACCATCGTAAGGGTAAAATGAAAGGAAGGTAGAAATAGTTTCAGCTATAAGGTTGATTTCCTTATTTTATCTTTTGGTCAAGAGTTTCAGTGATATGAAAGAAACAGAAGTGGAGGTGAAGCAAAATTGAGCAAAGTAAAACTCATGTCACCCTCTCAGAGGCTTATCTGTGTCAAGGAAAAAAGAAAATACAAATGATGAAAAATTTAATATTTTACAATGCAATTTGTATCAGTTGCTCATCTTAGAAGACTTAGGGGACTCTGCACTAGGCTGTTTTCACTCAGACCCAGCCCTGGCAGTCGACCTCCACTACCTAACTGATGCCATGCTCCAGGCTGCTTTCCAGACTGGGCAGCTGTAAGTCAGCCGTGCAGTGGCCATGTGACATATAATAAGACACTTCCTACTCATTTCCCATAATTACCACGCCATGTTTGATGGAGTTCAGAAAGTAGGCAACAAATCATAGAGAGAAATATATATATTACTTGATCACTTGATATCCCATTACTCTTCGATCTGCTTGAAGGGAGCCAACAACGTTTCCATTCATCCCTGTTGCGTGCTAGTGTAGCCCAACGCCATCTGCTCATTCTAGGAACATGAACAGCTTCAAACCGATTGTTCAGGGTCTTTACGAAGAAGTCTGACCATCTCATAGGTGGGTGGCCACGCGATCTTTTGACATCCTATGGAATCCAGTTGGTAATGGCTCTAGTCCAGTGGTTGCATTACGTGTCGAGGCTATCTGATTTTCTACATCTTGGCAAATGAGACAGCATCCCCAATTCTTGATCGTCGATGGAGGTTGTAACTCTGGATGCTTTCTCTCACTTCAGTGAAGTGTGATACTCCAAGCGTAGCTCTTTCGATTCCTCTTTGGGAGACCCAAATAGAGTTCTCATCCTGTTTGCGCAGGGCCTAGGTCTGTGAGGCATATGTTAATGCAGGAAGAACAGTGGAATCGAAGAGATGTGCCCGTAGCTAGAGATTCTTTGTCCTCTTAGTTATTTCTTTATTGCTCTTGAAGGCATTCCAAGTCACTCTCTTCCTCCTGCGCAACACAGGTGCCAGGTCATTCGTCATATTGCCTTCTAGACCTAGGTACACATAACTGTTGCATTCAGAGATGGTCATTCCATTAAGAGTGAATGGAACATCAGGAACAAGACCATTTCATTTTCATTTTTCATTTCATCATCCTGTTATTCGTCGATTGCCTCGAGCAGGCCCCGGTAACGTCTCTTTCATCCTAGCCCTGAGATTATATTCAAGGCTCTTTAGGAAAATGAGACCCATCATTGTTATTGGTATTTGGCATATTTGGTATGCCACGGGGAGTTTGCCAGACTCTGCCCTGTGGGCAGGCTACATTCGATAGCCTGCAAGTTTGTCCAAAGTAGGAATGAGATAATAAGATGTCATAAAAAGATGTCCTGATAAGATGTCGTGCGGCCTCGCGGTTCTGGGAGCTGAATTTTATAGTCTCTGAGTCTTGGCCGTTGATGGGATTACACGGTGCCAGGGGGCCAGGTGGTGGGTGTGACCCCCGCCTACTGGAATTTGGAACAAGACCATTTCTCATAAACATTGTCTTTGTGAGATTCAGCTGGAGTTCGACCTTTCCACGCTCATGGTCGAAGTCGGCCAGCATCTGTGCCACTTGGCTGATGTTTGGTGTTATTAGAATGGTGTCATCAGCGAAGCAGAGGTGGTGTAGTTGCCTACCATCTATCTTTACTTCCATTCCTTCCCATTCCAGTTGTCGCATGAAGTTCTCAAGGGTGGTACTGAAGAGTTTCAGTGAAATGGTATCACTCTGCCACCTTGGGCAGAGCCTGTTAAGATCCCCATGGCATATTCAATATACCAAAACCAATAACTCTAACAGGTCTCATTCCCTTGATCCTTGAAGATCCTCCAATTGTTGAGAAAGGCGAGTAAGGAGAGGCTGCTAAAATCTAAGGGCTGGGACCAATAGAGACGTTACTGGTGCCCGCTTGAGTAAATCGACAAGCAACTGGATGACAGTGATATACAGTGATACAGAAGATTTAGGTGACTATTTCTGATATTTACTTTTATAAGATAAGTTATGAATATGTTGCTGTATGTGACTGTGTCAGTCAGGAACTATTTGTGGGGCCTCAAATTTCTTAAAGGAAAAATGACTTTATTTCTGTTTTGTTGTTGAACCACACCTGGCAGTGCTCTTGGGCTATTTCTGGATCTGTGGTCAAGTGTCACTCCAGAACAATATGTGGTATTGGTATCAATCAGGGTTGGTTATGAGCAAGAAAATTGCCTTAATACTGTACTCTCTGTCTCCCAAAAGACTTTAGTTCAGAAAACATGAATACTTTTCAAAGCCCTAATTTTTCTGAACTTCATCAGATCTGTGTTGATTTTATTTGAAAGTTGAAACTTTTTTATAGAGTTGAAGCATTTAATTTCTCTAATGTCTCCAACTCCTTAGGCCCAAGGTGGAGCTTCCCAGGGTCCCATGCCTCTATTATTTTCTCTCCCTGGCACACATGGCCTTGGTAATGAATATCAGACACCTTTCACAGAACCCAGATGCCCTGAGCCTTTCTCTATGTGCCAGCTAGCAAAAAGGGTCCTTTTACTCTTTTACAGGGAACAGAGGGTCTCAGCAAGTTTTTGAAAAATGAAGTGTACTTCACTTGGTCAATTCTATGTACCTTCTTAAAGAGTAGGATGAGGGTAGCTTCCTCCTGTGCCTTTGTCAGAAGGAAGCACACTCATCTGGAGACCTGGGCAAACTCCAGTGTAGAAGTCGGCAGCCACTCTGTGTCTCAGCTGCTGTGGCCACAGAATGGTGTCAGGGCTCGCCGGTTGTCAGTTTTCTGATGTTGACATGAGATACCTTCTCAGAATTTGGTAGTGCAAGGACAACATCCTGTGTCTTTCAGGGCAGATGAGTTAGAAGTTAAAATGTCATTCCATCACATTAATCCAAAAGTTAACACATTAATAAATATATTAATTAATTAAGTCACCATCTGTTTGTTGACTATGAGTCATTGTGTTAGGTACTAAAAGATACAGAGATAAATGGGAAATAATCATTCTCAAGGAATAATTTGTCCACATGTATAAATGACTAGAATATAATATACTAGAGGATACTGAAATATATTTTTAGAGTTATGAACATGATAATGTATATAATACATGTTCCACATGATTTTTTATAGTGGACCTAACTCTATAATATTCTCAGTTTTCTATACTCTGGTGTGTGCTATATTTGCTCAATACATAAACACAAATTAAGTGTGGATAATCTAAAGATTACAACCAAATATTGGCTCAAAATTCTTAAAATTGGAGCAGGTGAAAATAATCTGAAAAGCTCATAACGTACCCCAGAATCTCATTCCCGGAGATTCCCTGTGTCCCTAATTTTTAAAACAGAAAATCAGCTTTAACAGCTTTTTTTAAAACTTTATTATTTTTATTTTATTGAATTATCATAAGATACAGTTACAAAGCTTTCATGTTCGAGATTAGCTGTACAATGATTGAATACCCATTCCTCCACCAGTGCACACTCTCCACTACCAGTGTCCCCTGTACATTCCCCCGACCCCCATCCCAGTCATCACCCTGCCTCCATGGCAGGAAATTTCCCAAATACTCCCTCTCTACTTTTGGGCATTATGTTTTGCTCAAATTTTTCCATCACTATTGAAGCCTGCCTGCCAGGGGCAGATACTAGATTGTTTATTGTCCATTGCTCATTTTGAATATCATGGATGCTGTGGCCATGCACTTCTGGAATCCTAGGTTGTAAATGGTTGGGTTCCAAAGACATTTCTATAGGGCACTAATCCATTCTGGGATTCAATTAGGTGTCTCTGGACCAGGGCTGTTGGTGCACTAAGATGGCATGTGGGGGTGACAGCCAGGCCAACAAATAGGGGGGAACTGGGGAGGGACAGCCCAGCACCTCTGCCACCATGTGGCATGGAGATATATTCCTGGAACCCACATACCTGGGCCTTGCTTGTGGAAGCTCTTGGTCACCAGGATTCCATCTGGAGTAAGCGGGGAGACTGCACCTGCTCCATCTGGGGTGCCCCAGTGAAATTGGCTTGGTATGGGGCCCAGAGAGATCTCCAGCTCTGTGGTGTCTTCTGGGACTTGCTGCTGTGTCTCTGGACCAGGACTGTTAGTGTGCTAGGATGGTGTGCAGAGGCACATTATAAAACTCCCAACTTTGAGAATGATCTGGGACAACAGGGATGGCCTGCACTTGGAGAGTAAGCTGAGGCTGTTTGAAGAAGAGGGAATGTGAGAAACTAAAGTGTAGGTATCATTTACATAGGTTTGATGGAGGATAGGAGGGAACAAGATGGGCAGACAGTAGATGAAAGGAAATACAGAGTTTATTCTGGAAGAGTCAAAGCTCCAGAAACTTCTTTCTGAGAGAGAAGGGGCTGAAATGATAAGCTGGAGTCAGATGTAAAGAACTGAACTGCTACTCAAAGAAACTTAAGTATTTCCTATGGATGCCTCACGAACATTTTTGGTTTGGAAGTCAGCAAATGCCATGATCAGATCCTTGCTTTAGGAAAACAGCCATGTCTTGTAAAGAACAAACTAGAGACAGGGAAAACTGGAGGAAATGAAAACAAAAGTGATTTGAAAGGTCTGTTGTCCAATAGACCAGATTTGGAGGAGAGCAGAATGAGGGAAGGGAACAATAAATCTGTGCTAGACCAATTTGGATTGGAGTTTATAGTGGAGAGTGGGTTTAGGAGATATTTATGAGATAGTCTTGAATAGATCCATTGGATAACTATATACTGAGATGAAGATCAGTTTGTAGTTAGAGACCACCCAGAGGTAATGCAAAGGCAAGCACAGATTCTGAAAGAGGCAGTGGTACAGTCAGGCCCCATTGAGAAAGGTTTCAGGAACATGTGACAATAAAACTGGCTCAGAATACAGGAGAAGGATTCAGCCTTGTAGTACAAAAAAGTCGTGACCAAGAGCCTACTCTGTCTCATTGTACAGTCTTTGTTTTGATTCTCCTTTTATCAATGTCACTTAAAACAAGTCCACATTTTTCTTAGTAGCATGCATCAGATGATATTTCTGATCACCATGTTACTCAGGGCTTCTAGAAGAAGGCCATTTGTAGCTCTTACACCTTTTTCAAAAATGAAAGTTTTGAATAAAAGCCAGTCATAGAATTAAGTCAGGGCAAAGTGGTGTCAGAGGTGAAATTCAAAAGACAATACGTAATAATTGGTTTTAAAACAGGAGCCGGATGAATCATAAGGTCAGACATATGAAAGGAAAAAGCTTTCTCAAGAAGGCTTTGGGGCCAAAGGTGCCAGGGTTGTTAGAAAACAAAGTGGCAACGATTGTGGTAGAGCCTCCAAGTAAACCTGCTTGGTGAATTCACTTACCAATGTGCTTCAAAACACTCAGGAGAAGGCTGGCCTCTTCCAACTTTTTCAAGAATGCACAAGAAGTCATTCCCTCTTTGTCATCACTGTGATTTCCTCCAATAAACCCACTTATCAGGGAGAATAAAGTCACACTGTTCAAGTGTCTGCTGAAATCCAGTAGTCATGAAAGGGAATACCTGGGATAACTGAGCATGGGGTCTGAGACATTAATATTTAGAGTTGAAAGAAAGATGAAATACTCTCTAACACCCTAAGTTAAGTTGCAAAATAACTTGCTCAGCATCAGTTGGCTAAGCACCAGTGTGGTGGTGGGGTAGAGATGGGAAAAGTCGGCAGTAGCATTGTAAACGCCTGACTCCTGGCCAGACTGGGGCATGCTCACCACACCCAAAAGGCAGCTAGCACTGCCCCAGAACCCCCTACCAGAATGAACGTAGGAACTCTTCCATTCAGAACTCTCTGTGATCTTTGACACTTGGGTCTACTCGCCACCTGCTACTTTGACTACTTGTTTCTTTGCTCTGAAATCCAAAGTTTCATCCAGCCTTTTCGAGTTGGGGTGCAAGAGATTGAAGAGAGTTGTTTCTCTATGAGGAACATGTGTAAATGCCTTGTCGCAGGTTGCTTCTAGTTCTGAATCTACGGAATTGTCCTTATTTATTTCCCTTTATTATCTAAGTGGGGTTAGAAAGAATTGTTTTGAAAGAATTTTTCTTGAAGAGTTTTGCATGAACACTATGTCTTAGGGGTTTCATTTCTCACACCTTCCATCTTCTGATCACTGCATTGCATCAACACATACTACCTGTCCAGCCACACCTGACCCTGGATGATGGCATCAGAGTGTAGCCTAACCTTAAGCTGCCCCATTTATTTTTTCAGAGATTTTCAACTGGAACCTGCTGATTTCCTTATCTGGCTCTGAAAGGCCACCAAAAGTGGGTTTGGGTGATCTAACAGTTTTTGAGAACATAGCTCAAAGTGCTTGCTTCATCAATATTTAGCAGTGCAACTGCGGGTTTATCTCCTCTGTGTCTCAGTTTCCACAGTTGTAAAGTGGGTATAATCAGAAAGAAAAAATATTTTAAAAATATAGATGAATGACATAATAAATATGAAACCATTAGGTTGCCAACTAAACTAAGTTAGCACATGTTATGATCATAGAATAGTGCTAATATCTATTCAAGAACTTTGTATTGTTGATATTAATAGTGACAATACCACGTCTTTATGGTACTTCCAATATGGTCTATGAGAAAAACCAGCAAAGGAAATGGGCTTGCCAAGAGTCATGGGTAATACTCAGACATGAACAAAAAAGTACAGGCAAAACATGATGTACTACTCAAGTAAGAGAGAAATATAAAGCTAGAGAGAATAAACGTTTGGAATTTGACACCTTTCCAGACCACAATTTTATTACGTCTTGATGACCAAATATAATTCTCCCTCTTGAGTGCTCTGAGATCCTCCTTTAACAAGACTATTTCTTTGAGATTCTCTGAATCAGGATTTATTCACGCGGTCAAAGGATTATTAAATAAGAGCAAAGTTAAGTCAAGCAAGGATGAGAGATGGACAGACACCTGTTTTCTGTATCTTTGACCTTCCTCAGAACAACTTCCTGGCACTGAGCTCTCTCCATGGTCAGTTGTATTTCCAAGTCTCAATTTTGATAGTTCTCTTTGAATATGAAAGTCCAGATCTTTTGATAGCAAGAGCTGCCCTGGCCATCAGGGTGAGTGTCATGAGTGGTAAGACAAAAGCTTTATCTCCTCTCTGCAGGAAAAAATTTTACTTCCTCCGGAGAAAACAAAAGTCTTGTTCAACTTTTTATCCTTAGTACTTACCCAATTCAGTGGAAGGACCTGAAGAAAACTGACCTTGTGATATATAAAGGACAGAGCTGACAATAAAGACAGGAAGTCACAGGAGAAAGGGGTAGTTCTGGCTCTGGAGAATACTAGTGGGAACTCTGTTGTATAGTGCTACTATGCCTGTGCCTCATGGATCACATTTCAAAGTGCAATTCTTGTCTTTTTCTCTTCTTGGAGCCCCTTATACGAAAGATCTTTTCAACTATCTCCCCTGCCCTGCTCTAATTTTATACTCCTTAAACCTCCTTCACTCTTCCGGTTATTTGTTATTTAAAAAAAATCCAAAATACTCACAGAGCCAGTGATTTCAGTATCATGGTTTTCATATACTGGGTCCCATAAACCTCAGTACTACATTGTCCTCTACTATCCCTGTTCCCCAGTGACACAGGATGGGCCCCTGGCACTGCAGGAGGTCCCTGGCATGGCAGCTTTGCATCCCTGGGCCCCCACCATTAAACCATCAGCCCAGCTGGTCTAATATCACTGAGTGCTCATTGAGTCTCATGAGCACTTAAAAATATTACAAAATATTCTCCTCAAAAATATTACAAAATAATCATGGTGGGAAAATACGTATGTGTATTCATATTGTAGTTTAGGTGATAGGGTCACACAATAGTATTCAAATTTCTGACACTGATGTAAAAATATATTGCTCACCGCTGTCATCATTTACTTTTATTTATTTTTAAATTAACAGATTGCATTTTGGATTTTATCACTAGTTGAGGTTTTACTCTGATCTCCATAGTGCCTGGGGGCCTTCTTACATTTTAATGAATATAGATTCACTTTATTATACTTACCTTCTTACACTGCCCAGGAGTGGGGACAAAATCTCAGCTGACATATTATACTTCATCTTCTGCACTTTTCAAAGGCATGGTCTCTAAATACTTATCCCAGTACCAGAAAGACCCCACCAAGTGAGAGACAGAGACAGAGGTCACTGCCATCCCCAGAGGCCTGGCTGCCAACACCCTGCCCCATGATTCTCACTGGGGATCAAACTCCATACCTCAAACTTCATTTCCAAGAGGTTTGCTTTCTTTCTTTTTATTTTGAATCTAGAAATTGTACCCAGGTTCTCGTATAGGCACATGGTTTAACACTGAGCTACCCCACTAGTCCCCCAGGTTGTTTTCTCATAGAAACCCATAAACTCCAGTGCCAAATTCCTCAAAATGATCTGCACAACCACAATAAGTGCCGCTCTTCTGGACAGGGAGTGACAGAGCCGCCTTTGGAAAAGCTTTTTACTGTTGCTTTGCATCTCTTCTGATCAGGAAAATGGAAGTGCTTTTTTAACACCGGCCCTTATTTTAGTACTTAGAAATTGCATGCAGCCCAAGGGAAGAAACAAATGAGCATGTTTTTCTAACGTGGTTCCCAGTCTCCAGACTTTTGTGCTCACCCCTCCATCCTTTGTACAGGGCTCACGTCCTGCACCAGGCATAGATGTGGAGCTCCAGCTTGAGAGGAAAGGGACCTTTCCAAAGTGGCTTTCTTGCATGAAGAATGAGTGGCCCAGCGCCTGTTCCTACCCCTTGTGACAAGCTTCACACAGAGACACATGCAGTCAGTCGCCAGCCAGCCAGCTCCTTTCCTCTTTCACTGAAACTTCCCTTCTTGATGATTTTCACTTCAGACACTGCTTTCCCTAAACCTTTCCTTGACTAGAATCATGCTAATGTTGACAGTTCTTCCCCCGCCCCCACCCCCTTTGTTATATCCCTGCAACCCAGAGAGAATGTGAGGTGAGCTTGTCGGAGGAGATGAAAGATGGCAAGAAATGGGTGTTTGGGGACCAGTTCTTTGGTGACATCGACTCTGCAAACCTTTTTTCCCTCTCAGTACCTCACTCCCTCTCTCGCCTTCTCCCTCTCCCTCACTCCCCCTGCCTGCTCTCCCTCTCATTCTCTCTGAAATGGTGTGTGCCTCCAGTAATTTACATAATACTCTTCTGACACCTTTACTTTAGTCATCAATCACAGTACCTTCTCTCAGTCTATCTTTTGTCTGAGCATGTCTCTTCTTTATCAGGCCATGCACAAAAGATTAATTTCACAGTTTTTCTCCCTTCTTTCTTTCCTTGCAAGATACAAAGCTCACGAAATGACAGAAGCAAGATAATGAAAACAACAATGCAAGCAATTTTTTTTTGTTCTTGCAGGTTGGATCTCAAGATACTTTTTCTAACCTCATTGTGTGCCATCTGTCTTAGAAAAGGTCTGCTCTGTGTTTTTTTTAATACCTTTCTGATGCTGCTCAGTAGACTACCTTGCGGAGGGGGGAGTGGGGAGATTACATATTTAAATCAGGTCAGAGGCTTTGATTTTCAAAATCTTTGGAACAATTAAAGCAAGGGGCCCATCTCTAATGGAGGCATGGGCTACTGCACAATGCCCACGCCCCAATTAATATTAATGAGATCTTATGCATAGCCAATTTATGACATTTGATTGACTCACCCAACCACCCTTCAACCTGTCTTATAAAGTGAAATATATGGCAAAGAGGACCTTATTTGCATATGCATATGTTCTTAATATTAATTAGGCTAATGGATCTAAGGACTTGAAGATAATTTGGGCATTATAAAGGGGGAAAAAAATCTGCCACCCCCAAAACAGAGAAGTGTTCCATGTCCTGTCTATGCACTTGAACAAAAGAAGTTAAACTGGAAGATAACATTAACTTGTGCAGTATTTCCTCCTTTTCCGGTGTTCCACAGAATTCGTGGTTTTTAAAAATATGAATATTTACCAGTAATTTGTATTACTTATATTATCTACTTTTAAATTGGGAGTTGCTAGATCAATGATAAAATAACATAGGCTAAATAACATGACTATCTGGTCATCTAGTTCAGCTGCACACCAGAGGTCACAGGTCAGATCTCTCCTGGCAAGGGGGGAAATGATGTGGCTTCAGCAGGACACAGTGCCATTGTCTCACAGAGATGGAACATTGTGGATATAGGGCCAGGGTTTATGGCAGATGGAAGGAAGCATTTCCAAGAACGTTTGCTTTAGCAGGGTCACTAATGGAATTTATCCCTGTACTGGAGTGGCTGGGATGAAAACCTTTGATGTAGCCTAATTACCCCCAGAAAAGAAAGTCAAAAAAACTTCATGGGTTTTTATTGTGGGGATGGCGTAACATACCCCTGATTTTTTCCTTTCATTTATTCTTTAAAGTCCCAACTGTGATAGTCTTTAATAATACAAGGAAAACTCCTTCAATATCACACCCTCTATATAATAAAGGGCATTCAAACCAGGTAACTGGCAGACCTCAAACAGCAGAATTTGTATGTGCTTGTTTTAGTGCATTCTTATTAACACCTGGTTATAAACATTGACAGTGACTATTACTTAAGTGTTTGTTCTGTACCAACTAGTTTAGAAAATTCCATGCTCTATTTTGTGCCAGCTCTGTCCAGATATCTATACTCCAGTAAATTTAACTCTTTATTGATTATGGGACATGTCCAAGGTCACACTTCTGGGACTGGTAAGACAGGGATTCACACCAAGTGACCCTGTAACTCTGAACTATAATTCTTTCCTCTGGTTTTTAACAGTATGAAGGAATTAAGAGTGTGGTAGACTGTAAGTATTTTAGTCTCGAGTCTATAAAATTAGCAATAGGCACTGGAGGAAGACAGGAGCACTCCATTTTAATTTTAAGATAACCAATGGTTTGGTTGACTCCTTAATGTAAATATGCTCTGTGAAGTAAATTTGAAGGAGTTAAAAAATAATAAAAATGCTTCAAGTAAAATTACTCCTTAATTTACTTCTTCAAGTAAATACAAAAGTAGAAATGATTGTTTGTTGCCACAGAAGCTGAAAATGTGAATGAAAGAAATAAACATGATGAACAGGTAGGCCAATTAAGTGATCTGGAACTAAGACTATTTATTTACATTTAATATCTATGAATAAAACATCTTATAGGACTCAATGCCAGGAGTGGGGCAGGTGAGAGCCCTCCCCACACCAAGGGACTCAGCCCCAGCAGATGACCTCCACTGCCCATCCACTGTCATGCTCCAGGCCAATTTCTGGACGCTCAGAGCAAGCCTCATGCAAGAATGAAGTCCCATGGAAGCCAGATAATGAAGAAATTTGTGACCTTGGACTCTGGACTCAACGGAACCTGGAACAGAGATCATCTGCTTGCTTCCCCCAGTCTCTGGTGACTCAGGGATCACACCCATAAGCCACACTCTGTTGGCACCAGATAATCTCCTCATCAGACACCCTCCAGAAATCACGGATGCTCCTCCCAGACAGGAGAATAAAAGAAGATTCCCATAACCATGCCACCAGACTCCGAGCCAGGCTGTGGGGCAGGTGAGAGCCCACCCCACCCCAAGGGACCCAACCCCTATCAGCTGACCTCCACTGCCAAACCACTGCCACGCTCCAGGATGCAGACACATTATAAGATACTTCCTACCCATTTTTGCCTCTTGGAGAGCCCGGCAAGCTACCAAGAGTATCCCATCCGCATATTCGATATGCCAAATACAGTAGCAACAATAGGTCTCATTCCCCTGACCCTGAAATAGTCTCCAATCATTGGGAAAAGGTGAGTAAGAAGAGGCTGCTAAAATCTTAGGGCTTGGAGGAATAGAGACATTAGTGGTGCCTGCTCGAGTAATTTGACAACCAATGGAATGACAGTGATACAGTGATACAGTGATAAAATAAAGTTTTATTGGACAGAGATTTTCCAAAACTTTAAGAATGGTTGCACAATGGATAGAGGAGGGGCAGACAGAGATGGGACCTGGATGTAACTAATGCTAAAGGCAAATTAAGGTGGCAGTGTTGGAACAAGACATGGATTCTTCTATTAACTCCCATCCCTCCTCGTGACTGGATACAGTTGAGTGTTCAAACGCTGTTGGGCACTTTCCCTCCGGTAAAATTCCTAAGGAGTTTTTATCAGCTTTCACACTCTTTTTCTAACTCTCTAGTCTAACTAAACAGTGGCATAGCATTTCACATAAACATGCATTTTAAGAACAGGAAGAGAGAAATGGTACTGAAGCACCTTTATACCAGAGATCCCAAGTATTCATTTTGCATTTTCAGTTCCACTGAGTTCCAGTGTGGTGAGGTCTTCTCATTCATAGCCATTTATTATGCCAGTTATTAAATTTTTTAAAAAAATCTGTGCTGCTGAGGCTGCTTTGATAACATTGTAAAGATGTGACAGGTAGTGAAAGCATGTGTAATCGAAGCAGTTGTGAAGCTGATAGGCTTTATACTTTTCTTACATTAAATATATATGTTCACTAAAGAAGAGCTTGTTTTCAGAGAGACAATGAGAGAAGGAGGGAAGGGATGAAATATATGCCTGATGCCTGTTATTTTCATCCACATTGAGACTGGAGAGAATCTAGTAGAGTGGTAGACTTTAGAATTCACTTCTTGAATTATAGCCTGTGCTCCACCCTTACTGAGATGGAGGGCCTTGAGCATCTCTCTTAATATACCTGCACCTCAGTTGTTCTTTCAGCAGTAGAGGTGCAGTAAGAGCACATGCCTTATTCTGAGTCAATGTGACATTTAAGTAAAAGGTTCTTGGAACATAGTAGTAAGCGCTCAATGTATCATCGCAACTAGGTTTGTTCCATCAAATTCATCTACCAAATAGCTTACCTTCTCTAAGCAGTTTTGGAATCCATTTAAGTATATTCTTTTTCAGTTAATCTGGAGCGATAGCACAGCGGTAGGGCGTTTGCCTTGCACGCAGCCAACATGGCCGACCCGAGTTCGATTCCTCTGCCCCTCTCGGAGAGCCCAGCAAACTACCGAGAGTATCTCGCCCGCATGGCAGAGCCCGGCAAGCTCCCGGTGATGTATTCGATATGCCAAACACAGTAACAACAAAATCTCCAATGGAGACGTTACTGGGCTCGCTTGAGCAAATCAATGATCAATGGGAGGGCCTTTACCTTTACCTTTACCAGTTAATCTGAATTACTTGGCTGTGATCAATTAATCACAGATGAATTACTTCAATCGGTTTGAGGCTCTTCATGTTCCTAGATCGAGCAGATGCCATTGGGCTACACTAGCACACGACAGTGATGAATGGAGACATTACTGGCACCACTTGAGCAAACTTATGAGTAATGGGATGCCAAGCAATCAAGTGATCAAGTGATCATGAATTATTTGTTGCCAATCATCTTACTAGCTGCAAAGGATGAGCAGCACAAAAGTTAATGCTTCCTCACAGTGCTTATGGTATACCAATAGAGAGTGTTTAAGAATGGAATATAATAGAGTATGGGCCTTACAAGTAAAGATTTCTGAGTCATGGGTGAGGTCGTGTTTATCAAAAATGAGCAATTGTGGGAGGAGCTTTCTCTCATGCTACTGCTGTACTTAGAATTCTGCGACAATTCTGTTGCCTTTCTCTTTCCTCTCCCTTTTCTAACCCTTTGTATAGCATCATCAAGGTGTTCTGCTGTTCAACTTAATCCTGGAACTATCGGTCTGGGGATAGTGTCACATTCTGTACGTCATAAGAATGGAATACAATAGAGTATGACTTGGTCATATGAGATTCTACCACTTTACATGCCAACAGCAAGTCGGTAACTTTGGGCTGCTATTGGTTCTTCTGACTGGCTATCAGAACCTCCTCCTGAGGTCTAACTACTGTGTTAAAGTAGCTAACAGAACCCTGGAAAATAATTTGTAATTGTTTCTTGGTTTGATAGAGATGAAGATCCAGGTAGAAAAGTTGCTCGTGGGAGGGTGTGTTGGAAAGGATACAGAGTTTCCATGCCATGTCCTTCATTCCACTCTCCAAAACTATACATTCATGAATCTGGCAACCCTCTGGGCCTCATATTATGGAGGGATTTTTGAAGACATTCTCACATGAGCTTGATGAATCTGTCTGGCTTTGGGCTGGAACATGAATCTGTGTTTCTAGGGCCCCCGTGGCCCCTGCTTTTCCTTCCTTCCTTCCTTCCTTCCTTCCTTCCTTCCTTCCTTCCTTCCTTTTATTTCTTATACTTATTTTTTGAGACAGAAGGCTGGGAAAGAAAATAATGGCTTAGTCTTTCAAGTCATCAGTTACTGTGCATCAAGAATCAGCTCTTTAGAACAGCAGACAGAGCTATACCCTGAAAATTCCAAGACATTATGGAACTTTGTGTCATAAATCATCATCAAAAACCAAGCTCTAGAATAAAACATGCTTCTAGTTTACTAACATTTGTGCCAGGAACCTGGGTCAAAACTGTGTGTGTGTGTGTGTGTGTGTGTGTGTGTGTGTGTGTGTGTGTTCTATTCTCATCAGGAAGACCAGGGAAATCCTGAGGCCAGATGACAAGGAAGATCCTTGAGCTGTGACTGATCCAAAGGAGCCACTGGGAGAAGAATAGGGAACAGGAGTCTGGGATAGGTGACAATAACAGAATAAGTAAACTCTCAGAGGAGAGAAAGGCAAAGGACGCTAGAGTATCTGGGTTTCAAAATTCAGGAAAGTAAATGTCAAGGTAAGTTGTCATGGGCGGGCAGTTAGGCACTCTAGGAATTGTGTTTTAAGCCTTGCATAATAGCAAACTACTGGCGAATTTGAAGCAAGGCATTTCATTGTGCTGAGATGAGCATTTTGAAAAGATGGCTTTGCTGCAAAGTAAGAGACAGAGACGAAAAGGACTACAGGTTGGTGAGAAGCCAACGACCATTATAATGATTAAGAAGAGGGGCGGGGAAATAGTAAGATCAGGGCTAAATCACCCTCCAATGTCTCTTGGCCAGTTTTGTCATTGTGACCATATTGAGTTGGTTCATCTTTGAAATAACATCTTGTGCTTTGGTGTAGGAGTTTCCTGCTAGAGACTAGAAACAGTCAATGAACTTCATCCTGGCAGTTCTACATTCTTGCCCCCAGCTGCCAAAGAGGAAATAATGTCTTGGGTTATGGAAGAGAAAACAGCAGCAATTTCTCTCTCTTCAACTCTTTGCCTCTGAATATCTAGAGGGTGAAAAGACTGAGCTGTGGAATTCTCCTCTTTGGAGGGTAAGTGTGCATTAGAAATACCAACCACTTATCCCTCCGGAGCACCCCAAAGACTAGCCTTGCTTATGTACCCACTTTTACTAGTTGCTGTTTTCTTTCCTCCTATAAAGGGACTTGGATCTGGGGAAGCTGAAGCTACATAACAGCCAAATGCATGATACAGGTGCATTATCAGCCTTTATCAAGGCCAGAGGGTTGGCTTCTTTGGAGGAAAGAACATTGCAAGAAGGCCTGGCTCAGTAAGCCAAGATATGCTCTTTAGTCCGAGGACCAAAGTGTTAAATTTAATTTTAGTCCCAAACATTTCATTCAGCTCAACTTGCCTGTCAGACCCCTCAAGTTCCCAATCCACAGCTGCCATTTGGACCAACATTTGGGAGACAGGATGCTTATGGAACCCATTTTGGGTTTGGCAGCCAGAACAAAGAATTAAGCTGGAATGGAGCAAAGAGGTGTAAATGTAGCCCAGAGCAGAGGGCTATCTGGTGTCTCATAGCTGACCCTTTGTGGTGAGTGAGAGGGTGGGGCGTTTAGGGGGAGGGGAGGAGGTAAAGAGAACATGAAACTCCCACAAGTTAATGGAGGCCAGGAGAGCCAAATTGCAAATGAGGTCTCTCAGGCAGCAGCAGCCTCCACACCAAGTGAGTAAAGCCCATTTCGCCTGTTGATCTGTGGTCAAAGGATATTTGTTGCCCATTACTGCAGGGCAATGCCATGCAGTTAGTGACATAGGTATCTTGCATGTGTGTAGGAATCAGCACCATTTTTATAGCCCCTACTAGGCTACTAAGCGAATGAACTACTTCCTATGAGGGTGAGAGCCAGCTTGGCAATTAGTGTCCCTGCAACCCACATACTAAAGAAAGTGGACAGTTAATTCTTAGGAAAGTCTTGGGTCCCCATTTTCCCAGCCCCCAGTCCCCACACCCCATGCATGCATGCGCATGCATACACACACACACAGACACACACACACACACACACACACACATACACCAGTGAGTCCTGTTCTGCTTGAAAACACTCTAAAATATTCTCCGTCCCTCATATACTGGGGGAAAACCCTTTAGGCATTAGATACTGCAGTAATTACTATATAATGGAGTAAATACTATACTATAATAATTAACTTGTAAACCTTGAAATAACATTTACTGTAATTTAGACCAAATATGAACTGTGAGTAATGAAGCTCGATCCAACATGAAATCATTTGCAGGGCACTTTAAACATATGCCTGGGAAAGAGAAAGCAGCACTTCCCCATCTTTACCAAAAAGGGCCTGAACAAGGCTGGCCTGCTGGAAGTGCATGCAGTTGCCATTATTTTGAAATACCTCGTTAGCATTCCCCCCACCTCCCCACCCACTGTTTTTAATAAATCACTTTCTTCTTGCCTTTTCCTAAACTGTCCTTTCTGGCTGTCAGAGGAGTCTAAGGTTTTGTTTTGTTTCAAATTTAGATTTTAACCAAATGACTGCAAATGCTTTAGGCAAAGCTAATATTTACAGCCTGAGCAGGGTCTTGGAATTGAGCAGAGGGTCTTAGGGTGTGTACATTAGTCACAAACTCTGGATGCTACTTAAAAATGCTTCTGTAAGACATCACTTCAGGGGCAAGTCTCCCAGAAATGACAAAACCCTTTTTTACTCACCATGTCAGACCTTTGCTTCTGCACATAGCCTTGCTAAACCTCAGCAGTTCTGGGTGGGGAGTGGTGCAGAGGGCAGAATTACCTCCTTATATTCCCCACCTTCCCCTCTCCTGTGGATTAAAGGTAAAAGGTAAAGGTAAAGGCCCTCCCGTTGATCGTCGATTTGCTCGAGCGGGCCCAGTAACGTCTCCATTGGAGACTTTGTTGTTACTGTGTCTGGCATATCGAATACTCTCGGTAGCTTGCCGGGCTCTCCGATTAAAGGTAACAAAGGAATTTGTATTACGTTGAACCTTATGGAATTGCTGTTTTCCTAAGTCAAAAGCAACATAATGTTGGCAACATCATATGGGATTGACCAATTACCAAGAACATAGAACTTACTTTTTGGCATCAGATCCACTGCCTTCCTCTGAACCATCTCTTTAGGCTTTAGGTTGGTCAAAAAGATGCCTCTGTTGATCTGGGATTGCCTCACTACCAATTTTCTTTTCAGAGTCATATTTTTGGATAATATCATCTGTCACTCACTTATTTTGCTTTTTCTCACACTGGTCCACAAATCTTTACTTTCCTCAAATGATTTGTCATCTCTGATACATTGTGCTGTCTGATCCTGTCCCCTCGAATGTTTTTGAATGTTCTTCCACAAATACCTTATCTCAAATAATATTTTGGTTGAGAATAATTATAGCTGGCATTCATTTAGCACTTACTACATAGAGGGGAACACTGACTACAAGCAGCATATGAATTCTTTTATTTAATCTTCACGAACCCCAAATGAAATATATTCAATTACCCTGTTTTAGAGAGGAGAAAATCAACATGTACTTCAGGGTTTAGTAATGTACAAAGTTACATTGCTAACCTACCAAAGTATTTCTCTTTGGATAGTCCCAAATGGAGGAGCCCATGTAAGAATCTTCATATTCACTGTCTTCAGATACTTGAAGGATTGAAAAGAAAGGATGAGCTATCTGTTCCAACCACAGAGTGATCCAAGATGACTGAGAGGTGTGAGTTTTCCCCATCAATCATTCTAAGCTATAGACAAGAGATTTTCAAAAATAGGTTACCTAGCTACTGAAAATAGAGTGGGTTGCCCATGAGAATGAATCTGATATTGATTATTGTAGAGATTCACATTTTTATAGCAGAGGTTTTTAAGCCTCTTTGGCCTACTGTCCCCTTTTCAGGAAAGAACTGTTTATCACCTTCTCACAGAAAACATACTTTCTTTAATCAAACAAATAAAAAATGAAATGCGCACCCCTCCCTCTCAATTGAGACTACCCTGTCCATACCCTGATTCAGTCAAAAACTCTCTTGGGTATGGTATCACATACTTTGAAAAACAATTTCATAGACAAGAGTTTTTCAACCAAGGACAATATGGCTCCCTGTGGGCACCTGGGATATTCCAAGGGAGCCACGGGTGAAAATCATGTAAATGAGGGGCCATGGCATGAGTCTAGAAGGCTAAAGTTGGAAGGAGGCCGCCATTTTAAAACAGATGGAGAAATACTACTTTAGACTGTGGCCATGATATTCACTTTTAGATAATCTCTTAAGAATTACAACTTGGGGGTCCAGAGCAATAGTACAGAGGGTATGGTGTTTGCCTTGCATGCGGCTGACTAGGTTTAATTCCCAGCATCCCACGTGGTCCCCGGAGCACTGTCAAGAGTGATTCCTGAGTGCAGAGCTAGGAGTAACCCCTGAGCATAGCTGGGTGTGACCCAAAAAGAACAAAAAATATTACAACTTGATGACCAAGTGGAGGGTTCTGGGGTAAATAGATGGGTTTAGAATCCCCACTCAACACCTAAAGTCTATTTGCCACAGGGTCTATGCAACACATATCACATTTATCACATACATTCACCCCCCCCCCCCCCCACACACACACATTCCCCACACACCTACTTTTTACTTCTCATACCCATGCATCCTATTTAGGCTTCACAATCTGTAATAAAGCCATGAGTTATTTGGACATCCAGACTTTGTTAACTTGCAAATTTTGATCCAGTGGGCTGAGTGGGAACTGGTACTCTGCATTTCTAATGTATTCAGGTGATAATGAGATACTTGGGGGCAAGGCCACACTCCAGTGGCAAGGCAGTATCATTAGTCTGTCTCTGCCACCAAAAACTTAAAACCAGGTTTTACTTAAATAAGAACAACAATAATAATATTAACAAATTTTATAATGCTTTCCAAGAAGTCCAAGTTTTAATGATAAGAAAAATAGAGAAATAATCCTTCAAGTACTCACTCCCCAGTAGCTCTTTGCTTTCAAGCCAAGTAATACGTTGTTACAAATCTGTGTGCTCGCTTTCTCTTATTCTTATGAAAACTGCCCTGACATCTCTCATAGCTTTTACTAGCAGATATTTTAATTGGGATATGGCTAAGATTTAAGCAAATAGCAAACTGCGGGAATTTAGATGAGTTAGACAAGCAGTTTCAATGATGGTGGCTCTACCCAGATAAATTAGTTTAGAGGGAACATACATTTAAAACTCTCAAATTATTCCAATATCCATCATCAGCTTTGGGTTTAAAATACCACCATACTTACGTGACAGGTTTTATTTTTATGCCTTATGTTCTCAGAGCAAGTGACCACTGCCCTCTCTCATCTCCAGAGACCTGAAAGTGTTAATGCTCCTCTTCATTCTGTCTATTGTGAGTTGTTGGCATCACAGATGGGTTTTTGCTCAATGCTGGATCTGAGAGACTTCTGTGTGTGCATCCTGATATTAACACAATGGGTTGAAATCATATTTATTGTTTGCTTTTTTCAGAGACAGATCAGAGATGGGGGAGTTGAATGCTTTTAAGCAGTTTTTCAAGAAACAAAAGGCTACGTTTTTGAAATGCCAGCTATTACCACTCCATAGTTGAGACTCTAGAAAGACTCGTTAGCACTTCCAGGGCTCCCTCCCTCCCTAGAAACAGTGCAAGAATCACATTCTGAGATGTGACCGTTGAAACAGACTCAGAGTCAATGTGCATAATTACTTACCACAACAGTGGTTAATGTGCCCTGAAATATTCCCAGCTCCCCTCGGCCTGGGGCTTGATGGTTGATATTCAGATTTTTTTTTTTGATAAATGTCTTGGAGGTTTTGCTTACACCATTTCTTCAAGTGATTCTGGATTGTAATGTGATGCGCTTGCCCTCTCCATATAGATCTCAGAAAGGATGAAGAAGGAAAAGCCTCAGAAAGCTGTCACAATCCAGCTGTGATGAGAAATAAATAATGTTCCAGAATGTTAGAGCTAAAAAGGGTATTGTAATCATCCTCATCTAGTTCAAAGCACTTATAAATGAGGAAATAGAGGTCCAGAGAGGTAGAGCAATTTGCCCAAGTTCACACAGCTAATTAACAGCTGTAAATTCAGTTTCTCAAGCCAGAGTTTCAGACTGTATCAATATCAAATCATATTGTTCCCCTTGAGTATATCCTTGTTTTAGTGAACTGATATCTTGTTTGTAATCTCTTAAATGTTTGTTTCTCCTAGATTACCCCTAGACCATGTCCAGCTGCTTCTCCAGTCCTTGTACCAGGGAGAAGATTTTCCATAACTAGGAACTAGAGTTTCTTATTCTGACTGCTGTTGCCACAATGAGAAGTGAATTCAAGGAGAGTCTTTTTGCCCTCCATGTTATTGGTAGTGCCCCTTCTCTTCCAAAATTACAGGAGGACAACCCCGTGCCCTCTTTACGTGCTCTGAGACCATCCACTGGGTGTACACACAACGATGCTTCTAGACTCTGTTCTCCAGGTGGGTTACTTCTCTCTCCCTGTTTCCTGCCCTCTAGATCTTGTTCTATGTTGTGACACTAGAAACAATGGTGTTGGGACCTACCAGAGATGGTCAAGTGTTTGCTCCAGACTGGACCAAACCTTCAGTGGTGACCTAGAGGAGGAAGCATGGAGCTGGCTGTACCCTAGATAGAGGAGGGCAGGCCTGAGGATTGAAGACGGAGGGTCAGAAAACATCCTAAAAGTTTCTTTGTGTGCAGGTCTGCCCTGATCTATCACAGTGTGGCAACCTTAACCTAGGAATATTGGTAGCCATAACTCCTGAGTCTGGAGTCTATCACTGTGCCAGGTATTTTGAGGCTCCCTGAGAAAAAAACGTGGGCCTATTATTTAATATCAGAGAAGAGCAGGGCAATGTGAAGGCACTTGGTCACAGTCCTTCTGGATGGTAGCACTGTAGCACCGTTGTCCCACTGTTCATCGATTTCTTGTCGCGGGCTAGTGTAGTCCAATGTCGTCTGCTTGCTTCAGGAACACAAAGTGAGATTTGTTTTTACTATTTTTTGACATATTGAATACACCATGGGTAGCTTGCATGGCTCTGTCCTGTGGGCGAGATACTCTTGGTAGCTTGCTGGGCTCTCTGAGAGGGAATGGAGGAATCAAACCCAGTTCAGCCACGTGCAAAGCAAACGCCCTACCTGCAGTATTATTGCTCCAGCCCACTCTGGATGGTAACACTGCAAAAGGTCTTGTTTTGCATTGTTTTGCATCTTGCTTCGCATCTCCTAAAAAGAGAGGATACATCTATTAGGGTAGATATTTGAGGAGGTGGATTTTTCAGAGGAGTTGGGTTAAGTCTGGAGGAACAAGGATGATCTTATTTTATCTTTTCAGGGAGAATCTGGGGAGAATATGGAAAGAACAGAAGGAGAATTGTAAGGGTGGAACAATTCAGACAGAGCCAAGTGGGAAGGTGTGTGTCAAAATTAAGCCCCACTGTTTGTAGCTAGAAGTAGCTCATAGTATGTTGGGCAGCTGGGCTGGAGCGATAGCACAGTGGGTAGGGCGTTTGCTTTTCACTCAACTGATCCTGGTTTGATTCTCTGTCCCTCTTGGAGAGTCTGGCAAGCTACCGAGAGTATCCCATCCACATGGCAGAGTCTGGCAAACGCCCTGTGGCATTATTTGATATGCCAAAAACAGTAACAAGTCTCACAATGGAGACGTTACTGATGCCCACTTAAGCAAATCAATGAACAGGAGGACATTGCTACAGTGCCACAGTGCAATGTGTGGCAAAGCAAGTCTTAATGTAGAGTGGGAAGAAGGGCTAACCCATACCACCTGACTCCAGAAAATATTACCTCCGAGGCATCTGATCTCTCGATGTAAAACTCAGTTGCTCTTACTTCCTAGAATCCCAACAGCAAGGGCCTGACGAGTGCCTGGATGGACACAGGGCAAGTGGCAAGCTGCTCTGACATAGAAATGGGCCTGATCAAAGTGCCATAATACTTAACTATCAATTAAGAGCAAGGTCATGGACAAATTCTGTCATGATCCAAAAAGTAAAGGTAAAGGTAAAGGCCCTCCCGTTGATCGTCGATTTGCTCGAGCGGGCCCAGTAACATTGGAGACTTTGTTGTTACTGTGTTTGGCATATCGAATACTCTCGGTAGCTTGCCGGGCTCTCCGAGAGGGGCGGAGGAATCGAACTCGGGTCGGCCATGTCGGCCGCGTGTAAGGCGAACGCCCTACACGCTGTGCTATCGCTCTAGCCCAATAATTAGATTTGGACCCTGCTTGGGTTAGAATGATTAATCCAGCCTGAGCACTGGAGTCTGAGTCTGTGGTGAGATGTCTTCAGGACAGCCACCCTACAAGCTCAATGTATCTCTTACTGTGTCCATACAAAATAACTAATATTAAGAAGTAGAAATAAGATGTTAATAATTTATTGGGCTAAGGAGAGTAGAAACACCCCTAAATGGTATTTTTACCCTTATGCATAAGAAGGGCTTTTGATATGTTGATTGTGCTACCATTCTACAAAGAAGTAATCATCGATGTCAAGAGAGGGATTCAGCAGGGTGATACATTTCACCGAAACTTTTCAGTGCCACCGTGGAGAACATCATGCGACGACTGGAATGGGAAGGAATGGGAGTGAAGATAGATGGTTGGCAACTACACCACCTCCGCTTTGCTGATGACATTGTTCTAATAACACCAAATATTAGCCAAACGGCACAAATGCTGACTGACTCTGACTGTGAGTGTGGAAAGGGCAGACTACAGCTGAATATCATAAAGACAATGTTTATGAGAAACAACCTCGTTCCTGACGCTCCATTCGCCCTCAACAGAACGACCATCTCTGAATGCAACAGTTATGTGTACCTAGGTGGAGAAGTCATCATGATGAATGACCTGGCACCTGAGTTGCACAGGAGGAAGAGAGCAGTTTGGGACGCCTACAAGAGCATCAAAGAAATAGCTAAGGGGATGAAGAACCTCTGGCTCTGGGCACATCTCTTTGATTCCACTGTTCTTCCTGCATTAACTTATGCCTCAGAGACCTGGGCCCTATGAAAACAGGATGAGAATGCTATTTGGGTCTCCCAAAGAGGAATGGAAAGAGCTATGCTTGGAGTATCACGTTTCACTCAAATGAGAGAAACAATCCGGAGTTCTGACCTCCGTCAAAGATCAAGAATCAGGGATGCTGTCTCGTTTGCCAAGGCGTCAAAAATCAGATGGGCTGGACACGTAATGAGATTTGGAGACGACCACGGACTAGAGCCATTACCGACTGGATCTCACGGGATGTCAAAAGACCACGTGGCCTCCCACCTACCAGATGGTCAGACTTCTTCATCAAGATCCTGAACGATCGGTTTGAGGCTATTTGTGTTCCTAGAATGAACAGACGCCATTAGGCTACACTAGCACGCAACAGGGACAAATAGAGATGTTACTGGTGCCCACTCAAGCAAATCGATAATTAACGGGAAGTCAAGTGATCAAGTGATTGCGCTACCAGACAGTGTGTTTGGAGCAGACTATGGACTCCAACCCCAATGCAGAGTTGGAGAGGAGGGAGAGAGAAACCAGGGCAGCAAGATGGAGTTCAGAGAGACTAGCAAGGGGAACATAGGGAAAAGAATGTAGGAAAAGAATGCAGGAGCAGGCATGTGGAGAGATAAGAGACCAGGCTTTGAGAAGGAGCGCTGAGATGAGCAGGAGAGACAAGAGGAGACAGGAATGAGGGGCAGTGTGGAACTAGAATGAGAGCCTCAGTGAGAATGAAATAGGCATGTGGGGAGAATGGAATCAATGGCAACTGATTATGAAACCAGCTTGGCCCTTGTTTTCTCCTCTGTCTGCCCATGGCATGGGCCACCCCAGGTGGCAGAGCTGCCTGAGTCCGCCGAACCAGGGTGGTGAGAGGGAGAGTCTCCAAAGATCTCCCTAGCTGCCCGGAGATTACACAGGAGTGTGTGTAGGATATTGACTTATGCTAAAGGTTGCACACTCATTAGACCACAGTTCTTGGGGAAATCACTAGGCATTCTTCTCTGAAGTCTTGAGCTGACAGGGGTGTGGTTTGGGGTCTGCCTTCCAAGCACTTACTAGTATCCTTCTTTTTTGTATTTTTGAACTACACTCAGAAATTCTCAGGGCTTAATCCTCACTCTTCAGTCAGAGATCACCTCTGTCAGGACTGAGGGGACCGTATGGGGTGCTGAAGATCAAACTGGATTGAGTAGACTGCATATAAGATCACCTGCTGTACGATCACTTTGGTCCCACGACTGTCCTTCTTAAAGCAAGCACTGTTCTTGGAATGATTTTTCCTCTCCTAAACTCCATCAAAGTTCCTTTCCCCTCTCTGTGCCTGGGAGAGCCACTAGTGAATTTCAAATTCCCCCTAACACTCTATTAGTCTTCTTAGCCTTGAAGGTGCTACACAACCTTTCCAGACCTCATGGATCATGGAGGGCTAGGTTTCCTTCTTAGTAGAGAGAGAACTTCAGCTAAAGCAGATAGTACAGAACAAAATTCAAGTGAGCATATCCATAAATGATCTGATTTGTAATGTCATCCACCCTTTGATTCTAGATTGAATCGAGTCACCTGCCTAGTTTTACCTTCTCTGCCCTAGTTTTGTTATCTAACTAGGCATAATATTACTAATCATTCCTTAAGGTTATTTTGAGAATTAAATAGCTTAATACCTGCAAGTTACATAGAACAGTACCTATATTACAGTTAGCCTCTTAAAAACTATGAGCAGCTTCATTAGTTTCTATCCATGTGACTGTTACCATGCTACAGAGGATTGTTAATGATTTTATTATTAATATGGTGGTAAGAATGCATACGGGATGAAAACCCCTTGCCCGATGCTGTGTTCAATACATTCTTGGTGTTTCTGACTTGACAGAAGGAACAAGATTTGTCCCACAGATCCCAGAGGAGAGCCTGCGCCCTGAATAACTATTCCAACTATTGCTCACCATATGTCTGCAGCCCCAAAAAATAATTTTGGAGGGCAGGAAATGAGCACACATGTGCACGTCTGCAGAGTCGCCTGCTGAAATCGACACGTAAGACATATTTATCACTGAGGCAAATGCCTTCATGTGTTTGTAAGTGGCTATTTCCGAACACCCAAAAGGAAAGAAGAGAGAGAAGCCAAATTCAAATAGCATCATGTGTTTGTTATTTTGGAGCAAGGTTATGTGGAAGGAGAGCTTCCTTTATGCTTGCAACACTTTAAGGGGGAGAAATGAAGTATTTAAAGGTATTTTAATGATCATGAAAGGCACTGGCTTAATAGGGCAGGAAAGTATGGTTCTCCTTTTAATCCCAGAAGGAAAATAACAAGGCTGCAGTTTAACTTCCCTAAAGAGTCATAAACTGGACTGCAAAGAGGCAGCCCCCTGAGACACCCTCTCTGGGCCTCTGCAGCCCCTTAACTGTGGGTCTGTCTGTTTAGGTTTCCAATGTGCTTATTAATTAATGGTCACAGCACAGCTTAGGTAGCAGCAACCTGCACAGGGTTCAGGAAGGAACTGAGGCAGGCTCATGAGCTCTCCGAAGAGCCCATTTATTTAGCCCTATGTTTTGTGCTAGCTTTCCAGTGTTCTGAGATTGAGTTCTGAGTTTTCCTGAATAGTCCATTCTAGAACACAAAAACCCGCCTAAACTAGACATCCTCCCAAGCCATTCTCATCTAGTACCCATAAGCATTACATGAGTCTCATCATTCACAATTTTATACTCTAGAAGGTAACTGCAAATACTGGATTAGGGAATGTTGTGTCATGGCTCCTTAGGGGAAGGAGAGAGTCAAGTTCTTATGAGCCCCTTATTGTTTAGTCTACTGACCCATACATAACAGTTTCATGGGTGTTCAAAGACCCTCTGCGAAGTACTGGCTAAGTACTCTGAGGGTAATCAGTGGTCAGGGCTTAGTGGAAAACATACCTCTTTGTGCAGGAGTGGCCTTTGTGTAAGGTCTTTTCCCTTCCAAGTTGTGAATTTTAATTATGAATCCAGAGATATTCTTCCTGGAAGTTTTGGCACTAAAGATTTTATTTCCATTAGCATATGTCTCACATTGTATCTAGGTTGCAGAGCCCGTTTGATTCCTTGATCCTGCACCTGGTCTCCTTGTGAGCTGGCAGGATCTTCTCTCCTCTCTCCTTCTGGCCTGAATTCCTGCTTCAGTGAATGCTGACCATCCTCTTGCCTGAAGCTCTTCTGATGATGTATTCCCCTCCAATATGGACTTTATTTTTTTAAATGTTAAAAGTATATTTTTCATCTCCCAAATTTCTCTCATCTCTAGAAACACTTGTCTCTCTTCAGTAAGCAGAAACTTGTGCTGGAATTGTAGTGGAACTCTTTTTTTTCTGGTGGGAGACTTTACAAATGGTGTTCAGGAGTCCTGGAGTCCAAGTCCAATGATACTCTGCCTGTAGAGCTAGTGGCTCAGTACTGGGGCCTGGGTATATGGTGTTGGGTGGGCCCTGCAGTGCTGGGGATCACCAGAGACACCCTAATATTATTTTGGGGGCCTCTAAAGTTCACACATAGCAATGTTCAAAGAGTCATTTGATCCTGGGGTTCTAACTCTGGTCTGGTACATACAAGATAAGTACCCAAACCACTATATCACCCTGACCCCTTTAATCCAGCATATATAGTGGAAATGAACACATGTTGTGGAAATTATGAGGAGGTCACCACCAGAGCCTTAATGGCCACTCCATTGCTTGGGGCAGAGGAGAGGAGAGTTGAAGAGAGGGGAGGAGAGAGTAAGAGGAGCGGAGTGAAGAGGACAGAGAAAGATAGAGAGAGAGAGGGAGGGAGAGAGGGAGAAAGAGAACAATATTACTGATAATGGCTATAATATGAATAATCTGTTTAGTAAATATTAATTTTAATACATTAAAATACAATTTAACATCTATTAATTTGCAAAAGGAGGACAAAGGAATAAAGATAAATTAAGAAAAATTGAGAAGACCTAGGAGAAAGCTCAAAGGGCTGGATTGCATGCAGAGCACTGTGGTTTGGTCCTCTATACCACATGGTCTGACCTAAGCAACAAACCCCTCCCCACCAAGTTAGCAGTTACCCCCACTCCCCATCCCCTGAACCTTTGGAGTGATCTAAAATCAAACAAGACCAAAGAAGATGGAAAAGAACAAGAGAACAAACAAGAGGGAGTGAGAGAGAGAGAGAGAAAAAATAAAGAGGAAGAGAATATCTAAATGAGTTCTTAATTGACTTAAATGTGGAATGGTAACATGGACAAATAGAAGACTGAGAACCCCAGAAAAACCAAGATTGGAAAAGTAATTTTTAGAGTATTCAATGATTACCTAAAGTCTATCCATATTATTACTTTGTCAGTCATCATGGCCTGTGGTAGCATCTTTCTTCATGATCTTAAGTATGATTACACTCAAGTCACTAGTATCTTCTCCAGGAGAAGTCTCTTGTGCTTTCCCAAATGAGTCCTTCCACTCTGCTTTCATGGGTGGAAACTCATTTGCATTTTATTTCTTTCATCCCTGACTGGCCTTTTTTTCCTCCTCTATAATCCTTTATCCAGATTTCTCATTATACATTTTGGTGTTTTCCCCTCCATTCTGCCTTATGCCTCTCTTATATTTTTCCACTCACACAAGGACATAAAAATGTATTGGACATATGACCTCAAAATGATTATCTTGTAAGTATGTAAGAAAACAGTAACAACAAGTCTTACAATGGAGATATTACTGGGCCTGCTGGAGCAAATTGATGAACAACGAGAGGACAGTGCTACAGTGCTACAGTGCTATGTAAGAAATCAGTGGTTCACAATCACCTTTTGTCATTCCTTATTTTGGGCCATGACTGCAAAGGCAGCATGTGACCTGAACCTAAGCTTGAGAGGAAAACAAAAAATGTTGGAAAGCTTTTTGCAAGTAAGGAAGAAACACACCATGCAAGAAGGAAACCATCCTCACTGGGAAGTCTAAAGAAAATATTCATAAAAATTCTTAGAAAAGGAATTTTGAGGGTGAAATAACTGGACAGAGAAACCAACTTTGCTTTTGGTCAAACCCACATGCTTCATTTTATTTTTTCCTAGAGACCTTCAGTTGTCACTCTTTAGAAGACTTACAGGCCCCATAACTCCATGACCAGAAATATCTTTCTTTCCAATCCTAGGTTTCCCAGAGAGACAAAAGTCATTTATGGCTCAGTTTTCTTTGCCATAGCATGTACAGTGCTTCTGGGAATCTCTACTATAGAGAGACTAATAGAGTTGGATTAGAGATTGTACATCTTTTAAGATATGTTATAGTAAATACAGTTTCATACCACAAGAAACCTAGCTTCTGATGAAGTACTTGCCTCACCCACTTCTCTACATTTTCTCTAGTTTACACCAAAGTACCAGTATGTGTGGGATACATCCATCTTTCGTCTCCTCTCTGGCTCATCTTCTGAAAGGCAGTGAGGATTCCCTCCTTCTTACAAGGGTGATAGAAAGGGAAGGAAGTACACAAACTAATTTATCTCAGACTGTCAGTTATTTTGAGGACAGCAGCGATGGAGGGTGTGTGATCCTCCTCAGTCATTGCCAGGTCCTGAGACAGAGCTCCGCCCTTCATTAAAAGCACACACAACACCCCTTGAGAATGACCCCTGCATTCACTGTCTGCTTTTCAGAGCAGTGTAAGAGCTTGGTCTGGAGCCTCTGCTTCCAGGCAGCCTCCTATCAGAGGTGAGTAGAGGCAGCTGAAAGCAAATCCTTCTCTCGCGAAGAGTACTTGATGGCATGGGTGCTATGCTGGAGAGTTTCATTTAGGGTATAAATGAGAAGCAAGCATTGCAAGTGACAGTTATAGCAAATCAGAATACAGTGGACGGTTCCAACCTTTATTCACATTATGTGTCATAATAAATGTCTCTTTAGGAAAGACAGCATGTACAGAGTCAGACGGAATAGCTGCAGTCGCAGTTCTGCAAAGGAGTGGGAGGACTCTCCGTTGTAAAGGCAGAATATGGACAGAGAATGAGATAACTCCTCCAGATGGACCTCAAATCCCCGCCCTCTATCCTCCAGGAAACATAGAACATATAACATGACACTGGTTCCATTATTTCTTAATGTCAGAGATAAGGAAGATCGAATTACATATTGATTGCAATTTTGGACTAGAGCTGAATGAGGAAGAAATTGTAGAGCTTTGATCTGATTTTTAGCACATGTAGGTTGAGAAACTCAAGACTGGCACAGACTATGAGCTGCAGTGTCCTAATTGCCAATAGGGAAACTGATCACATGTCATATTTTTATCTCCAGGAAAGTCAAACTCAGGAGATTCTACAATGCTT
Source organism: Sorex fumeus (assembly GCF_029834395.1). Classification (NCBI taxonomy): domain Eukaryota; kingdom Metazoa; phylum Chordata; class Mammalia; order Eulipotyphla; family Soricidae; genus Sorex; species Sorex fumeus. Next base: position 51,102,999 of record NW_026606063.1, read on the forward strand.
CTTGAGTTCTCAGCAAAATGTCCAGTAGATCCTGACTTTGAATTTTGGTTCACTTGAAAGAAAAATCTGGGCATCCCAGGAATTTAAGATGAACTCTTTGTCAATATATAATTGCTTATAATCCCCAAAGAGTTATACTTGTGATTTTAGTTATTTATAAGCCCATTTGCATATGTGTACAATTATTCCTATATTTGGACCTCTGGTTTTACTAAAAGATAGAATTTGATGAGTGGAGAAGTTTGGCATATAATGATAAATGTATTTGACTACCACATTTTTTTCACTAAACTCTGCATTTCTTTAAAGTTTATTTTGTAAATCTAAAGGAATATCCTCTAGTACTCTCAGTGTTACTCAGTCATATCCTGGACGGTTGGATAAGGGAGGATTATTTGTATTAACTTAGAAAAAAACACACCTATAGTAGTGATAACTTGCTCAAGTTCTTGCCATTTGGCAAAGAAATTTCCTTTCCTCAAGCTGGAAGGGCTGTTGGCATGGACATTGCTCTTAGCACAGGTCCCAGGCAGCCTCTGCTCAGGAGGATAGCTTTTGTCTATGTCTTGGAGCTGTCAGGCTAGGCACACACTCCTGTTTCTGCATTCACTGCAGCCCGTTCTCTCAAGGAATGTGCAGTTAAAGACCACATAGGTGTCTTTTTCTGACCTTCCTCCAGTGGCTGCATCCTTGTGTCTTGACCCACCAGGTCTCTGTACCAAATAATCTCACAAGAACACACTCTTTTCTGCCTGCCAGCATTCCTGCATGACCTGCTGACAACTGGTTTGGATTCCAATGCAAAAGCTGACACCTAGTTCACCCTGCCCACTGCTTTATCTCAGGATTAGCCCAAATGAAGGTAGTAAAATTTCCCTTTTCTAGAATATTTTTTCCATACTGCCTTTATTTGGTGAGATTTTTACCCTCTTAAGAACCCACAAGAAAATGCCATCAGTGGAATTTCAGGAGAACACACTACAGCCATGGAGCTAAAGTGTAGTATAGGTGTATCCAGGAAGATGGCATTTCTCCACCAGCCAGGTAATGGTGTGCTAGCAATTGCCTTCCTTCCTGAGTTTCAATGCCCAGTCTCTAAAAGGAAAAGTAAGGATAACGATACTTGAGTTGCTGGAAAAATAAAATGGGAAATTGCAGGTGACAAATAATTGCCATAACCTTGCTTAGCACAGTTTCCGAGATGTTTCCAGCACTGCACCTAAGATTGCTGTTTATTATTGACGTACAGAGATTGAGAAGTCACAGTATGTTGGGAATTTAAGGGTGAGGATCTGAAAGTTTCTATAATTACAAAGGTGGATGAAGAAATTCCAAACTAGGGAAAAGCTAAAGGCTGGAGTGGCATTAGAGGCTCTGGAAGGGCTAGAGTTTCCTGCCCTGACTGGGTTCATTAGGGCTATGGAAACAGGTATGACAGCAAGAACACATTGCAGAATTTTTAAACTATTATTATTCATTTATTTTTGCTTTGTGGGTCACACCTGATGATGCACAGGAGTTATTCTTGGCTCATGCACTCAGAAATTACTCCTGGCGGTGCTTAGGGAGCCATATGGGATGCTGGAAATCGAACCCAGTTCAACCACATGCAAGGCAAATGACCTACTGGCTGTGCTATTGCCCCAGCCCCCATTGCAGAATCTTAAATTCATGAAATAGTTTGGGTATTTATTGGATATATCATTGGGAATCATTTGCACACACAAATGCTAAAATGTTACGTAAGTTTTTTGAGAATGATTATTTTGTGAGTAGTGTTCAGAAAAAGGATATAGCAGAGATTGTCATGACATTACCAAAGTCAGTTCATTTTTTCTGCTGAGTAGATATTCCCACCATGTTTCCGAGTTTCTATCTTCTGCAAGGAGAGACCTTCAGACAGAGTTCTGGCCAATTAAATGTTAATGGAAGAGACACTTTTACACCTAGGCCTGACTCATAAAGTATGATCCTACTAACTCCCTTCCCCATGTGCCATGTAGAGATAGATTTAATGGAAACTGAAATTCTGGAGAAGACAAGAACTGTGTGTTGCAAGAGTCTGGGTTACTATGTGACTGCGTGGATCAATGTCTTTTCTCCCTTCAGTCACATGGGTATAAAATAAAGTACTATGCAACCAATTCTAGTGAGATCCTTGGTAGGCAGCATATATGGTTCCCTAAAGACTATCAGAAGTGACTAATGGGCAAAAAGTCAGAAGTAGACTCTAAAGCTGCTAGGTATAGTTCTAACAACCTCCCACCCCCACCCAAGAGAGAAAGGGGTGGAAAAGAGAGATGGGGGTGGGGAGGGGAGAAGAGGAGGTGGGAGTTGAAGGGAGGGGAGGGGAAAGAAAAGAAAATTGCATTAGGTTTCTCTGAGATTTGGATTGTTTGTTACAGTATATAACTTACCTTGACTACTGCAGGTAGGAATAAAGAGAGATAATGAAAGAGAACTCAGGAGACTCTTAGCATGATTCAGAAGGAGAGCAGAAAGATTCATCTAGAAGAATTTGAATAGGAAATAATGAAAGCTTATTCCCTTGGGAAGTTATCTTCTAGATGGAAGATCTCTCTCTCTCTCTCTCTGTTAGTGGGGTATGATGGGAGAGAAATTGATACAAGTTCAGAAGATAAGAGGGCGTTGGGAAAAATGATAATTAAACGTATCCTAATTGTCCTTATTTGAAGAAATGATACCCCCAAATACTCTATACAAGAGTTTCTCAATGTTGGCCCTATTTACATGTTCATGGATGGGGAGAACATTCTTGGGAATTGCAGGACACTTATCGGACCATGACCCTCATCCTTTAGGGGCTCTCCTGGGTCACCTGACAGTTCCAACAACTTAAGATGTCATCCTCTCCAGGCTCTAGGAAGGCAGAGGCAAAATACACCCTAGTTAAGGACCACTGTGCTAGAAAGAATTGGAGAGGCGCATAAGCCTGAATGGCCTGCATTTTGTGAAGAACTATGTGTATAACCTGTTGTTTTTATCCATACTTTGAGCTCTGCAAGGGTCAGGCTCATCGGTTGGCATTAGAAGCTCAGTGTGGGTTCCTTGGTAAGTGTCTCCAGAATCTCTGAACATGTGTTGATGAGGCATCCTATGCACATATGTACTCTGGAGAGGAGGATAGAAAGTGGAAGGAAACCTGAGGGACAGATGGCTGGACAGGGGGACTCAGGAGAACAAACCTGGTTTCTCTTTTCTCACCCCAAGGTAGTGGCCGTATGGCCTCTCTCGGGCTCAAGAGAAGGTCAGAATCTCGGGGGCACATGTGTGTTTACTTCAGCATATTATCAACTAAATCTGTGGCAAAGTTTTCCAAATGGCAGGAGCAAATCTCCGGCCTGGCAACCAGCAATGTGGTTTGAGAGGATTCCCTTTTCATTTCCTATGTTTTATGATTCTTTTTCCTGCTGCTTTTCAAAGAGCATTTTTTTACAAGCTAGTATTCTATATTGCTCTGCCTGTATTCTGCGAAAGATAAATATTTTCAATGTGTTTTCTGGAGCATATGCTCCCATTGAGAAAATGTATCCCTTATGGACGGAGCTATTTTGACCTCATTAGCTGGCAAGATCAGAGGGAATTTGACAAGCCACCCTTCTATGCCCAGAAAGCCTCTGTTAGTTTCCAAGGGAGCTGGAAGGTTGATGCCTTTAGGGGTGCACCTTTGGGTTTCCCAGAGGGCTACAGCAGGAAGCAGAAGGGAGTCTAGTGTACTGGCTTGTCAATGACAGAGGTCTCGGAGAGGCACTAGGCTCCTGGTTTCCAATTCCAGTTTCCCACTTAGCAGGAATAGTGAAGAGATACAGCAGCGCTGCTTAGATTTCTACAGAGGCTTAGAGGAACCCCAGGGAGCCTCACATAGGTTGCAAAACCTTTGATAGTGAAGCAAACAGCTTCATCTCACAAAGACATTTGGTGGATAGAGTGTGACCCAGAAGGTCCCAGTTTTAACACTGAAAATGCCAGCGAACTCCTCTGGTGCTGCCTTCCCAGGGATGGTTGTTCACCTATCAGGATGAATAGGTTGGGCTCTATGCACCTTGGAAGGACAGCAAAGACTACCAGTTCTTCTCCCCTGGCAGTGCCTCAACTAAAGACATTCAGCCTTTAGGGTGTTTTGGCAACCTAGTGTTAGGATATTAGATCTAGAATTCCAGATTCAGATTGGCCAGCTGGGTAACTTCAGATATATCACAGATGAGTATTCTCATCTGTGAATTTGGATGATTATACTTACCTCTGCGTTTGTCGTATGTGCCAAATTAGATTAATATATAAGTGAATATATATATATATGCTAGGTGTTATATATAACATTTAGCACATAAAAGGCTGTTGCACTGTAGAGAGTAAGAGATAGTTATTTTTAGCATGATTAATATCTGCTTCCCAGGATCTTTTATTAATAGGCAATAACTCCTGAGAACAGTGATGTTGATGTAAGCCAGCATCAACTAATAAGCCAGGTCAGTTAATGTTCATCTTACTTAAATTACCAACAACTTTTGCACAGTTGATAATGCTGGCCTGAAAGTGTCAGGAAATGCTTCTACTTGACTCGAGACTTTATCTGTTCTCTCTTTTTTTTTTTCAGTCTCATTTAATGGATCATCCTCGATACTTTTGCCTATCTTCAATCCAAGTTTTTCTCTGTGATTATTTTTGTTTCTGTCTATTCTTATTCTTTAGAAGTAGAAATTAATAAATTAATAGTAAATTAATAAGTTAATTAATTCTCAGCCTATCTCATGACTTTTAATTTTGACTTCGAAGCTCCTGACTTTTTTTCCTTTTTGTGAAGCATCAGAAACTTATCAACATGAGCATAGGCACCTTTGTTTCATGTAGTTGTTAACATTCTGGTGTCATACTTGGGTTTTTCACCCCTGTGATGAAAGTAAATGATAATTGGTTATTTTCCTCCTGTCTGTCCTTCTGGCCCTGAGAGGAATGATAACTCTCTAGTCTCCTTTCTATGAGACTGTATTCTGAATTAATGTACCCAAGATCTTAGAATCCTTGAGTGACAACTCTGCAGTTTTACCCCCTTCAAACCTAAAAAACTGAGGTAAGAAGAAACTGGCTTCCTCGTTCTAGAAGTCAAGACTGGAACCATCATGTTCACTCTAATTCTATCCATCAGGAGATCATTTAATTTATTCATTTATCTTTCATTTGTTTTTTATATTATGTGATAATAACTTTTTGTTAGTATAAATCAAGTGATTTACTTAAAATTTTATCATTTTTGTCACCCTTTTGAAGTTCCTTTGCAGATGCCAGTCTGGGTATCTGATTTGCGCTACAATGGGGAATGTAAATAATGAAAGCATAAATACAATTGTGACCTAGTGTTTTCAGTGACACCAGAAATGGGAGATATTATTGCTTTGAAAGTGAATATAATATTTAAGAAAACCTAATTGAGGACACAAAATTATTAGTTTAGCTTGCTGTCTGATTTTGGACAAGATACTTAACCTCCCTGAACCATATTTTGTTTATTAGTAAAATAAAGGGTCCTATTTTCCAATCATCAAATGTATTTCTAGCTTTTATAGCTATGGTTTGAAGAGCTGTTTAGTCATTGGACATTCAGAAATTTATGATCCCAAGTTATTATCTACTTTATTTATTTGTTTTATGTAAATACATGTGCGTGATATGTATGGCCACATATGTGTGTATGGAAGCTGGGAATTACAGCTTGCACAATGATGTACTATGACTTTATATAACATTTCATGCCATTCCTGTCTTCAGAGAAGTGCCATAAACAACATGTTTATTTTTTAATTCACAGCTCAGAGTTGAATATTCTCCACAAAAACCTGGCTAAAACTGCTGAGATTCTAGATCTTGACATATACCCCCAAATGCACAAAAACTTAATTTGTAAAGATAATCTGCACATGTATGTTAATTACAACGTTTAATATGATAGCCAGAATATGGAAACAGCCCATATATTCAATGAAAGACGAATAAAGAAGTTGTGGTACATATATACAATAGGATACTATGCATAAGAAAATATGAAATTTGGGTTGGAATGATAGCACATAGGGTAGGGTATTTGACTTAAACACGGCCGACCCGGGTTTGATTCCCAGCATCCCATATAGTCTCCTGAGCACTGTCATGAGTAATTCCTGAGTACAGAGCCAGGAATAACTCCTGTACATCATCGGATGTGACCCATAAAAGCAAAATAAATAAAAAATTAAAAAATATGAAATCATGCATTTTTCTGTAATGCAGGTGGAACTGGAGGGTTTCATGGTAAGCAATATAAGCGAGAGAGAGAGGTACAAATACTGGAAAATATCACTCATGTGGAATATAGGGAGACAATGCAAGAGAATAGTATCAAATAATTACAAAAACTTGTCCTTGCATAATAAAAATGTTTAACAAAGAGAGAAAAGAAGAGAAATAAAGAGGTGTATCAGGGGTGAATAATATCAATGGATGGTAGGTCATGGGCCTTTGGTACAGTAACTTTTGCATAGAAATAATAAACTTTAAAATTATTGTAGCTATGTTATCTAAACTATATTTAAAAGATTTTTTAAAAAGTTCTATTTTGAGATTAAACTAAATCTCTTTTGCAGTCATCTATTCAAAGTGACTGTTACCTTGAAAATAGATGACCAAACACAATATGAAATCTAAACCCTCAAAACATAAATTTACATCCAGAACACACTTTTGTAAAAAGAGGCAGTCGTGAAAAAATAAAAGATATCTCTTAACAAGAGGACAGCAAAATTTCCTTCTTCAAACAAAATAAGAGAAAAAATCTATCTTCTGTGTAATATCTATGTATGCTATCTCTGTAGCATCTACCTATGCATCATCTTAGCCTAAAATATAAATAGGTTATGCAGTTATGTGACATATCTGACCTATTGTTTTCTTGGTGGTTTCTGTCTTTGGAGGCAAAGATACATCAGAGGCAGCCATCCTTACTAGGACTAGACATACCACCAAAAACTCACACAGAAGTGTGAATTTGAGGGCCATTTAACACTGTAAATTTTCCCCTTGTATAACAATTATGGAAACACACATGCTAATTGACAGTGCAGTGCGGCACTGTGTGAATGTGAACAGTGTTCACTCGGCCTCATAATTTCTCTTTTTATAGCTGGTGGTGAGCCTGTCCAGAGGATGTTGTATGCAGCTGTCTTACATAGAAAGTTTTCTCTTAGCTGAATCTTCCAATGCCAATATTTTTCAGCCCTGTATTCTGTTTAAACCCAAACCTGGTTCACTGTGCTTACTATTTGATGCATGTAGCCTTATTCCTTGGTATTGGGTTGGTCAATATTTTATTTTACATTCCCTAATATCTCCACCTGGCAAAATTAAGGGATATCATTATACTCAAGAGAGGAATCTGTGACCTTAAACTTGCACTGGCTCTCTAGTCATGATGTGAATAGACTTTGCTGTGCCCGAGTTTCAGATACCCAATTGCGGAGAGACCAGGAACACACACGATAATGCAAAATCAAAGAAGCTTTATTACTAGCTCAAGTCAGCGCTAGCTCAAGCTAGGGTCCAAGTCTCATCCAACACAGTGGATTCTTGACAAGGGCCCCGAATCCAAATAACGAGTGGTTTATATGGGGTTTAGAGTTAAGAAGTAATTTATATATTGGTCTACTTTTAGAATTGGCCCTATTACAACAGTGATGAGCAACTACAGAATGGTTAGTAACAGTTTCTAAAGAGGGCACAGTGACCCCTCATGACAAGCCACACCCAACTGCCCAATTCCTTATCTAGGCAAATTGCTCAACTCGGAGTTTACCAGAAACAGCAAGTTCTGCTTCAGGGAAACAGAAACTGAGGCCTAGCTGAGAATTTATGTTGGCTGCAGCTTGTCATGGCATCAGTTTCACCCTCACAACTTTCTCTATAGAAATCAGTGATGGTTACTAAAGTGGTATTCACAAGGGCATATGTTAAAACATAGTACCTAAATTAATACTCTTTCTTCTAATATCCACTTTAAAACTGCAAGTTTTCTTCTTTGAGGAGTCTAAAGAGAGACAAAGCTAAAAAAGCTAGTCACATAGGCTCTGTCCTCATGACCATATGTAAGACCTCCAGGAGTATACTCAATCATTTTGTATCTTGTTTCCCTCATCAGTAAAATGGGGATACAATGAGAGTTCTAGTGAGCATTCCGTGATTCCAGGCAGATCACTTTACAACTCTTCTGACATGTGTTGACCCGCCATATGAAACACTAAGTTGTCTGGAGAAGAGTCGGAAAGCAAAAAGAAAATTGGACTCAGTCAGCTCTTGTTGAAATTCCAGTTTAAAAGAAATAGCAGGAATGATATCTCATTTGACCCTCATTTGCACCAGTCCTATGATACTAGAGGTCCATTCCAAAAGAAAATCTGTTCACTGGTAGATTTCCCTATCATTGGCAGGATTCCTACTGAGTCTTTTGTATCCATGCATAACTACCTTGCCAGTGTTTTGCAATTGTTTGATAGATAAATGAATTAGAAGAGAAGAATGTATTTGAAAGTTTTAAGTGGTTTGGGATATTCTAGTTTTAATTTAGGTATTACCCATTGCATTTTATTCCCTAAAATGTCTTTTTTTTTCTTTTTGGGTCACACCCAGCAATGCACATGAGCTACTCCTGGCTCATGTACTCAGGAATTACTCCTGGCAGTGCTCGGGAGACTATATGGGATGCTGGGAATAGAACCCGGGTCGGATGTGTGCAAGGCAAAATCCCTACTCACGGTGCTATTGCTCCGGCCCCCCTAAATTGTCTTTAGTTTACAAAATGTGGGCAGTAAAATTATGTGTGCAGAGGTCCTTTGAACTTGAGCCAATCATGCCTACAGTGATAGGAAGAAAAATAGCAAAGGTGCAGATTGACCAATAGAACTAAAATTCTCCAGACAGATTTTCTACACTTATCCAGGATCCCAATAAAATGACCTTATGAAGCAAATAGCAGCTTTAAAAAGATAATTATTTAATAAAGAGAAAATATAAAGGAGAGCTGGGAATATGAACAAGAAGAAAGGGGGATAGAATCATTGTAATTGCTGGTGGTGTTTCAAATTGATTTTCATTTCTATTAAATTAAAATTACAACTCAATTTGATCCGACAGTTTCTTCCCCTTAATCTGTGCTGGTGCAGAAGATAAATACTGATTTTAGTAGATTTAGAAATTCTCATTGACACATCATTATAAGGCATTTCCTTGCAACCATGTGCTCTTGGATACGTAGAAGGGTGCAAAGGCATTTTTCCTGCATTGGGTAATTTTTAAATTTTGCTGTATTTTGTCCTTCTGTTTTGTTTGTGTAATTTCTTAATTCCTTCCAAAGCTTGTTCTTTTTAGCATCAGTGTATCTACTCTATTTCATCCCCAATTCTCTGTCTCTTTGTTTCACAAACCACGGGTTCTCAAGGAGTATAGAGGGTGGGGGATGGCAGGATATTATTAGATTATAACATTTTTTGTGGACTTTCAAAGTTCTAGTGGCATTAGCCACTAATGCAAGGTAAAAACCTTTGTGATATGATATAATGGATTGCATGGACTTGACAAACCATTGTAAAATAAGCAGGGAAAGGAACTGAAAATACCCATAAAACATATCTCTCCCCAACCTTAAGAGTCTATTGCCACCCATGGACACTGCTTCTTGCTTATTAGCCCCTGAAGGGCATTTTTAGTGTAAAAAACATATAGTCTTCCCAAATCAGAAAGGTCTCCAAGTCTCCAATTTAATTGGTATGGAAAATGCTAACTAATTGGCATCAAAATTTGATTTGTGGGAGAAACCTCCTTTTTGTTGGAAACACAACAGTATGTCTAGAAACACAGGCCCGGTCCTTCAAAAATCATCCCTGAGTGCCGCCTAGGAATCAATTAAAGTTGATTTGGCATATCTGCTTTTGACAAATATAAAGAAATCTCTGATTAGGCAGAGAAGAAAAGAGGCTTTCTCTTTCTTGCTCTCTCTTCCTCTCTCTTTCCTCTGCCTCTTCCTCTCTTCTCCTCATTTGCCTTTAAAGGCTGTAGGTGTCAGAAGGGGGTGGGTAGTGATATGCAAAACACGGCCTCCATAACCAAAGTAGCCTGCAAAATTAGGTGTCAGCATGCAAAGCTTATTGATGTATGAATGCGGAAAATGAAAGGCGGCAGTAGACAGCCGGGGCTAAAGGTGAGACAGGCACAGCGAGAGCAGCTGTAGATCCACGTCAAGGTGTTGCTATATGAGCTCGGGTTTTTTCTGGAGGGCCACAGCCTAACAAGGTAAGCCTGGCCATGAAATGATGGAACAATACAATATAGGCACACACAGTGTGCATACCAAATAAATTGACATGGTGTCTCACCCCACCCCCCACTACATGCCTCCCCCTCCTCCCCCCACACTGCCACCCCTTCAAAGTATGCCTGTGTATTCATTAATAAATTCATATTCTGAGTTTTCAATAAAAGAAGAAAATGCAGTGTAAACTGGAGTTACTTAGTGACACCCAGCTCATTGCTTTTTATTGTTGCTTGCAGCTACGAAGCTTCACAGTGCACTAGTAGAATTTATTACTGTCTGTCTCTGTAGCAAGTTGGCGAAGTGCGCCTTTTGAAGAAAATTGACCCACACTTCATGAATATGATGAAAAATGCCAATAACACTACAAAGACGAAGCTCTTGACATTACTCTGCAAAGAACTAAAAGACAGTAATGAAAGTATTGCAATTACAAATCATTACCTCCTCTCCAGCCAATCGCCACCTTCCCCTCTAATTTTTTTTTTTTGGACCACTCTAAAGCACTGCTGGCAGCCCCAGGTGCTGTGTTGCAAAGCAAAGCATGATGGGAAATGGAGAGAGAAGGAGGGAGAGAGAGGGGAGCAGGGAGAGAGGGAGAGAGAGAGAGAAAGAGAGAGAGAAAGAGAGCGAGAAAGAGAGAGAGAGAAAGAGAGAGATCTAACTGATTTCCCAAAGAAGGGAATAATAAGTTTGGAGGAAACCTGATAAACTGTCTCTGTGGCACATGGAAAAATCAGGTATAAATGAAAAGTTCTTGAAGTTGATGTTGAAAAGTCCTCTGTGTTCTCCTCCAACTGAAAAACTGAAAGGTGGGATTTAAGAATCCCCTTCCTACTTTTTTGCTAGAACTGTTTCCTATAACCTGATTCTATTTTAGTCCAACCTTATGGAGTCATCTTTAATCTTTTATCTATGTTATTTGAAGATCTTCAATAGAGATGTTTGCAAATGGGTTACAAGGGACATATACAAGTGTGTTTTCGATCAAAGAAACTAGGGCTGGGGAGGTAACTTAAAAGGTTAGGGTCCATGCTTTGACTTAGGTTCCTAGTACTACATGACACCCCAAAACACCGTAGCAGAGTAGCCCCTTAGCTCTGCTAGATGTGAACTTCCCTGCCACACCAAAGAAAAAAAAGAAAGAAATGACATAGCCTTTTTTTTTTTTGGTCCCATGATAGGTGAACCACACATCCACATGTCAAGAAGATCGGAAACAGGGCATGGAGAGGAAGAGAAAGACTAACTTTAGAGTATAACATTAGTTCCCAGTTTAACAAGTGTAAATCCCTTCATCCTTTTTGCTTGGATAATGTTTGACATGGACCTTTTGTCACTATTCCTATATATCTTGTGTTTAGAGTTTTAATTTGCACTTTAAATTTTTTATTTGGAGTATATATGTGGAGTACATGTGAATATTACTCATGTTTTGACTCCTGTTTGTCAACTAGAAAGACATCTGGATTATGTACTGCTTATTTTAGTAAAAAGGCTATTAAGGTTTGTGGAACTTCATACGAAGTATTTGAAATAAGAAATAGAAGCAGGGAAGAAATTGTTAGGAGAGAAGCAGCTTCAGAGAAAGTTGCCGTAGGGAGAGGAGAAAGGGAACAAGGATAGATCAGTGGCAGAGTTACTTGACTTTGAGGTGGCCCTCCAGATACCCTCCTCCAGCTCTTTCTCAAAGATTCATTTTGGTCTCTGGTGCTGGAGGAAAGTCTATTTGTTGGAGATTAAGTTTGATTCCACAAAACTCCTTTATAAATCTAAATTCCTCTGGAAAGGAGAAACTATAAATTATTTATGTATTAGTATAAAATATATCAGATTTACTTTCCTTCTAAAATTTAGCTAAATTTTGATTTGGCATAAAATATAGATTATGTTATATAATGAAATACTGTATAAGGAAAGGAGTAGAGAGTAGGTTTAAGTGACCATGTCAACTTTAGAATTGGAATACACTAGAAGAAGAGAGTGGTATGAGAGAGGGTGTGGCAAGTGACAGAAGAAATATATAGGAAAGAAGGTAGAAGTATAGCTAGAATAACAATCAATTTCAATATGTCTAATGAGGCTAATAATTTGATCAATAACACTGTAGCACTGTCCTCCCATTGTTCATGGATTCGCTCCAGTGGGCCCAGTTACATTGTGATACTTGTTACTATGTTTGGCATATCAAATACAAAACAGGTAGCTTGCCAGGCTTTGCTGTGGGGGTGAGATACTCTCAGCAGCTTGCCGGGCTCTCCAAGAGGGGTGAAAGAATCGAACTCAGGTCAGCCAGGTTGGCTGCGTGCAAGGCAAATGCCCTACCCACTGTGCTATCACTCCAGCCCAAAATATGTCTAGTTGTTTTATTAATGTCAGTTAAAGTTATTTCTATCATGGTCACGGTCCTCCCATTGTTCATCGATTTGCTCGAGTGGGCTCAGTAACGTCTCCATCATGAGACTTATTGTTACTGTGTTTGGCATATCAAATACGTCACAGGTAGCTTGCCAGACTCTGCCGTGCGGGCGAGATACTCTTGGTAGCTTGCCAGGCTCTCCGAGAGGGGTAGAGGAATCAAACTCGGGTCGGCCATGTTGGCTGCTTGTAAGGCAAATGCCTTACCACTGTGCTATCGCTCCAGCCCCAAAGTTATTTCTATTCACTGAAATTAATAGAACAGCTAGCCATGTTTGTCATAAGCATACAATGTCATACATATAAGATAGTTTTTTTTACATATGTGAAAATGCATTTCCAAAACCAAACACTCAATTTCTTAACCACTTTTCACACTCCCAGTCTAGGATGTGTACTGTGCATATGGAGGCTGATTGCAATTTACCCCCCTGTAATACGTACACAAATCTGAGAGGCAAGAATGACCATAGTTCTTTAAGGTAAGAAAATGTTTACATATAAGTAACATTCAACACCACAGTCTTTAGTTTATCTTTTTAATAATCTCTTACAATTATGATATCACCTTCTTATCCATGATCTCATAGCTGAAAATATGTAGATCTAACAATTCCTGTCTGTAGACCATCTGTCAGATAAGGACCTCCGCTAAGAATGATAAAATATGGCGTGCACATTATTATATTATCTTTCTACCATATATATGACATCCATTACTGATAGACCAAATAATAAGCCTCCACTAAATCTCAAGTGGTGTTTAAGAAAACACTTTTTTATTGATCAAAGTTGGCATGACAAAACAGAACTATTTTTCATCTTTGGATTTCAGTAGTTCACATAATCTCATTGTTCTAATGCATTAGTATATTTTGGATTAGCAACTGACATATTCTAATGGGTAAACTAAGGTAATGATAGGAGGTATCCATCTTTGATTCATTCCTTCCACACAAACATAACAAGCACCTATTATTTGTCTGAAAATATTCTGTGCCTCAAAGAGACATTAGTGAAACCCTGAAAGTTCAGATCATAAGATGGGACTTAAGTGACTATGCTATCTGAATCACAGCTGGGGAACTCTTATTAAAGAGTAGGGTCACCTGGGTGGAAGACAGAGTTACCTCTAACCACCTTTATTTGCAGGGCAGAAGACAAATGGGAGGAATTCATGGGAGCAAATAAAAGCTAACATTGAGATTCCTGACTAAAACCTAGATTTGTTGCATAGAAGATTTGCTGTATATTTGAAAAATGATATTTGCAGTAAATTACATGCTAGGAAAATAAGACATGACTGGGGGTGGAGAAACCACAAGCAACAAAAAGATGCATACATAACTATGAATATGATACAAAATATATGCCTATAAGTATCCATGTTCCTCAATTCACCAAACCTTGGAAGATTCTGTATATTCTTTTACATTCTCAGTGAGCCAAACATGCCAGATTTTCTCTTTCTTGTAGAAAGAATGGTAGAAAGAGGTTGAGATTGTAAACTAAATGGGTTTATTGAAGGAAAGGATTCTATCTTATGATTAAGTCTAGCATAGTGCTGGGTACGATCTGAAGAGAAACCAGACTCTCACTTCATCCTATTATTATTATTATTATTATTATTATTATTATTATTTATGTTTTGTGAGGGCTGGAGTGATAGCACAGTGGGTAAGGCGTTTGCCTTGCATGCAGTCAATCTGGGTTCGATTCCTCCACCCCTCCTTGTAGATCCCAGCAACTTGCCGAGAGTATCTCACCCACAAAGCAAAGCCTGGCAAGCTCCCCGTGATGTATTCGATATGCCAAAAACAGTAACAACAAGTTTCACAATTTGTTATCAGTTGTTACTGGTGTCCGCTTGAGGAAATTGATGAACAACGGGAGGACAGTGCTACAGTGCTACAGTACTGGGTACAAAATTGTCATTAGATGGATCAGATTATTCAGAGAACCCAAGTGTAAAGGAGTGACTATCAAGTCATCTAGTCCATTAGGTATTCTTTAGAAGTTTGGTAAGTGGAATATGTTATATGTTATAGAACTTTCATGAAAACACATAGAGTAATTGAAGTATTAGGTCCAAATAGGTAAAGGTAAAGGTAAAGGCCCTCCCGTTGTTCGTCGATTTGCTCAAGCGGGCCCAGTAACGTCTCCATTGGAGACTTTGTTGTTACTATGTTTGGCATATCAAATATGTCACGGGGAGCTTGCCAGGCTCTGCCGTGTGGGCGAGATACTCTCGGTAGCTTGCCGGGCTCTCCGAGAGGGGCGGAGGAATCGAACTTGGGTCGGCCATGTTGGCTGCGTGCAAGGCAAACACCCTACTGCTGTGCTATCGCTCCGGCCCAATACAAATTAGTAAATACTCACAAATATAGGTTGCTCTTGGTGTATGACTTAGACTAATACCAGATTAGGTTGTCATAAGAAATTGCTCTCTCAAATTCAGTGTTTGACTATACTAGAAAATATAAATATGACATCACATCTGATTATTTTTGATTCTGAGAAAACATTGCTCCAAACAGAATTAGAATTATTCTATTTCATATTTTTACAACCCATAAAAGCTTAGTATCCTTCTACAGTAAGCAACAAGGGAAAAAATGTCCCAAGGACAAAAACTTGAACTGTTCACAGTCCATTAATAAGAATCTCTTCAGACTCACTTAATACAAGTGGCCTGGGAATTATGACCCCTAATTGGGTTTCAGCACCATGTTAAAAGTGCTCTGTGGAAGTGATAGAGATTTTTGGTGAACCCAAATAATTGGGCCAGCTTCAAGGAATGGTATGAAGAAACAACTTCAAACATAGATGATTCAACTAGTCACCTCTTCCCTGACAGTGCAACAGAAAACACTAGCACTTGTCATCCTTTTAACTAATTCTTCTATATTTACTTACTCAAATTTGAAAAAATGTAAAGAAGCAGTAGCACATTTAGGTAGTTTACATTAAGGAAGACAGTTCGACAATTCTGACACTTTGGCTATATTATGGGAGAAAAGAAGTAGGTAGGAAACAATTTAG
Source organism: Sorex fumeus (assembly GCF_029834395.1). Lineage (NCBI taxonomy): Eukaryota > Metazoa > Chordata > Mammalia > Eulipotyphla > Soricidae > Sorex > Sorex fumeus. The sequence goes on from NW_026606063.1 coordinate 51,118,810, forward strand.
AATCTTTCTAGGATTTTCCATGTTCAGGCCATATGGTGAATGAAAATCAGGAAGAGAAGAGTGTCACTAGGCAGGTATTAATGATAAAACAATAGGGACTGCTGAAAGGAAAACCCATGCTAGTCCATCTGTATATAGTACCAACTACTTGAGAATTCACAAGTACCTCAAAAATATTTTTTTGATCTAGAGGCATGTGTACTTTCTTATTTGATGCTTTGTTTGTATAAGGACCCTCTTTCCAGTTTCCAGGCGTTTGAGTATTCTCTTAATCGAAACAAAACAATCAGCTGTGAGAAGTAGCATTGGTAGGCTTTAGCCTGAAAAACTTCTATTTGTGGCAGAAAAATAGTACAAAAGTAGAAAACTATCTAAACAAGTATCATGAAGAGTCAAGTTTTCATTTTAGTTTAAATAATACTTAGTCATTCAAAAATTATGCTGATTTTGTTAGTTAGGTCAGTATAAAAACTGTCATTTAAAGGCTCCAGAGGCATCTGATTTCATCTTTGGGGATCTTTCATAGTTTGATATATCTTGAGCTTGGATTTTCTGTAAATATCCTGAATGGTCAGAGTCTCCTGCCCCTGCTCCTGGCTGTCCTCACCGGGGCCCCTTGGAGGGGGGAGAGTTGAGTTTTTCTGTGCCCCCCCCTCCCCGAGCAGTGCCCCAGCAACTGAGGACCTCCAGAGCCAGCCACGGCCATGCTGGGACCACTCTCCACACGTCGGGACAGGCCTCATGCATGAAAGAACTGGAAGAGGAACCCAGGCATGCGGGTCCCGGGACTGAGGTCTCCAAGCCTACTCGGACTGGGCCTTCTCCAACCAGACCCCCTATCTTCCAGTAGGTAGGCATTACACCTACCAGCTGCCACCAGCGCCACGTTGTTCCCATCAACGGCCAAGACACAGAGACTATAAAACACAGCTCCCGGAAGTGTGTGGCCACATTCACGGCCACGTGACATCTTATTATCTTATTTTTTCCTTTGGAGAGCCTGGCAAGCTACCAAAAGTATCCTGCCCACACGGCAGAGTCTGGCAAACTTCCCGTGTCATACTCAATATGCCAAATACCAGTAACAATGATGGGTCTCCTTCTCCTAATCCTGAAAGAGCATTGAAATGGCTCTTTTAAAATCTCAGGGCTAGGAAGAAGGAGACGTTACTGGTGCCTGCTCCAGGAAATCGACGAACAACAGGATGCTTTTGCTCGTGCTCATCCTGAATGGTTTTCATAGAGGATGACGAACTTGCGTGAGTGGGCAAGGTGGGCTTCCTCACTTTGAAGGGAACTGATGATAGCCTTATGATTCAGGAGATGTTTTTCAATGTATGACAAACACTATGCTTCTTGGTGGAAATAAACACCCAGATTATTGAAATAATAAAAAGATTTGTAGGCAGTTCTGGGCAAGGTAAGTCAATATATATATATATATATATATATATATATTTATATTCTATTTGGAATTTCCCTGGGGAGATAATGGCTTCAGGTGCTCTGAAAACTGGCTCCACCACCTTATCACTTGGCCACAGAAATTTGAATGGGTTTGTAAAAATGGCATCTAATATTTCAGGCTATTTACTTGTTTGGTAAGTAATGCCAGTTCCCCTATAAGTTTTGCATTTGCTCTAAACTAGATGGCCATGATGCCTTGGCTAATGCCTTTTAATATCTAAGGCTTGTACATCCAGTGCTTGGTTAATAACAGGGAAAAAGCTCCAGTGACTCACCTTGACCTCCAGATGGAAAAAACATCCTTTTAATAATCTGGGAGTTTATTTGGATCGAAGGCATACTGCATGTTACACAATCTTCTTGTAGACCCGTACGGGTCACAAAGTGGCACCCTTGTTTTTTATGAAGTCAGCAAAGATGTATAGGGGCCAGGCTTGCTGCTTCTCTGAGAGCCTTCAAATTCATCTTTAATATGTAACCTACTCACAGAACACAAACCCTCACTAAGTTTAATGGGCTTTTCTCTGAGAACTTTCCTGAGCGTATAACCTTTGTTGCAATTAAAGGTACATTTTCCAAATGTCTTTAAAAAAAGAAAGTGCACACCCATTTTTAGGAGTCAACCCATAATCCCTCATGTCTCATTGCTTTAAAATTTGCCTCTAACACTAAGTTGTGAAATACTTGAGGGAAAGGACAAATCTTTTGGTAGTAATTGAAAGGGGGGTTGACTGACTGAGTCAGCAGTGTCACATAATGAACGGATGGAAGATTATTGTATGTTGGTGGTTCTCAATCAAGCATTATTTGTCTTCAAGTAATGTGGTTATGGCTGGAGATACTTTTAGTGATTGCCATGTGGGGGAATATGGGGTCTCGACCCAAGGCATCTGGTGGGTTGAGGTCAGGAATGACTCTAACGATCTGCAGTGCATAGAACCGATCTACCAACAGCTATCTGGCCCCAAATATCTGTGAAATGAGTTCGGGCAACTGTGCCGTAGACATTTCACAGTAGCACTTACACTCAGAGTGTCGGAAAAGTGGTCATTGATCTTTGAAAGGTCCCTTCAACAAATATGTATTGAACATTTTTCACATTGAAATTCAAACAACTCATTCCCCAGAAAGTCTTCTGAAATTTTTCTTTTTTCTTGGTCCATCTTCTTTCTTCCTGCCTCTGTTTCCTCATCATTTAACAGTTCCCAAAGGAAGAAGTGTGCTGAGAAAGGATTGTCTCAAGTAAAAACAATGTTTTTTCTAGTTATTAATTTAATTCTAGCCTGCTTCATTTCTTCTGAAGATAAAGTTACTTGCAAAGCCAGAGTCATCTTCATACAGCTTGGGAAGCCCTTTAGAGCTGGGCATTGAAAGTAAAGAAACCCATTCACAGGATGTTTTCTGTAATGGTGCTCTCAGAAGCACTTGGGATGCTAAAACATATGCTTCCAGCATCTCTAGTCCTTCACATTGCTGCTAAATTGTGGGAAAGATGTAAATAGAAATAATGGGCTTAGTTTATTTTTAATTAGAATACTGCTGCTTTTAGCTGAAGTCGTGACACTACCAAGCATGTCTTCTTATTTGGAAGGAAAGAATAGTGAATTCCTAGGGCTTTGAACTTAAGCCAGGTTTTCTGAGTTTCTTGGTCTCTGAGTTCCTTAAAATTCAATCCCATCATATGGCATGTGGTCATAGGAAGATTCTCTGTATAACTCAAATTCTTTAGATATAGCAAGTATTCTATTATTTCCACAGTTAGAAGAATCATAACCTTTTCTTCTTATTAAATTGTCAACAAACTGCCCTCAATTTAATAAAACTTTGTATTAAATAGTTTATAAGTGAAGGTTTTATTAATTTGAAGGCATCCAGGTGGATTAAAGTATGTTCTACAATATTCTGTAGACCCTCAATAGTTTGTGTTATGCACTGTGTTCTAAATAAACTTTATTCTGAGATTGCAGTATTTGTCCATATACAACATTCTAAGGCTTCCCTGCTGCCAATTTTTTGTCTTGTATAGACAGAGTTATCAATGTGTCCTATATTTTTAGGATCACCTGATTATTGGAAACCTTCAACACTGTCTTAGCCTTCTCACTAAAGAAAATTCTCATACAAGCAAATCTAACTTGGAATTCCCTGATAGTGGGACAAAAACGAGCTGCACAAAGATTCATCCCTAGGCTAAGACCTTTCCCCAGATGATGTGATTTTTTTTTTTTTGCTTTTTGGGTCACACCCGGCAATGCACAGGGGTCACTCCTGGCGGTGCTCAGGGAACCATATGGGATGCTGGGAATCAAACTCGGGTAGTCCGTGTGCAAGGCAAACGCCCTACCCACTGTGCTGTCACTCCAGCCCCCCAAATGATGTGATTTATGAAGCAATTCTTGCTTCAAAAAACCACAGATGTTTCTATTTAGATATTTGAATCTTTTCTGTACTGTGTTAGATTTCCTATTCTGCAAAGAAGATGGTGAACTTCCAGTATGATAGTCGATGATGAACATTTTTGTTTTACACATGTAGTGAGTCTAAGTTTCAAATTTTTTATTGAATTATTGTGGGATAGAGCATTACAAAACTGTTCATGATTTGATTTCAGTCTTACAGTATTCCAACAGCCATCCTTCCACATTGTTTACATTTCCCAGCACCAGTGTTCCCATTTTCCCTCCCATTACCCTTCCCCATCCCTCAACTCCTAAGAAAAGCACTTGGTGGGATATAAAAACCAGCAGCATATTTACGGATATTATAAGAGATAAATGATGTTAGGGAAAAGAAAATAGGACTTCAGAACTATAGTATCCTGTATGCAAAGCTGTGAATATTTGTGACTGAATTCTACTGATAATTTTCTGCTTTTTAAAAGAATCTCTGGAGAATCTTTGACCAATATTTTCACTGTATGATTACATGGGACCACTATTTCCATAGCACTCTATATTGGCTTGTGTGCCCCCACTAAACTTGGGCAATAAGGAAGGCGTGCCTTAATCCAATGCAATTTAATAACTCTGACCCAAAAAAGTCTCCTTGCAGAGCTGTTATGCTTGTTCCTTGGTTCCTGGTGGCTTATTTTTTGTCTTCAGAATAAAACTATAATTTCTGAAGAAGGCATTAGAAACCCACTATATATGTATATTTTATACATATATATCTATGTGACACTTTTATATCCATGTGTCTTCTGGTCACAACAGTATAGTCTATGTTCTCAAAATATGGCCCCCATGTTAGAACTTCATGACTTTTAAGATGCTATTCCTTCCTGAAATTTCTTCCTCACCAAACCTTTACCCATTTAAATTTTACTCAATATTAAGACAAGTTATAAATGGGGGTGGGGGCAGCATATTTATTTATCATTGGATTAATGCACCAACCATGTAACTACTTCCCAAAATACTATGAAAAATACCAAAGACAAATAATGAGAAGTGATTAAAAGAAATCAGGCTAGAACCCGTAAACATAAATAGTTGTTACACTGATAAAATTGAATTTAAATTTTGATGTTTTAGGTGGACTTGCGCTGGAGCGATAGCACAGTGGATAGGGCGTTTGCCTTGCACACGGCCGACACGGTCAACTGAGTTCAATTGCTCCGCCCCTCTCAGAGAGCCCAGCAAGCTACTGAGAGTATCTCGCCTGCACAGCAAAGCCTGGCAAGCTACCTGTGACATATTCGATATGCCAAACATAGTAACAACAAATCTCACAATATTACTGGGCCCACTCGAACAAATCAATGAACAATGGGAGTACAGTGACAGTGACAGGTGGACTTAAAACTCTTTAAGTTTTATAACTAGTTGTTATCACTATTGTAACATTGTAAATAAATGAAAAATTAAAGTACAGCAATTATACAATTAGTTATAGCAGAAGGAATGATCATCAGTGATCTTGTGAGTTCTTAATTTAAAAAAAATCTCTAGAAGGTTTAATCCTAATTTTAAATACTAAAAGTATAGGTACAACATTCTTAATGAAAGTCTATATGATTAAATAACTTTTGATCTCTTGTACCAAAGGTATGGGAAACAACAAACCCTCATCCATGGCTGGAGAGTATATATATTGGTTCAACCATTTTAGAAAACAGTATGAATACTTATCAAAAAAACTAGAAGTTACTCTTCCTTATGAACAAGTAATTCTACTTCTACACATATTCTCCAAAGATTCAAACACTCTGTTCATGAAAGTCATTCGTACTCCTGTGTTCATTGAAGCACTAGTAAATTAAATTAGTAAATAATATAATAGCCAGACTCTGGAAACAACCCAAGTGTCCAAGAACAGATGACTAGAGAGCTATTATCTAACCACAGTGTTTCTAAGAATAATTCAAACAATCGCTAAAACCTTACTAGTTCTAGTTTTGAGATTTTTTGAAGATCATGCCAGAAAAGTTTTACACTGTTTATAGTATATATGATGATATAATTTGTAAGTTGTGTATACTTCTTTGATAATTCAGACAACATAAACACATTTCTCATACATATTTGGTCAAAGTTCACAGTTTCGGGATGACAGCTTCCAAAATCCCTGAAATTTCTGAGTAGTAAAGGAAAAAAAAAGCACATTTTGTTACAATATTTAACTACTCTCCTAAATAACACTTCAAAATAATAAAGTCCCTAAAAAAATGTCAGCATAAGCTCTTTTAAAAAAAAAGCTTCAAAACCATAAAGGTAAATGGATAGCTCATTATTTATAACAAGCCTCTTTCTACCACAACTGGTTTATGTTAATTAAGTTACTTGAAAAGCATTTAAGGATGAAGAAAGGTTGCCTAGAGAAGCCACCTTCAACAGAGGCCTGAACTTTGAATCCAACCATCTAATTTTGAAGCAGGGAGAAGGGCTAAACTGTGAATCTGTTACCAATGGTAAATCATTTAATTCCATGCTACATAACGAAGCATCTACAAGAATTCAGAAGAGGGTGGGTTCTGAGAGCTTCCAGACTAGAAGACCAGAATGTTTCCAGATGCTGTCCCCTAAACACTATGAAGAAAGACACTCCCTTTTCTAGTACTTAATCCTATGTCTCATTTCATGCCTTCTAAGTAATGGCTATAGGGTGATAATTTATTGAGTAAGAGATTTTCTGAGGTGTGTGAGCCATTTTTGGAAATAATTGAAGAAGTGTCTGCTGTAGAGGCAGAAAAGTGTTGGGGGTGAAAAAAGGGAAGTGGGGACATTGCTGGTGGGGAATATGTACTAATGAAGAGGTAGGTATTGGAACATTGCATGACCGAAATCCAATCATGAAAAACTTTGTAACTGTGTATCTCACAGTGATTTAATTTTAAAAAATAAGGAAAATAATAGAACCCTAGTAGGGATTTGAAGGTGCCTGTGATCTATAGTTCACGATTACTACCATCCTGTTATTCGTCGATTGCTTCGAGCAGGCCCCAGTAATGTCTCCTTCGTCCTAGCACTGAGATTTTTAAAAAAGTGCCATATTCAAGGCTCTTTAGGAGAATGAGACCCATCATTGTTACTGGTATTTGGCATATTGGGTACGCCACGGGGAGTTTGCCAGACTCTGCCGTGTGGGCAGGTTACATTCGGTAGCCTGCCAGTTTGTCTAAAGTAGGAATGAGATAATAAGATGTCGTGTGGCTGCGCACTTCTGGGAGCTGGGTTTTATAGTCTCTGAGTCTTGGCCATTGATGGGATTACACGGCGCCAGAGTCTCCTGCCTCCGCACCTGGCTGTCCTCGCTGGGGCCCCTTGGAGGGGAGTGGGTTGAGTTTTCCTCCCCACCCCGACCAGGGCTCCGGCAGCCGAAGACCTCCAGAACCAGCCACCACCATGCTGAGACCACTCTCCGCACACATGAAGGTACTGGCAGAGGAACAAAAGCATGTGGGTCCTAGGGCTGAGATCTCCAAGCCTATCGCATTGGGGCTGAGCATCCTCCACCCAGATCCTCCAAATTCCAGTAGGCAGGGGTCACACCCACCAACTGGCCCCTTGGCGCCATGTAATCATCAACGGTCAAGACTCAGATCTATAGTTATCAGTCAGAAATATAGGTATCACAACTTGATCAAGTATATTACTGCATCAATTTGATAAATATTTGGCAAGTAGCAAAAGAGATGAAATTTGAACTCTGCTTAGGATTTTGGTGCCAGAGAGAATGGGGGTTTTCAGAAGAAGAAATTGCATCAGTTGGCCTGTAAGATCTCTGTTAGGAACTGTAGTCTGTCAAATAAGTAGTGACTAATAACTCTATAGAGTTAAGACAATGAGAGTAACAAGAAGGAAAGTACTTGAATTCATGACCAAGTACCAGATATACAGCAATTTTTATCTAGTTTCTATGAGTTTCTTCTTCTTTTATTTATTTATTTTTATTTGGGGGGTATATCATGAGGGTATATGAAGATGGGGGGGAGGAAAAGAGGAAAGAGGGAATGGGGAATGCACAGAGGGAATGAAGGAGGAAAAAATGCTTAACAAGCTAAACTCTTTATTCTAAGTATCTCCTTAGTTGCCCTCTTTCATACATGAAGACACTGAGACTCAGAATCATTCTGTGCTTTGCCTAAATTCACACACCCAAATGGCTGCAGCAAACATCAGACTCATCTTGATCTGTCTGTTGAGACCGTTCTTAATCATGCTGAACGTAAAGAGCAGAGTATCCTGACAACCTTGCACTTTGACCTCTAATTTCCCTGTAGATTCTTGTTTCCTGTGAGTGTTCTTCCCTACTTGATATTTTTAAGGTAGAAGAGAGTAGGTTTTCACTTGAAAAAATTTTCATTAGAAACTTCACTTATTTACTTGCAATAGCGATTAGGCAAGAAAAAGATATTAAGGGCATCCAGGTAGGAAAGGAAGAAATCAAGCTCTCACTATTCGCAGATGATATGATACTATACTTAGAGAACCCTAAAACCTCTACCAAGAAACTCCTAGAAACAATAGGCTTGTATAGTAAAGTGGCAGGCTATAAAATCAATATACCAAAATCCATGGCTTTCCTATATGCAAATAGTGAAAGAAAAGAAAGTGACATGAAGAAAACAATTCCATTTACAATTGTGCCCCAGAAAATCAAGTACCTAGGAATCGCCTTAACTAAGGAAGTAAAGGATCTGTACAAAGAAAACTACAAAACGCTACTTCAGGAAATAAAAGAGGACACGAGGAAATGGAAAAATATCCCCTGTTCATGGATGGGGAGAATCAACATTGTCAAAATGGCAATACTTCCCAAGGCACTGTACAAATTCAATGCAATTCCTATAAGGATACCCATGACATTCTTCAAAGAAATGGAGCAAACACTCCTGAAATTTATATGGAACAATAAGCCCCCACGAATAGCTAAAGCAATTCTCGGGAAAAAGAAAATGGGAGGAATCAACCTACCTAACTTCAAGCTCTACTACAAAGCAGTAATAATCAAAACAGCATGGTACTGGAACAAAGGCAGAGTTGCAGACCAATGGAACAGAGTTGAATATACTGACACCTCCTCCCAAACATATAATCATCTAATCTTCGATAAGGGGGCAAGAAAAGTGAAATGGAGCAGGGAAAACCTCTTTAATAAATTGTTCTGGCAAAACTGGTCTGCTACATGCAAAAAAGTGGGCTCAGATCTCTGCCTAACGCCATGCACAAAAGTAAGATCGAAATGGATTTATGACCTCAACATCAGACCGGAATCCATAAGGTTTATTGAAAACAAAGTTGGCAAAACTCTCCATGATATTGAAGTTAATGGTATCTTCAAAGATGTCACGCCACTGGCCGAGCAAGTGAAAACAGAGATAGACAAATGGGACTATCTTAAACTAAGAAGCTTCTGCACCTCAAAAGAAACAGTGACCAAAATACAAAGACAGCCTACAGAATGGGAAAGAATATTCACCAAATACACAACCGACAAGGGGTTGATATCAAGGATATACAAGGTACTGGTTAAACCACACAAGAAGAAATCACCCAACCACATCAAAAAATGGGGCAAGGAAATGAACAGAAACTTTCGCAAAGAAGAAATCCGAATGGCAAAAAGGCACATGAGAAAATGCTCCAGATCACTAATCATCAGAGAGATGCAGATCAAAACAACAATGAGATATCATTTCACACCACAGAGACTGGCCCACATGCACAAAAGCAACAGGTGCTGGCGCGGATGTGGCGAGAAAGGGACCCTCCTTCACTGCTGGTGGGAATGCAGGCTGGTCCAACCCTTTTGGAAAACAGTATGGACGATTCTCAAAAAAATAGAATTTGATCTCCCATTTGACCCAGCTATAGCACTCCTGGGAATATATCCCAGAGTGGCAAAAAGGTATAGTCAAAGTGACATCTGCAGTTGTTTATTCATTGCAGCACTCTTTACAATAGCCAGAATCTGGAAAAAAACTGAGTGCCCGAGGACAGATGACTGGTTAAAGAAACTTTGGTACATTTACACAATGGAGTACTATGTAGCTGTTAGAAAAGATGAAGTTATGAAATTTACATACAAGTGGTACTACATGGAAAGTATCATGTTAAGCGAAATAACTCAGAAAGAGCGGGATAGACATAGAAAGATTGCATTCATCTGGGGAACATAAAGCAACAGGAATGGCTGAGATTAGTACCAGGAATTTTGCTCCATGACTTGAAGGCCAGCCACATGTGCTAGGTGAAAAGGAAGCTCAGATAGAGAAGAGAGCACCAAATAAAGGGTGCTGTGAAGACCCTCCCAGGGTGGGAGAGACATGCTGAAAGTGGTCTGTGGACCAAACATGATTGCCACTCAATGCCTCTCTTGCAGAGCACAATACCCAAAAGAAGAGAGAGAGAATAGGGGGGAATGCCCTGTTACAGCGACAGGGTGGGACGGGGGGGTGGATGAGGGGTGGGAGGGATGCTGGGACCCGTGGTGGGGGAGGATGGCCACTGGTGGAGGGATGGGTACTTGATCATTGTATAACTGAAACCCAAGAACAAAATTTATAAGTCTATAACTATACCTCATGGTGTTTCACTAATAAAAAAATGATAAAAAAAGAAACTTCACTTATTAATATTTATTTTTCTTGAAAGTTGGTATTAGGGACTAAGAATGTATAGATCAGCAGTAGAACATCAACCTTAAGTGTATGAGGCCCTAGGTTTGGTTACTCATCACTGCCAAAAGAAACCTGGTTTATTATTTCATTTTTACAGAACGAGAAACTGAGGCCAGGAAGTTCAAAATAAATGGGTTGAGGTCATCAAGCTTATGGTCTGGAATTCAAAGCAGAACCTAAGACTTTAAATCTATGTTACTTCCTTTATAGCAGAAGTTTCCACAGACGGAATGAACCTTCAGGTAATTTATGGCCAACTTTAGCATATCTACCATTTCCAGCTTGGGATAGAGCCCAAAAACTAAAGATTCTTATTAGCTTTATTTCTGTGTCTGCCCTCAAATTCTTCCTTGCTTTTTATTTTAGAGACAGTTTTTAGGAGCAGAATCTGACCAATGATTCAAGAACAAGATTCCCAGACTCCACATGTCCTGCTAAAAACTCAACTTCATAGATGTGTCTCAGCCATGCAATCTGTCTGCATAATATCTTTCTTTTGTAGTCAAAGATATTAGGAAAAGATGACTTTCTAATGGCAAAGGACAAGACAGGCACCTCTGTTATCATATGATAACCATCTGCTTAAGGAGTTAGAGCTACTAATTGGTCTCTCACCTTCAATATAAAAAAATACACCTCCAATTTGGGGTTACTGTACTGATCACACGTCAAAATCTACATTAAATGAACCTTCAATTTGTGGCAGAGACCATAACTTTTTTTTCTTTTTATTTCATTTTTTTTCCTGTCATGGAAATTGAAATGAGTGCCAGGAAGATAGAGCAAGCTTGTGCGACAGATGGAGGGATTTCTGAGAATGTGGAAATCTGTAATTTATATATCTCAGGACTAGTTTAAAGTACTCTCCATAGGACCTAGCTTGGAATACTTAGGGACACTAGTCTGTGAATTGCTAAAAGAGAACTGCTGTAGGGAATTCAGGATGTAATGGTGAGATAAAATTCTTGTCCTCAAGAAGCTTACAATTTTCTACTTTTTTTACTTCTATGTAAAGATATGTCCTGATTTGAAGGGTGAACTTAAATCTGGCAGAGTGAGCTATAAACATGGGATGATTAAAAGAAAGTGCAGAATCTCTCCACTGCCCAATGCCACAGCAAAGAAGGAGCCACAATGTCAACTTTCACCAGTATCCAAAATAGCATAATTAGATATGCATTGCTATTCTGAATTTTTAATAAAAGAAAATGTCCTAGTTAAATATAATGGGTGTGGTGGGAGGGATGCTGGGACCACTAGTGGTGGAAAATGGACACTTGTAGAGAGAGAACAAAAGGGAATGCTCTGCCACAGAGGCAGGGTTGGATTGGGGGATGGGGGGTGGGAGGGATACTGGGACCCATGTTGGTGGAAAATGGGCACTGGTGGAGGGATGGGTACTTTGTCATTGTATAACTGAAACCTAAGCACAAAAATTTGTAAGTCTACAACTGTACCTCATGGTGTTTCACTAATAAAAATTAAAAAATTATAAAAAAAGAAAACGGGCACTGGTGGAGGGATGGGCACTCGATCATTGTATGACTAAAACACAAGCATGAAAGTTTGTAAGTCTGTAATTGTACCTCACAGGATTCACTAATAAAAAATTATAAAAAATACAACACAATTTTATTATTTCTACTTTTATTTGTATCTTTTTCATCACAGAATATGTATCTGAGATCAATGTTCTAATTCGTAGGAGAATGATACAGAGGGAGGAAATTTTAGGTAAGTAAGAAGAGTAAGCTAAATGGTTTATAGTTTGTTGAAGCTGTACATTCATTCAGGATTATCTGGTTAGAAATGAAGCTCACCTTTAATCCTTTCTATCAAAGTATGTGCTTTGTTTTTTTTTTATTCCATTTTGTTTTTCATTTATTTGTAATTTTTTTTTATGAAGGAACTGCTGTTTGAAAGGTTACTCATAGTTGAGTTTCAGTCAACAATACTATCACCAGCATTATCTCTCTTCCACTAATGACCCCAGTTTCTTCCCCACCCTCCACTCTGCCTCCTTGACAGTTTGGTTGTTGTAGTTTGGATCCAGTGTTGTTAATTTTATTGGTTCTTTGTTTCCATTGCCTTTAGGTATTCGCCATTCCACCATTATATTTATGTATGTTCCTCATATAAGAGAAATTATTCTGTGTCATTTTCTCTTCTTCTGAGTAACTTCACTCAGCATGATACTATACAGGTTCCTCCACGTAGCCACAAGTTTCATGACATTATCTTTACATATGTCTGAGTAATATTGCTTTGTGTAGGTATTCCATAGTTTCTTTATCCAGTCATCTATTCTTGGGCACTTGTGTTGTTTCTAGATTTTGATTATTGTGGATAGTGCTACAAGGAACAAGGGTATAAATGTCCTTTCTCCATTTTATTTTTTTTGGGGGGGGGGCTCTTGGGATATATTCCACAAAGTGGGATTGTTCAGTCAAATGGAGGCTCAATTCCTGGATTTTTTAGTAATATTTATATTGTTTTCCAGAAAGCCTGAACCAGTCAACATTTCCACAAGCTGCGAGAGTCGCTTTCTCCCAGTATTCACACCAGCACTACTTATTCTTGTTCTTTTTGATGTTTGCCAGTCTCTGTGGCATAAGGTGATATCTCTTATTATTTTTTTGAATAATAGTGATACAGAGCATTTTTATATGTGTCTTTGGGCCATTTGTGAGTTTCTTTTAGTATTAGCTTGTGCTTCTTTGTCATGCAAAAATCCTTTCATTTGATGTAGTCACATTTGTTTATTTTTGTTTCTGTTGCCTTTGCCATATTTTAAGGTCACAGCTTCACTTAGAAAGCCCACTGGCTAGAATGTTGATGACTAACAAATAGGAAAAAGATTCAGCTTGTTTCTTTGATGAGATTGCACGTACCCTCTCCATTCACTCTCCATTGCTCCTCGAAAATTTGTGTAATTAATTAGAGTCACAAGTATTAATGTCCAGCTACTTACATTTTTACTAAACACAAATAAAAGTGTATTCCTGTTTTCTCAGAACCAACAGTCTACAATAAATCTATTTATTACTCAGTTATTCAGTTTTCTTTATTTGAACCAATTAGGGAGATGATAGTTTATAGGGAAAAGGATTAAGTTCTACTGTGCCATATTTAAAGCAATGAACAAAAATGCTTGATCAATCTTGGGATTCTCTTTTCTTTACTCAAACGACTTAAAGTCACTCACATAATTCTCATTCCCTCTTCCTGTTGTCACTCCTATTTGAAATGTCTCCCATCATCTTTTTAATCATTTGGATCCCTCCAGTATCTTCAAGATGCAGGACAGGATTCATGCTCTCCATTAAGGGATACCTTTCCATTCTTTTCTACATAATGCACTCCTCTTTCTATTGTTCATATTATTTTCTTAAACTACTATGATTTTATTGCTGTGCAGTATAATATATCAATTTAACAGGCATTTTTGCATGTCTCAAACTAAACTATAAGCAACTTAAGGAGAAGTACAGTATCTTATGTACCCCAAAGCCTATTTATTCTAGATACTACTGTAGCACTTTGTGAATCAGATTTAATTAGCCATTCATAACCAGCTCAGCTATAATGCTAAGTTGTCAGCATTGAGTTGGAATGAACAGTGTCAAAGATGTAAGAAAAATATTAAGGTTGACCAAGACTTTAGTAGAAACGCTTCAACATAAATCATAAATTATCTTTGAAGGTCAGTAGAAGAATAGTTTGGATACATAACCCTGGATCATTATAAGCAATAAGATAAACAAAAAGATGAAAGTGATCTAAATAAAATGGTGACAAATTTAAAGATTAGGGAATTTGGAGACTATATTTTGAGCCAGCAGAAAAGAGAACAATCAGCCAGTATGTCTTTCTTGGACAATCTTTTAATATTAAAGAATAAATTTTTATTGGGGCAGAGAAAATATTGTTTAGCTGATGAGCTTGGCAAGCTCCCCGTGGCATATTCGATATGCCAAATACAGTAACGACAATAGGTCTCATTCCCCCGACCCTGAAAGAACCTCCAACTGTTGGTAGAAGACAAGTAAGAAGAGGCTGCTAAAATCTCAGGGCTGGGAGGAATAGAGATGTTACTGGCTCCCACTTGAGTAAATGGAAGATCAATGGGATGACAGTGATACAGTGATGACGGATGAGATTCTGGAAGAAACTGGGAGAAAGGAAAAGCAACAGTTACAGAACTGGAGAAATATAGTTGTAGAAATGAAAATAAAAATTGAACTGGAGGTCCCCGGTCTAGACCCCTGATCTAGAAAATTTGGATCCTATTTTTGGTAGAAGTTTGGGCAGTTCTTGGCAACTACATTTTATAAACTATATGGTGGAAATGTGCATAATAACAGCAAAATTGGCCTGGCCTCTTAAGGGTTTTCTCACCTTTTTCCATTCTGATAGGCAAAAGCTGTCCTACATTTTGGAAGCCTAAAGGGTTGGTATGTAAAGGAAATGAGGCTAGGGAGTTTATTTAGTCAAGAGCTAGTTATTTTCTGTCCCAAACATCTGTTATGAGACACTGACCCTAGCTCATCAATGTTGGGAGGCAGATTACATTTTGGATAAAGGCAGGTTTGAACTTTAGAAAAAATAGGACAAATGGAAATCAAATCTTTACACCCTTAATTTTCTAAGCACCCTGTAAACACTCTTGAGTTTGATGTCATTACTGGGTATTCCACTGGAATATTTTTGGCTCTATTAATGCACCATGAAGTTTGCTTATTATTAAGGATAAGATTTATTGTTATTGCTGGAGGGAAAAATGACCTGAACTTGGGAAAGATTTTTTATTAAGCCTGTAGTAATCCTTTCATTCTCATTCTGGAACTGATTCTTATCCATGTCCTCAGGCAAGGTTCTCTATTTTCCCATCCCTGAAATGGGATAATAACTTCACTTTGACAGATACGATGGGAATAGATGCATTTCCAGGCCTTTTCCTTTGAAGTCAAGAAGGATGTGTTATCATTACTATAACCACATGCTCTCTTTGAAGACACAGGCATACACTTGGAGGCATCTAAACTGCATTTAATTGAATACATTTTTCTTCTAGGTGAATTATAAGTGAGGTGGCCAAGATGTGTGGGTGCAGGAAGAGAAACAATCCTGATAGTTTCAAGGTTAGCAATTATGATGTCTATCTGGAGAACCCCATGATTGTTTTGTGAAAATATAGCGATCACCTACAAACATCCTGAAACATCAAGGAGGATTTGGGTGGCCTCGGGGGCTATACTGAGGAGGCACAATTTATAGGTAGTGAAAGGAGACCCACAGAACCACTGTCAGGAGTCCAGTGAGGAACAAAGCGGGGAGGATTTGCCGCTGCGTTTGTTTTGGAGCCCCTGCATCCCACTTTGGTGGCAAAATGGTATTCCAAAGAGAATTCCAACTTCCAGAGGCATGTCTTTATTATTCAAGATTCAACATCAGCACAAAACCTGTGGATGATTTTTCTCTCTTTCATTTTTCCTTTTCATTCTTTCTGGGCTGATTCTATTAATTTCCCCCAATGGCACGTGCAGCCCTGCTCTGACGCTGCCATTGATGATCTCCTTATTCATCTCTTAGCAAAGAGGCCATTTGGATGAATATATGTTCCCCATTTTCTTTGCATTATAAATTCAGTGTTGTGGGAAAAGGAGTGAAATGTAATGGCAAGGCCTCCACAGAGAAATGTCCCTGTTTGAGGAAAGGAGTTTTATAGTGGGGGAACAATTGACAGCCTCTCAGTACAGTGGGCACATTTTTCTGTACAACTGCATCACCACTAATGATAAATGAGGAATGTTTGATAGCTGGCTCCGTTGTCTGACAGCTACAGTTTTGGCCAGAGGGCCGTGGCAGGCTTTAGACTTCTGTTCAAAATGAGTTAAATATATTAGGCATTATGAAGGCACAGAAGCCTCGAGAATGAGTGCTGAAATGAGTGATCCGGGTAGGCTCCTGGGTACACAACTTGCAAAGCAGATGTCATTCTAATAATGTGTGATATAGAACATGCCTGGCCTAAACCCTGCCGGATGAAATATGAAGCCCCGTTGGTGATATTTAATACCATTTTATGAGGTGCCATCTTATAAAGACAATGCCCGCCGTATGTGGAATGCTTAAGGTATTTTGCCAAAGGCACAGGGAGGTATCTGGAGTAAGTAGAATTTTTATTATTTTATAAGCCTTTACTTTGTAATATTTCTGTTTCCACATTATTGTGGGGGCTTGCTGCCCTAACCCTTTGTCGAGCGAACTTGATGAGCGGCTTGCCAGTAGATTGACGGATAGCCTTTGCTGTTTTCTGGAAGAAAAGGCTGGCTCCGATCTAAATGCATTCTTCAGAAAGCCCTCAAAGAGGAAATACAGCTTTGCTACAAACATTCTTCGAGCAGGGTCTTTTAGACCAGCATACAAAAATATTGCCATTTTTCAAGTGGACCATTTCAAGGGTAATAGAGGATTTGTGTGGACTGCAGCTACCAGAACACATGTTTTCTCCTTTTGCAGTTTCTGGTGCTGGGTACATACCAATTTTGAGGTCCCTCTCAGAATATCATAAGGTTGGTGAATCTTGTGAATCTATCCATTGCATCATTCTGAATCTTCTTGCCCCAAAAGTCCTAGAAAATGTAAACATGCGAACAGCAATATCCCAGAGTTAGCCCTGATTCCCTTAAGGGGTGTATGTGTGGTACAGACAGAGCCAGAACATTGTTGAAAAATAATGAAGTGATACTAAGATTGCTAAATTTAAAAGCATATTACATTTTGCATTTGTTTTCTAAGTGTGATCCCATTTACAATCTTATATAACCCAGGAGGCATTCCAGCAACAGAGAATTACCTATTTGGTCAGACTTGAGATGCTTAGAAAAGTACCACACAGAACATTTCTGAAGCAATGTCTGTTCTCTTTATTTCAATGTTCTTGGCAATGACATTTATTCAAGGATCTCCTAGATGTCCTACATTATTTACAGGTACCATAGGTAAAGACAAAAAGACTTCTGGTTTTGTACAGCTTCATTTTTTGAGCACTTGAAGAAATAGATGTACTGACAAGATTACTCAGCATATTGGCAAAGTAACATGACCTAGGTCAGCAACTTTAGAACTCAGGATAAACTCAGTTGTACAAACCTCTACCTGACTGACCTGAGTGTGAGAATCAACAACGTTCTCTCTTGACTGTAAGAACATTTGGACAGTGCTCATAGTCTACCTGATGTGTGAGATCAAAAAGGCCATTCTTTAGTGTACCGTAGCTTCTCTGTCACCATTGTGCAAGAAATTTGCTAACAGCCTAGTATGTTTGTTTTCCAATGGTTTTTTTTAAAGATCGTTCTTATTCTTTTGTGATTTCATTAAATATTTAGTAATTGTTGAACTGTTACTACAAGAAAAAAGGGAGTTGTTCCTTTGTTTCTGAAATTCACATTTTGGGACTAAGTGATGAAAGCAAAGAACTAAGAAACGTGTGCTGTTGAAACAGGCATGTGCAAAACATCTGTGAGGGATTGGGGAAAGATCATAAAAATTAAGGGTTTTTTACATTCAGGTTATTTTGTGTTTTAGTCCTCATCCCACTATAAGTAAACTAAAATTGGAAATAGTAATTTTGAACATGACTTAACCATAATAAATCCATAGGAATAATCCAAAGTCTTCACAAGAAATACTTAACTCCAAATTGCTGATCAAAAGATTTGGATCTAGAAGGAAGATTAAAAAATAATCTACCTTTATAATTTTTCTTTTTTTCTTTTTGGGTCACACCAGCAATGCTCAGGGGGTTACTCCTGGCTCTGCACTCAAGAATTACTCCTGACGGTGCTGGGGGAGCATATGGGATGCCGGGGATGGAAACTGAGTTGACAGCATACAAGGCAAATGCCCTATCCGCTGTACTATCGCTATGGCCCTTTATAAATGTTAAACTAAAAAAAAAAGGTCTGAAGTTCATGTAGATGAAATTCTTTGCTTGTGTTTTTGCTTGTTTTTGGTTTATGGACCACACCTGGCAGATATTCCTTGGTTAATTCCTGAGTCTGTGCTCAGGGAACTATAGGCAGTGCCAAAATTGCAGTATGCAAAGCAAACACATTAACCTTTGCACTATATCTCAGACCCCTCTGCAATTGATTTTTGCAGTTATTTGCTTTAACAAACTTTCCCACTGTTAAATATACTTTTCTTCATTATAAAAATCTGAATCTATTCAAGTTCAGTGTATGGTAAGTAGAATGGTTATTTCTGCTAACTTTTCATGATTACCTGTCTGTTAGAAAATAAAGGGATTTGGAAAAGTGTGACATTTGAAATAGAAGGACAATACTATAGAAAGGGGCTAGAGCATGGTATTTGTGACTTGATGACCCGGCTCTGCTACTTAGTGCAAATAACCTTGAGGAGGTACGTCACTTAACCTTTCCAGACCTGCTTCATCATCTGTAAAATGAGGATAATGATATTCTTCTCTCTGTACCTTGCATCATTGCTCTGACTAGCAAATGATAGAATGTACAATCTTTCACATCATCTATGAAAAAGAGCACTACTGTTGCTGCTATGACTTCTCAACAACCACTAAATCTACTGTTACCACTAATACCATCCACTAACTCTTATTAGTTAGTTGCTAACATCAAGGAGAGTAGTCCCCATTCCACACAGTTTTTCTAGAACCACCTCTTTATTTCATTGAACGGGAAAATGACTTTGTAGTTTGGAAATCCAGTTTCTAGTCTTCTTTCCACAAGTTCTGTAGCAAAGTCTGGAGACATCATCTTGGATCTTGCATGTGTGAAATAAAAGAAGTGACACTAACATTTTTTATTATGATTTTCTTTAAAACCCTAGGCATATATTACCCCGATAAGTATCTTTATTATATGACTGTAATCCCATCAACAGCCAAGACCCAGAGACTAAAAAACCCAGCTTCCGGAAGTGCACAGCCACAAATGCGGTCACGCAACAACTTATTATCTAGTTCTTACTCTGGAGAACCTGGCCGGCTACCAAAGGTATCCTGCCCACACGGCAGAGTCTGGCAAACTCCCCGTGTTGTATTCAGTATGCCAAAAACCAGTAATAATAATGGGTCTCATTCTCCTGACCCTGAAAGAACCTCGAATGTGGCACTTTCTAAAATCTCTGGGAGAGGACGAAGGAGACGTTACTGGTGGCTGCTCGAGGAAATCTATGAACAACAGGATGACAGTGTTATAGTGATACGGTGATATTGTAGTTCCCTATAGATTTATTTAAACAATAAAAATAAATTTCTATGAATAGAAACTTTCACAAAGAAGAAATCTGAATGGCTAAAAGGCACATGAGAAAATGCTCCACATCATTAATCATCAGGGAGATGCAGATCAAAACCACAATGAGTCATCATTTCACACCACAGAGACTGGCCCATATCCACAAGAACAAAAACAACTGGTGCTGGTGCGGATGTGGTGAGAAAGGGACACTCCTTCACTGTTGGTGGGAATGCCGACTGGTTCAGCCCTTCTGGAAAACAGTATGGATGATTCTCAAAAAATTAGAAATTGAGCTCCCATTTGATCCAGCAATACCACTCCTGGGAATATATCCCAGAGAGGCAAAAATATAGTCGAAGTGACATCTGCAATTGTCTGTTTATTGTAGCACTCTTTACAATAGCCAGAATCTGGAAAAAAACTTGAGTGTCCGAGAACAGATGACTGGTTAAAGAAACTTTGGTACATTTACACAATGGAGTACTATGTAGCTGTTAGAAAAGACCAAGTCACAAAATTTACATACAAGTGGTACTACATGGAAAGTATCATGTTAAGCGAAATAACTCAGAAAGAAAGGGATAGACATAGAAAGATTGTGTTCATCTGGGGAACATAAAGTAACTAAATAGGATACTGACACCCCAAAATGGCAAAGATTAGTACCAGGAATTTTACTCCATGGCTTGGAGGCCACCCACACAAACTAGGGGAAAAGGGAGCTCAGATAAAGAAGGGAACACCAAATAAAGGTGTTAGGAGGATCCTCCCAGGATGGGAGAAGCATGCAGAAAGTAGACTATAGACTAAACATGATTGTCACCCATTGCCTCTTTTGTAAACCACAACACCGAATAAGAGAGAGAGAACAAAAGGGAATGCCCTGCTACAGAGGCAGGGTGGAATGGGAGGGATGGGGGTTGGGAGGGATACTGGGATCCATGGTGGTGGTAAATGGGCACCGGTGGAGGGATGGGTATTTGATCATTGTATAATTGAAACCCAAGCACAAAAATGTGTAAGTCTGCAACTGTACCTCATGATGTCTCACTATTAAAAAAAATTTAATAAAAAATAATAAAAATAAATTTCTAGTGTTAAATAGATTTCACAAATACGTATGTTAGAGATATGCTAATTTCCCTTTAAACTACAAAATCCTTTGGCTTTGTCATTCTGTGAATTATTATGGCCTCCTTTCCCTGACATATAGACCTCTCTGGATACTTAATTCCTAACTGAGTTATCAAAACTATAGAGAACAAACTGTCCAAGTGATTAAATGTGTCAAATATGTGGAAGTGCCGGCTTTCAACACAAAGCCTGGCCTTCCCTTTGTGAACAGTAGGAGGCTCAATATGCTTATGACAATATTTTCTATGCAAGACTCAGGTCTGTCCTTGACATGGAGACTGAGACCCCTAACACCTTTCTGGAGAGGTAAAGGAGATCTGAAGATTGGTGACTACCCATCCATTGTTCACTGAAAGGTTCTCAATTCCAACGTGCCCCTTCCAAAATGAAAAGCATTAAGGGTGTGACAGCTATGAATTCCTTGGTTAATAATATGTGAATAAAAATGCTGATTGATTGCTCTTTTTGATATAACTATCTTGATATATCAAATGGGAACAAACTCATATTCCAAAAGAGTATTAGAAAATGGATATTCCCAGATTATCAGGTCTCTGCCCCAGAGTGTTGAAAGAAACCAGATTATTTTTCTCTGTCTCACTTTGCTGGAAAACCCTTGGATTGTTTCTATAGGCTGCTTACTCTAGGCTGTGCTCAGTATTTTGTTTCAATGTCAGTTCCAAGTAAGCCTCAGTTGAGGTTATAGAGTCAAGATTGTGCTATCCATTGAAGGCTCCCTCATCATAAATGAATAATAACATATTTATCAGTGTAGGGAACTAGGAAAGATTGAAAATCCTTCATTGAATTCTTTCTTGAGTCCTCTCATTTCTGACCCACTATGATATAAATAATTGAAGAACTACCTAAACCAGAGAGGAGTATCTTCCCTATTTTTTACCCGTCTCCAAAATAGTATTTTTAAGTATTGATTCCAACAAGTTCAAGATCTTATGTTCTTTTAATTTTCCAAAAGAGTTATAGTGAAGGAGGGAGCTCTGTTATATTTACCAGTCTATTTAACCTGCAGCCAACATGAAATTCTCATTTTGTAGCTTTAAGGTAAATACTTGTCAGCAAGGTCATATAACCACATAATTTGACTATACAGTATTTTGGTTCTAGGAGTTTTTCCAAATAACTGACATAGTGGTTACTTACTTCTATTACTTTAAAATCCAGCAGTTAATTTTTAGAATAAATTTGTAAACTTAATTGTAATATGCATGTGTTCTTTCTAGTAATTGGGAGCTCATATGTGTCCAAGTATTGAGTAACAATTAAATAAGGAAAGAATCAACTTCTTCTTTTTGTTGTGCTACAACGTCAGATTCTACTGCATCAGAACATAAATGGGTAAGATATTCTTACAATGACTGACTGACCTTCATGTTCTGAAATACCTATCTTCAAGCTGAGTTACTACCACTATAGTGGTAAATTGTAAAAATAATATGTTTTCCAGAAGAGGGGGAAATGGGAAATCAAATATAAAATTAGAAAAAAAGCAAGAATTTCAAGAATAAATACTACCTTACCCAAGTATCATTCTAAGCAAGTGTCTCAGTCTGGTAATGTCAGAAGGAGGTCAAGATGTGTATTGACAAGCAATGTTATAAAACATGCTAATCATTCAGCAGATTCTACTTGATCTACTTATACAAAACTCAAATGAGACTTCAGTTTACCATGAGGCTCTAGCTTTGAGCATAAAATTACTTGGATACCTTACCCTAAGTCTGAAGAAGAATAATATTTCTCATTCTAAGTAAATAAATAAATAGTTGAATTAAATCAGTTTCTTGACACTGATTTGTATAAATCTAACAGTGAGATATGGGCTATACATGGCAATCTATATGCTGACAACTCAGTTCTTAGGAGCTATTAGATATGCGCTAGCAAATTAAGACCATTTTCCTGTGTCCGTTAGTTTAGGTACACTAACAAAATACATGTTGCCCAGTACTTCCTGCTAGACACACCCTCTGAATGTCTTCACTATGGCATTATTTTCTGTAATTTCAATTTTCTACCTCTGATAAGCAAAGTTTTAGTAGGAAGGTCAAATTTTGTGCCTAGCTTCTCCTCTGTTTTACAATAGCAGTCAAAAACACCATTGAATTTAGTAAATTTGTTTTTTTTTTGTTTATCTGACTTGAACATTGTATCTACAATTTAAATTTGCTTTCATTCAAATTTATTTCTTGAGAACTTTATTAAAGTTTAATTGGAATATAATAATAGCACACTTTTAAACCATGCAATTTGACAAGGGTTTATAAATTTACAGATTCATGAAACCACTATAGTCATGATGGATAGTGAACATTATCTGTCAACTTGAAACCTCTCCCAATCTACTCATGGAAAAGTAACAATGGGCTTTCTGTTCATAATCTTATATTTTAAACTAAGCTCCTACATTATATTTTGTACAATAGCTAAATACATTTTATTACCCTCAATAGCACAGTTGCCTAATTTAACTTTCCTTGCTCTACTGGAGATAAGCATTGCCATTTCTTTTTTGTATGTTTGTTTGCTTTGTTTTGGAAAGAGTCACATACAGCAGTGTTCAGAGGCTACTCCTAACTCTGTGCTTACGTATAACTCCTGGTAGTGCTCAGGAGCCACGTAGTGTCAATTTGTACCCACACTTTCAGCATAACAAACTTACCACAATCCATTTTGAGCCATCTCTCTCACTTTTTGGTATAATAATTTCCAGTTCATAATGACCTATTTTTCTGGACTATATATTGTGATTTTCTGCCAGAGTCATTTATTTTTTATGTACTCCACTGGGCTGTCCGCTTGGGCACTTTGTTTTACCTTTGACTCCATACTTTTATACCTTTACAAAGTTTATGCCTCTGTTTGCTAGTCAGTTCTATATGGAAAATCACTTTATACCATCACTGCTTCATTGTAAGTCCATGGCAGTATATTGTATTTATTTGATTGCATGTTCCATTTGCTGCTTCTAGAAATGCCCCTGAATGATGCAGAAAATCACTGATCTAACAAATTTTTAGCTCTTAGATACTTTGGGACTAATTTATTCTCAATTGATGGAAGCCAGGAAGTTCAAGAAACTTTAATACTAAATCTAAAACAAGATTATCTTAATTATTAATTCAGAAAGATTTTTAGAAAAAAGTGCCTCTCTCTCTCTCTCTCTCTCTCTCTCTCTCTATATATATATATATATATATATATATATATATGCGCCATTGGCCTACAGGTAGATTGAATTTAGTTGCTAGTTAGTAGGGATGCCAGATTATAGGAAAAAGTTAGTGACAATAGGTTCTAGCTAATGAGATGAGTTAGGGTAATAACGTCATTGGAAAGGCTATGGATATATTTTCAAGGGTGTTGCTATGACTTCTATATTTAGATTTTAAATACTGAAATTATTTATTTAGAGGGAGAAAACCGAGGTAAGAGGTAATTAGAGATATCAGATTGAGAAATAGGACAGGAATGTAATTCAGTTCTCTTATATTTTCTGAGTTGTCATTATGGTCAGACAATCATTTACTTTAAGTGGTGAAGCTTTACTGAGGCAGTTTTTATCCACTCAAGACACTTACATTTAGGTGAAAGAATGGAAAAGTACCTCTTCTAATATCAGAATTCCCTTTGATGACTAATCCTTGTTATAATGGTGATTTATGAAGCCAATGTACACTCTGGAACTTTCATGCCCTTGTTGATCTCTCAAATTTAACTTTACTCCTGGCTCTAGAAAATTACCTGCATTATCATTCTAGTCCTGTAATACTTCTGGGACTTTGGTACTTGCCTGATGGGTGACTGCACATCTGTTCCGGGTAAACTACTTACTCAGTTCATTAGGATCTAGGATGGGAGTGGAAAATGTTCTGCTCTGAAGAAATATAAATAGTTTTGCCCAACTACTTTTATCATCCACTAGATTATCATGTTAAAATTTTGGTACTCATACCGAATTAGGGCATTATTATTTCCTGAACACTTCTATAGATTGTCAATGGAGGTTTGAACCTTTATAATTTTTTCCTAAGAAATGGAAATTGGGGGTTTGGTCAAACCATAAAAGTTAACTCAGAAGGCTTCCTTTCCTAGAGAGAAAGGGGCAAAATATATAAATAAATATTTCCATTCACTTAAATATTCTCATACCCATGGTTCATGGCTTTAGTTATTTGTTAGTACACTCATTTATAATTTGGAAAATATATTCAATTGATATATTTTAAAAGCATATACTGGTTTTGGCATATTGAAATTCAAAAACCAATAATTACAATGGGTCTCTTTCCCCTGACTCTTAAGGAGTCACCAATATGGCAGCGTTGAGAAGGATGAGGAAGGAAAAGCTGATAAAATCTCAAGGCTGAACTAGGCTGGCAAAATTAAGAGAGACAAAAATGATTGCTTGTACTTTCAATGCACATATGCTGGCATCAGATGCATCCATTGAGGACCTGATGGTACAGAGAAGGATGAGGAAGGAAAAGCTGATAAAATCTCAAGGCTGAACTAGGCTGGCAAAATTAAGAGAGACAAAAATGATTGCTTGTACTTTCAATGCACATATGCTGGCATCAGATGCATCCATTGAGGACCTGATGGTACAAGCGCGAAAGATCAAGTACGGCATCATTGGTCTGACCGAGACAAGAAGGCATCAATCACATCATGCCGTTTTCGACGCTGGAGAAGAACTGTTCCTTGGAACATGTGAAAAAAGAGGTGTCGGAGGCCTCGGTGTCCTTGTCAACACAAACTTGGCCATGAGCATTGATTCATTTGAATGCCTAACAACCCGAATTGGACGATTACACTTGAATAGATGTGGCTCACCTCTGGCAGTTTCTATCTTCGTTGTCTATGCACCAACATCCAATTATGATGAAAGAGAAATTGAGAAGTTCTACATGGAGCTGGAGAAGTTCTATAAAGAAGACCACACCTTCTATAAGATCATTGTTGGTGATTTTAATGCCAAGATAGGACTGAGAAGATCAGCCGAAGAACTCCACATCAGGACCCATGGCCTAGAAAGAAATGAACAGGTGAGAGACTGTATGAGTTCATCAAGTCGACCAAGACCATCCATGGTAACTCACAGTTCCAGAAGGCTGAAACTAAACGTTGGACATGGGAGTTTCCCAGTGGACGGTTCCACAACAAAATTGAAAACATCATATTAAATCAATGATTTTGCCTGACAAATGTTGCTGTTGTCCCAAAATTCCAAACAGGATCAGATCACCATCTCCTTTGTGCAAAATTCTACTTCACCAAGCAGGGAGAAAGGTCTGCAAAGTTTAAGAAGAGAACTCCCAGAACGACCACCAACTGGGAGCTCTTTTGCACTATTGCTGCAACGTGGGAAGATGCCGTCATTGACAGCATTGACGAGGAATACAATCAACTGGTTCAGCACCTCCATGATTGTACAAGGAATGCCAAGAAAGAGATAACCACAAAAAAATGCCTATCTTCGAAAATTCTAGAGCTTATTTGCCAACATGGTTTGGCGCCTGCCTCAGGCAACCGCAAGCGAACGTCCCAGCTCACAAAACAGTGTAGAGATGCAATAAAGGAAGACTTCAAAAAGAGAAGAGCCACAGTGCTGGTAGATGCAGCAGAAGCTGGGAAAAGCATTCGTAATGCCCGCCTGTTCTTCAGCAACTACAAGACCAAGATGATTGCCCTCCGACATCCTGATGGATCTATCACATCCTCCAGAAGGGCAACGGAGAAGATTATTCATGGCTTCTACTAGATCTCTTTGATATCCATGCCCACATGCCCACATACCAAATTCTGCAGGATGGATATGTCACTCCCAACATTTTCCCTTTCAAAATTCGACACACCATTTTGTCTGTAAAGAAAAGAACAGCTCTGCTATGCGTTAATCCAGGCCATCAAGTCTGCCGGAGGGGAAAGGGTGTTGCCCCATTCGCCCTCTCTTCTCTGGAAAGAAGGATGGCGGCCGCATGGGAGCCTTGTGGACAGCAGGTATGAGCCGGGGGTGTGGGGGCGACTAAAACCTCATGGGAAGGGGGGCGTTCCGGTCCGTCCTTCACGCCCTACCGAGGTCACCAGTTGCCCCCCACGAGCAGCTCTCCAGCACGGCCACAGCCCCAGAAGCACAAGGGCTTAATGCAGAACCCAGCAGCTTGGAGCAGAAAAGTGAAAGGACTATGCGTTAATCCAGACAATCATTTCTGCCCAGAGGGGAAAGGGTGTTGCTCCCTTCCGCCCTCCTCCCTCTGGAAAGAAAGATGGCGGCCACATGGGAGCCTTGTGGACAGCAGGTATGAGCCGGGGGTGTGGGGGCGACTAAAACCTCATGGGAAGGGGGGCGTTCCAGTCCGTCCTTCCTGCCCTACCGAGGTCACCAGTCGCCCCTCACGAGCGGCTCTCCAGCACGGCCACGGCCCCAGAAGCACAAGGACTTAATGCAGAACCCAGCAGCTTGGAGCAGAAAAGTGAACGGACTATGCATTGATCCAGGCCATCAAGTCTGCCGGAGGGGAAAGGGTGTTGCCCCATTCGCCCTCTCCTCTCTGGAAAGAAAGATGGCGGCCACATGGGAGCCTTGTGGACAGCAGGTATGAGCCGGGAGTGTGGGGGCGACTAAAACCTCATGGGAAGGGGGGCGTTCTGGTCCATCCTTCACGCCCTACCGAGGTCACCAGTTGCCCCCCACGAGCGGCTCTCCAGCACGGCCACAGCCCCAGAAGCACAAGGGCTTAATGCAGAACCCAGCAGCTTGGAGCAGAAAAGTGAACGGACTATGCATTGATCCAGGCCATCAAGTCTGCCGGAGGGGAAAGGGTGTTGCCCCATTCGCCCTCTCCTCTCTGGAAAGAAAGATGGCGGCCACATGGGAGCCTTGTGGACAGCAGGTATGAGCCGGGAGTGTGGGGGCGACTAAAACCTCATGGGAAGGGGGGCGTTTCGCTCCGCCCTTCACGCCCTACCGAGGCCACCGGTTGCCCCCCGCGAGCGGCTCTCCAGCACGGCCAGGACTCCAGAACACAGAAACCAATTTCTTAACTATCTGACTTTCAGTAGAAATACTTCCAGGGTCAATAGGTAAAAGAGCAGAAATCCAAAACCAACATTTAATTCTTGAACCCAGCCGTAGAAAGCAAATCACTTCACAATGCTTTTTCAACATGTCTGATTTGGGGGGGGGTAAACTCTAAATAATAGTGGTGAATCTTTTATTGAAACAATGAATCTAATCAAAGCAGATAGAGTGTTAATTAGAATTCATCTGCCTCACAGGGACGGGGAGGGGTGGGGGGTGGGGTTTTATTGGGGTTCTTCATGGTAAAAAATAAGTATTGGTAAAGGGAAATGTGTTTGATATTTGCATGACTGAGACATAAACCTGAAAGCTTTGTAACCTTTCCCACAGTGATTCAATAAATAAATAAAATAAAAAAAAATAAAAAAAAATTTATTAAGCAAAAAAAAAAAAAGAAAAGAACAGCTCTGTTATGCAAAATGATATCTCATTGTTGTTTTGATCTGCATCTCCCTGATGATTAATGATGTAGAGAGAGAACAAAAGGGAATGCCCTGCCACAGAGGCAGGGTGAGATGGGGGGGGGGAGGGATACTGCGACCCATGGTGGTAGAAAATGGGCACTGGTGGAGGGATGGGTACTTGATTATTGTATAACAAACCCAAGCACAAAAATTTGTAAGTCTACAACTGTACCACATGGTGTTTCATTAATAAAAATAATCATTTCATTTCATTTCATTTCATCATCCTGTTAATCGTCGATTGCCTCGAGCAGGCCCCAGTAACGTCTCTTTCATCCTAGCCCTGAGATTATATTCAGGGCTCTTTAGGAGAATGAGACCCATCATTGTTACTGGTATTTGGCATATTTGGTAGGCCACGGGGAGTTTGCCAGACTCTGCCCTGTGGGCAGGCTACATTCGACAGCCTGCAAGTTTGTCCAAAGTAGGAATGAGATAATAAGATGTCGCGCGGCCGCGAATGCGGCCACGCGGTTCCGGGATCTGGATTTTATCTGGGGCCGTGTAATCCCATCAGCGGCCAAGACTCAGAGACTATAAAATCCAGATCCCGGAAAATAAAAATAATCAAAAAAAAAAAAAAAGAAACGAACTGCATCTGGCCCAGACAAGGTGAGAACTGAACGCCTGAAGAACCTGCCATCAGTACTCCTCAAATAACTGGCTTGACTTTTCACCCACTTACCTGTCTGAATGCAAGCTTCTGTCCCAGTGGAAAACCAGTAGGACTGTACTACTGTACAAGATGGGAGACATCCATGACATTGGCAACTTTAGCCCGATCTGCCTATTGTCTGTCATCTACAAGCTGTTCACTCGAGTCATCCTGAATAGGATTGGCAGAACACTAGATGAAGGACAACCATATGAGCAAGCTGGGTTCTGCAAAGGATTCAGCACGATTGACCATATCCATATGATAACCAAACTCATTGAGGTTTCTCGGGAGTTCAAGATGCCGCTCTGTCTAACATTCATTGATTTAAAGAAGGCCTTTGATTCTGTTAAGACAGAAGCGGTCTTTGAAGCCCTAGCCAATCAGGACATTCATACTCAATACATCAGGATCCTCCGTGAGCTGTATTACGGATTCACTACCAGGATTTCACCATTCTACAAAGAAGTGATCATCCATGTCAAGAGAGGGTTTCAGTAGGGTGATACCATTTCACCGAAACTCTTCAGTGTCACCCTCGAGAACGTCATGGGACGACTGGAACGGGAAAGAATGGGAGTGAAGATAGACGGCCAGCAACTACATCACCTCCGCTTTGCTGATGACATCGTTCTAATAACACCAAATATTAGCCAAGCGGCACAAATGCTAGCTGACTTTGACCATGAGTGTGGAAAGGTCGGACTCCAGCTGAATCTCATGAAGACAAGGTTTATGAGAAACAGTCTCATTCCTGACGTTCCATTCACTCTCAATGGAACAACGATCTCCGAATGCATCAGTTATGTGTACCTAGGTGGAGAAGTCAACATGACAAATGACCTGCCACCTGGGTCGTGCAGGAGGAAGAGAGTGGCTTGGAACACCTTCAAGAGCATCAATGAAATAGCTAAGAGGATGAAGAACCTTGGGCTCCAGGCACATCTCTTCAATTCCACTGTTCTTCCTGCTTTAACATATGCCTCAGAGACCTGGGCCTTATGCAAATAGGATGAGAACGCTATTTGTGTCTCCCAAAGAGGAATTGAAAGAGCTCTGCTTGGAGTATCACGTTTCACTCAAATGAGAGAAAGAATCCCGAGTTCTGACCGCCATTGACGGTCAATATTAGGGTTGATTTTTCATTTGCCAAGGCATTGAAAATCAGATGGGCTGGACACGTAATGAGATTTGGTGATGACCACTGGACTAGAGCCGTTACTGACTGGATCCCACGGGATGTCAAAAGACCAAGTGGCCACTCACCTACATGATGGTCAGACTTCTTCTCAAGAACCTGCACTATCGGTTTGAGGCTCTTCGTGTTCTTAGAACGAACAGACACCATTGGGCAACACTAGCACGTGACAAGGACAAATGGAGATGTTACTTGTGCCCACTCGAGCAAATTGATGATTAACAGGAAGTCTTGTGATCAAAAGCATATAACATATAGATATGTAAGCTGTTTTTCATGAGACTTTAAAAATGATCAAGAATGTCAGTTTTAGAGAAAGGTGACAATATCCATTATCTCTATATAAGCAATCTAATGTACAAAGTCACTACATATATAAGACAGCATAGCTTTGTACAGATTATTATTTGCAGAACTCTGTGTGTGTTGGATGTTTTCTGGAGAGGACAGTGTGGCACAGACAAGAAAAGTTATCAAAAGTGAAAATTTTCCCCACAGAGCATGCTAGGAAGTCAGTGGCATAGTCATTCTAGCGAGAATAAGGACTACGGTTTCTTTTGTAAAATTAAGTTTATTCTTTGTTTAGTTTTCTCCCTGAGAAGAAGTTAGAAAGACTGAATGATTGCAAAACTTAGGGGATCAATTACATTAGTATTTTCTTATAATATGAAATACACATAAGTAATATTATAATGTAGGTGTATATTATAGGCTCTTTCATTCATTCATCTACTACCTACAACTCTAGTATTAGATGCAAAGTTATAAAAATGAACCTAGCGAAGTCTTTTTCTACAATAACATTGATAATACCTACCTAAATGGTCATTTCTTAATTTAGGACAAGAAACATCCAAGACATAATCTTTCTCATAATAATTATTTTAGGGGCTAAAGCGTTAGCACAACGGGTAGGGCATTTGCTTTGCATGTGTTTGATTCCTAGGTTCAATTCCCAGTATCCCATATGGTCCCCTGAGCACCGCTAGGAATAATTCCTGAGTGCAGAGCCAGGAGTATCCCCTGTGCATTTCTGGGTGTGATCCAAAAAGCAAAAAAAAGAAAAAAATTAGTTTAGTATATGTTTAATGACAAAAATCATTGTTCTCAAAATATGTTTTGTGGAACACTATTCTTGAGGTAGTCTGGGAAAATAAAATAAAAGAGATTCATGGTTTAAATGTTTGGGAAATAATAACTGTTCTCTTTCTCTTTCATTAATTCACAAACTTCGGTTATATATTTCAGGCTCTAAGAAATATTACTGATTTTTTTTTTAATACAGCATTTCAAAGCTCGTTTAATTGGGGTACTTTTTTTTTAGTAAGTAAACTTAATAACCTCCCCCGGAACTCATGTTAGGGAATACTGAGTTAAGTGAAAGTGAAAATCAATTTTTCAAAGACCTCTAATGGTTTGAACAAGACATGGAAACTTCCAGTTCTTTACCTGACTACAAGACTGAGACCTCATCCCTCTGAGGCCTCATTATTGTGTCCTTTTTACTTTGGTGCAGAAGAAAATTTTTGATTCAAGTCCATTAGCAAAATTGTTGTGGGCGTGCACATGTAATGCATAGATCATTATATTTATATATGTGTATGTCTGTAATACATGTATATATGTATATGAAAAGTATCAGTAGATGAAAACAATACTCATCTTAAAACTTGTCAATTCTCACCCTCTCCTCCATTATAATTCTTATTGAATGAGTATTGAAGAAATTCCATGTACATCCCTGCTCCAAGTCACCTGGGTAAGTTTTGTATTATTAACCACATGAATAGAATTTAATGGGAAGAACTCAAATAAAACTTACTTTTATACTACTTTGAATGTCAGCTTCCATTTCCTGATAGACGTTGAAGGGGGTACTAGTCCGATTCCTTCCTGAAATCTTCGCAGAATTCTACATTTAAGAAACATAAATCAAGGTTAATTGAACAAAAATGAGAGAAAATGTGTTTTTATGTTGCTCTGATAAATCTGTGGCTAGGCAATAATTGCAAAACAATACATAGATGAAAAATGGAAGCTGACAACTCAAAGTAGCAAATGCTGATTGTATGGAATTGCATTATTGCACAGGATGGCTCATCTCCTTGTCTGTTGCATACTTCCTTGTGAAAAAAGTTGAAAGCCAGGTGCATATTTCTATATCTATTATTTTAGTTACCCAGGTGGTTCGTTGAACAAGACTTTTATTTTTGGCTCCCTAAGTTGACTTCATTTCCTTAGCAATGTGATATGAGTTTCTCTCATGTATAGCTCTTGATTCAGTCTCCATGAAATTGTTCTTTCCCTCCTCCCCTTCCTTTTGG
The DNA here is from genome assembly GCF_029834395.1 of Sorex fumeus. NCBI lineage: Eukaryota > Metazoa > Chordata > Mammalia > Eulipotyphla > Soricidae > Sorex > Sorex fumeus. Next base: position 51,151,562 of record NW_026606063.1, read on the forward strand.
ATATTGTTGCTACTGTCAAATGGGAAATACATAGAAATAGGAGATTAAAAATGTAAATTTTATAAACAGAAATCAAAGGTCCTAAATCCTTAGCAAAGAAAAGCCAACATAAGTAAGAACATTAAAAAACATACATAAATAGTGCTTCCAGGCTGAATATGTTAAATAATTCAAGAGTTAAGTCATAAGCGTTCTTAAACTTAAGTATAAAAATGCCCTTGACAATATTTCACAGCCATGCATTTCTTTAAAATATTTAGCATTCTCATTAAAGAGAATGACTTTAGTTTATATATTAGTTACACTCCTGCTTGTTAATATGAAGGAATTTAGTAGCAAAAAGCATTCTTATGTATATAAGAAAAAGGCAATTTACATACAAAGTTGGACAACTATTCACTTTTTATTTATTTCTGGATCATCAGCATCTACATATAGCTGTACAGCATTTAAACAAATTTGTTCCTTAATGTGCAATATTAATATTCTCTGCCCCAAAGTGTCATTTGCTAATGCCATTGTGAAGACAGGTTCCTTCAAAGCTACACGGAAGTCCCTGCTTTAGAAAGACTTAATGAACCTTACATTTTTTGGAATACTGCACAGTGTAATGCCTATTACATATTCATTGCTAGAATAGAAGATTTCCTTTAACTCTGAGCTTCCTGGTCTAGTTCTCTGTAAAACATTGTCAAAAGTCACCAGAGACTTTCGTGGAAAATTGTGACTCTTGATAGCAGGATGTAATGGGGAGGTTTAGAGTAGAGAAGCCAGGAGTCTATCGCCCCACAGGGAGACGTTCTGACAGACAAATGGATGGATAATACAATTTTTGACATAATGGGATGAAAAAGTTTATGCCAGAAAGAACTGAATTAAAGTTATTACTTTAAAAGAAAGTCTGAAGTTTGAAATCATCAGAATTTCCAATGTGTGCTTCATTTTACTGCTTATATGCAGAAGAGATTTTAAAACAGAGATACTGTCAACTGATTTATAGAGTTACTAACAAGGCTGCCATAAAAATTTAGTTACCTCTTTGGAAATATCCACAATAATAAACGCAATATTCCTTTTTCCTTGTTCATATTTTTAATAAAGAAAAAATCTAACGTTGTTTTTTTATGTTCCCATTTTGCCATTACAAAAGAGAAGAGATATAATACAGGATGTAGTTCCAGGGATGAAAGAATAGAAGATATTATGGGGCAGATTTTTACCTGTACATTCTAGGAAATGTACCTAGAATTTGCTTGAAAAGTGATTCTATAAGAACTACAATTGGGAGAAAGTATGGGCAATTTTTGAAACTGGTATGCTTTTGTCTAGCAATGTTTTGCATACATATGCATAATGCATATATACATATATTTACATATTATAAAGTATTCATATATGTGCATGTGTGTATATATGTGTACATATTATATTGCTCAAGCATTATGAATGTTCTTTATAATGTAATTACAGGGTTAGAAATAAGCAATAACAATCGAAAAGCAGGTCTTTATTGATGTACGGAGGGCTGCTTTAGAAGTTATCAACCATCTCTTCCTTACATTTACCACGTGAAGTTTGAGCATTGAATAAAACCATCACTAGCTAACATACACTGCTCAATTGTCATTCTGCTTTGAATATTTGGAAATAATACTATCTTCACTCTCCTAAGAGTCTTTATTTTATTTTTATACCCTTAAAAATTATATAACCTTATAATTGATTTTCATGACACTCCATCTCCTTCACAATTGAAGCAGCCATTCTTCATTTCATTAAGCTGAGTACTTTATGCTTACTCCCATTATTTCTCACAGTACTCGTTATGGCTTCTATTCATTTATAGCCTACCCTCCTTTACTGGATGAGTCCATAAGGGTCACACATCTTTCCAAATTTATAGTAGTACTCACCAAAGTGAGACTAAAGAAGAGAAGCGCCCCCAAGATAGTTCAGATAAGTGCCTCATTAATTTTTCATCAACCATGTCTCATTCACTTCACCATGCTCCTGGTTTGGGGGCTAGCATAGTGCCTGATACATATCAAGAACTCAGTATACCCTTGAATATGTCCTGTCAAAGGTATATATCATTGACAGTGTTTCCAGTATACATAAACTAACATTTGTTGCCAGTTCTGAGAGTTAATTGGAGGAACTCATAATCCAAAAATTATTTATGAATATTGGTAAATTAAAAAATCATTAAAAATAAATATATAAATATATGAAATAATAGATATCAAAAGAAACTGGAGAGAGAAAATAAAGGGGAAGAAAGAAAAGCATATAAAATAAAATTTAAAAGAGTAAGGAAAACAAAGAAAAGAGATTCTGGTGCATTGAATGAATTCCTTATCCTCATACAATTGAATTCATGACCTGGTTCATGTGTATGAAGGGATAATTCAGTTTCTTAGGTATTTGCAAAAAATATTGATAAGTCAGTGACTAAAAGACACTGTAGACTCCCAATGTCTATCATTAATAGGGGAAAGGAAGAAAATGTAGACCACTAGACAACTAGTTCCATTTAAAGAAATTGTAATAAGAATTAGTTGCACAATGCTATTTGATTTGTTTTCTAAACATTCACTGTATCACCGTCATCCCATTGATCATGGAATTACTCAAGCAGATGCCAGTATTGTCTCTATTCCTCTCAGCCCTGAGTTTTTAGTGCCCATTTCTTACTCATCTTTTTCCAATGATTGTAAAGTCTTTCAGGATCAGGAGAATGAGACCTACTGTCATTACTGGATTTGGCATATGAGATACTCCACAAGGAGGTGCCAGGCTCTGCCCGTGTGGGCGGGATACACTCTGTAGCTTGCTGGGATCTCCGAGAGGCATAAATAGGCAGGAAGTGTCTTATAATGTGTCATGAGGATGTGAAGCAGCCATGTGGTCCGGAAAGTGGCCTGGAGCGTGGTGGTGATTGGGCAGTGGAGGTCAGTTGCTGGGGCTGGGTCCTTGGAGCCCCACAGCCTGGCATAGAGTCAGGTGGCATGGTTCTGGGAGCCTTCTTTTATACTCCCTTCTGGGAGAGCATCCCTGATTTCTAGAGGGTGGCTGATGAGATTATCTGGTGCCCTCAGGGTGTGGCTTATGGGTGTGATCCCTAAATCATGTTTCAAAACATCAGCACTGTAGCACTGGCCTCCTTGTTCATTGGTTTGCTCAAGTGGGCCCAATAATGTCTCCATTGTGAGACTTGTTGTTACTGTTTTTGGCATATCGAATACATCACGGTTAGCTTGCCAGGCTTTACCATGCGGGCAAGATACTCTCAGTAGCTTGCCGGGCTCTCCAAGAGGGGCAGAGGAATCGAACCTGGGTCGGCCAGGTTGGTGGTATGCAAGGCAAACGCCCTACCTGCTGAGCTATCGCTATCTGTTATATGTAAAATATATAAAATCTATTAATGATCTAAATCACGTATTATGCCTATACAACAGAAACATTATGAAGCTATCAAAATTATAGCACTGGGGACAGAGGGATAATACAGTGGGTAAAGCACTTGCCTTGCATGCAGCTGACCCAAACACTATCCACAACACCCCATACTGCATTAAATATGGAACTACACTAACTTTGTGGAACTAAGCTAATTCTTCAAATTTTGGATTACTTGTCAATTTTCATTGCTTGGTTTTAGAAAGAAATCAGTTTATAAAAATGATATTTAAGAAGAAAATACTTTACAGGACTAGGGAGATAGCACAATGGATATGTATCTTATTTTACATGCAGCTGACCTGGATTTGATCTCTGGCACTACATAGTGCCCTCCCTACAGTCCCCCCAGAAGATATCCATTACTATAGAGCCAGGAGTGAGTCCAAAGCCCTCACCCCACATACACACACACACACCAAAAAAAAAAAAAGAGAAAACATTATGCATGCAAATCAGAAATACTTCCTTAGAAATGAAATAATGATGGTCATGATGATAATGACCTTGGAGGGGGGCGGGTTGACTGGCCCTCCCCACCCTGAGCAGAGCCCCAGCAGCCGAAAACTCAAGAAACAGCCACAGCCATGCTGAGAACACTATCCACACGTCTGGACAAACCTCATGCATGAAGGAACCAGCAGAGGAACCCAGGCATGCGGGTCCCGGGGCTGAGATCTCCAAGCCTGCTCAGATTGAGACTGTGCCTTACCCACCCAGATTCCCCATCTTCCAGTAGGTAGGCATCACAGTCACCAGCTGCCACCTGCACCAGGTGTTCCCATCAACGGCCAAGACCCAGAGACTATGAAAACCAGCTCCCGGAAGCACACGGCCACATTTCCAGCTGCGCGACATCTTATTATCTCATTTTTACTTTGGAGAACCCGGCAGGCTGTTGAGAGTATCCTGCCCACACAGCAGAGTCTGGCAAACTTCCCGTGTTGTACTCAATATGCCAAATACCAGTAACAATGATAGGTCTCATTCTCCTAGCCCTGAAAGAGCACTGAATATGGCTCTTTTAAAATCTCAGGGCTAGGAAGAGGGAGACGTTACTGGTGCCTGCTCGAGGCAATTGATGAACAACAGGATGATCGGGATTGTGATAGTGATGATGATAATGATGATGATGGCAGTGATAGTGATGAACATCACTTGTATTACTTGTCATCCTGTTGCTCATTGGATTAGCTTGAGGGTGTGCCAGTAACATCTCCATTTGTCCCTGTCACATGCTAGTGTAGCCCAGTGGTGTCTGCTCGCTCCAGGAACACGAAGAGCATCAAACTGTTCATTCAGGGTCTTTAGTCCCACCATCTCGTAGGTGGATGGCCAGTTGTTCTTTTGACATCCCTTGAAATCCAGTTGGTAACAGCTCTAAGTCCAGCGGTTGGCTCCAAATCTCATTACATGTCCTGCCCATCTGATTTTCGACACCTTGGCAAATGAGGCAGTGTCCCTGATTCTGGATCAACCGATCAAAGGAACTCCGGATTCTTTCTCTCATTTGAGGGAAGCATGATGCTCAAATCACAGCTCTTCCGATTCCTCTTTGGGAGACCTGAATAGCGTTCTCATCCTGTTTTCGTAGGGCCCAGGTCTCTGAGGCATATGTTAGTGAAGAAAGAATGGTGGAGTAGAAAAGATGTGCCAGGAGGCGGAGGTTCTTCATCCTCTTTTTTTTTTTTTTTTTTTTATAGTCCAGGAGTTTCTTTATTTTTAAACAACACTTCTCATGCCATGAATTCATAAGGAATGGGCTCCAGCAGCTCAGGTTCCTTTCCATTGGTTCTTACAAAGTGTGCTTCTCTGGGTGGAGCAGGCTGGCGCTTCAGTTGAACCCAAGTTCCTTTCTCTTTGGCTTCCTTCTTTTTCTGATCATTTTCCTTCACCCGTTTCAGGAAGCTGTCTCGACTTTTAGAATGCTTAATATGCTCAATGCGGACATTAATTCTCTTGGCAAGAATCTTGCCCTTGACTTGTTTGTTCACAACAATGCCAACGGCATGCTGGGTAACATTGTAGACTCTTCCAGTTTTGCCATGATAACATTTGTGGGGCATTCCTTTTTGGACAGTGCCCATTCCCTTTATGTCTACGATATCACCTTTCTTGTATATACGCATGTACGTGGCCAAAGGAACAACTCCATGTTTTCTGAAAGGTCTGGAGAACATATAGCGGGTGCCCCTCCGCTTTCCCTTTGTGTTGGTCATTTTTGCGATTTACTTTACTGAACGCTGGCGGTTCCGGCCGAAAGGCGGTTCTTCATCCTCTTAAACAACTTCTTTGACTCTCTTGAGGGCGTTCCACTCCAATCTCCTCATCTTGCTCAGTTCTGGTGCCAAGTCGTTCGTCATGTTGAGTTCTCAACTCGGGTACACATAACTGCTGCATTTGGAGATGTTTGTTCTGTTGAGAGCAAATGGGAAGTCAGGAACTAGTTCATTTCTCATGAACAATGTCTTCATGAGATTCAGGTGCAGTCCGACCTTTCCACACTCACAGTTGAAGTCGGCCAGCGTTCATGCTGCTTGGCTAATGTTTGGTGCTATTAGAACGATGTCATCATCGAAGTTGAGGTGGTATAGTTGCCGACCATCTATCTTCACTTCCATCCCTTTCCATTCCAGTTGTCACATGATGTTCTCATGGGTGGCACTGAAGAGTTTTGGTGAAATAGTATCACCCTGCCGAACCCCTCTCTTTACATCTATGATCACTTCCTTGTAGAATGATGAGATCCTGGTGGTGAATCCGTAATACAGCTCCAGGAGGATCCTGGTATACTGACTTTGAACGCCCTGCTTGGCTAGGGCTTCGATGACCAGTTCAGTCTCAACAGGATCAAAGGCCTTCTTTAAATAGATGAACATTAGACAGAGCAGCATCTTGAACTCTCGCAAAACCTCAATGAGCTTGGTTACCGTGTGGATATGGTCAATGGTGCTGAATACTTTTCAGAACCCTGACTGCTCGCATGGCTGTCCTTCGTCTAGTGTTCTGTCAATCCTATTTAGGAAGAGTTGAGTGAACAACTTGTAGACGACAGATAGTAGGCAAATCAGGCTAAAGTTGCCAATGTCGTGGATGTTTCCCTTCTTGTTCAACATAGAGGTCCTGCTGGTTTTTCACTGGGACGGAACCTTGCATTCAGACAGGTAGAATATGAAGAGCTGAACCAGTGTATTGATGAGTACTAGCAGCAGATTCTTCAGGTATTTGGATCTGCCCTTTTCTGGACGGGTGCTGTATGCTTCTTTACCAATGAAATGGCATGCCAGATTTCGAAAGGGAAAATGCTGGGAATTACATATCCATCTTGTGGAATTTTGTATGTGGGCAGGTGAACATGGCTATTGAAGAGATCTGACTTGAAGTTGTGGATAATCTCCATTGATGATGATTATATGCACACATTAATATCTAATTTTGTATTTAATTTGGTGAAGCTTTAGATTTTAGGCATCAGAGAAATTATATAAAGAGAAAGAGTATAAGCCTTACATACAAAAGGGTTTGGTATCTCATGGTCCTCTGAGCACTTCTAGGGTAATCCTGGTAGTCCTCTGTAATGATAGGTTCAAGCATCACTGCATTACTAATTCATCTGAGCATTGAATCATTAGGTCTGTACTGCAAGACTGAACATGTCTGGGAGTTGCTTTCAAACCCATCCCAGGACAGCAAAGAAGACCTTTATTTTATTTTATTAAAAAATTTTGAGTATGTTTAGTTTTTTTTTTAACTGAATCACAGTGAGATACACAGTTACAAAGTTAATTTTTGGGTTTGTCATACAATGTTCCAACACCCAACTATGCACTAGTGTACATTTCCCACCAGAGACCCCAGTTAAAAAAAGCATGTTTTATAACTACTCTTATAATATATGTTTATCACATAATGTTTGTCATATGCAGTATATTTACACATATATATAAATATATACACATATATCACTGTATCACTGTATCACTGTCATCCCATTGTTCATCTATTTCCTCGAGCAGACACCAGTAACGTCTCCATTTGTCCTAACCCTAAGATTTTAATTTTTTCGCTTTTTCTATAGACCTTAATTTTCTGACAATATACAGCAACAAAACAGACAATAAATAATTTCATTTATTTTTAATAATGTGTCAGGATAGTAGAGAATTTTTTTTCTTCACTGACATTTTTTTCCTTTTTTTATTTAAATTTTTTATTAGTGAGACACCATGAGGTATAGTTGTAGACTTACAAATTTTCATGCTTCTTTCTCTTTCATCATAATGAGATGTTGGTGTTGGAAGGATCCTCCCAGGATGGAAGTAGCATGCTGAAAGTAAACTATAGACCAAACATGATTGCCACTCATTGCCTCTTTTGCAAACCACAACACCCAAAAGGAGAGAGAGAACAAAAGGGAATGCCTTGCCACAGAGGCAGGGTGGGCTGGCGGGGATGGGGGGTGGGAGGGTTCAGCACCTCCATGAATGTGCGAGGAACGCCAAGAGAGAGATAGCCGCAAAAAAACACCTGTCTTCGAAAACTCTTGAGCTTATTCGCCAGCTTGGTTTGGCACATGACTCAGGCAACCGCAAGCTAATGTCTGAGCTCGCAAAGCAGTGCAGAGATGCGATCAAGAAAGACCTCAAAGAGAGAAGAGCAGAAGTGCTGGTAGATGCGGCAGAAGCCGGGAAAAGTATTCATAATGCCCGCCTGTCCTTCGCCAACTACAAGACCAAAATGACTGCCCTCCGACGTCCTGATGGATCCATCACATCCTCCAGAACGGCAATGGAGAAGATTATCCATGACTTTTACTCAAATCTCTTTGATAGCCATGTCCACTTGCCAGCATACCAAATTCCACAGAATGGATATGTCGTTCCCAATGTTCTCCCTTCCGAAATCTGACAGGCCATTTCATCAGTAAAGAAACAAACAGCACCCACCCCAGACAAGGTCAGACCCGAACACCTGAAGAACCTGCCGTCAGTACTCATCAATACACTGGCTCGGTTCTTCACACGCTACCTGTCTGAATGCAAGGTTCCGTCCCAATGGAAAACCAGCAGGACCGTACTACTGTTCAAGAAGGGAGACATCCATGACATTGGCAACTATCGCCCAATCTCCCTATTGTCTGTCATCTACAAGTTGTTCACTCGAGTCATCCTAAATAGGATTGGCAGAACACTAGATGAAGGACAACCATGCGATCAAGCCGGGTTCCACAAAGGATTCAGCACCATCGACCATATCCACACAATAACCAACCTCATTGAGGTTTCTCGGGAGTTCAAGATGCCGCTCTGTTTAACGTTCATTGATTTAAAGAAGGGCTTTGATTCTGTTGAGACGGAAGCGGTCATTGAAGCGTGAGCCAATCAGGGCATTCAAGCCCAATACATCAAGATTCTCCGTGAGTTGTATTGCGGATTCACTACTAGGATCTCACCATTCTACAAAGAAGTAATCATTGATGTCAAGAGAGGGATTCGGCAAGGTGATACCATTTCACCGAAACTCTTCAGTGCCACCCCTGAGAACATCATGCGACGACTGGAATGGGAAGGAATGGGAGTGAAGATAGATGGTCGGCAACTACATCACCTCCGCTTTGCTGATGACATTTTTTAAATAACACCAAACATCAGCCAAGCGGCACAAATGCTGGCTGACTTTGACTGTGAGTGTCAAAAGGTAGAACTACAGCTGAATCTTATGAAGACAATGTTTATGAGCAGCAGCCTCGTTCCTGATGCCCCATTCGCTCTCAACGGAACGACCATCTCTGAATGCAACAGCTATGTGTGCCTAGGTCGAGACATCAACATGACAAATGACCTGGCACCTGAGCTGCGCAGGAGGAAGAGAGCGGCTTGGAACACCTTCAAGAGCGTTGAAGAAATAGCTAAGAGGACGAAGAACCTCCGCTCCGGGCACATCTCTTTGATTCCACTGTTCTTCCTGCATTAACATATGCCTCAGAGACCTGGGTCCTACGCAAACAGGATGAGAATGCTATTCAGATCTCCCAAAGAAGAATTGAAAGAGCTATGCTTGGAATATCTCGTTTCACTCAAATGAGAGAAAGAATCCAAAGTTCTGACACTTAATCACTTAATCACTTAACTTCCCGTTAGTCGTCGATTTGCTCGAGCGGGCGCCAGTAATGTCTCCATTTGTCCCTGTCGCATGCTAGTGTAGCCCAATGGCATCTCTTCGCTCCGGGAACATGGAGGGCCTCAAATCGATCGTTCATGATCTTGACAAAGAAGTCTGACCATCTGGTAGGTTGGCGGCCACGCGGTCTCTTGACATCCCATGGAATCCAATCAGTAACAGCTCTAGTCCAACGGTCGTCTTTAAATCTCATTACGTGACCAGCCCATCTGATTTTCGACACCTTGGCATATGAGACAGCGTCCCTGATCCTTGATCGTCGACGGATGTCAGAACTCCGGATTCGTTCTCTCATTTGAGTGAAACGTGATATTCCAAGCATAGCTCTTTCTATTCTTCTTTGGGAGACCTGAATAGCATTCTCATCCTGTTCTGACATTCGTCGACAATCAAGAATAAGGGACGCTGTCTCGTTTGCCAAGGTGTCAAAAATCAGATAGGCTGGGCAAGTAATGAGATTTAAATACGACCGCTGGACTAGAGCTGTTACCGACTGGATTCCAAGGGATGTCCAAAGACCGCGTGGCCGCCCACCTACCAGATGGTCAGACTTCTTCATCAAGATCACGAACAATCGGTTTGAGGCTCTTCCTGTTCCCAGAGCGAACAGATGCCATTGGGCTACACTAGCACGCGGCAGAGACAAGTGGAGACGTTACTTATGCCCGCTCGAGCAAATCAAAGACTAACAGGAAGTTAACTGATTAAGTTATTAAGTGATTATTTATTTTTGCGTCACACCCTGAAATGCTCAGGGATTACTCCTGGCTTTGAACTCAGGAATTACTCCTGGTGGTGCTCAGGGGACCATATGGGATGCTGGGAATTGAACCCAGCTCACCTACATGCAAGGCAAACGCCGTACCCTGTGTGCTATTGCTCCAGCCCCTATAATAATGGTTTATTATTGGGTATGGGCTGCCCCCAGCGGAGTTTATGAGCTACTCCTGGCTCTGTGTTTAGAGATTACCCCCAGCAGAGCTCAGGGTCTTGGGATTAAACCCTGGCATTACAGATATATATATATATATATATATATATATATTATAATATGCAGCATTGAAGCACTCGGTATATTAAAAAAAGAACACTGAGGTTTTAGAAGACCAACAACTTAACTGAGGTCAGCTGGTGAGTGCATGTGTACAACTACTCAATTCTCGAACCAAATGAAAAGAACATTGCTTTCTATGCTATCATTTAAATGTATCAAAAGTCACATCACAGGATTGAAACCATGATTGAGTTATTCTATAAAAATAAGCCAAGAGCACTAGACCTGGCTTACAATATTTTAATTTCATGTGTGTGCATTAGCACATCATAGCCATTTAAAATACTTTAGGAAGTTATCTGATGCTTGCTGGGTTGCCTTTATGCTTTTAAAAGGGCAACATTTGTATGAATGGAAACCATATCAATATTTGAGGTAACTAAAGAACATACACATTCATATGAGCTATTTCTGTGTAGAAAAAAAATGCCATGCCCCTTTAATTATGACAGGTACAGTAGTTATTGTTTAATCAGTGCCCCAAAGCCTCATAAAAGAATGGCTGGAAAATCAGCAGTTACTAGTGAGAAGTAATGAGGCTACTGGGTTTCTCAAATAAGTTGGCACATTGCTCATTGGTATACCAGGTAGATGTGTATTGGGTTAACATGGAAACCCTACCAAGTCCTTAAAAGTACCTGTTCACAGTGTCAACCATTATTAAGTCTCTGACAGTTCATTAAGTGGCTTTTAGTCCCCAAAACTACAAATACAGCAAACAAAGTTGTAAAACATGAGAAATATAATATTTTACTGTGAATGATCAACAGGAAATAATATTGTAGGCAAGAAGTTGTGAAGTGTTGCTTTATAATATAATACCAGGAAACCGTAAGATTGTCATTAGTGCTGTGAAGAAATTGAAATCATTTGTAACCCAAACTCAATATCATTTAGAGTCCAAAGAATCTTCCAAGAAGCAAGACAACAATGGTCAGGAAGAAAATCTTTAATTACAGGATAGGAAAAAAACTTAGGTGTCTCCTAATCTCCTAATAATCTTTTTTTATTTTTATTTTTTGTATTTCTCAAGACCCTCCCCCTTCATCCACTCAGCTACACATATATCCTTATACCTATGCTCAAGTATGTATGAATAGTAATATATCTAAAATAGGCAAACAAGTTGCATATGTCCAGTGCCAAGCATCAGTATGGTTATTTTTAGATTTCCTACTCTATAATTAGAAAATACTAAATTAGTTCTAAATGGATTTTCAAACAACATACTTATAATGAGGATAAGATAACTCACAAATATCAGAACCAGAGTGGCCTCTTACTTGAAAACTGAGTTAAGCAAGTGGACATAAGTTGTGAAGTTTCAAACCTAAGCAGGGAGTTATTCCTTGGTTGCTCTTTACTCGCAAATGATGATAATAATATTCCCAATAGAGCACTGTGCATCATTTTACAATATGCAATATGGGGAGATAAGAACTTCTGGTTTTCTATGACAGTGACTATACTACTGTTTTAACTCCTGTATTACCCAACCTATTTTATTCACATAATTTGGCACCAAATGTTTGAGAGTTTTCTTTTACATCACTAAATAATTTTCAATTCTCCTTCATCAACCTGATGTACAACAAGTCGACTCTAGTGTTAGCATATCCCATGGACTAGGGGCTCAGTTTCTTAAGACTGTTCTTTTTCATAAGCTAATGACAACTCCTAGTACTTTTGACTACACCTTAGAATTTCCATCAGTTCCTCATCCTATTCAGTTTCAACAATGCCCTATACCAATTCACAGAACTCAGCAAGAACTTTACTTGATACTGTAACACTGTAACACTGTCTCCTATTGTTTATCGATTTTTGATTGAACAAGCACCAGTAACATCTCCATTGTGACACTTGTTGTTACTGTTTTTGGCATATCAAATACCAGAAGGGAGCTTGCCAGGCTCTGAGGCTCTGAGAGTACCCCATGAGGACGGGATACCCTCAGTAGCTTGCTGGACTCTCCAAGAGGGGCAGAGGAATCGAACCCAGGCTGGCCTCGTGCAAGGCAAATGCCCTACCCACTGTGTTACTGCTCCAGCCTGTACTTGATACATTTTTTTAAATAAAGGAGACAAAATCAAGAAAGTAGAAGAGAGGTAAGGTACAGCGGTGGGGTGCAGTGGGTGCAAAGCTTTTGTTTCTCCCACTCCTCTCCACACAACTCTGTGTCTTCTCCATCCTGAAAGGTCTTAAAACTGACATAATTGCAATTACTAACTGTAAGTGACTCATTCTATCTTTATTCATTCTCCTTTCTGAGAAGGTTGGGGAGGTAGGAACTGGAAGGTATAGTATTCCTTTCCAGGAGAAAATCACCAAGTGTTATCTCATTAGAATCTCAAAGACTGATCACTCCAGATATCCCAAGGATTGAAGGAGATGTGATCATTCTTGGAAGGCAATAGAGAGAAGGTACCTTAGAATGATGGTTGAGGGATCCTGGCATGCTGGGGACGGAGGTTGTGCTTGGTCTAGCAGCATGGAACCACAGTGTATAACAAAACCAAACAAATAAATGGAGCAGAGATGAAGGGTCTTGAACTTCTAGGTGGTTGGGAAGTTGCAGTTTGCAGTAACTCTATACATCAAAACCATAAATGTCAACACTACTGTAACCATTTTACTTTACAATAAAAATAAAAATAAAGTTCATTTTCAAAAAAATGAACTCAAAAATGTAAATCAATAAAATCATTAAATTTAAAACCATAATAATAATTGGATGTTGTAAAACATCCAGGACAAAGACCAAATATTAATTTTTTAAATGCTAATCTACCTACTCATTAAAAATATTGTTCCCATAAATTTGACATTTCTTATCGGTTCTTCAAAGTCCTATGTTTTGAAAATACCATGAAATTCAGCTGAACATCTGTGTCCTACACTTACTAAATAGATGAAAAGAAAAATAGCTTAGTTGACAAGACACAGGCCAAAATTTTGGACTGGGAATACGGGCACCCTCTGACTGAGGGAAATTAATCATCTAAGCCTAACTTCTAAAAAAGGAAATGAAAGAGTACTGACAAAGATGGCTATGAAGTACGTGATGCTATGAAGGTCTTTATTGCATGGGGAAAGAGCACTGAACATTTGTGTCATGCATTTTACTGGACTTGAATATGAAAGATGATTTGAAGAGTGAAAGTGGACATAGAGGTAGCTACTATTGAACACAGTGAAGTCAGTCTAGAGCAAAGGTCATCCATAGTTTTGTAGTCTCATCACCTGTCCACATTATTTTAAAAAAATTCTCATATTTCTCTCTTCTCATGATGTCTCTTCACAGCTATTCTCTTTACTACTGTAACATGGCATTGTCTTGGTTTACCTAGCTATTTTAAACTTGTATTGTAACCACATGTCAAAAATGTTGACACAGCTTCTTTGTAGTTATAATATGAAAAAGAATAGGCATGACTGATATTCTAAGATGTGGCTGCATCATAATTTACTTAACCATTCCTGTGGGCAAATATTTATAGTGATTCTGTTTTCACTCTTTTATTTTATAAGTGAAACACCATGAGGTACAGTTGTAGACTTGCAAAGATTCGTGCTTAGGTTTTAGTTATACAAAATACCCATCCCAACACTAGTGCCCATTCTCCACCATCAATGATCCCAGTAGCCCTTCCACACCAACACCCCATCTCCCCACCCTGTGGCTGTGGCAGGGCATTCCATTTTGCTCACTCTTTCCTTCAGGGTCTTGTAGTTTGCAACAGAGGTATTGAGTGGCCATCGTGTTTGATCTATAGTCTACTTTCAGCATGTGTCTTGCATGCCCAGTGAGTCCTCCAAACATCCTTTACTTTGTATTCCCTTTTCTATCTGAGCTTCCTTTCTCCCCAGCATGTGCTGCCAGCTTCCAAGCCATGGAGCAGAACTCCTGGTACTTATATCAACCATTCTTGGGTGTTCAACTCCCATTCTGTTACTTTATATTACCCAGATGAATGCAGTCTTTCTATGTCTGCCCCTTTCTTTTAAGCTCATTTCCCTTAGCATTATACTTTCCATGTAGAACCACGTGTATGTAACCTTCATGACTTCATCTTTTCTAACAGCTTCTTAGTATTCCATTGTGTAGATGTACCAAGTTTCTTTAACAAGTCTTCTGTTCTCAGCTACTCGGGCTTTTTCCAAATTTTGGCTATTGTGAATAGTGCAACAATGAACATAGAAGTGCAGATGCCATTTTGACTGTACTTTTTTTGCCTTTCCGGGATATATTCCCAGGACTGGTATTGCTGGGTCAAATGGGAGCTCAATTTCTAATTTTTTTGAGAACCATCCATACTGTTTTCCAAAAGGGCTGAACCGTCAGCATTTCCACAAGCAATGAAGGAGGTCCCTTTATCGCCAAATCTGCACCAATACCCGCTGCTCTTATTCTTTTGGATGTGGGCCAGTCTCTGGGGTGTGCAGTGATATCTCATTGTTATTTTGATCTGCAACTCCCTGATGATTAGTGATGTAGAGCATTTTCTCATGTGCCTTTTTATCATTCAGATTACTTATTTGAGAAAATTTCTGTTCATTTCATTGCCCCATATTTTTATGGGGTTGGATGTTTTTTTCTTGTGGAGTTCAACCAGTGCTTTGATATCCATGATATCAACCTCTTGTCAGATAGGTATTGAGGATAGGTATCCTTTCCCATTCTGTAAACTGTCTTTATATTTTGGTCACTGTTTCTTTTGAGGTGCAGAAGCGTCTTAATTTAAGATAGTCCCATTTGTCTATCTCTGTTTTCATTTGCTTAGACAGTGGCGTGCCATCTTTGAAGATACCGTTAGCTTCAATGTCGTGGAGAGTTTTGCCAACCTTGTCTTCAATATGCTTTATGGTTTACATTTTTATGTTGAGGCATTTAATCCATTTTATCTTACTTTTGTACATGGTGTTAAGTAGACTCTGAGCGCATTTTTTTTGCATGTAGCTGTCCAGTTTTGCCAGCAAAATTTGTTAAAGTGGTTTTCCTTGATCCACTTCACATTTCTTGCTCCCTTATCAAAGATTAGATGATCATATATTTTTTCAGAGGTGACAGTATATTCAACCCTGTTCTGTTGGTCTGCAGCTCTGCCTTTGTTCCAGTACCATGCTGTTTTAATTATCACTGCTTTGTAGTAGAGTTTGAGGTTGGGGAGGTTGATTCCTCCCATTTTTGTTTTCCCAAAAATTGCTTTAGCTATTCATGGGGGCTTACTGTTCCATATGAATTTCAGGAGTGTTTTCTCCATTTCTTTGAAGAATGTCATGTATATTCTTATAGGGATCGCATTGAATTTGTACAATGCTTTGGGGAGTATTGCCATTTTGACAATGTTTATTCTCCCGATCTATGAGCAGGGCATATCTTTCCATTTCCTTGTGTTCTCTTTTATTTCCTGAAGTAATGCTTTGTAGTTTTCGTTTTACAGGTCTTTTATATCCTTAGTTAAGCTTATTCCTAGGTACTTGATTTGCTGGGGACACAATTGTGAATGGGATTTTTTTTCATGTCAATTTTGATCTCTCTCATTATTTGCGTATAGGAAAACCATGGACTACTGAGTATTGATTTTATAGCCTGCAACTTTACTATACAAGTGTATTGTTTCTAGGAGTTTCTTGGTGGAGGTTTTGTGTTCTCTAAGTATAGAATCATATGGTCTGTGAATATGAGAGCTTGATTGCTTTCTCTCCTTCCTGAATGCCCTTAATATCTTTTTCTTCCATAAACGCTGTTGCAAGTACTTCCAGTACTATATTGAATAGCAGTGGAGAGAGTGAGTATCCTTATCTCATCCCTGATCTTAGAGGGAAGGCTCTTAGTTTTTCTTCTTGAGGATGAGGCTTGCCATAGGCTTTGGTAGATGGATTTAACTATATTGAGGAAAGTCCCTTCTATAACCATTTTAGTGAGGGTTTTCATCATAAACAGGTGCTGGATATTGTCTGATGCTTTCTCTGCATTTATTGTTATGATCATATGGTTTTTATCTATTCTTTTGTTTATATGATGGATTATGTTGATTGATTTCCGAATGAGCTGGAGCGATAGCACAACGACTGGGCGTTTGCCTTGCGCGCAGCCAACCTGGCCAAGCCGGGTTCGATTTTCCACCCCTCTCAGAGAGCCCGGCAACCTACTGAGAGTATCTCACCCGCACGGCAAAGCCTGGCAAGCTACCCATGATGTATTCAATATGCCAAACACAGTAACAACAAGTTTCAAAATGCAGACATTACTGGGCCTGCTCGAGCAAGTCAATGAACAATGGGAGGACAGTGACAGTGACAGTGATTTCTGAATGTATCCATCATTGTATCATCATTGTATCCTGGGATGAATCCCACTTGGTCATGGTTATGATCTTTTTTATCTATTTACTAGTATTTTGTTGAGTATTTTTGCATCTATGTTCATCAGGGATATCGGCCTGTAGTTTTCTTTTCTTGTGGTGTCTTTGTTTCCTTTTGGTATTAGAGGGATATGGGCTTCATATCTATTTATATCTTTTCTGCTTCATATCTGCTTCATATCTACTTCATATCTGTTAATATCTGTTCAGTTTGGGCGAGTTTCTGTTTCTTTAATCTCCTGGAAAATCTTGAGACGAACTGGCAATAGGTTCTCTTTAAATGTTTGGAAAAAATCGCTAGCAAACCCAACTGGACCTGGGCTTTTGTTTTGGGGAAGACTTTTGAATCCGATTTCATTTTCCTTGATATTAATAAGTATTCTATATCTTCTTGATTCAGCCTTGGGAGATTATAGGAATCCAGGAATTTATCCATTTCTTCTAGGTTCTCTTGTTTTGCAACATACAGATTTTCAAAGTAGTCTCTGATGATCTTTTGAATTTCTTTGATTTCTGTTGTGATATCCCCCTTCTAATTTCTGCTTCAGTTTATTAGTGTTCTCTCTATTTCTTTGTGAGTCTTGTTAGTGGTTTATCTATCTTTTTTATTTTTTCAAAGAACCAGTTATTGGTTTCATTAATTTTAGGATTATTTTTTGGGTTTCCATGTCATTGATTTCTGCACAAGTTTTATGATCTCTTTCCTTCTGCCTGGTTTGGACTCCTTTTGTCGGTCCTTTTATAATATCTTGAGCTGTGATTTCAAGTTGTTTATGTGGGCCCTTTCTTCCTTCCTGAGAAATGCTTGCAGAGCTATAAATTTTCCCCTTAACGTGGCTTTAGCTATGTCCCATAGGTTCTGGTAGCTCGTGTCTTCATTCTCATTTGTTTCCATGTATCTTTTGATTTCTTCCTTGATTTCTTTCCTGACCCACTTGTTGTTCAACATTGAGTTGTTTAATTTCCAGTGTTTTGTTTGGTTTTCTGCATCTGTACATGATTAACTTCTATCTTCAGTGCATCGTGGTCTGAGAAGATAGTTGATACCTGATTCTTTCGAGGTATGCTTTGTGGCCCAGCACATGGTCTATTCTGTAAAATGTTCTATGAGCACTGTAAAAGAATATATATTCTTTTTGGGGTGGGGGGTGTGAGTATAAGGTCCTGTATAGATCTACTATTGTGTTGCTTGTAATGTCCTTAAGGTCTACTAGCAGTTGTTGTAGATATTTGGCTCGTCCCTTATTGGGTGTGTTTACATTTAGGAGTGTGATTTCTTTCAGCTGTACATATCTCTTGACTAATAAAAAATGGCCTTCATTGTCCCTTCTATTCTTTTTTAACCTGAAATCTATGTTGTACAATATGGTAAGGCCACTCCAGCTTTTTTGAGTGGGTTGTTTGCTTGCAGGGTGTTTCCTATCCTTTGACTTCGAGTCTGTGTTTGTTCTGATTGTTTAGATGTGTTTCTTGTAGGCAGGAGAAGGTTGGGTTCAGTCTCTGAATCCATTTTGCCACTCTGTGTAACTTAATTGGTGAATTTAGACCATTGACGTTGAGATAGTTTATTGTTATGGGGTTTTGTGTTATCTTTCTGTAAGCATTTGTTGTGCATATAGGGGTTTGTGTTTTCTTACAGTACCCCTTTAGCCCTTTTTTTAGGTTTGGTTTTGAGTTTATGAAGATCCTGAGCTGTTGTTTATCCAGAAAATAGTGTACCGTTCCTTCAAGTTTGAGTGAGTGTTTAGCAGGATAAAGTACTCTTGGTGAAGTGTTCATTTCAGTGAGTTTTTTCACTATATCCCACCACTGCCTTCGGGCTTGGAGGATTTCCTCTGATAGGTATGCTGTGAATCTAAGGGGTGCTCCTTTGTATGTTATTTCCTTCTTTGTCCTTGCTGTTTGCAGTATTGTGTCTCTATCTGTGACACTTATCATTCTAACTATGATATGTCTTGGAGTGTTTTTGGTAAGGTCTCTTTTAGCTGGCACCCTTCAGGCTCCTTGAATCTAGATGCCTGCATTGTCCAGCTCTGGGAACTTTTCAGCAATGATTTGTTTAACTGTGGCTTTTTCATTGGGCCTGTTTCCCTGATCTTCTGGTACTCCAATGATTCTAATGCTATTCCTCTTGGAATCAACCCCTATTACTCTGATTCACTCTAGAGCTGTCTTGAGGTCTCTTGCCATTGCTTGTTTTTGCCTTTGGTCTTCCTGAAGCTCATCTTTCAGCTCATTAATTCTGTCTTCAGCTATAGCCATTCTACTGTTGAGGGCACAAACTGAGTTGTTTATTTCATCTACTGAGTCTTTTATTCGTGACATTTCAGTGCATAGCTTTCCAATTTCTGCTCTCATTTTTTTTTGTATTTTCTCAATTGTTTCTTTCATGTCCTCCTTTACTTAACTGGATATCTGTCTCACAGTTTCATTAAGTTCATTGAACATTTTCATTACTTCATATCTGAATTCTTTCTCAGAAAGCTCCCTTAAGTGAAAACACCTTAATGAGGCTTCTGGACTCTTTTCATCATCCTCTCCTCGTGGTGGGGATTTGTATTTTTTCCCTTCATGTTGTTGTGGTGGTATGGAGACTAAAATGTTACACAATATTGTTGGGTATGAGTAATTTACCTGTGGCCGCGTGAGCAGGCCCAAAATTAGGCCACGCCCACTTCTGCAGAGATCACCCCCCTACAAGTACCTAGAGTGTGTGTTTGGGGCGGGGGGGGGGGGGGGTGTAAAGCCTGCGAGGAGAAGAAAACTGGGCACGGCGTTCAGGAAAACAGGAAGAGGCTCAAGGATGGTGGGTGGCCCAGGGTCCTAGAGGATGCCTGGGTCGCATACACGGGGAAAGTGAAGTCCCGAGTTCAAATAATGACTGACCTGGGAGAAGAAGAAAACCGGGCATGGCTTTTGGGATGAACAGGAAGAGGATCCTGTTTTCAGTCTTATAATTATTCCTTCCATAGATTAACAGGTCAGAGAGTATGTACATTTCTTAAAATATCCTCTGTGATACAGCGGTCCATACTTGTTTTTATTGCAGCCAGACACGTGTAAAAACCATTCTAGAACTTCTCTATCCTTTATTATTATACTTGTCATGATTCTTTCTTCAACTCTTCTATGTCATTCCTTTAAACAAGCCTTTGTCTAGTCCTCTCCCTCCCTCCTTTCTTTCTTCCTTCCTTTCTTCTTTCCTCCTTTCTTCCAATAAATTTCAAGATCTCAACAAAACTTCACCTGTGGATTCTCTAATAGATACCTGTTAACTGCGGATTCTCCAATTGATCTCTGTCTCTTGACACTCAACCGCCAGCCATCTCTCACCCACCCACCAATCATGAAAACCCTGTACATATTTTTAATGTATTTTTTCCAGAGATGCAAAAATTAAATACATTTCTTCATACATTTGTTCTGTCTTTAGGATATAGATTAGTGAAGATGTAAAATTAGATAAACGAACAAATGCTTGATTAAGTACAAATTATTCAAAGTGTATGTTGTTTGGTGGGGCATTCAGTTAAATGATGACAGTGGATGTATGTTATTATAGTTTTCTCAAAGCTTATGACCTGCACCTTGAATTCTGAAGTATTCCTAAATGTTACACAGATTATGGAAGGTAGCGGTCTTTTAGTTAGAAAAGAGAAATGAAAAGGAACAAAAGGAATTTATTTGGGAAACTGTAATCACATCAGTAAGCTCTAGTAAACTATGAGTATATGTGTGAGTTTATGTATATGTGTGAAAAATCACTTGAACCTGGGAATGGACAAAAATGTAATTTATTGCTCATTACACTAACATTTAAACTTCCTCTGCAGGTAATGGAAATGTATTGAAGGATCGTATAGAGAAAAGTGGCATAACTAGGTTTGTCTTTCAGGAAAACTGCTCCTTTTGCAGTGTGGAGAATGAACTGCAGCTGTGTAGGACACAAGCTGGGAGAGAATTCATGTATGTGATGGAAGAGGTGATGAGGAGCTAAGCTAGGTGACTGTGAATATGTAGAAAAGGGAGGAAATACAAAAGCAATTATGGAGGGTAACATTGACAGAAGAATTGATTGACTATTTGGCAAAAGAGTTGGTGAAGGATGATCAGGAAGCATTAATGACTCCCAGGTGTATGTCTGGGTAGCAAAACTCATGCAACTTCAGCATGGAATACTCCAGTGGATATCACCACAACAGATTTGATCAACCAGGAGATGAGAGGAAAATTATAAAGATCACTAACGTTACATGCCAGGTTTTTTGAATGATGCTGAACATTCAATACTTAAGAACTCAAATTTTCTTCTTTTTTTAATTTTTATTAGTAAAACACCATGAGGTACAGTTGTAGACTTACAAACTTTTGTGCTTGGGTTACAATTATACAATGTTCGAGTACTCATCCCTCCATCAGTGCCCATTTTCCACCACCACTGATCCCAGTATCCCTCCCACCCCCCTTCCCACCCATCCCACCCTCCCTCTGTGGCAGGGCATTCCCTTTTGTTCTCTCTCTCTCCTTTTGGGTGCTTTGGTTTGCAAAAGAGGCATTGAGTGGAAATCATGTTCGGTCTATTGTCTACTTTCAGCATGCATTTCCCATCCTGGGAGGATCCTCCCAACATCCTTTATTTGGTGCTCCCTTCTCTACATGAGCTCCCTTTTCCCCTAGCATGTGTGGCTGGCGTCCAAGCCATGGGGCAAAATTTCTGGTACTAATCTCGGCCATTCTTGGGTGTTAGTCTCCTATCATGTTACTTTATGTTCCCCAGATGAACGCAATCTTTCTATGTCTGTTCCTCTCTTTCTGACTCATATCACTTAGCATGATACTTTCCATGTAGTACCACTTGTATGTAAATTTAATGACTTCATCTTTTCTAACAGCTACATAGTAATCCATTGTGAAGATGTACCAAAGTTTCTTTAACCAGTCATCAGTTCTCATGCACTCAGGTTTTTTCCAGATTCTGGCTATTATACAGAGTGCTGCTATGAACAAACAAGTTCAGATGTCACTTCGACGATATGTTTGTGCCTCTCTGGGATATATTCCCAAGAGTGGTATTGCTGGGTCAAATGGGAGCTCAATTTCTAATTTTTTGAAAATCATCCATACTGTTTTCCAAAAGGGCTGAACCAGTTGGCATTCCCACCAGAAATGGAGGAGGGTCCCTTTCTCACCACATCCGCGCCAGCACTAGTTGCTTTTGTTCTTTTGGATGTGGGCCAGTCTCTGTGGTGTGAAATGATATCTCATTGTTGTTTTGATCCTCATCTCCCTGATGATTAATGATAGAGAGCTTTTTCTCATGTGCCTTTTTCCATTTGGATTTCTTCTTTGGGAAAGTTTCTGTTCATTCTGTCGCCCATTTTTTGATGGGGTTGGAGGTTTTCTTCTTGTGGAGATCAACTAGTACTTTGTATATCCTTGATATCAACCCCTTGCTGGATGTGTATTGGGCAAATATCCTTTCCCATTCTGTAGACTGTCTTTGTATTTTGGTCAGTGTTTTCTTTTGTGGTGCAGAAACTTCTTAGTTTCAGATAGTCCTATTTGTCTATCTCTGTTTTCACTTGCTTGGCCAGTGGTGTGCCATCTTTGAAGATACCACTAGCTTCAATGTCATGGAGGGTTTTGCCAACCTTTTCTTCAATATACCTTATGGATTCCGGTCTGATATTGAGGTCTTTAATCCATTTTGATCTTACTTTGTACTTGGTGTTAAGCAGAGATCTGAGCTCATTTGTTTGCATGTAGCCATCCAGTTTTGCCAGCACAATTTGTTAAAGAGGCTTTCTTTCTCCAATTCACATTTCTTGCTCCCTTGTCAAAGATTAGCTGATCATATGTTTGGGAGGCATATGTCAGTATATTCAACCCTATTCCATTGCTCTGCCTTTAGAACTCAAATTTCCATCTTTAATTTATAATTCACCAATATTTTACACACAACTACAAAAACTTGCATCAAATAATATGGTGAGTTTTAATGTTCTTGAAATTTGTATCTATCAGTGATAATGTTTCATAATTTTTATCATTCCTTTATTAATTATAGTACAAGAGAAGAAACAACATTCCCAGGTTTAGCTAGCTATTTGTGGAGGAATCAAAATATGACCCATATCACTGATAACAAAATCAGACTCCCTCAATTACCACTGTCTGCACCTCAATCTGCTGCTCCAAAATTTACTACTATTCTCATATTTAATGCTCTCCTGCTTTGTTCACATCAATTAAAACTCTAGACTTTATTCAGGGGTCTTATCTAGCCCTCTAAGGCATTCTATTTTAGTGAAACTCAGCCATTTTCTAGTTGGCATATCTATCTACATATATACAGATATATGACAACTTCATATATATTATTATTTAATTTTGTTATTTCTCCTTTATATTTTGGAGTAATTCATCCAGCATATATTGATTTTCAACTCTGTCAGATGTTTTAAAATCACCTAGATATATTATTTATTCTGACTTAGATCCTGGTAATGTAAATGTATGTAATTTCCTGATAAAGTAAAAATCCCCATGAGGACTTTATTTTAACTCCCTTTAAGATTTCACATAGGTAGCAATGTAGTTGTACTGGAAAATATTCGCTCTAAGCACAAGTAAACAGTAAGCTCACTCCAGCATCTATTGAGTTTTTCCCATATGCTTATCAGCATCTGAATGAGTATAAAGTAAAAGTAACACAGGCTTAAATATGTCTACATCTTTATGCATCTATATTTGTCTAATCTATCTATATTTACACCTCATGTTATATCTATGATCATCGTTATCCAGTTAGCACTGTAGCACTGTCCTCCCATTGTTCATTGATTTGCTCAAGCAGACACCAGTAACATCTCAAACAAGTGAGACTTTTTGTTACTGTTTTTGGCATATTGAATAGGTCACGGGTAGGTTGTCAGGTTTTTACCATGTAGACGAGATACTCTTGGTAGCTTGCCAGGCACTCCGAGAGGGGCAGAGGAATCAAACTCAGGTCAGCCATGTTGGCTGTGTGCAAGGCAAACACCCTACCCACTGTGCTATCACTCCAGCCCATCCAGTTAGATATATTTATATTTTGTATATAGTATATTTTTAATATACTACATGACTGATATACTTCCCAGAAATTAAAATATATTCAACATGGCTACTCATATCTAATTTAAAGGTCCAGGAATAGACTCAGAGTGGCTGTATGACATTAGCCACTGCAGAAGCACAGTTATTGTGATAATGTAGTTTTTTGGTCTATCATATATTAGCATCTATGTTCTAAGGGAGATGGAAATGGAGACTGTCAAGGAAGACAAAATTAATAGAGGCAATCAATTTTGCAGGCTGGATGTGGGTCATGTGCAGACTGTCCACAAATGAGGCCAAACAGGCCAAATGAGGCTCTTCAGAAGCAGACTTTTTTCCATTGACTCTATAAAAGGAAATATTCCTTAAGAATGTCACTTGTTCACAACAAATAAAAGATTTTAAAAAATTCTTAGGAAGACAATTATCATGGAAGATAAAAATTCATGTAGCCAATGGGTAGCAAACCATTCTTGAAGGTGTTACAGTTGAGGACTCCATTCATGCAGTACACACTGTGAAGGATCTGATAATAGCAAATGAGCTGGCAAACGTATTAGTAATTTGGCTACACTGTACAAATACATCAGAGCATCAAAGTTAACAGTGTTTATGTCATAAAAAAATAGGACAGTGTCAGATTTGGGAACTGATTTACTTCTTCGTCTTAGACTGCTAAGATTTCTAATGGTGTTATAATATTAACACATTTGAGAAAACTAAACTTGGTCTACATTTCAACATTTTCTTTCTTAATATTCATTTTCTCCTGAGACAAGTACACCCACTCTCCTCTTGTCTGGTCATCAAGCAGAGTTACTTAGGGAGCCAAGTTTGGCACTCTTGAAGTGTTTTGGTTTTTCAGGGTTTTTTTTTTTTTTGGTAAAGGTCCAGAAAGTGACTATTTTAAGTTTTGGAGGTCTTACCACCTCTGTTGCAACTGGTTAATGCTACCATTGTCTTCTGAAGCAGTTACAGATAAAACATAATGAATGGGTGTCTGTGTTCCAATAAAACTTTATTAATGGGCACTGAAATTTGAATTTAATAAAAATTTTATGTGCCCATAAATAGAATTCGTTTGATGTTGAAGCCTGTTTGAAAATGTAAAACGGTGATTTCCTTGTGTCTGTGCAGAAGCAGTCAGTGGCCCATCTTCTGCTGCCCCTTGCACTAGAACACAGAAATTATGGGGCGAGAAAGGGGTGGAACAATTCATGCAGACTCTGGACCACACTCCAGAAGGAAGTGGTTCCTAACTCTATTAGTGCCTCTGAGCTTCAACTATTAATTGACACCACTTCTTAATTCCCAGCTATATTTTAAGATATGAACCTAAGGAATTTTAAAGTCATTATGTGGGTGAGGGACTGTTAAAAATAAATCCTTCACGTTTAGAAGTGGCAGAGAGGGAATATAAGGTGATATGAAATCCAGGAGTTTTCAGACAAGTGGTTCAAAAGGACTGCAGTGGACTGCAAGTCACTGAGAAAGGTCATTTGTACTACTTTTGGGTCTTTTTTTGTGTATTTTATATCTCTCATAAAGTAAAGTTAAAGCAGTTTAATTTAACAATCTAATTAGCAATGGATTTTCATTTTATTTTTTTTTCAGACGCAATACATAAATGAGCTCTGGATTGACCGGGGCCAGGAAAGAATATTTATATATTAGTAGTTTAAACTAGGCTTCTGACTGCAGCACGGAAAAGGAAAATGATCATTTTCTGTTTGGGTACTAAAGCATTGGTGGGTTTGGAGAGATAGAGTCATACATTCTCTCCCAATAAGAGGCCCAGGGAAATAGGATGTCAACCACTAAACAGAGCCTTCTTTATTTTAAATGTAGTGGAGAGAAAGGGAAAAATCACTTGTGTAGGCTGGATCCAGACACAGAGGGGCTGAATTTTTGTGTCTACACTAACAGTTGTTCTTATAGCAGGACTACCTGTGGGCTCCAATTGCACATCCTTTCTTCTCCCTGTCATCCTCTTTCACATTTGAAACGTATGGGGTCTGCTCTACAGATACCAAAATTCAACATCTTGGGATTCATTTTCTTAATTGGTTTTACACCACTGAGCTCAAATATGAGGGACTGGGACAAAGACGAAGTCTCCAGTAAAGACTTGGTCTTGAAGTGACAAATCATTGAGTCAGCTAGTACTCCATGGAGAGAAGTACAAGCACCCTCCTTTCAGAAGCAAAGGATGGAGGAGGAGTCCCAGACTATGGAAGATTCGTACCTCTTTTGTTTAAGCCAGAGAAGTGCTATTTTCAAATTTGACTTTGTGATTTTACTTCTTTAAAAATCATTTAGTCCTCTTCTCTGCTCCAAATGACCATGCCCCAAACAGCAATAGATGTCCCCACACATGCAATATTCGCTTGAGAACTCATAGCTTTCAAAGATTAAAATCAATCTTTTTTTTAATCAGTGAGAAGTCTTGTCAAAACAATGTCTCCCAACCCCTCAAATAAAAAAAAATTCTTAAAATGTCTTATTTCCATTCATCACTGTCTTCCTGTTGTTCATCGATTGCCTCGAGCAGGCCCCAGTAATGTATCCTTTGTCCTACCCCTGAAATTTTAAAAAGTGCCACATATGAGGCTCTTTCAGGGTCAGGAGAATGAGACCCATAATTGTTACTCTTTTTTGGCATATTGAATATGCCACGGGGAGTTTGCCAGACTCTTCCATGTGGGCAGGATACTTTTAGTAGCCTGCCAGGTTCTCCATAGTAAGAATAGATAATAAGATGTTGTGAGGCCACAAATGCGGCCACACGCTTCCGGGAGCTGGGTTTTATACTCTCTAGGTCTTGGCCATTGATGGGATTACACGGCGCCAGGGGCACTTGGTGGGTGTAACACCTACATACTGGAAGATGGGGGATCTGGGTGGAGGAGGCCCCAGTCCCAATCCAAGCAGGCTTGGACAGCTACATCCCGGGTCATGCACACCTGGGTTCCTCTGCTGGTTCCTTCATGTGTGAGGCTTGTCTGAACGTGTGGAGAGTGGTTTTAAGCAAGGCTGTGGCTGGAACCAGAGGCATTCAGCTACCAGGGCTTTGGTCAGGGTGGGGAGGGAAACTCAACTCACCCTCTTCCAAGGGGCCCCAGTGAGAACAGCCAGGAGCAGAGGCAGGAGACTCTACACTGTTCTCTTCTGGGAGCAGGGCTTTATAGTCTCTGGGTTTTGGCCACTGATGAGATTACACAGCGCTGGAGGCAGTTGCTGGGAGTAATGCGTACATACTTGAAGATGGGGGTCTGGATGGAGCAGGCCCCGGTTCCAATCCAAGCAGGTTTGGAGATCTACACCCCGGGTCCTGCACACCTGGGTCCCTCGGCCGGTTCTTTCATGTGTGAGGCTCATCCGAACATGTGGAGAGTAGTCTTAAGCATGGCTGTGGCTGGAACCAGAGGTCTTCAGCTGCCGGGGCTCTGCTCTGCTCAGGCTTGGAGATCTACGCCCCGGGTCCCACACACCTGGGTTCCTTTCCATTCATGCTTTAACAAATTTGATTATTGGGAAGGAGTTTATAATTTATTTTAAAAATAAGATGCCTATGATTTTCTGAGCTCTATTTTACAAGGTAGTTGTAAGAAAGAAACTCAACTCCTGCAAAATTTTAGAATAAAAAGAAAGAAAGAAAGAAAAAAGGAAAGAAAAAAAGAAGGAAAGAAAGAAGGAAGGAAGGAAAGAAAGAAAGAAAGAAAGAAAGAAAGAAAGAAAGAAAGGTGTGTTGTTTAGAATATGTTATTTTTCAATGATGTGCAATCTAGTCTTAAAAGGAGACCCTCCCAAGCTGTTCTCAAGGGACCTAGTGGTCAACTTCTGAGGATATTCAGTGGGCTGGTCAGACATGGTAGATCAATACTCAGTCTCAGAGGTGCTGTAGGCCACCATCGTCACCTCTGTGTCAATTGGGAATATTCAGTGCTAGAGTATCAATTCTGGGTCTCTGAATTCCAGGCATGCACTCCAGTCCTTTGAGTTCTCTTCACAGCCTCCAAACACAGCCCTTTTATTGCTGAAAGACCATCTCTATGCACACCGAGTGCAGGAGGGGCTGTGTGCAACTCTGCCCCCTTTGGCCACCAGATCTGGGATATGAGGGTTCGAGTTTCCCAGTGAGAAGTGGTCTAGGTACAAAAGTTCTGCTCTTGCACCCAGTAAAGGTAGTCTTCTTCAGCTCACAGGTATCTCTAGTTCCAGGGTTCTGGAGTCGTTCAACCATCTCAGGTTAATTGTAGTTTTCTTACTCTATTCACAGTGATGAACAAAGAGAAATCAATTTGTCAATCATCTGTGTTCATTTCTCTCACACATGGCTCTTGATACACTTATAAACTAAACCAAAGGTATATTTATGGAAAGATGGGTAGAAATTCATCTCCATAAACTGGGCACGAGCTCCATACAGATGTTTTCATGTAGGAGATTCAGGAAGGGAAGGATTGCAGAAAGTGGGAAGTGATCCTGAAGCTGAGGAGAAGGTGGGGTGCAGTGAAAGGGAACTGTAATGTACATTATACAGGGAAACATTTCTGCTGAAAAGGAAGCTTGTGTAGTTTCACCTACTCTGCTTGATTAATTTAATTAACTTTATTTATTTAGGTTTTGTACACATACCCAATGGTGCTTTGGTCTTATTCCTGGCTTCACTCTGAAATCCCTCCTCAGGGCACTATATGGGATCCAAAAACAGAATCTGCGTTGACCACATGCAAGGTAAATGCTCTGCCTACTGTACTATCTCTCTTGCCCCCATCATTTAATTAACTTTAGGCACTGGTTTGGCTCTCTCACTTCACTTCTCTCCCTTTCTCTTATTTATATTCATAGTAGCAGACATCCTACTAACTTATTTTACAGAATACTTTCCTTTGCTGCTAGACTTACCTGGTGCAGATCTTAAGACCTGAACATCCATTGGAGGAAGTTTTCAGATAGAGATAAACAGAGGCAGAGCGATGTAGGGGAGTTGAAATGATCACACTCCTTTGAATAAGGCGGGACATAGGCTGCTTGTAAGAGAAACAAAGGGCTGCACAGAGAAAGGAGTTCACTGAGAGACTAACCCTTGCTCACTTTGAAAGGTAAAAAAACACACACACACACACAAGAAGAAGTGCAAAGGACCACTGACACCTGTTATTGGTCATTAACAAACGACCATGTACTGCTAATCCGTGATCATAAAAAGGCCATCTGCTAATGCTCAAAGGTCATTAAGATGCCAGTCGTGTTTACTCTGTTCTCATTGGTTGAGCCAATTATTTCTGGGGGAAAAGGAGCTTAATGGTTATTGTGGTGATGTCTGCTAATGCTACTCTAGTTATGGGCCAGTCAATGATTCCATTATAAATTCTGACTCTCAGTGATTTAAAATACAGCCACAAAAATTCCACGTTATCTGCATATGTATGCATATGTCCATGGATGTTCATATCCTTTTATTTTCACAAAGAAATTTTGAAGTGTAGCAGCTTAATTCTACTAATGTATAAATATATTTGTTAGAAAAATAATAGTTTATTCATTTGTAGACTTTTAGAAATTTGCCGTGACTATTGCCTGCCTATCGTCACTGAAAATTTTTTCCCTTGCCAATACGCACATCTTCCCAAAGAAGAAACATTATCCAGATTTGATGGAAAACTTGGCTTTTGTACGCTGTTGAGAGAATTGGATTTTGTGACTTGATCAAAGATTGGCTTACAGTGCTGGGAATTAACTTTGTGAGGAAACCCCTTGAATTAAAGCTTTCCTCCCCTTTTGCATGTCTCTCTTCTCCAAAAGTTATTAGATTAGTTACCCAATTTACCTTGTTTTTATAACCTTTTCAAATATACTTGTATGTGTAGTTTTCTCTAAATAAGAGAGTGGTCTTCTTTCCTTATGTATTTTATTGTTTTAATTCTTCCTAAATTTACCTTCAAGACACCAGTGAATTCACAGGAACTTGTGAGGATGATAGGAACACGTTGAACATTCAGAGATAATGATAATACTGTATTAGTAGCTTAATCTAAATGATCTTATAACAATAATTATTTGTACACATATGCAAGTATAAAATGAATCTCTATAGAACCTTATTTGTTTGTTTTTGGGCCATACCCAGCATTGTTCATGGGTTATTCCTGGCTCTGTGTTCAGGAATCATTCCTGGTGATGTTTAGGGAACCATATAAAATGCTAGGGATTGAACCTATGTCTGCTGCATGCAAGGCAAATGCCCTACCCACTGAACTTTCACACCTGCCCCTCTATAGAATTTTATAGGTAAGAAATTGTCCTTCTTTCCTTCTTTCATCTTATTCTCCAGCAATTTCTTCCTATACTTTTCCTTGTTTGCTTGTCTCCATCCTGTGTTACTTCTGGGTGAAGTAAAGATAAATAATTTAATGATCAAAGAACTAAAAAATAATTTATGGGCCCAGAAAGGTATCTCAATTTCTGGGAATGTGTGAGACTCTTGGTGATCTTCAACCATGGAAAGTGGCCCCCTACTCCCAATTACCAGAATAATAATAAAATAACTAAATGAGAAATAAGTTGTTATCCTAAAATTTCACGCTGTTGGGGCTGGAACAATAGCACAATGGGTTGGGCATTTGCCTTTCATGCAGCCGACCCTGGTTAGATTCTTAGTATCCCACATGGTCCCCCGAGTACCACCAGGAGTGATTCCTGAGTGCAAAACCAGGAGTAACCCCTGTGCATTGCAGGGTCTGACCCCAAAAAGCAAATAAATAAATAAATAAATAAATAATAAAATTTTATCACAACTTGTTCATTGCATTTGATAAAGACATGCTTTTATCAACGAGTCTGACATACAATACATTCTTCTACATGGTCAGAGCAGCTAGAAAAGATAAATACGTCTAAAACATAAATTTTAGCAAACAGTGCATATGCATGTACAGATATTCAGGGATAAAGCAAGCAAGGATGGTCAGATCTTCAAGAGTCTATAAAAAAGACCCATCTCCTTAAGTAGGATTTTCATAAATATAGGCAGTCTTTTGTGGTGTGAGATTCTTTTTTCTGTTACTTTTTGTTTTGGAGCCACACTTGGTGTGATCAGGATTTACTCCTGACTCTGTGCTCTGGGGTCCACTCCTGATGGTGCTTGGAAGACTATATATGGTGCTGGAGATTGAACCCTTTTCAGCCATATACAAAGCAAGTGCCTTAACCATTGTACTATATATCCAGACTCTGGCATCTGAGATTCTTTGATGTTAAAGTCTAAGTTTTCTGATTGTATTCTTATTCTTCATTTCTAGTAACTGTTAACATTATCATTGTTTCACCTCTCATCTCTGATGGTTAAGTAACCAGAGCCTTATTTCAAAAAGTTCTGAATAGTTAGTAAGCTGCCTTTCGTTCCCTCCCCCTGACTTTTTCTAAGCCAAGTCAACATGTTCTCTGGAGGCCTCTGAAAGGGGGTCTGTCCAATGCCCCACCCTGTCTGCCTGTTAGTGAAGCTTGGGCTTAATTTTTTACTTTCAATGAGTTGCAAGGGGGATGGGAGTTATAGTGTAGGGGGTGGGGTTGTGACCGCAGGTGGCTGAAGAAAGGGGTCTTGTTCTTCTCATGCTAAATGGCTGGTGAGCACTGCTTTTTACTGTGAAATTCAGCTTCTGTCACTCCATGGTTAATTGCTTTATTATTCTCAGATACAGATTGGACTTCATTTAGTTCTGTCAGGAGCCATGGCTCTCTCTGGCGTTTGTCCAGGATCCTTTAGATTCTTTGATCTAGATTATTATAATCCCTAAGTGTGTGTGGCAGGAGGCAGGGACTTCTGCAGTTTCTTTCTCCTGAGACATGCACAGGTCTGCGCACTATGTGGATGGAGTGTGACTTTGACTTGCTGGGGTGTTGAAGAGTGGGCTCTTTCCAAAAACTCAATTTCTCCTTCAGTTTTGGCTTAGTTGTCTTTCCCTCCCACCACAGAATCAAAAATGGCAGTGATCGCCACCCTATGGACTCGCTTTCTGCTTTGGTGGATTTATTTTCAGTTATCTCAAAGTTGGGCTGGAGTTATAGCACAGCTGGTAGGGCATGTGCCTTGCATGTAGCTGACCTGGGTTCTATTCCTCCATCCCTCTCGGAGAGCCCGGCAAGCTCCCAAGAGTATCCTGCCTGCAGGCAAAGCCTGGCAAGCTCTCCGGGGTGTATTCGATATGCCAAAAATAGTAACAAGTCTCACAATGGAGACGTTACTGGTGCTTGCTCGAGCAAATCGATGAACAACAGGAGGACAGTGCTATAGTGCTATGTCAAAGTTGAACCCCAGGTAAGGCTTTGCTTTCCTCTGTTGCCAGATATTTTCTGCTTCAGCTGGCTGTCTTTAATGTAAGAAGTGTACAAGTAGTGAACATGACCTTTTCTAATTGTAAGCAGAGGCTGGGTAGCCCCTTTCCATTGTTCTGGGATACAGATCCTGGAGCTGAAAACATCTCTACGCCCACAGTTTTCATTGTTAGTGTGCCTCGTGAGACTGGAGAGAGAGAGAGAGAGAGAGAGAGAGAGAGAGAGAGAGAGAGAGAGAGAGAGAGAGAGAGAGAGAGAGAGAAATATGGCCTGGAACGCTTAATAGTAAGAGCTGTAAAATATTGTCCAGGTCTAACCTACAGATGCACCAAAGAGCTCTTTCAAGCCTCGATTCCAGTGCTCCACTGGTAACTATTTTTAATCTTATTAAAAAGGAGTGAAATGCTTTAGCTTCCTAAGTACCTACTAGAGTCTAGCAGTAAATTTCTTTGGTTTATAACTCCACCTTTGATTCAGAAGGCCAGTGGGCATGAGAACTTGGATAAACATAAATCTCCTCCAGATTTGCTCCAGGAGCCGTATGCAGTTAGAGATGTGCCAGAGACCGGCCCCGGGTCTAGCTCGAGCAGAGGGAAAGCGAGGCTCCCCTCTTTGAATTTTCAGGCAGTTCAATCTTCAATTCAATCTTGCAAAGAGAGAAAGTGTGGCATTTGTGTAATAGAAACACAGACAAAAGTCAGAAGCATGCACCCAGGCAGGTGATGTCTGATAACTTGAGCTCCACGTGACCGGTTTGCCAGCACAAGGTCAGCGGGCCCTGGCAACCAGCTGCTGGAGTGGGAGGCAGAAGTGAGGCTGGCATTACAGGTCCTAGGGATTTTTGTCTCTTTTTCTTTTCTCTTTTCACTGTTCACATGGCAGCTCCTTGTTCTATCAGTGGCAGCGACCAAATCTCATTTAGAATTTTCCCTAAGCTTTCTAGTTTGGATAGTCTTTGCTAACTCTTGACAGAAGAACTTTTTGGAAACTTTCATGAGCATGATCAGAGGCAGGCACCCTCAGAGAGCTCACTTTTGTCATTATTCAGACCACAAATATCACCTGCCCCATTGCTCTGAGGTTGGGTGCTCACATAAGAAGAAGCCTGAATCCAGTAAAATTTTTTTGTCAGATTGAGGCCCGAGACAAACCCTCATGGGACAGAACTTTCTGGTGTATAATATTAGGAGTCTTGTACATTATTGTGGAAGATTTGTTATGTGTGCTGTGCCAAGATCTATGGAACATTGTATGGACAGGGAAGTAGGATAAAATTTTTGTCCTTCAGTAGCTTGTCACCTTATTAGAGATGTCACATACAGCTATGGAGCTGAGTGGGGATAGTAGATGTCTAGAGTTAACACCTTCACACCATTAGAAGTCAGGGAAGAAAGTATTTGCACTGCCAGGACAAATCAAGGAAAGTCGATAGGACCAGAGGGACAGTATAATAGACAAGGCACTTGCCTTGCATGTGGCAACTGACCTGGATTTAATCCCCGGCATCCTATGTGTTCTGCTGAACACCAACACAAGTGATCCTTTAGCACAGAGCCAGGAGCAAGTTCTAAGTACCGTTGGGTGTGGGCCCACCAAAAATAAAAAATAATTTAAATAGAAATGCTGAAGGAAACAAAAACGCTAGATTCTTGATTACTTTTAAAAGTAGACAACAGTGGACTTCTGCTATTTTTGATTGTTGTTAATTACTTCTCCCCATCTCACTCCTAGTAACATGGCCTACCCTGCTTCAGGGAGGGCAGAGGAATGGAACCATATGACTCTGGCATAGCCAGTTAGAATGCATGACAACTTTGGCGATTCGTATTGGTTTAAAGAATTACAGCTGATTCAACTTGGCTTGTCATAACTTTTTGAAAATTTTGGAGAGCTATAGGAAAGGCTCCTTCTTTACTTTGGGCTTTCTGGGAAGCAAGTGTGAGTGAGGAACTACTAGCAGCTCTTCTGACACTGTGGAGAGAGGTAGTTTGAGCAAAACAGAGATAAGCAGAACTAAAAGATGGGAAGAGAAACAGACATCGTTTGGTGACATCATTTGAACTTCTGTATCTAGCTGTGTCTAAAGCCAGTTATGTGAGCCAATAATTTCTTTTATCTCTGCTAGGTTGAGTCAGGTTCTATAACTTAGTGCTAAAAGTGTCTGACTGATATGGGTTGGGGAGATGATAGAAATGTTTTAAGGAAATAGAAGTACTGATGTCTATGATACTGCTGATGGTTAATAGGCAGGTAAGTCCAAAATAAGACAAAGTAGCAATAGTAAATATATCACTCTAGCCAAATCTTTTTCAATAGAAAGGAAGCTAAATTAGTGATATACAGAATCAAAGGAAGATGGTATATTTATTTGCATAGCAACTAATGAAACCAGTTTTAGAAACATTTAAAAGTTATGCTATACTTAGACCTTCCTCATTTTCTCTTAATCCCCAATTATTACAATGTATCCTGCCTAAAATATATTTTAAATGTTACTGCAACTAAAACTTAAAATTCAGTATCTGTTATTGAGTTTTGTAAATCAGGTATCAGATTAGAAGTATATACTGGTGAATAAGATAGACATGAGATCTACTCTCAAAGAACTCATGAATTCAGTAAAATAGTGGAAAATTGCATTATTTATTATATAGAAGAGAGCTTTTCTATGTACTTAAATTGATAAAATCTTCAATATTCAAGATATTTCTGAATAATTTCATTATCCACTAGACTTTAGGACATACCTATTTTTAATATTATAGATACATAACTATTAGCATTTATCTGCTAGTTTAGACTAGCAGTAGATTACAATATATTGGTGTTGATTAATTTTTAAATGCTAACTTTTAAGGTTGGGACCATTTAATTTGTTCTGCATATGTTCAAATGATAAAAAAAGAAAGGGATTGGAATTATGGTTTATGTCTTGAACAGACCCTGGTTCAATCCTTGGTACCATATGGTCCCCTGAGTGTTGCTGGATATATTCTGGAAGCCCCCAAGCATCATCAGAGTGGCACAGGTAATCACTAACTCCACAGGGTTAAAGAAACAGCACATGGTTGGCCTTTGTCTTGAACTGTACACCTAGTTGGCTGAGAATTACCAGGAGGGACACTCCCAGGCCTCTGTGCACTGCTTGGGAAGCCCTCCAAAATAGCGTAAAAAGAAAAGAAATATTTAACATTGTGCCAATTACTGCTGAATTGAGAATAGTGGCCTTGTGTTTCCTCTATAAGATTCCCTCTACTTTCTGTCTTATCCTGGAATATCAAAATTTGTTCCATTGATATATCTACTTTCAAACTTCTGTGTAGCAATATTTTTGTGGTATCATAATGGAAGAGCCAAGAGGCCATTGGATAATGGAGAATTGAGATAAGAGTTTGTCTCTTTTTTCATTTGCCAGGATAGTAAAGTCAGACAGAGGTCCATATGCTGGCTCTATTATTAGTGACTATGTGTTCTGAATTGTTTTGCTTAATCCCTCTGAACTCAAATTCATTAGTGATAAAATGAGGCTAATAATAATATTTGCATATATTATATATAAAGTATAATTAAAATAGCACAATAAAAGTGTTTAGCAAAATGCTGATATATAAAACGTCTTCAAAGGAGGCTAACCAGGTGCAAGTATGATGGACAATAGTTTATTTACCATCTTAATGTACCCTCT
This sequence comes from Sorex fumeus, assembly GCF_029834395.1. Classification (NCBI taxonomy): domain Eukaryota; kingdom Metazoa; phylum Chordata; class Mammalia; order Eulipotyphla; family Soricidae; genus Sorex; species Sorex fumeus. The sequence continues at coordinate 51,187,743 of NW_026606063.1, forward strand.
CCCCAAGATACATATAATCTACAAAGGTAAAACAATATTTTATACTGAATAAAACTGGCAATTATTTTTATAATGATGACAACTGATATCACTAATGATGTTTACTACCTGATAATAAATCTAAACCTCCTGGCAAATCTAAACTTCCTAATATGATGCACCAAGAAGGACATAACACTGGGCTTGTGATATTCCTGCCCAAGATGCATAAAATTAATTTTCATGAGGAATTATAAGACAAACCCAATGAGAAACATTTAAAAAACTCATCTGTATTCTTTTAAAATATCAAAGTTATGAAAGGTAAAGAATATATGTAAAAACTTTTTAAATACAATATGTAGTCCAAAATTGTATTCTGAATCAGAAAACTAAAGGCACTTTAGGCCTTTGTTATGGTCCTGTGGTACAGCCCATGCTGAAGACCTTGGGTTTGACTTTTATAACAAAATTTGATTTAACCTTTAGATTTTTATCATTGTTTCAGTGCTAATGTTCTGATTTTGATAATTGTGTGATGTTTATTACTCTGTCTGACTTTATTATCCTGGGCAGAGGAACCCAGGCATGCGGGTCCCGGAGCTGAGGTCTCCAAGCCTACTCGGATTGGGACTGGGCCTTCTCCAACCAGACCCCCCATCTTCCAGTAAGTAGGTGTCATACTCACCAGCTGCCATTAGTGCCAGGTTGGTCCCATCAACGGCCAAGACGCAGAAACTATAAAACCCAGCTCCCGGAGGAGAACAGCACAGAGTCTCCTGCCCCCGCGCCTGCCTGTCTTCACCAGGGCCCCTTGGAGGGGGAAGGGTTGAGTTTCTCTCCCCTGTCCCCTGCCCTGAGCAGAGCCCCAGGAGCTGAGGACCTACGGAGCTAGCCACGGCCATGCTGGGACCACTCTCCACATGTCCAGACAGGCCTCATGCATGAAAGAACTGGCAGAGGAACCCAGACATGCGGGTCTGAGGTCTCCAAGCCTACTTGGATTGGGACTGAGCCTTCTCTAACCAGACTCCCCATCTTCCAGTAGGTAGGCGTCACACCCACCAGCTACTGCCAGCGCCAGGTTGGTCCCCTCAATAGCCAAGATGCAGAGACTATAAAACCCAGCTCCCGGAAGTATGCGGCTGCATTTGCAGCCGCACGACATCTTATTATCTTATTTTTTTCTTTGGAGAACCTGGCAGGCTACCAAAAGTATCCTGCCCGCACGGCAGAGTCTGGCAAACTTCCCGTGTCGTACTCAATATGCCAAATACCAGTAACAATGATGGGTCTCATTCTCCTAATCCTGAAAGAGCATTGAAATGGCTCTTTTAAAATCTCAGGGCTAGGTAGAAGGAGACGTTACTGATGCTTGCTTGAGGAAATCCACGAACAACAGGATGGTCATGATCGTGATCATGATCATGATGTTTATATTAGATACTATCAGTCAAGGAATCTGCAGAAAAGTTATGTATGGATTATTTGTGCCAGGTAAAATAATTTTAAGTCTGAATTTATTTAAAAATGGAAAAAATAATACATGGAGTAGGCGTTCAGCAAACCATTTTGTGACAGAGGGACTTTTCTCATTTTGTGTGAGCTGTTTAGATGGGATTTGCAGCTTTGGATGCTATGTGTATGTTTTTTTTCCACTGGGATATTAAGGGTAAGATACATTTCCTAGGACATTCCTGACATTGTCTGATTATTTGCTTGTGGTATACCTTCCACCTTTTAGGAAAAAGTTTGAGACAAGTGGGAGGTCTTTCTGACAGTTTTTAGAAATTGAACTCTTTTTTTTTAGGTCACTGAGATTGTCCAGTTGACAAAGATTTAGCCAAGTTTGTCTCTGTGATTTAGTCATTAATTTTTCTCTGGAATCTGCCATCATTCTCTCACTTGCTGGATATCACCTCTCAATCACTGAAAGCGGGAAAAATAATGATGTACTTACCAAAAAAATGTGTCTAAATCTGGCATCTGCATCATCAATATAGTTTGTGCAATAGAAAAAAACTTAGAAAAGACTAGGGCCAAACAAAGGACTTAATTGGAAGATAGATAGAATTTTAAGAGACTACATTCCAGAAAAAAACCAAGCCAGAGAGATGATATGATCTATAAAATACATAAGATAGTAGAAAGTAAATGTGTTCTTCCCCACCCATGACAGAAATGTTGACTGCTTGTCAATATGAAAAAGAATCAGTTTTCAGAATATAAGAGAAAAACATGGTTTCACCCTGTAAATAAAAACACATTAGTCTTGTTATTCAATAATATTTTAGCTATGATGGGATTCATAAAGGTTTGAATTAATTCACAGGTGAGAGTGAAACAACTGTAGACTGTGGAGAGTGGGGAACACAGCAAGGAACACAGACACATTTTCTTCTGAGCATCCTATGATGTTCTTGTTAGAATTGCATTCCCAACTGTAATTTTCCTGTTCTTAATTTTGCTCATTCACTCATAGCACTCTGAGAACCGGCTGCTCTATAAAAGAGAATCGATGCTGATGATTTCACAAGGAATGTTGTGAGGTTAACAAATACAATTTGTAATGTGCACTGCAAATATAAAGTGCCATAAAAATGCTAATGAATGGTAATGTGTGTCCACTCGTTAGCAAGCCTGCGCAACAGGCCAAAGATAACAGAAAAAAGAGACTGCCTTTTGAACACACAAAGTGCTCTCCTATTCATATGGCCTCATGCATGCCACCCTTGGAGACTCTGACTCAGCCCTCATTATTCACCCAAACAACTTCCTTTCCCTTTCTGTCTGGGTTTGCAAGCTGCTTTCTGAGCAAAGAAAGATTCCCTGAAACCTTTTTGCGCCATCAAATACAACAGAAGCAACAAAAGTTTGGCTTGAAAAATTCATTCTAGGAATAAAAAAATACAATGGATATCTATTGTTACCTTTGCTTAGAGAGAGAGAAGAGAGAGAGAGAGAGAGAGAGAGAGAGAGAGAGAGAGAGAGAGAGAGAGAGACTTTAGCCTTGTTTTGCATTTTGGTAAGAAATGATCTATTGCTAGATAGTAAAAACAGTTTTATTAAAAAGATTCTCTCAACCTGAATTCAAAATATGAATTGTACTCTCTTATCATACAGTCACTTTAGAATGAAAGTTAAAAAATGCTGATACTATGGAACTAGCCCTTGGTATTATATCTCATAGCTGATATATTTGTCTAATACTTTGGTTTTTGAAGGCCCATTACTCAGGACTAGTGTGCAGGGCTGTTCATTTTAATCCCTTCTGGTTACTGAAAATAGAAATGTTAAGAAGAGCTTGTAGATAAGATTATGTTTTCTGCTTCTGTGTGAAGGTAGTAGGGTATGATCCACATAGCAAAACAAATGAACTTTTCACACCCTGAGAAAAGGATTTTGACCTAAGGATTGGGGACTTTCATTAAGGAAAACCCAGCTAAAAAGTAGGGTTCTATGTTGCTGAGAACACTTCTTTCTTTTGACGGAGTTGGAATTTTTAAGAACCAGTGAAAATCTCTTTCTCTCTCCCCCCCTCTCTCTCTGTATGTATGTATGGAGAGAGAGAGAGAGAGAGAGAGTGAGTTAGGGACTTTATGATACCTTAGTTTATTCAGTAGAAAAGAGGTAGAATATATTATGTTTATTCTGTTGTTGTTAAAAAATAAGACCCTAATAAAGAACCTCTTTTCCTATTGAAGCAATATCTTAAGAACTAGTCAGGAGACTTGGACTTCATGAACTGTGAAAGGAAGAAAAAATGTGAATGTTTACTCCATCGTTCCTTCTAGGCTAGTGAATGGTTCAAAGGAAGATAGCTAAGTGACCCAGCTTTAGCTACTTAGCTAAGCTCATTTGGTTTACACAAAGCTGTCCGGCAATTATATTGATGCTTGACAGTATTATCATTATAATATACTTTGCTATAAGCTAGATTTATAGCACTTTAATCCTAAGCAAAAGAAAAATTAATAGCATTACTAATTATATTACCACTTTACAGATCTAAATAGTGATAAAACTGCCAAGTAAAGTGAACTAGTAAAACCTTTTTAAGAGAACTTTAAAACTAGTTTTTGATTGACGATGTCTTTGGTGAGTCTTGAGGTTTGAATGGAGAAGAAAGTTTACTTTGCAGATTTAAGCCTCGGTTTTCTTGTTTTAAGTTTCAATTTTCATAGTGCTTAGAAAGTAATTCTACCTTAACTATCATCAACGAATGCATTTAATATGGAGTCAGCACTATGTAACTATTTTTGAGATCAGACCTAAATGAAAATCTAAGTGTGGAAAAGAGAGAGGGACATCAAGAGATTCAGAGAAAAAAAATCAAATGATCATAAGTGAAGGAATGAAAAAAACAGAGTAACTCATTATGCATCTTCCCATTTCATTCTTATTGATTATTTTGTGTGTTTTCCAGTAGACACCTTGTTCTAAAAAAGGATATCAAGTGAGGGAAAAGAGTTAATAAATCCTCTGCCTTTGCTACAACTGCTAATGGAAGTTTAAGTGCTAGACACAGGAAAAGTTCTTAACTGGAAATGAAGACACATAGGCAAGAATGAGTAAGGCAGCAAGGACAGTCTGTGAGCTTAAGCAGTGAGCTAGATTCTTTGATAACCTGCAGTACCTAGAATTTCTGAGGTTTTTTCCCTAATAGGGGACTTTCATAAATAAAATTTTACTGGAAAATAGTCACACCCATTTATTTAAGTAGTATTTGTGTATTTGTGTCTGCTTTTGTGCATTGATTCAGGGTTGGGTAGTTGCATCAGGGTTCTTATTCAGAGGCCCAAAATACTCAATATATAACTATTTATTATTTTTTTTAAATTAAGGCTAGAGAGGTGGTACTGGAGTTAAGGTACTTGTTTTGCACTTGGTCAACTCTGGTTTGATCTTTGGCACTGCATATGGTTTCTTGGATTCTACCAGGAGTGATCGCTCAGCATGACCAGGAGTAATCCCTGAGCACATCTGAATATGGCCCACAAACAAACAGACAAGAAAAAACTCTGAAGTACTTCTCTTTCGAATTAATTTTTACTAGAATTTAGTATTGTCTTCTTTAAAAATGTTAACTTCCCACTATGATCTGAGAAGCAGAAGGCTGAAATGGAACTGGGGGTGGGGTAAGGGAGTACAAGAGGAACCTACTATTTGTGTAAAACAAGAAGTGTGACCCTTTGATAAAAGGTCTGTGGCTGTATTAGATAATTCTGATTTTAAATATCTAATCTGAAAGCTATAACTCAGGGATAAAACCGTGTGAGTATTTTTATTGTGGTTTATGGTTGGTCTTATTGCATTTCTCTGTCTTCTTAGAACTAGCGGAGAGGTTCATGGTAGGGAATAACTCACCTAAGCCAACTTGAATGAATTCTTCATTACCACCTCCCAGAGGGAAATTCCTAACATGGAAAATTCATTTCAGCAGGAGAGGTCTATATTTTTGAGATGTTTTGACTCGATTTAGAGGCTAAATATAAATAAAAAGGAGGGGCTATTTACTCCTGCTTACTAAACTTATGATAAACTACTTGAGACTCACGTATACTGGAGGCTCTCTAACAATATTTGTGAAGTAGCCATTGCATTCTTGTTACTCTTATTTTCCTCTTGACAGTTCTTGAATGTTTTCATCATACCTAATCACATTATTGTAAAGCCTAACTAAAATCCTACTGCTTTCATGACTACTCCTCAAGCAACAGTGTAGGCTACTGGAAAACTCACAGCTTTGAAATCAGATAGACCTGGTTCATCCATGGCTGAGGGGTCATGAACAAGTAACTCCTATTCTTTAAGGAGTTACTCCTTTTCCGTTTCCTTAGAAGAGTCAACGAACTCTAATATTAGAGTTACATGGGGATTAAATAATATGAGGCATATATATAGGGCTTGGCAGATAATAGGTTTTAAATGGAAGATCGATAATAAGTATTATTTTCTTAGGTAGAAGACATGTTTAGAACAGAAACAAAATTTATGCCAGTTAAGTGACACTTTCTATATTTTTATGTTTCATATACATATTTCCTCTACCTAGCTGAATTCTAAACTTAATACAGTATACCCACATTGATTTACAATGATGCATACCTCAAATTTGCATTATGATATAATTAAATGTTATTTCAATATAAAAATATGTAGTAACTACATTAAAGTACACTGCAAATAACAAGTACTTAGCAATATCCACTTTGATTCAGAGTCTATTATATGTTGAATGAATGGAGAGGGAAATCAGAGCTAAGACAGTTTTTTTCAAGTTCATTAGATCGACCCCCAGACAATGCTTTTAAGAGAGTGCTGTTGAGAACCCTGCCTTGACCAGGTGTAGAGAAATATTCATGTCTGCATTTGCAAGATGGAAGATAAGTCTAAATAAAGTGTCAAAATATATACTGCTACACAGTAGGGCCTGGATATCTGGTTCTTTCTCTCTGGATACAGCCCTGTGAAAACACTGCTTTCTTATAATACTCAAATGAAGCTATTAGTGGAAATAGTTTACTTAACAAATCATTAACAAGTTAATTATTCCTTTGGTAAGGAAGACAGAGAGATAAATGTTTGAAACCCTGTTGTCTTGGGGCCAGGCAGATCTCTCAAAAGAGTAGAACACACATATGTGTTGCGTATGTAAAGCCATGACTTCTGTCCTCAGCACCACATTCCCATAGCCCTCGCTGAGTGCGGCTCCTGAGTCCCACTGTCACACCTAGGCATCACCATATAGCCAGCCCAGAACATCTCTCCAATAGGCCCAGAATGCTGGGCCAAGCTTTTAGTACCACTGGGTCAAGTATATCTGGAACTGGACCCTTGCCCTATACATTGGCAAGAGAAGGCTTGGCGCAATTCGCCCACCACCCACACCACCCGATAAAAATATCTGTTATTTTTAGAGTTTCTCTTTACCATGAGTATGTATTGAGGATGTAATATTGAAGTAAACATTTTTGAAACATAATAAGTAAAATCAGTCCTTTTAATATATACAGTTGCTTGCATTTTGATAAATACACAAAATGCATAATTTTACCACTATCAAGATAGAGAATACTTTCATAATTCCAAAACGTGTTCTCATGTTCCTTTATTGCCAGTATCTCTCCTTTAATCCCCAATCTTTGATTTGATTACTGACTTATAATTGTCTATTTGAGATGGAACCACACAGCATATGCCTCTGGAGTATGGCTCCTTTCATTGTTTTTCATTGCTTTTCATTGCTGAGAAGTATTCTACCATTTGAATGGCTTATGATTTGTTGTTGATTATTCACTTGGGTCCTGGAGTGTGGCGACGGCTGTGGTGGTGGGAGCAAGCAGAGAATCTCTGTCCCTGGGTCCGCCGAGCCTGGAGTCCAAGGTCTCAGAGAGTTCCGCTTATCTTGTTCTGTGGGTCTTCAGTCGTGCGTGAGTCTCAGCTGGAGCTGCCACGCGAGTCCAGAAAGCGTCCTGGAGTGTGGCGACGGCTGGGTAGTGGAAGTAGTGTCGAGAGTGGAAGTCTGCCACTGGGGTATTTATCTGGGTATTTATCTGGGTCTCCTGTGCGCAATTCGATCCCAGGGTGGATCGAATTCGATCCCACACTCCAGGACGCTTTCCAGACCTGCGTGGCAGCTCTGGCCAAGATCCATGCACGACTGAAGACCCACAGAACAAGATAAGCGGAACTCTCTGAGACCTTGGACTCCAGGCTCGGCGGACCCAGGGACAGAGCTTCTCTGCTTGCTCCCACCACCACGGGTGACAAAGGGATTCTAATCAGGAGCCCCACCCTACCCTGCCCTGTCTGCTTCCATCAACCACCCAGGGATCGAATTGCACACAGGAGACCCACCCTACCCAGATAAATACCCCACTGGCAGACTTCCACTCTCGGCACTACTTCCACTACCCAGCCTTCGCCACACTCCAGGACGCTTTCCGGACACATCATAAGACACTAAATACCCATCTTCCGGAATTGTCGTACCATATTTGATAGGGTTCAAATATGGTACCACCTACAAGGGTGATTAGAGGTCGTCCCAAAAGCCTCTATCCCTCTCGGAAAGACTGGCAAGCTACCGAGAGTATTCCGCCCGCACGGAAGAGCCTGGCAAGCTATCCGCTGTGTATTCGATATGCCAAAACCAGTAACTACAACTGGTCTCATTCACCTGACGCTGAAGGCTTCACCGACATGGCAGCACTGAGAAGGATGAGAAAGGAGAGGCCGACAAAATCTCAAGGCCGAACTAGGCTGCCACAACGAAGGAAGACAAAAATGATCGTCTGTACTTTCAATGCACGTACGCTAGCATCAGATGCACCCATCGAGGACCTGATGGTACAAGCGCAAATGATCAAGTACAACATCATTGGTCTGACCAAGACAAGAAGGCACGAATCTCACCATGCCATTTTCGACACTGGAGAAGAATCGTTCCTCAGAACATGTGATAAAAGAGGTGTCGGAGGCGTCGGTGTCCTTGTCAACACAAACTTGGCCAAGAGCATTGATTCATTTGAATGCCTAACAACCCGAATCAGACGTTTACATTTGAATAGACGTGGCTCACTGCCTGCAGTTTCTATCTTCATTGTCTACGCACCAACATCCAATTATGATGAAGGAGAAATTGAGAAGTTCTACATGGAGCTGGAGAAGTTCTATAAAGAAGACCACACCTTCTACAAGATCATTGTGGGTGATTGTAATGCCAAGATAGGACCAAGAAGATCAGCTGAAGAACTTCACATCGGGACCCATGGCCTAGAATGGAACGAACAGGGTGAGAGACTGTCTGAGTTCATCATGTCGACCAAGACCATTCATGGTAACTCACAGTTCCAGAAGGCATAATCTAAACGTTGGACAAGGGAGTCTCCCGGTGGACGATTCCACAACGAAACAGACCACATCATATTCAATTGACGGTTTTGCCTTACTGATGTCGCTGTTGTCCCAAAATTTCGAACAGGATCGGACCACCGTCTCCTTCGTGCAAAATTCTACTTCACAGAGCGGGGAGAAAGGGCTGCAAAGTTCAAAAAGGGAACTCCCAGAATGACCACCAACTGGGAACTCTTTGGTACTATTGCAGCAACATGGGAAGATGCCATTGTTGACAACATTGATGAGGAATAAAATCAACTGGTTCAGCACCTCCATGAATGTGCGAGGAACGCCAAGAGAGAGATAGCCACAAAAAAATCACCTATCTTCGAAAACTCTTGAGCTAATTCGCCAGCGTGGTTTGGCGCAAGCCTCAGGCAACCACAAGCTAACGTCCAACCTCACAAAGCAGTGCAGAGATGCGATCAAGGAAGACCTCAAAGAGAGAAGAGCATAAGTACTGGTAGATGCGGCAGAAGCCAGGAAAAGTATTCATAATGCTCGCCTGTCCTTCGCCAACTATAAGACCAAGATGACTGCACTCCAACGTACTGATGGATCCATCACATCCTCCAGAACGGCAATGGAGAAGATTATCCATGACTTCTACTCAAATCTCTTCGATAGCCATGTCCACTTGCCGACATACCAAATTCCACAGAATGGATATGTCGTTCCCAACGTTCTCCCTTCCGAAATCTTACACGCCATTTTGTCAGTAAAGAAACAAACAGCACCCGGCCCAGACAAGGTCAGACCTGAACACCTGAAGAACCTGCCGTCAGTACTCATCAATACACTGGCTCGGCTCTTCACTCGCTACCTGTCTGAATGCAAGGTTCCGTCCCAATGGAAAACCAGCAGGACCATACTACTGTTCAAGAAGGGAGACATCCATGACATTGGCAACTATCGCCCGATCTGCCTATTGTCTGTCATCTACAAGTTGTTCACTCGAGTCATCCTAAATAGGATTGGCAGAACACTAGATGAAGGACAACCATGCGAGCAAGCAGGGTTCCACAAAGGATTCAGCACCATCGACCATATCCACACGATAACCAAGCTCATTGAGGTTTCTCGGGAGTTCAAGATGCCGCTCTGTTTCACGTTCATTGATTTAAAGAAGGCCTTTGATTCTGTTGAGATGGAAGCGGTCATTGAAGCCCTAGCCAATCAGGGCATTCAAGCCCAATACATCAGGATCCTCCATGAGCTGTATTGCGGATTCACTACCAGGATCTTACCATTCTACAAAGAAGTGATGGTTGATGTCAAGAGAGGGGTGCGGCAGGGTGATACCATTTCACCGAAACCCTTCAGTGCCACCCTCAAGAACATCAAGCGACGACTAGAATGGGAAGGAATGGGAGTGAAAATAGATGGTCGGCAACTACACCACCTCTGCTTTGCTGATGACATTGTTTTAATAACACAAAACATCAGCCAAGCGTCACAAATGCTGGCCGACTTTGACTGTGAGTGTGGAAAGGTAGGACTACAGCTGAATCTTACGAAGACAATGTTTATGAGAAACAGCCTTGTTCCTGACGCCCCATTCGCTCTCAATGGAACGACCATCTCTGAATGCAACAGCTATGTGTACCTAGGTCGAGAGGTCAACATGACAAATGACCTGGCACCCGAGTTGCGCAGGAGGAAGAGAGCGGCTTGGAACGCCTTCAAGAACGTCAAAGAAATAGCTAAGAGGATGAAGAACCTCCGGCTCCGGGCACATCTCTTTGATTCCACTGTTCTTCCTGCATTAACATATGCCTCAGAGACCTGGGCCCTATGCAAACAAGATGAGAAGGCTATTCAGGTCTCCCAAAGAAGAATAGAAAGAGCTATGCTTGGAATATCACGTTTCACTCAAATGAGAGAAAGAATCCGGAGTTCTGACATCCATTGACGATCAAGAATCAGGGACGCTGTCTCATTTGCCAAGGTATCGAAAATCAGATAGGCTGGTCACGTAATGAGATTTAAAGACGACCGCTGGACTAGAGCTGTTACCGACTGGATTCCACGGGATGTCAAAAGAACGCGTGGCCGCCCACCTTCCAGATGGTCATACTTCTTCGTCAAGATCATGAAAGATCGGTTTGAGGCCCTTCATGTTCCCGGAGTGAACAGATGCCATTGGGCTACACTAGCACGTGACAGGGACAAATGGAGACGTTACTGGCGCCCACTCCAGCAAATCGATGACTAACGGGAAGTTACGTGATTAAGTGAATTTCACTTGGGTTGCCCCCAGCTTTTTGATTGTGAAAAAGTTCTCAAAATATTTGCACATAGACTGATGTATTCTTATATGAAACAAGGGTTTGATATTGTGATTTTATATATATATATAAAATATATATATATATATATATATATATATATATATATGTTGGCTGCGTACAAGGCAAACGCCCTACCGCTGTGCTATCGGCTGGAGTGAAAGATATATATATATATATATATATATATATATATATATCTCACATGAGACTAACCCAGTTCAATCTCCAGTCCCCATACTCTCCAGGAGTGATCTAAGAACCTGGCAAGCTATCCGTGGCATATTCGAATATTCGATATGCCAAAAACAGCAACAATAACGGGTCTCATTCCCCTGACCCTGAAAGAGCCATCAATAGGGCAGCATTGGGAAAGACAAGCGGGGAGAGACTGCTAAAATCTCAGGGCTGGACAATGGAGACGTTACTGGCACCCACTCGAGTAAATCAATGAACTATGGGATGGCAGTGGTACAGTGATACAGTGATATATATATATATACACATATATATGTGTGTGTATGTATATATATATATATGTGCAAGTGTGTGTAACTTTATAAGCAAATTATATTCAAATTATGTTCCAAAATGGTGTTTACCATTTTGCATTTCTAGTAGAAATACATGAGAGCTACAGTCACCCCATAGGGCTGGACTGATAGCACAGAGAGTAGGGCATTTGACTTGCACGCAGCCAACTTGGCCGACCCGAGTTCGATTCCTCCGCCCCTCTCGGAGAGCCCGGCAAGCTACTGAGAGTATCTCAACCCACGGCAAAGCCTGGCAAGCTACCTGTGATGTATTCAATATGCCAAACACAGTAACAAGTCTCACAATGGAGATGTTACTGGGCCCGCTCGAGCAAATCGATGAATAATGGGAGGACCGTGACAGTCACTCCATATCTTTATTAGTATTTCATTTTGTATTTGTCAGTATTGGTTTTTCCTAACTTGAGAAATTCTAATTTTATATGGTATATATCTAACAAGCTTTAATTTGTATTTTCCTCAGGGCTAATGATGTTTAATAACTTCTCACCTGCCCCCCACACATATCTTTTTTAAGTGTCTATTAAATATTTTGCCTATTTCCTCTTCATATTTTAGAGTATATGGATAGATTCATTTACAATGAGCATTTTAAATCATACTCTATTTTTGCTAGTCAATACTCGCCTTTAAATTAGATTACAATGAATTAGTCAGCTCCTCATCACTTTGGAATATTCCTCTTAGTACCTCACGTGTGTAATCTTGATATTAAGCAAATTACCCAAAAGTCTAGAGTGAGTTATTTACTAAGAAAGTGTCCTTTAAGTTTTATATTTAGAAATTTCACCTGATCTAACCTTTAACTCATTCTCTGCTCTTACCTTTAATTCTAACTTCAAATTTACTTCTCGTTTGTATTGTCTCTTTTCTTGCTAACAGGGGTATATATCATACATTTTCTTGCTTTGAGACCTTTGACAATGGAGTTCATTTACCCAGTCTTTCCCTCCAATGTTTCATGATTTTTAAACAAATTTTCTCATTTCTTTCAGATCTCAAGCAGTTTCTTTTTTTTTTTTTTTTTGGTTAGGCATTCCTTGATGAGAATATGTAAACTACATCTAATTTCTTCCACATCTTCCCACTGTATGCTTCTATGTAGTGTTTACCACTGTATGGTATGTGATATTTTACTCACACACTTGCTTACTATCTCTTTTCACTGAAACCAAAGTTCTGTGAAAGCAGGAATGTGACCTATTTTGTTTATCTGCTAGAATTACAATCTTGAAAAGTGCAAAGGAAGTAGCCAGCATTTAATAAATAGTGGTCAGAATTAATACTTTTTCTAAGGATAAAGCTGAGAGAAATATGAATTAGTATAATTTTTAGAGTTCTGTGTATCAGCTCTCCAAACTCTTAAAAGTTATTCTGCTGTCTCACATTTGGTCCAGGTAAATTCCTAAATTAATTTTATTTATTAAAACCTGTTTAATATTTCTAAATGGATATAATGATCTTTTTAAAGCACCCCTCAAATGGCAACAAACAGGGGTGGAAGGAATTGCCTTTGTTTGAGGCCCACTGTCTGATTTTTCTGTCTTTGATTGGTTCTTTGATGCAGAAAAGCAAAAATAGGTTTTTGAGGATGAGGATTCTCTCTCAGTCACTGTCTCTGATAGGCCTGGACTCTTCTGTCTTTGACTGCTTCAGGCTAGTTTTTATCGTGCCCTTACTTTCTCATGTGGCCCACATAAACAGTTTATTTGCTAGCTCTCTCTAGGGATCATCTGAATAGACTCAAGAAATCATAGGAAAGGTGCTTCTCATCATGAAACACACATGTTCTTGAGTTTAAAAACTCTCACCAGAGTGAGGACCTCTAAAAAACTGGGGTTTAAGATCATAATGTACTCAAGCATGGGTTTTCCACAGCTCCCCATGCTTGAGTGTTCCCCTTCTTGGTAATTCACACCTGGCTCAAACATGGACACTTCTCTGTCGATGTGGTAAACCTCATTCCTGATTGGAGCTAATTAGAAAGAGAAAAATCTCTAGAATAAAGCAAAACTAACCAATCAAATGAATATCAGCAACATAAAAATCCTCTATGCGAACAGAAAAATCCATTACTTTTAAAACTACTATTTCAAGAATATGTCATGATTACCTCTCCCCTCCACCCCAACACAGACACACACACAAAAAGGAAAAAAATGTGTTTTTTTTAAAATATAGTTTTTCTCTATTTAAATTTCAATTAAATATTAAAACTTTTGACATACTTCAAGCTCAGAAATTGTTGACAGAAAATTGCAAATTAGTGGCAGCACTAATAAATACAAAACAGTGGATCTTTGGGATTTTTGATTTTTGTGGTGGTGGTGATCAGGGGTATCTGGGCCTTTTATTGTAAAGATTTCACAAAGAACAGAGGGTGTTTTAAAGAGCAAATGATCATTTTTCATAGTGTTTTCTGTGGGCTGAGTTCCTTTATAAAGTCTAACCTACCAGATTTTGGTTTTCAGAAATCTAAGCTGACCATGTTTCAGAATTGATCTTTGCCTTGTCAGTGATCTTAAGCAAAATTATGACAATATTTCCAAATCCTGATTTTATAATGCCAAGGAACACTGACAGTGATGCTTCAGGAGGTTAATGATGGTCTAATTATCTTGCACCAATAAGGAAAAAGAGTCAGCCTTTTGGCAAGATTATGTCAGAACTAGTCAGATAATATAGATATTTCTACCTCCATGCATTTTCTAAAGGGGGATGTTGCTGCTTTAATTAAATGTTATATGAATACATTTCAAGTAGATCCAAACACAGGGCAAAGTCTGTTTCAGAACTGCTGTTCTTACATTTAAAATGTATTTGAAATGTAATTAAAAAAAAGATAATGGAAAAGAAAAACTAAAATAACTCGAAACAAGCAGAATATAGTAGCTCATCATTACACTAATATATCAAACAATGTGATCTTAGCTTAATTATCCCCTTTGAGAGTTGAGAAAACTAAGCACAACCTTCAATTTACAGCTGTTTGGTGCCGGGAACCTGAATTATTATTGAAGATGAAGAGGGGGGGAAAGTTTATTTATTGTGACCTCCACTCAGTTTTTATTCATCGTGGAAAATCTGTATATTCACAAATGAGGGCTATTCATCCTTAGGGCCGCAGCATTCTTCAGCTGTCCCAGCCTACATCAACTGCACTTCTCCAGCTTTTGTGTTCATCTCGAAGGCTCTTCATCCAGATTGTTCATCATCTTGATGGTCGAGCTTTATCTTGCTTTTGTGCAGCTGCATTCCGCTTATCCAAAGTGCTGAGGGAGACAAGGGAGAGGGAGCGAGCTAGAGAGAGTGAGCAGGAGAGAGTGGGAGAAAAGAAAAGAAAGCAATGGTCTGGCCGGTGCACATATGAGGATAATTTGTAGTTTCTCAATAATAATATAAAAAAAAGGAGGACAGGCTAATTACTGGCTTAACTAGGGCAGCCTGTGGATCTTCATGTCAAAAGGACTGCCGTAATTATTTGCCATCAAAGCACATTCATATTGTGGCACAAAAGAAGGGCCTTTTGCAAATGGATCTTGCTAATAAACAGGGCTGAGAGGAGCATTATGTGTCTCCCTGGTTGCAGGCACATTAACACAGTGACATGGAGCATAACTCGGGGGCCCAAGGAAAAAAACACCAGAATGATAATTATCCCCTTCCCCTCCCAAGCCCCTTTGTGTTGGACTAGGAAGCTGAACACGACCTATTGAAGGGCCCAAGGCAGGCTATTAGTGACCCCTGAGCCCTGACAAGGTGCCTCTGTTCTTTTAAAAGCCTGCCTCTTGATGTCAGGAGGGTCACGTGGACCTGTGGCTAGGCTCGAAATGGTCCAGCAAACACTTCAACCTTAAAGACACCTGGAAGGTCATGACCAGTTTAATGCAGATGGAGACAAGGTTTTGTTGAATCCTTACTGAAGTTTCGCGCTCTCTCTTTTCTTCTTTGTCCATGCTGGCTCACAAGCTTGCTTTCAAGTCTTCAAAAGTATATCTAGGAGGGGGAAAGTTCTTTTCTGCTAGCAAATGAATAGAATCCCAGGAAACAGAAAGATGGATGTAAATGCAGTCCCTTGGATTAGGCGGCAGAAGTAAACACTTTGGTTCCCCACTGGTAGGGGTCACTGGAAAGGCATAAGTTGCCCTTCTTGCTGGGCAGGTGCCACCAAGAAGGCTTCTGTGCAATGAAAGTCACAGTGGACTCAGTTTGCCTGACATTGCAGACTGCTGAAGCCCCAGCTCCTCTCTGGAGATCCAGCCTGTTCAGATTTCACATAGAGCATCGATATTCAAGCATCAGTCTGGTGGATGAACCTGGCTTCGTTTAGATTGAAATTTTTAAAAGTATGCTTCCCTCTCTTTGATTTTCCTATGAGGTGTCTTCTGACACAGAGGGGTATGCTAATCCAAAACACAGAGAAGGTGTTATAGGTACCAGCTTCAAGTCCAATTCCTGTAACTTTTTATTTTACTAGCAGAAAAGTTAAAGGTGACTATTCTGTTACAAAAATTCTTACTGCTTCACAAAAGTACATTTCTCTATGCATTTAAATATTTAATTGAGAGGTTGGGAGTTTATAAACTTCAAATTAAAATATTAAGAGTTTCTAAGGGAAAATTTACTAGAAATGATTTGGAAACATTGAAAGATTTGTATCTGTGGGAAAATAGAATTAAAGTTTTTTCAGGATTTGAATTAAAAGTGTGCGGAAGTCAGCTATCTCTGAAGTAGGTGAATCTAAGGAAATTATGTACAAGTCACACTAAAGTTCTATATTTCCTAGTGATTTTTCAGTTTCTCTTCTTGCCAGCTTTTCTTCTTTCCCTTTGTGTGATTCTGTCTCAAAGTATTTTAACATGAAGTAGTTAAAATATGAACATACTAATTAGAGATAATCAATTTCCCAAAATTAGTAGCTTAGTAAAACAAAAATAATCAATATAGTTGATTTTTTCCTTTTTCTAAATCATTTATTGTGGTATATATATAATTTTGTTACTTTTTAAAAAATTTTTATTAGTGAAACACCATGAGGTACAGTTGTAGACTTACAAATTTTTGTGCTTGGGTTTCAGTTATACAATGATCACGTACCCATCCCTTCACCAGTGCCCATTCTCCACCACCACTAATCCTAGTATCCCTCTCACCCTCCATCCCCCAATCCCACCCTGCCTCTGTGGCAGGGCACTCCCTTTTGTTCTCTCTCTCCTTTTGGGTGCTGTGGTTTGCAAAAGAGGAATTGAGAGACATTCATGTTCGATCTATAGTCTACTTTCAGCATGCATCTCAAAAAAATGTAATTTTAAAAACTATGCTATTCCTTATTTTTACCTTCTGGCCTGAACCTTTCTTCTTTTTTCCTGGAATCTTATATTCTTATCTCTAGCTGCCCACAAGACATCACATTTTCAAAGAAAATGCAATTCAAAGCTAACATATCTGTAATGGGATTCCTGATTTGCCTCCATATCATTCCCAATTGCTCTGTTCAGTTTTCCTAGTCTCAGTGGATGACAATAGCAACTTTCCAGTCTCTAGATCATAACTGTGAATTATTTTGTCTCCTGTATTGTTCTTACCACATTAAAAGTCTGTATGAAAAAGGGTTTCTGACTTGAGTGGCACACATAGGGCAGCTCACTTGCTCTATGTGTAGAATCAACATCAAGAGATTTCAGAAGCATGATTTATTGGCAGTAGGGCAGCTGGTGGTCCTGGAGATCCTCCCACCCAAAAGAAAAAATGCTCATCTGAAAATACTCTTGTTCTACCTTCAAAATATATTTAGAATATGACTTTACTACTGACATTATGGTTTAGTAACCTCTACTGATACTTTGGTCTGAGCAACCTTACTGCTTGACACTATTAATCTATTGCCAACTTAACAGATCTCCTATCTACTTTCATTTTCTCTAACTTACTAATTAGACTAGTCCTTCTATACTAGCCTGCCACTTTGCATATATGTTACAAATACCCACAAAGCTCTGACATTATAGCTAACTTTTCCTTCCCTTGATCATTCTGCTCCAACCACAGTGCCATTTAATTTTTTTCATAAACACAAAGCAAAAGTGCTCCCATCTCAGGCCCACCAAAATACTACACATCCAACTTATAATTCAAGATGTAATTTTTTTATTCATTTGTATTCAGATTACACCCAGAGGTACTCAGGGTTACTCCTGGGTCTGCATTCAGTAGCTACTCCTGGCAGTGCTTAGGGGAACCATATGGGATGCCCGAGATTGATCCTGGGTCAGCCATGTGCAAGACAAGCACCCTAACCACTGTACTTTTGCCCTGGTCCCAGAATGGGATTTCTTTAAAAAACTGGTCCAAAACACCATCTGTAACTCTGCAACTGCCAATACTTTCTGGGTTCCCTAAGATCTTTGTAGTTGTTGTTTATTTGGTTGTTTTTTGTTTTTTGTTTGTTTGTTTGTTTGTTTGGGGGCCACACTCAGTAGTGCACAGGCCTAATTCCTGACTCTGTTCTTAGGAATCACTACTGGTGGGCCTCAGGAATAAAATGAGGTGCTGGGGATTAAACCTGGGCCAGTCATGTGCAAGGAAAGAACCTTGCCTTCTCTAATACTGCTCCCACCCCAGCTCTGTTTTATTTTTTAACAAAATCTGTTGGACATACTGTGAAATACATGTTTTATTTATGAAATTAATCTCTTTTGCTGTTAGCATTTTGCCCTGTAAGCTCCAAGAGGGTAAAGGTCTTTGTTCATACTTTTCCTCTTACATTGATATTTAGAATAGCTGTATGGAATAGTAAATGCATAGTACTGGTGGTTTGTTGTGATGTATGTCTAAATGTTGATTCTCGTCTTTTAAAGTTTGAATTTGTGTTTAATTCCCTGTCCAGATTTTCAACTCTTGCATAGTTTACTCTTCAAAGTCATTTACTTTGATTTAAAACTATATGTGTGATGTAAATTATTGACTGAGCAAACAATGTATGATCAAAGTGCATATTGATACTAGCACATGCAAAAGAATTTTTATTGAAGAAACAGTACTTTTTTCTTTAATTATCTGAAAACAAAACTAATCAGGTTTCCCATTGTGGGTCTGAGCATCATGAGCTGGATTAAATAATAATCTTGCCTGGTTATGTTTCCAGGCACTCCCCTACAAACAGAGGAATTTCCTTTCCTCTTCTATAGAATTGGTCACATAATTGTTTCCATAAGAAGAGACTTTACTCTGTGTCTTAAGTCTGTATGTGCTTATGTCCTTGAGCACCATTACATAGATAAGCATATCTGAAGACAGTGAATAGGTCCTGTGATCCAAACAAGATCCTTTAAACAGAGAGAGGGAAAAATTGAGTGCCCCCGACTAGTGTATAGATCAAAAAACAGGCATACTGAACAGCTACATTTAGAATATCTATCTAGTTTTGGTTTCTTGTTAACACCATCAGGCAATATAAATCTGTTTAGTCTTTAACAAAAACTGTCTTACTTTGAATGTGACCAACAAAACCTTGTATTTAGCCATACTTTTTTCAGGGTAAAACTTTGTTGCATTTGTTAGAGCAATGGCTAAAATTGTTTACTATTTACTCTTTGCCCAGGAAATAACAGTAATAACATATGCCCATTTGTGTATTCTATATCCATGTTTAAAACCAAACTGCACTTAGAGATATAAACATGTGAAAGCATGAATAGAAATGGAATTAATTTGTATACATATGTATGTGTATATCCAGACCAATATATGTGTGCATTCCTGTCTGTGTGGCTTACAAATAAATTAGCTATGATGTATATATAAAATATATGTTATATATTATATTTAAAATATTAAACCTTTTAGACCTTCAAATAAGGCCCACATAATGCATATAGTTTGTAGTATTTTTATACCTGTTTAAATTATATTTCCCTTGAGACATGAACTTTTCAAGATACTACATTGTTACGTTTACTATAGACCATTTGGAAGATGTGGAATATTAAGGAAAAAACAAAAATTATAGATAGATCAAATAATCCATAATGTAAATAAAACCTACTGTTCTGTTGTGTTCATATAGCTTACTTTTCAATTTTGACTGTTCTGAATCCATTATCTTCTGGCCTAAAGATGGCATATGTTCATGAATAACATTATGGCAGACTGGTTCATTCATTTTTGTATTTTAAGTTAATATATATTGGTTTTGTTGACTAGATCCCCTATTGTAGAGCATAGGAATCTATGTATACCATCCTGTCACAATCCACTCTCCATTTACCCATATCCAGTCATTCATCATCTGCCCATCTTCCTCAAGGCTAGTTACAGAACTTCAAGTAATTCCTCCAATTTCCTTTAAGATTGTCTTTTATACAAAGTATTTCTGTATGGCTAATCTCCTGCATCATCCTAGGTCTACATAAACTGTATTTTGGTAATGTGCTATCATGTTACTGTTATTTTTACTTTCCTTTCCTTTTCCCCATTATATCTACCTCCAGTTCATTGGAATGGCTTGGAAAATAATGATGATTCAACACTTTTAGCCTGTAATTCTCAGCTTTCGTTTTCTGGTTATGGTACATAACACATACTTCTAGTGTTTTCATGTCAGCTCACATCTATTAAAATATTTTTATTTTTCTACTCAGCCTTTTGTGAGTGAATAATGCCACCCAAGTAATGCTCAGGAAGCTCAAGGTCGCCTCCCAGTGATTCTCTGCCAACCATATTGGAGATTTGATGTTAGGGTCAAGGACCCTAACATCACAAGGCCCTGTGTAATCCTGGGCCATCCTGGAAGTTCTCAAGAGCCTCCAGTACTATATCTGAAATGGTTGGGGTACCATGTGGTATCAAAGACCAAAGTGAGGTTAACTACTTGTAAAACATATGCTTTAACTTCTATACTATCTCTTTACCACATACATACACTGATAACCACCATTCTACAATGACTTTGGCTATCTAAACTGGGCACAATAGTTAATCACTTCAGCTATATTCTGCCTTCTTATTCTGCAGCTCCTTATCATCTTTGTCCTCTCAAGTCCAGGTCAACTCAGATAATTTTCTCTCCTTTCTGATATTGAAAGAAATCTTGTCATTTTATTGAATCATTAAAAGCTGATTTTTAAGTCTCTACTGAACATGTAAATACAGTTGAAAATACTTCTTTTAATGGCAATTCATCCCATATTTCTTTCTTTCTTATATTTTTAATTTACTAAAATTACCAATTTTGTTCTTAACTAGACTTTACTGAGTGTATAACCTATCCTCTGTTTTCTTAAAGCTGGGTCATGGTTGATGGTCTAATAGAGTGAAAGATTATAAAATCTAGACTTCTGTTTAGTTAGAATTCTAGCTCCATCAATTGCTATTAGTGTGACCTTGACCACTTGAACTTAGGCCTTTAAGCTTTTATTGTCTTCCTTTGAAACCCTTACTTATTTCATAGAATTTGTTAGAAAATTTTAACAAGTGACATGATGTTTTCAAAGGTCCCCGATAGTAGATTTTCAACTGTAGTGTCACTTTACTTTTATTTACAATTTTTACAGTTTAACAAGCCTCTTTGGGTGAGTTCTATTAAAAATGCCTATAATTTCACTGCTGTACTCTAAACTTTTCCATTTAGTTCTAAGCTTATTTGTATCTCTGTTTTATTGGCTTGGAAAATATATAACAACTCTTTCCAAGAATAATTATTGGAAAATTCATTCTATATTTTGGACAATTACAAGTAGTCAGTCTCTCTCTTTCTCTCTTATCTTTAGTATAGATGACCATATATCTCCCTCATGTTAAAACTCACACTAAAATGATTTTATCTCAAAATTTCCTGTTGAAGATAAGTCCATTCATAACTACAAATGTGCTCTTTCTCCTCCTCATTCCTCTGCATTAAGGAACCTCCTTAATCCATTTTCTGAAACTGCTTTGATTACTGTCCTAAATTTTTACTGGACTCACTTTGTAGCTTGCTCTAACATTACTTCTATTGGAAAGTAATGTTTCCATATTTGTGCACATGTTCTCTCTCTCTCTCTCTCTCTCTCTCTCTCTCTCTCTCTCTCTCTGTCATACATACAACATACACACACAAAAACAAACATACCACCTTTGTTAACTACAAAAACTGTCTCAAAGAGGAAACCTGACATAAAATTATTGCTTGTATATACACCCTGAGGTTTCCAAAAGTAAAGAACAGTCATCATTTCATGTTCAGTGAATATTATCAGGACATTTCTGACATTGCCATCTGCCAGTCTGCAAACCTTTATTTATTGACAATGCTAGAGACTGTCATTAATAATGGGAATTCAGTTGTGAATAAGAACTAAGATAGACATGGTCTTCCCTTTTGGGTTTGGTGAACTATTCAAAGAATTTCTTTGTGATACTCCCATATTAAACACTCAAATTTTACAGTTTAACAAACCTCTTTGCATAAGTTCTATTAAAAATGCCTATAATTTCACTTAGATAAAAAGTATATATCTCTCCAAATTCATCATGAAATATAATTTGTCAGTAAATTTAATTAAGAAATTTTACATTTACATAAAATGATTGTATAACATATATAAATTTATGTGTATGTGTTATTTAAGTACCAAACACTGTGAACTTTGTCAAACCACTGCATGAAGGTTTGTGCAGATGGCTTAGGTGTAAAAAAATCATAAGAACAGGAAAAGAATATTCATATAGGAATGATTTACTTTTTTTAAGGTCTTCTGCTTATGAGGAATTATGGGAAAAATCTCCACTCTAAAATATGTTTTAAAAATAGTTTTTAAAAGATATATATGTATAAACAGAAGTAGTCTATCATTACTTCAAATCTCAATATGTGAGCTTTCCATTCTGAGATTCCATATATATAGCATATATATGGATTTCATAACTCAGTAGCATGCTATTTATTGAACAAGATATACACTTGAAATACCTTATCAAATCATTATGTAACTACTGGAACAATAAGTACCCTACTTGAAAAATATTTAAGACAATTGAATATGCTATCAGTACAAGATAATGCTTAATAGTTTACTTTGAAATTAGTATTTTTACAACTGTGCAAAACATTAATTGTTATTATTAGGGTTTTAAAAATACAATAATAAAATGAATATTCCAGTGTGTTAGAAGAACTGAAGCTATTTATTAGCATCTTCCAGCTGATAACTTGAAACTAATGTCAGCATTATGAGGTCTTTGTTACTTACTTGAACTAAACTGTAACCTTCTTACAATCTTATCAGTGTTGAGCACACTTATTTTCTCTTGTTCTCTGTTTAGCTTTTTGATTCTACTTCTTTAACAGTAGGAGAAACTGTTTCCATGATATGTTGCCATTAAAAAATTTGAATGAGGACAAATGGGATTGCCTGTTCTCACTTCTTATATATAGCAGCTTGATCACATCTGACATCCTGTTAAGTGTCCAGTAGATATTTTCCTAGGACTGAATAAAGGCACATGGTTGCTTTTTAAATCTATCTAACCATGTAGTCTGATATAATGATGTTTTCCCATTCAAAGAGACTCTTTTTCACTTTTCTTCTTTGTTATTAGTAGGATATGACTATTGCATGCTTACGCCAAGATTGAGATGATGAGAAGTAACCTTCAGAGAAATACTGGCTTGATAAAGTTTATTCTAAGTCATCTCAGGTCAAGTCCTTATGTCCTTGGGCCCATTTCCCTCTTGTACTTTCTGTTTCTTCATTTGCTCCAAAGTTAGTTGAATATTTTATAGAAAAATATTTTACAGGGAGGGTATGGTGGCACCAGCAGGTAAATCTGTACCTGTGAGGTGAGTGCATCAGCAGTCTGATGGCAATGTCAGACTTTCAGATACCCCAAAATTGCTGCTGTGCCTTTGACCAGACCCCAAAAACTTGGGGCAAAGTTTACCAAGAAAGTAAACGGCCAAAAGTTAGGTATGTGGGAGACACACCCACAAACCACCTCAGGCTCAGCTATATATTTAGAGGCATGGCCTCTCTGGTTCCTCATCGAACTGCTTAAAGGCCATGATCCCAGAGTCTCAGAAACGAATCTCAGAACCCAAAGGCTTTAGGCAGAAATGCGTCCTGTTCCTGCAGTAGGTTACTGGCGCTGGGCCACTCCAAGTGGGAATAGGTTTTGTGCCTTGACCTGTTCCCCCTGGCGGCCTGGTGACCGCCATCCTCCAGAGGCCACTGGACAGTCAAGTTTGGGCCTGCAGTGATCAGTCACACAGGGCCTCACCACATGGCGGTGGAGCCGACTCTTTCTCCCCATCCCAACGAGACCCCGAGTTGGCGCCTACAAACAGCCTCTCTGGCTCCTGATCAAGCTGATTAATAGCCATGATACCAGAGACTCAGAAACAAATCTTGAAACCCAGCGGCTTTTGGCAGAAATGCATCTAGACTGCATACAAGGTGGCCACCGGCTCAGAGTTTATTGGAAAGCCAGATATGAGCCGGCAGTGAAGGGGCAACTGCAGTCTCATGGGAAAGAGGGCGGTACCGGCTCATCCTTCACGCCCTACCGAGGTCACGAGTTGCCCCCACAAGTGGCTCTCTGGCATGGCCATGGCTCCAGAGGCAAAAGGACTTAATCCAGAACCCAGCAGATTGTGGCAGAAAAGTGAATGGACCATGCGTTAAACTACGGCGCCATGCCTCCCCAGGAGGGAAAGGGTGTTGCTCCCTTCCGCCTTTTTCTCTACTGGCAGCAAGGTGCCCGCTGCCTCAGAACTTATAGGAAAGCCAGGTACGAGCCGACGGTGATGGGGCAACTTTAGTCTCATGGGGGAAGGCACATCCTTCACGCCCCACCGAGGTCATGAGTTATGCCCCAGGAGAGGCTCTCCGGCACGGCCATAACACCAGAGACACAGAAACCAATCTCGTAATGATCTGGCTCTTTGCAGAAACCCAAAATCGTGGTCTCGTGACATTATATGATTCTTATAACCAGCTATAGAAAACAAAATATTTTACAATGCCTTTTCAGCAATTCTGATTGTCTGGGGGGAAATTCTAAACAATAATGGTGCATCTTTTTTCAAAATAATGAATATAATCAATGTAGAGGAGTTAAGTAGAAATCACCTGCCTCACAGGCATTTGGAGGGGTTGGAGGCGGGTATACTGGGGTTCTTGGTGGTGAAAAATGAGTACTGGTGAAGGGAAAGGTGTTTGATCATTGTATGACCAAGACTTAAACCTGAAGGCTTGGTAACTTTTCCCACAGTGATTCAATAAATAAATATAAAAATAAAAAAAAATTAAGGTGGAGTTTATGCCCAATTCAATCAGCTAATCAATGGCTTAATAAACAGCAGTACTCCTACCAAAAAAATCAGATAAAAATATTTTACAGGAAATTTATAATAACCTATCAAACTTTATAGCAGGTACGGCGTTTGCCTTGCACGCAGCCAACCTGGTTGGCCCAGGTTTGATTCCTCCACCACTCTCGGAGAGCTCAGCAAGCTACCCAAGCAGGGCTTGCCCTCTCGAGCAAACCAATGAACGATGGGAGGACAGTGCTACAGACAGTGCTAATCAAACTTTAAACTAATAGAATATTTCTCTATCTCATCTTGTCAGATATTTGTCATCAGATAGAGGCTGAAAAATTTGGTGCTGATAGAAATTCTCTAGGACATCTTGAAATCAGCTAAGTTATGCAGCACATTCTCTGACAACAGATTAGATGAGTCCTAAAACTAGTAGCTATGAGATATTCCAGTAGGTAGGCGTTACACTCACCAACTGCCCCTGGCGCCATGTTATCCCATCAACGCCCAAGACCCAGAGACTATAAAACCCAGCTCCCCGAAGAGTATAGTAGAGTCTCCTGCCCCTGCGCCTGGCTGTCCTCACTGGGGCCCCTTGGAGGGGGGCAGGTTGAGTTTCTCTCCACCCTGAACAGAGTCCCAGCGGCCAAAGACCTCCAAAACGAGCCACAGCCATGCTTAAGACCACTCTCCACACGTTCAGATGAGCCTCATGCATGAAGGAACTAGCAGACGAACCCAGGCATGTGGGACCCGGAGCTGAGATTTCAAAGCCTGCTAGAATCAGGACTGGGCCTCCTCCACCCAGATCCCCCATCTTCCAGTAGATAGTTGTTACACCCACCAACTGCCCCTGACAAATGTGACTGCGCAACATCTTATTATCTAGTTCCTACTCTTGGAGAACCCGGCAGGCTACCGAGAGTATCCTGCCCACACAGCAGAATCTGGCAAACTCCCCGTGGAGTATTTGATATGCCAAAACCCAGTAACAATGATGCCTCAAATGTGGCACTTTCTAAAATCTCAGGGCTCGGAGGAAGGAGATGTTACTGGTGCCTGCTCGAGGAAATCAATGAACAACAGGATGACAGTGATACAGTCATACAGTGGTGAGATATTGGACAAAGAAGTGGGATTTCTCTTATTTATTCAACTTTTTTTTTCTTGTTTCTGGGCCACACCAAGCTCTATACTCAGGTGTCACTCCTGGTAGTGCTCAGGGGACCACATGGGATGCTGGGAATCAAACCTCAGTAGACTGTGTACAAGGCAACCCCACTACTTGCATTACTTTCATTTCAACCACTATGTATTCAACTTTAAAAAATAGATAGGAATTTTTTAATTAGTTGGACAAAAGTTTATTTTTAGTCAAATCTACTACCTCTTCTGCCTCTACTACCACGTCAATAAACACATAGCATAACATGCTTCCATATATTTATTACCTACATACATCAAATCACTTCATTTGATCTTCTTGTTGAGCTTACTTAAGATAATTAGGTAAGCATCCAACCTGGAAATATGTACACTACCCAGGCACCCACAGTTTATTGAATTCATCAACATTTTTCAGGGTTCTAAGTTCTGTAAATTAGATAGACGTGGAGAAAATAGGAAAATATCCTCTTCACATAACTCTTTCGAAAATAATTTTCTCCAGACATTTTTATTTTTGAAAGACTGAAATTTATAGATCTGATTGCTTAATCAGAGTGAACTTTTGTTAATGTTTCATGGCTAAGATATATAAGGTTGAGTCATGGACCCAGTGGTGATATTAGTAATAAAGACAATATTATTAATATCAATATAACAAGAGTTATAGAGTTAACATTTGTAAGACAAAATGAAAAAAAAGGCAAAAAATCCCATGTTACCACTTGCCTTTTCTGCCATTAATTCACTTGTTGACAGTATTTTATGCATTTCTATAATTTATGTACCAGGACTTGTATATGGCACAAAATAAAGCCAATGTCTTCTCCTCCTCTTCTTCTTCCTTTCCTCCTCTTCCTCCTCATCCTCCTCCTTCTCTAGCTAATTCACTTTCACCTCCTTATTATGATGAATTTTTATTATGCCTTTCAAACTTTGAATCAACCTCCAGTGAGGCACTTTGTCCTTTTTGAGCCAAAGTGAAGTATTTGAACTTTGCTATCACATAACACTTTTCCAGAATGCTTGTCTGAAATGACTTAATTTGCACTGCAGGACCAACACTGAACCCACAAATACTCCAAAAAGCCACAGTGAGCCAGGGCAGCAGACCTATAACTAATTTTTTATTAAAATCCCTGAGGCACCCAACACAAAGCCCCAAAGCAGCTTTAATAATAGACAACATACAGCACATTTTTCTTGTATTGCCATGTAATCAAATCTGAGGCTGCTGTTCACTTTCTTTGTTTTACCTAGAGGACCAGCTTCCAATTTAGTTGTGGCCTACTCTAAACTGATTTTTCATTGTAATTAATGCCTACTTTGGCCTCAGCCACTTATACAACTTTCCATTAGAGGTTTGCAGCCATCCGCTGAGTATTTTACTAAGTTACCCTTACAGACCTGCTATAGTTGCAATTCTGTTAGTCTTTTCTTTTTTTTTTCCAAAGAATTTTTAAATTGCTTAACTAAATAGTTTTTTTTTCCTTTTCCTTCTCTGTGCTGAACCTTTAAAAATATTTGGGCAAAGACTCAAAAGTGGAGTACACACAAACACACCCACAGACACATGTGTACAAGTGCACGCAGGCGCACACACAAGTACATACACGCAGGCGCACTTACCAACTATGATTTCCTGCATATATCCATCCCCAGTCATTACTTTATTTCATGAAGGCTAGTATAATTTATTTAGATCCAGAGTATTCTGTGGCTAATTTTCTGTCTGTGTTTTGTGCTGTCTCTTTCCTCCTAAATAGTACCTAAGGTTTAAGGTTGTTCAGCAGTGGATGTTAAGAGACCTCTGCAAACATTCGGGCAGCAGCCTTCTCACCACTAACCTTAAAAAAGATTATGGCAGTGGGCCCAGGGTCAGATTGAATAGATGAAAAAGTATATGCCATGCCTTTGCTGCTCCCTGAACCTTTCTCTGTTGACTGGACTGACATTTTCAGTGACTTTTCTTAGAGCCTTGTTTAGACTGTCTTCCTGAAAATTCTGGGTCTGTTTACTTCCCATCTTCTCTCACCCCCTTTGGCATTACAAAATCACAAAGAGCAACTATCAGAAATTAGAGCCCTCTGGATCTTCGGATGGTCCCTTTTCATTCTGAAGATATAGGGTCTAAGAGAATCCAGCAGATTAACAAGAACTGATGAGATGGTATTGATGGCATAGTGCTTCAACAGAAGACAGAAAATCACGAGGCTTTTTGTTAAAACAAACAAACAAACAAAAACAGAAAAATAAAAAAACTTTGCTAAAATAGTTTGAAATGAAATAAGATTTTTATGCGTTTTTTTAACTTTTGCAATGTTTACCCTTTAAAGTGGGCTGGAGCAATAGCACAGAGGGTAGGGCGTTTGCCTTGCACACGGCCAACCTGGGTTCTATGCCTCTGCCCCTCTCGAAGAGTCCATCAAGCTACGGATAGTATCTCACCTGCACAGCTAAGCCTGGCAAGCTCCCCGTGATGTATTCAATATGTCCAAAACAGTAACATGTCTCACAATTTGTTGTGAGACATTACTGGTGCTTGTTCAAGCAAATAGATGAACAACGGGAGGACAGTCTTACAATGCCACCCTTTAAAATTGAAGTTGTAGGGAGAAAAACTGAATTTGAGGGGGTGGCTGCTAGGAGATAGTTCAAGTGGTAGAGTAAATGCTTACTATGTGTAAAGCTCTGAGTTCAATCCCCTTGTAACAAATGGCTAGGTACCACACCCGCACCTATAGAAGAAATATATTATTTTAAAGCCAATTCAGGGATATCTACTTACTGAAAAATGGATTTCCTTGTCTTGGTTTATGCAGGTCTTACTTTATTTCATTTCATTTTATTTCTACTAGTTATTGGTTTTAATATTTCTCTTTCTAATCTTTAGTCGTTCTTCTTGGATGATGTTTTATACTACTATAGAATGCTGGCAACCTTTTAAATAGCATTTTTATAGGCTCGATCACATCTTTAATGTGAGTGTTGAAATTGAAAAGTACAGGAGTCTTTTGTGCGTTTGTATATATATTGTGACTTTTTGTCAACAACTGGGTAATGTATTATGAAGAAAAACACATTTGTAGGTTGGGGAGGTGTTTTTAACCTCATCGATGCATATTGAACAAAAAGAACTACTTGTGTTCTATCACTGTGCTTGCATCATCAAATTTATGGCAAGTTGCCTCTTTTTTCCTTTTTCTGACACTAGGAATTAAAAAATAAACAGAGGCATCTATATAAGACATTTGTAAATTTTCAAATATAAATTTATGGTTCCCCCAGCTGACTGTTAGGGCTGGAGCGATAGCACAGCGGGTAGGGCGTTCGCCTTACAAGCGGCCAACATGGCCGACCCAAGTTCGATTCCTCCGCCCCTCTCAGAGAGCCCGGCAAGCTACCGAGAGTATTCAATATGCCAGACACAGTAACAACAAAGTCTCCAATGGAGACGTTACTGGGCCCGCTCGAGCAAATCAACGATCAACGGGAGGGCCTTTACCTTTACCTTTACCTTTATGGAACAAAGTATGGACCACTTAGTTGGTTTCGTGACTTAATAAATTAGATAAATGTCCAAGTGATAGTACAGTAGTACAGGGCTACAGATAGTACAGGGCTTGTACATGGCAACGTGGGTTCAATCCCCATATTGTACTCAAGCTGACCAGAAATGATTCTTGAGATAGAAGTAATCCCTGAGCACCACTGATGTGGCCCATCAATAAAATAATAGAAAGTATGTTTATACTCACATTCATGAATCTTATATTTGTATATAAATCTACACTTATCTAAATATAGCTTGACACTGACTTAGAATTGGGTTTATATACATATACCAGGTTATATGTTTTTACGAATGTGGCATGATCTTGTATGTAGTATTAAGTACTGTAGTTCTAAGTACTGGAGACCAACCAGAATTCTCAACCAAGACTGACAACAAAATTTTTAAAAGTTTAATTAACTCTATTACAGTGTGAATTTTACTTCTCTGTGGTTTTCATCCCTTTCCTTTATTATTTACAACCAAATTTATTAATCCTATCTTATAAATATAATAGTAAAGCCCAGTCATACCTTTTCTCATCTTCATGCCTTCCGCACATCATTTTCACGTTGGCCCTCACAGTACCCAAAATGTGCTCTCATCACTTGTACATTTTGGGTCCATTTCTAAAAGTTCTCTAATCTTGAGAATTTCCTTATGATCAGTAGCAGTAATTTCCTAGTACAAGTTTTGATTAAGTCAGATTTCCAGTTCCTTTAAAAGGAACACAGGCATGATTTTATTCTACCCTTATTTTCAAGCTAAAAAGTTTTGACTTGACTTTAGAAATTTTGACTCTTACTTTAAGTTAGAGTGATTAACTTTAGGGTCAGTCTCTCAAACAACTCGAGATTCTTCTATTTTCTTCCTAATTTTTATTTAGGCATTGTAATTTACAATACTGTTAATAACAGAATTTCAAGTATACAGTGTTCCAACTCCTCACCCATTATTAGTGTTAACAGTCCTCAGGGAAAATTAAAAAATTAATTTTTATAGATTTATACAATAAATGATAATTATTGATCACTTAATGATAATGATATCATTTAATGATAACTGTTAACCATTATTATTTTGAAACTTACCTCAGTTTACCACCACCAAAGTGTGTAAGACCTTTGACCAACATGCATGCATGTATGAACGTGTGGATATAATTGTGCATATAAAAATAAAGGGCAAAGGAACATTTGATTTGGGTTATTGACAGGTGTTGGAACCTTTTTATTATAAATATAAAACTACCAGGCAAAATAAACCCTAGTAATAGAACAAATCAAAACAAAAGGACAAATTGTGCTTCTTACCAGGTGTCCAACCAAAACATCCATACCTGCTCAGTGCAATCAGCTGAACTCAGCACAAATGAGTTCTTTTTTAATGTGAGTGGGGTCTTTTCTTGTCTTTCTGACACTTTATATTGCTAAGAATTATATTAAAATTAGGTGATTGTGGTTGGCCTGAGACACATGACATAGATGTGTTGCTATTCAGAGGCTTTCTCCAATACTAGATTCAATGGCCAGGACTCTTTCCCCATGTTTGGAATTACTTGCACAACAAAATATTTGATCTCCAAGAGACTGCAGAGATAATCTAGTTTAATATCCTCATTTTGCATATGGGAAGACTGAGATGTAGACAAATTAATAAAGTTTTCCTTATCCCATGAGCAGAGTGAACTGAGAATGAAACCCAGATTCTCATTAAATGTTATTTTCCTCAGTCTGCACTGCGCTGTAGCACTGTCCTCCCATTGTTTATCCATTTGCTCGAGCAGGCCCAGTAACGTCTCCATTGTGAGACTTGTTGTTACTGTGTTTGCCAAATCGCATATGTCACAGGGAGCTTGCCAGGCTTTGCAGTGCGTGCTAGATACTCTCAGTAGTTTGCCGGGCTCTCCGATAGGGGCCTAGGAATCGAACTCAGGTCAGCCAGGGCCAGTTGTGTGCAAGGCAAATGCCCTACTGCTGTGCTGTCTGCACAGATAATTCAGAAATTTCCATCAAGGCCCAGTCCTGCACAAGAAATAAAAATAAAGGATTTGGGAAAGCAATTTCAAGTACCACTTGGCCTTTTATTTACATTGAACATTCAGCGATGTTTAGGCAAAACACCTTTATGAAGTGGACTGGCCATTTTAAGGTTGCTTCTTGGAGCAAAGGAGAACATACAACCAGTAGTCAAGCATGATTATACATTCTGACTGAAGCATTGCAATCTGAAATTGTGCTATTTTTGTTGCTTTTTTTTTTTTTAACAGCTATATCCAACAGTGTTCAGAGGCTATTTCTAGCTCTGCTCAGGAGAGAAAACTGCCAGTGCTCAGGGAACCATATGTGATGCTGGGAATTCGAACTAGGGTCTTTACAATACAAGGCAAGTGCCTTAACTCTTATACTATCTCTTCAGCCCATAAAAGTGCTTTGAAATTATCAACAAAAGTACAAGAAATTAAAATACTCAGGCCACTTATATAAGAATTCCATTGCATAAGACGTGCCCCAAATTGCCTCATTTTATTGACCACATTCTGAGTGTTGTTCTGTGTTGCAATGGTTTATGCTCTCTAAACAGGAAGTATAGATTTTATGAAGTTTTGAATCAAGAAAATATGTGTGAATGGGGCAAGAGAAGTAAATAACAAGTACATCCTAAGTGTTTAAAGACTGATAATTTAAAAATAAGACAAAAAGAGAAAAATACCCAAGGTTACATGCAATCACTACTTTGGACAGGGTTGGATTTTCAAAATTCCAAATAAGATAGCAGAATCATTCACTGAAAGATTTGTTGAAAGAAATTTCCAAGATTTTCACAAGAGAAACAGCTTGAGGAAAGTATTTGCCATAGGAAAAAACCTTCACATGAGTGAGGACCATAAAGAAGAGGAAGAAAATATGAGAGCACCTGGAAGAAAAGCAACCCATGATAACTGTAGTTACAAGGATATGTCATAAAATGTCTAGTGAGGACTGTGATGACTGAGTGTGGATTTATTACGATTGAGCACCTATTGAGTGGTTAATAAAAGGTTGATGATATGTACAATCTAGGTTTTAATTGAGTAGATGTATTTAGGATTGGAGAGATGTGACCAACTCAGGTTCAATAATCACTACCACATAGATTCCACTGAGTACTGCCTGGATTGATCCCTGAGCACAGAACAGAGAGAAGCCCCTCAGAAACAATAGGTGTGTTGCATTCTTACCCCAAAATAAAGGAGTATATTTGGGCAAGTGTGCTAGGCAATTCTGACTCAGGGGATCCTAAACACTCACCCAAAAATTTTCAACTAGTCTCTGCCACTTAGAGTGATTTTTATTTTTGGGTTTTGGTTTTCATATGTATTTAATTCTCATCAACAAAATATTCATATGTTCTCTTGAGAATACTGGGGAAAGGTAAATTTTAATGTGGTTATTCATTAATTTTAAATTTGAATAAATAGTGAAACCAGGAGACAATTGATTAGGAGGTAATTCAGATTTTGGTCACTGGGTTGGAAAAGTCATATGCTATAGAATACCGACTTGTAACCAACTTATTTTTCGTCTTTCCAGTATTCATTGTAAGTGGATTTCCCTTTTGTGTATGTGTATGTTTGAGACAGATGGCAACTTTACAGCATGATGTTAGAAGAAAAAGTGTTTGGAAAGGAAAGAAGGAAGACAAACAAAAAAAGCAAGCCTTGAATAAGCAATTTTTCTTAAAAGGAATACATTCTGGGACAGTTTATTTTTGTGATCTGCCTGGAATTTGGGGACAATGTGCTAGAATTCTTTCTGCCTTCAGCTGGCAAGCTGCCTAAAAAAGGTGGGGACTTCGAAGAGAGACATAGTGTTTCTATTAAAATAAGGCTTTATTGAAAACAGGACCAGTGTCTAAAGTTAGTCCCTTTTTCTTTTCTTTTCTTTCCTTTTCTTTTTTTAAGGACATTATGGCTGGGCCTACATGAACACTGAAGTAGAGAATGGAAACTATTATCCAGCTGGCACACTTAGACTCAAATATCCCAGTATATTCAATTCATTGCAGGCCAAGCATTGGATTGTTATTAGAAAATATAAATTACTTATATTATTTTCTTTATTTCCCACTTTTTTTTAATCAGGTAAATTGGTCTACAGTTGAGCTGAACATGAGCTTAACATATTCTTTTCTTCCTTAATACTTATCTGTTTTGTTCCTTCTGCTTGATTGATTTGGGTTTTTACTGCTAATGCTTATAGGAAAAACTTCCTATGGCCTAGAATTGTTCTGCATTCCAGTCCCATGAAATTCTTTCTCAATATTGCAGCCATCCTCCAAGTGTGGAGGGCTTACTTTTCTCTCAATTTCTGGTTCTGCCAAGATGCAAAGATAAATACTTCTCAGTTTCAACCAGTAGTTGTTATTTTAAATTCTCTATTTGAATCCATATTAGAAACTTTGGTGACATGAACTTGTCCTCTTTTTTTCTATGCCTCTATCACTTGCAGTAGTTTTGTTCATTCTTCTTTTATTTATTTATTTTTGCAAGGCCTAGTGGTGTTTGGTGCTTTCTTCTGGCTCCAGCTCAGGGATCACTCAGGGCAGGTCTTGGGGGAACATATGTGGTACTAGGGATTAAACTGGCAGCATTCACATGCAGGCAAGCACCTTATCCCCTATACTATCTCTTTTGCCTCTACCGATTCTTCTTTAACATGCTTTCCTGACAAATATAGTGTTCACCAACATGTCTTGGAGTTTATTGACTGTCAGTTGTTTTAAGTTGAAAACTGAATAACAACTTATTCCCATGATAATTATATTAGGCTGATTATTATTTGACTATTGATTAAATTAAGAATATAAGATGTTAAATTACTTTAATTCCCAGTCACAGAACTTGTAAAAGACAGAATAAGGATTTAAACCTATGCATTAGTTACGTCATTTGACAAATTTGACTATGTGAGTTCTATGGCAGAGACATTTAATAGACAATAGAATAAGAGGCTAAACTGAACATATAAAGCAATTAATATATAGATATAACTTATTAGTAAGTGGAAGACTGATTATTGTGAGAATAGTAATCTTACAAATTATTATTAAGATAGTGTAGCTTCAAGAGGTATTATTTTACTCTATAAATTATTATAAAATTCATTTGAAGAAAAACTAGAATTGAAAATATGCAATAAATTGTATAAAGGAAGTGAAAGGATATCAGAATCTTACATTTGACAGAGATACCTACAGTTAAATAAAAACAAAGAAAATAGTGTGGCATATGGATGCACGGAGTAAGTGGGTAGAATGATCCTTCCTTGTGTGTGTATTTGTTTGTGTATATCTCTATGAATATTTCTTTTTTACTGAATAATGATAAAAGTACTAAAAATAGAAAAGCAAATATTATATATAAGTGGGTAAATGCATATTTTACATAAAATACACCTATGCCTTTCAAATTATTTGAAAGAAAATATTAGTTTTATTGGTGTTTGTTTGGGCCAATAGTACTCAGGGCTTACTCTTGGCTCTGTGCTCAGCGATCACTCCTGGTTCTGCACTTAGGAATTACTCCTGGCAGTACTTAAGAGATTATATTGGGTGCCGGGGATGGAACCCGGTCAACACCTTACCCACTGTGCTCAGGCCCTAGGAAACGTTAGTTTTATAACTTGAAAATGATTCTTGTAGAAGGAGATTATAGCCCCAATCCTGAAGATCAGAAACACACATGCAGTGCCGTGATCACACCATCACTGTGTACAAGGCAAGCACCTTAACTCTTTTACTATATTTCCATCCAGGATAGGTTTGTTTGTTTGTTTGTTTTATCTTTATTTGGGGGCCACACCCAGGGATCAACAGAGTTCACTGCTGGCTTTGTGCTCAGGGATCACTCTTGGTGGTGCTGGGGAACATATGGGGTACCAGGGATTGGCCCCTGGTCTGCACATGCAAGGCATGTGTACTATATCTCTGCCCAGACATGATTCTTTTGTTGTTGTTGTTTGTTTGTTTGTGGGCCACACCCTCTGGTTGGCCTTAATATTGAATCAAGTCAATTTTACATCAAGTCTTATGGTGAAACTTCACTGGAAAATATTTGGTCTGAATATCATATCTCTTCTAGGAAGTTGCATTTCCTGTTTCCATCAGAAAGAAAGTCCCTGACCCTTTATTTTTAACAATCAGAAAAACTTGAATTCTTCGATATATTGAAGAAGGGGTAGTTGGTTTATATTGTCATTTATTTTATTGAGTTTTTTTTTAATCTTTAGAAAAACGTTTTGAAATGATCATATGAAAGACCCTCTCCAACCAAGCCATTGGCTGATCAATTTGCTTAGCGGTTACAAATTATAAATGGAAGATAAAACGGGTCTTTTCATGTTAGGCAGCCCTAGTAATAAATGGCAAGTACATATTTTTGCAAGGCTTTTATTCTTAGAAAGAAAGCAAAAGGATATAATAGGTTTTTTAAATACACGCCACATAATTTATTCTGACAAACAGATGTATTTTGTTGTTGCTATTATCATTTGATGAAATACTTTAAAACTAGTCCAAGGTGGTCCATTTTCAAATATAATACATACAGTACATCTAGCAGTTAACAAAATTTGGATGTGTAGTATAGAATGGTCATTATTTTTACTGAAAAAAATAAAGGCACTAATTACTTACAGACAAGATACTTAGCACAAACAGATAAGCTTCAAAATGAAAAATTCTCGGTTTATGATAATTATGTTCTCTGCTTTGTTTTCAGAGACTGATAATTTGAGGCTTTAAAATCACCAGGAAGCCATTAATTGGAATTCTTCAATAAAAAATAAATTACATAGAAGTTCATGATGAGTTGTAAAAGCAGAGAGACTGTATTATACAGTGAGCGACATTGCTTCACTATTTATAGCCTTGTGCAGATATGTCTAACAGAAAACTGTAAAGAATTTGAGATGTGCAGATAGCAATTATTCACAGATCCAAACTATCTACAGATATTTCAAATAACAGCTTTTAGCATAGCTCTTCACCAATAAAGGCAGAACTTTAATTTGAAACAGGGTCTTGTTATCATGTTGCTTCTTGTTTTTGACATTTTCCATGGTTTTCTATGACATCTCAGATCATAGTTTTTGGAGAGACAGATATTCACATCAGATGGTCCAGTACAGCCCTACGTAAGAGTAATTCAGTCTTATGTCAAAGTAGGTATATTATAGAGAAGGGACTGTGGTTTGGATGAAGGTCTGTGTTGCACTATATGTACAGATTAGCTATAGCAGTTCAGTTTCAATATTTCCTCCTTAATTCCTCTAAAGAAAACCAAATCATGATAAATATTAATCTACCATGTTTAGGGCCAGAGGTAAGTCTTGGAAAAGAGATAAGGGTGACATAGTAAACTCCTTCATAAAACAGACAGTAAGGCAGGCTTATATTGCATAAAGAAAGCAAGCAGGTGATAATAGTAGGTGTTGTAGGGGAGTGAGTGTGAGAGGATAGAATCTATAATTGGATAGTAAATTTGATTCTGATACTGAAGTCTGAATGCTTTGGATCACCCTCTAATATGATGTGAACTTGGGATCATAAGCATTACTAAGGTCTATTGTACTGGAAAAAATATTTCAATAATAACATAAAGCAAAAACCATTCTCTAATTAAAAAATGATGATACTTATAAGAAGAAAGTTTCAGTTAATTTAAGTTTTTCATAGGATACAGTCTCAAACATTTAGTCAATCTGCTCAAATTTGTAGGAAGTTCAAGTTCCTTAAAATGTTAAATAAATGATAAGAGACTCTAAAAATTAGTCAAAATATATATATGAGAAGCTTTCTTATTCTGTAAAATTAGCATAATTATAACCAATATTTTCCATCATAGGCTAAATTATACTTCAGTAAAACAATAATCCCCTAAATTCAGGCTTTATCCAAAAACCAACTTATTTTTCCCATTGATGGTTTCCAGGTGCCTCTGCTCATCCTAGCCATTTGGGAACCAAAGCTGATGAGAATGTCCTCTTGACATATTTCTGTGATCACTACATCACCATCAAAGAAAGAAGGAAAGTGACAAATTCTGCATTGACTCCTAACTCAGAACTAACACTGTCTTTTCTACTCACTTTTTTATTAGTCAGGCAAG
The DNA here is from genome assembly GCF_029834395.1 of Sorex fumeus. Taxonomy (NCBI): domain Eukaryota; kingdom Metazoa; phylum Chordata; class Mammalia; order Eulipotyphla; family Soricidae; genus Sorex; species Sorex fumeus. The sequence goes on from NW_026606063.1 coordinate 51,225,628, forward strand.
TCACCTGTTCATGCCTAACTTCAATGAAAGATAAAAATGTACAATTGATCATGCTCTGAATTTGAGAACATAATTGGGATATTTGTGCGTGGTCATAATGAGTGTCAACATTAGTTTCCTAGGGCTACTGTAGCAAATGGATTCAAACTTGATTTTTTAAATAATAACAATTCATTCCATTATTTTAAAAAAAAATTCTACCACCAATTTCCTTAGCCAAAAATCAAGGAAATGAGATGACTACTTTGCAGACTAGACTTTGTTTTCCAGTACCTGAATATACATTTCTTGAATTCTTTACCCTGAGTTCTCTCCTTCCAAATCAGTAGTATTAGTCTTTGTAATTTATTCCACTCATCATTGCCTTCTTATAGTTAGTTCTATTCTGCATATGGAATTCCTATGGTTATGTTTGGGACCCACCTGGTAAGCCAGGATACTTTCTCCTTTTCAAGATCCTTAGTTGTACCTGAAAAAAGTTTATTTGATCAAATAAGGAAACATACAAAAGTTCCAGGGAGTTGGCCTGTATATTTTGAGGATCATCAGGCAAAGATCTGGAATATGATACCCTTATCTATCATTTACCAGTTTTATAACCCTTAATTATGGAACACTATATTCTCTAAGCCTCAATTATTTTATTGATAAGACAAAATTTAAAAAAGGAAACTGTAAGGAATAGATAAAATATACATCAGTTCTCTTATAGTGTTAATAAAATCTGAATATTTTGTTTTAGTAATTAAAAATTGTTAGGCATTTGATGAATGAATGCTCATGGCCAAGTTCATGTTGACAAGGACACTGATACCACCAATGCCTCTATTTTCACATGTTCTGAGGAACAGTTCTTTTCCAGTGTCAAAAACGGCATGATGTGATTGATGCCTTCTCATCTCAGTCAGACCAATGATGTCATATTTGATGTTTCCTGCTTGTACCATCAGATCCTCGATGGATGCATCCAATGCCAGCATACATGCATTGAAAGTACAGACAATCATTTTACTCTTTCTTCGTTTTGGCAGCCTAGTTAGGCCTTGAGATTTTTATCAGCCTCTCCTTCCTCATCCTTCTTAACGCTGCCATATTGGTGGCTCTTTCAGGGTCAGGGAAATGAGACCCATTGTATTTACTTGTTTGGGGATATTGAATACGTCACAAATACACTTCAATAGATGTGGCTCACTGCTGGCAGTTTCTATTTTGTTGTCTATGTACCAACATCCAATTATGATGAAGGAGAATTGAGAAGTTCAAATGGAGCTGGAGAAGTTCTATAAAGAAGACCACACCTTTTACAAGATCATTGTCGGTGATTTTAACACCAAGATAGGACCCAGAAGATCATCTGAAGAATTCCACAATGGGACCCATGCCCTAGAATGGAACAAACAGGGTGAGAGACTGAGTTCATCATGTCAACCAAGACAATCCATGGTAACTCACAGTTTCAGAAGGCCGAATCCAAACATCGGACATGGAAGTCTCCTGGTGGACTGTTCCAGAACAAAAGAGAGCACATCATATTCATTGACAGTTTTGCCTGACTGATGTTGCTGTTCTCCCAAAATTCCATACGGGATTGGACCACTGTCTCCTTCATGCAAAATTCTACTTTATAGATCGGGGAGAAAGGGCTGCAAAGTTTAAGAAGAGAATTCCTAGAACGACCACCAACTGGGAGCTCTTTGGCACTATTGAAGCAACATGGGAAGATGCCACCATTGACAAATTTGATGAGGAATACGATTGACTGGTTGAGTACCTCCATGATTGTGCGAGGAAAGCCGAGAGAGAGATAGCCACAAAAAGATGCCTGTCTTTGAAAACTCTTGAGCTCATTTGCCAAAGAGGCTTGGCACAAGCCTCAGGCAACCACAAGCAAACGTCTGAACTCACAAAGCAGTGCAGAGAAGCGATAAAGGAAGACCTCAAAGAGAGAAGAGCAACAGAGCTGGCAGATGTGGCAGAAGCTTGGAAAAGCATCTACAACGCCCATCTGTGCTTCCCCAACTACAAGACCAAGATGACTGACCTCCGATATACTGATGGATCTACCACATCTTCCAGAAGGGCAATGGAGAAGATGACTTCTACTAGAATCTCTTCGATAGCCACGTCCACCTGCCCACATATCAAATTCTGCAGAATGGATATGTCGTTCCCAAAGTTCTCCCTTCCAAAATCTGACACACCATTTCAGTGATAAAGAAGCGAACAACAGCCGGCCCAGACAAGTTCAGACCCAAACACCTGAAGAACCTGCCATCAGTACTCATCAAGGCACTGGTTCAGCTCTTCACATGCTACCTCTCTGAATGCAAGGTTCCATCTCAGTGGAAAAACCAGAAGTACTGTATTACTGTACAAGAAGGGAGACATCCGACATTGGCAACTATTGACCAATCTGCCTGTGACTGTTCTACAATCTGTTGACTCAAGTTATCCTGAATAGGATTGGCAGAACACTAGATGAAGGACAACCATGTAAGCAAGCTAGGTTCCCAAAAGGATCTACCATATCAACATGATAACCAAGCTCATTGAGGATTCTCAGGGGTTTAAGATGCTGCTATGTCTAACATTCATTGATTTAAAGAAGGCCTTTGATTCTGCTGAGATGGAGCGGTCATCAAAGCCTTAGCCAAACAGGGCATTCAAACTTAATGCATCAGGATCCTCCATGAGCTGTATTATGGATTCACTACCAGAATCTCACCATTGTACAAAGAAATGATCACACATGTCAAGAGAACAGTTTGGCAGAGTGATACCATTTCACCTTCAGAGCCACCCTTGAGAACATCATACAATGTCTGGAATGGGATTTAATGGGAGTGAAGAGAGACGGTCGGCAACTACACCACCTGCATTTTGTGGATGACATTGTTTCTATAAGACTAAACATTAGCCAAGAGGCACAAATGCTGGCTGACTTCGACCATGAGTGTGGAAAGGTTGGACTACAGCTGAATTTCATAGACAATGTTTGTGGGAAACAGTCTCTTTCCTGACATTCCATTCGCTCTCAATGGAACAAGCAACTCTGAATGCAACAATATGTGTACCTAGGTCGAGAACTCAACATGGCAAATAATGACCTGGCACCTGAATTACACAGGAGGAAGAGAGCAGCTTGGAACGCCGTCAAGAACATTGAAGAAATGAAGAATCTCCAGCTATGGGCACATCTCTTCAATTCCACTGTTCTTTATGCATTAACATACGTCTCAGAGACCTAGGCCTTACAAAAACAGGATGAGAACTCTATTCGGGTCTCCCAAAGAGGAATCAAAAGAGCTATGCTTGGAGTATCACACTTCACTGAAATGAGAAAAAGAATCCAGAGTTCTGACCTCCATCAATGATCGAGAATCGGGAACGCTGTCTCGTTTGCCAGGATGTCAAAAATCAGATGTGCTGGACATGTAATGAGATTTGGAGATGACTGCTGGACTACAGCCATTATCGACTAGATTCCATGGGACATCAAAAGATTGCGTGGCCGCCCACCCACAATATGGTCAGACTTCTTCGTCAAGAACTTAAAAGTTTGGTTTGAGGCTTTTCGTGTTTCTAGAATGAGCAGACGCCATTGGGCTACACTAGCATGTGACAGGGATGAATGGAGACATTACTGGTGCCCACTTGAGCAAATTGATGAATAACAGGATGTCAAGTGATCAAGTGATCAATTAAAAATTATACACTTACATATATATATTCATCCTACTATGGTTCTATGGATGACTACATAGTTCTATACCTGGATTCAGAATACAGATCTATATTTATTTAAGTCATAAAGTAATCTTGATTATCATGTGCAACTGTCCATATTATACTTATGAAGGCAAATTGTTTACAAATGCAAAGTGTAGTGACTTATGGACTTTGTGGAAACCTTTATGGATATCTTTATGGATAAACTTTGGAGTAGAGTTGGAATCTGCATTGTTACCAACACTAAAGGTGATTTTTATGTAGATTCTTTCGAGTCATCCTTTGGTAATACACTCTGTAGGTTAGAAAAACTAGAGTTGAGCGTCCTCCATGATTATGGTTGTTAACCAAGAGTCCTCAGGCTGCTCTCCTACATAGGTGAGAGAGTTACTGAGTTCAAAAATCGATATAAAGGAAAAGAACATATACTTATATGAATCAATGTGGAATTATAATTGCTTAAATTATTAAATAGGCAGTTATGAAAATAGAACTGCTGATCACATTGGGATTATCAATAGTATAAAAGTAAAGGCTAAATATACTAGTTAAGACCTTCAGAATAACTTAAAGATGTGATATATCAAAATATATATTTAAAGCTATTATGAATTATTATAAAATAAGTTTGAGTTTTTAGAATTAAAGGCAGTTTCTGACATTATATATGAAACTACAAAAGATTGATTATAAATACTTTTATAAATGATTTAGCAGAAAAATTGTATATATCTCCTAGGATAAACAATATTGTTGAACTTCAGGGCCTTAACTTCATACTGCTATTTGTGTGTGCAGGTTTTGATCATTCCCACCACCAAAATCCTGATGCCATAGCCATACCAAAATGAGTTCTCTACTCATTCCTACCATCCCAACTCTTTCCCTCTGGTAACCACCAAAGTTTATATTGAGTCTGTTTGTTTCTTGCTGATTTATTTGGTACTGTAATTCAAGTTCTAAATTTGAGGAAAGACATCCAATAAATGTTTTTCATTTTCTGAAAGATTTTATGTTTCCTTTTGGCCAATGCATGGCTTTATATATATATATATATATATATATATATATATATATATATTGCTAGGATTGAGTCCAGGCTGGCTACATGCAAGGCAAATGCCCTACCCACTGCACTATCTCTCTGGCCCCAATGCATTTTTTTTCTGTAATTTTTATTAGTGAAACAAAATGAGGTACAGTTGTAGACTTACAAACTTTCGTGCTTGGATTTCAGTTATACAATGATTGAGTACCCATCCCTCCACCAGTGCCCATTCCCCACCTTTAATGCTCCCAGAATCCCTCCCCCCCACCCCTGTGGCAGGGCATTCCCTTTTGTTCTCTCTCTCCTTCTGGGTGCTTTGGTTTGAAAAGAGGCATGAGTGGCAATCATGTTTGGTCTATAGTCTACTTTCAGCATGCATCTCTCATCCTGGTAGGATCCTCTCAACACCCTTTACTTGGTGGTCCCCTCTCTATCTGAGCTGCCTTCTCCCACAGCATGTGCGGCTGACCTCTAAGACATGGAGTGAATCACCTGGTACTTATCTCGGCTATTCTTGGGTGTTGATCTCTCGTTTTGGTTACTTTACATTCCCCAGATGAATGTAATCTTTCTATATCTATCCCTCTCTTTCTGACTCATTTCACTTAGCATGATACTTTCCATGTAGTAACACTTGTATGTAAATTTCATGACTTCATCAGTAGGGTGTTTGCCTTGTACACAGCCAGCCTGGCCAAGCGGGTTGATTCTTCCAGAGAGCCTGGCAAGCTACCGAGAATATCTCACCCACATGGCAAAGCCTGGCAAGCTACCCGTGACCTATTCAATATGCCAAACACAGTAACAACAAGTCTCAAAATGGAGACGTTACTGGGCCTGCTTGAGCAAATCAGTGAAAAACAGGAAGACAGTGATCTTTTCTAACAGCTGCATAGTACTCCATTCTGCAGATGTACCAAAGTTTCTTTAACGACTCATCTGTTCTCGGGCACTCAGGTTTTTTCCAGATTTTGGTTATTGTGAATAGTGCAGCAATGAACATAAAAGTGCAGGTGTCATTTTGACTGTACTTTTTTGCCTCTTTGGGATATATTCCCAGGAGTGGTATTGCTGGGTCAAATGGGAGCTCAATTTCTAATTTTTTGAGAATCGTCTATATTGTTTTCCAAAAGGGATAAATCAGTTGGCATTTCCACCAGCAGTGAAGGCTTAATTTTTAAAAAAATCATCAATTCCATTCAAATTTCTTGAAATAATGTTATAAACATATATTATTTTATGGGACTTTAAAAACTACCATTCAGGTATACTAACTGTCCCTGTGATAAAAAAGAGCAATGCTTATTTTGACTTTAAATTTTTAAATAAAGAGAACTGTGTCCAGATATTTTAAACCAATAAATAAATGAAAACAACTTAATAAAATTTCAATAAATAATAATGATTAGGGTTATTAAAATGTGTTATTTTGGCTCTATAAAAACTGTATACATATATTTCTAAAAGTGCATTGTACAAAAAAAGTGATACTACCAAATTCTTAAGCAGTGCATACAAGAATAATATTATAGACCATTTTGGTTTTTACCATAGATATAAAATAAATGTTAAATAAATTAGTAAATAAATCTAACTATACTTAAAAGTAAGCATATATACTTACCCGCTAATGCTTATTCTGAGAATGTAAGACTGTGCAATGTTTGATATATACTAGTGAAATTTACTGTATATTAATATGTTAGGAGAGTAAAATCATTGGTAATGTGAGTAATCTCTGAGGAAAGGTAGAGAGCTATGTAAAATTAGCCTCTATTAAAAATTTGTGTACTTTAAATCCTGAAAATTCCAGTTTTACGTTTGCACCTTGTTTATACAGTATTGCTTGCTATTGTGTACACAGAAATATGGATGATAATGTTTATTTTCATATAGATAGAAAATGATTGCTAAAATCATGCCAGCATCATCCAGTGGTAAATACTAGTAGACATGAAAAGATGATCAGTTTGTCTAGTTTTTTTTTAAACAAAGTAAATGCAGAATAGTTCCTATAGGAATTTAAAATAATTCCAAGTATGGGAATACATAGGGAAGCCTTGAAGAATGCATATAAAATTGATGGTTGTGATAGTCTTTGATGAAAGAATGTGAATGTAATATGAAGGCAGAGAGCCCTACTCTGTATATTTAGCTTTTGCTTAGTAATAGTAGCTTTAAACATATGTACTTTTTATTTATTTGGGATGGGGGGCACACAGCAATGTTCAGGGGTTAATTCTGGCTCTGCATTCAGGAATTACACTGAATGATGCTTGGAGGACCTTATGAAATTCTGGGATTTGAACCCGGATAGGCCACATGCAAGGCAAACACTACCCACTGTACTATAACGGCTGCTATACGTGCCTTTTAAAATCACCAAAATGCATTCAAATTTTACTTGTATAAAAACAATTTTAAGAAGACAGCAAAGGAAGAGAGGTCTTCACTAGCAAATGATATTGATCTTATTACTGTCACAGTCACTGTCCTCCCGTTGTTCATTGATTTGCTCGAGCGGGCCCAGTAACGTCTCCATTGGAGACTTTGTTGTTACTGTGTTTGGCATATCGAATGCATCACGGGTAGCTTGCCAGGCTCTGCTGTGCAGGTGAGATACTCTCGGTAGCTTGCCAGGCTCTCTGAGAGGGGCGGAGGAATCGAACTCAGGTCTGTCATGTTGGCTGCATGTAAGGCAAATGCCCTACCACTGTGCTATCGCTCCCTTCGGCAGCACATATACTAAAATAGGAATGATACAGAGAAGATTAGCATGGCCCCTGCTCAAGGATGACACACAAATTCATGAAGATCTTATTACATCAGGTAGAAATATAGACTTCCTGTGTCAAAGGATGTCATTCATCAATTCTCCAGAACAAGGGAGAAGTATCTGCTCAAAATACTTAGATGCTGTAACTGTGACTCTGTGTCATGCCAGGCTCCAGGATGCTTTCCAGAACCTAGGACCAAGACTCACACACAGGTGAAGCCCCACAGAGCCAGGAAAACAGAATACTCTGACCTTGGTCTCCAGGCTCAGTGAACCCGGGAGCAGACTCCTTTGCCTGCTTCTAGCAGCCCAGCAGGCCTCCACTACCTTCACTACCTCCACTAACCAGTCAACACCATGCTCCAAGATGCTTTCCGGACTGCACAGCCGCATCATAAAACACATAATACAAGATTACCGCACTATATTTGATGGGGTTCAAATATGGTTTGAATCATGGGAATACTTGCAAGGATGCTTAGAGGCCACCCATAAAGCCTCTATCCTTCTCAGAGAACCTGGCAAGTTACCGAGAGTCTTTAGCCCACAGGGCAGAACCTGGCAATTTATCCGTGGTATATTCGATATGCCAAATCCAGTAAATACAATGGGTCTCATTCCCCTGACCATGAAATAGCCACCAATATGGCAGCGTTAAGAAGGATGAGGAAGGAGAAGCTGATAAAATCTCAAGGCCAAACTAGGCTGCCAAAACAAAGAAGGAAAAAAATGACTGTCTGTACTTTCAATGCATGTACACTGGCATTGAATGCATCCATCGAGGACTTGATGGTGTGAGCACAAAAGATCAAGTACAACATCATTGGTCTGACCGAGATGAGAAGGCATCAGTGATATCACGCCATTTTTGACACTGTAGAAGAACTGTTCCTTGCAAGTTGTCAAAAGAGGCATCAGTGGTGTCAGTGTCCTTGTCAATACAGACTTGGCCATAAACATTGATTCATTTGAAAGCCTAACAACCCAAATCAGATTATTACACTTGAATAGATGAGGCTCACTGCAGGCAGTTTCTATCTTCGTTGTCTACATGCCAAATTCCAATTATTATAGAGAAATTGAGAGGTTCTACATGGAGCTGGAGAAGTTCTAAAGAAGAGCACACCTTCTACAAGATCATTGTCGGTGATATTGATTCCAAGATAGGACTGAGAAGATCAGCTGAAGAACACACTGGGACCTATGGCCAAAATGGAACGAACAGGGTGAGAGACTATCTGAGTTCATCATGTTGACCAAGACCATCCATGGTAACTCACAATTTCAGAAGGCTGAATCTAAACGTTGGACATGGGAGTCTCCCAGTGGATGGTTCCACAATGAAATTTACTACATCATATTCAATCGACGGTCTTGCATGACCAATGTTGCTGTTGTCTCAAAATTCCACATGGGATTGGACTATCATCTCCTTGATGCAAAATTCTACTTCACAGAGTGGAGAGAAAGGGCTGCAGAGTAAAGAAGAGAACTCCCAGAATGACCAAGAACTGGGATCTCTGTGGCACTATGGTGGCAACATGGGAAGATGCTGTCATTGACAACATTGATGAGGAATACAATTGACTGGTTCAGCACCTCCATGATTGTGCGAGGAATGCCAAGAGAGAGATAACCACAAAAAGATTCCTGTCTTTGAAAACTCTCGAGCTCATTCGCCAAAGTGGCTTGGCGCAAGCCTCAGGCAACCACAAGCAAACAACTGAGCTTACATAACAGTGCAGATAAGCGATCAAGGAAGACCTCAAAGAGAGAAGAGCAGCAGTGCTGGTAGATGTGGCAGAAGCTGGGAAAAGCATTTGCAAAGCCTGCCTGTTCTTTGCCAACTACAAGACCAAGATGATTGCCCTCCAATGTCCTAATGGATCTATCACATCTTCCAGAAGGGCAATGGAGACAATTATCCACGACTTCTATTTGGATCTCTTCGATAGCTGTGTCCACCTGCACAAATAGCAAATTCCACAGGATGGATATGTCGTTCCTAACATTCCCCCTTCGAAAATCCAACATGCCATTTTATTGTTAAAGAAACAAACAGCACCCAGCCCAGACAAGGTCAGACCCAAGCACTTGAAGATCCTACCATCAGTACTCATCAATACACTGGTTCAGCTCTTCACCCACTACCTGTCTGAATGCAAGGTTCATCCCAATGGAAAACCAGCAGGACTATAGTACTGTACAAGTCGGGAGATATCCACGACATTGGCAACTATAGCCTGATCTGCCTGTTGTCTGTCTACAAACTGTTCACTCGAGTCATCGGAATAGGATTGGCAGAACACTAAATGAAGGACAACCATGTGAGCAAGTCAGTTTCTGAAATGATTCAGCACAAGTGACCATGTCCACATGATATCCAAGCTCACTGAGGTTTCTCGGGAGCTCAAGATGCCACTCTGTCTAAATTTCATTGATTTAAAGAAGGCTTTTGATTCTGTTGAGACTGAAGTGGTCATCAAAGCCCTAGCCAAACAGGGTTTTCAAACTCAATACATCAGGATCCTCCATGAGCTGTGTTGCAGAATCACTACCAGGATCTCACCATTCTACAGGGAGGTGATCATTGATGTCAAGAAAGGGGTTTGGCAGGGTAATACCATTTCACCGAAACTCTTCAGTGCCACCCTCAAGAACATCATGCGACAACTGGAATGGGAAAGAATGGAGTGAAGATAGACAGTCGGCAACTGCACCAACTCTGCTTCACTGATGACATCACTCTGATTATACCAAACATCAGCCAAGAGGCCCAAATGCTGACCGACTTCAACTGTGAGTGTGGAAAGGTCGGACTCCAGCTGAATCTCACGAAGACAATGTTTATGAGAAAGTCTCTTTCCTGACCTTCCATTCACTCTTAATGGAACAAACATCTCTGAACGCAACAATATGTGTATGTAGGTCGAGACCTCAACATGGCGGATGACCTTGCACCTGAATTGCACAGGAGGAAGAGAGCAGCTTGGAACGTTTTCAAGAGGTTCGAAGAAAAAGCTAAGAGGACAAAGAACCTCCAGTTCCAGGTACATCTTTTCGATTTCACTGTTCTTCCTGCATTAATATATGCCTCAGAGACCTGGGCCCTACAAAAACGGGATGAGAACTCTATTGGGGTCTCCCAAAGAGGAATGGAAAGAGCTATGCTTGGAGTATCATGTTTCACTCAAATGAGAGAAAGAATCCCGAGTTCTGACCTCTTTTGAGGATCAAGAATCAGTGACACTGTCTCATTTGCCAAGGTGTTGAAAATCAGATGGGCTGGGAACGTAATGAGATTTGGAGATGACCGCTGGACTAGAGCCATTACCAACTGGATTCCACAGGATGTCAAAAGATTGCGTGACTGCCCACCTATGAGATGGTCATACTTCTTCCTCAAGACCCTGAATGATCAGTCTGAGGCTGTTTGTGTTCCTAGAAAAAGCAGACCCCATTGGGTTACTAGCACGTGACAGGGATGAATGGAGACCTTACTGGTGTCCGCTTGAGCAAATTGATGAGTATGGGGATTTCAAGTGATCAAGTGTTGAAGAATGTCACTTTGACATCAATTCTTCAGAGCAAGGGAGAAGTATCTGCTAAAAATACTTAGGTGCCATTTCTGTGACTCTGTGTCCTTGCAATGTATCTTTAAATTTCTTGAGTGACTCTTTCCAACAGAAGGGGAATGTTTTGTTCAGTTGCTTTGTTCCTACAGGAGGCTTCTAGTAATTCCATGAAATCCAACACTGCAGTCTCTGGAATTCTCAACATTTGACTTTTATTTTAATTTCTATCTCTTCTTCTAGATTAGGAAAACATATACACAGATTCTTTTCATAATATTTTATATATAATGCTAATTTCATGATTACTTAAATGTGGTGAATTCATACATTTTCATGACCTAATGATATAGCTAGTATATGTTTTTGGAGACAGGATAATAGGGCAACAATAAATGAAACAATATTGGACAATGTCAGTCTGTGAACATTTTTTAATGTCAAGATGAAGTAGGACAGAGTCAGGAACAATGGCACACAATAAAAATATCGGATTTTTCATCCCCCAAAACAATAAATAATTCTTATTGAATAAACTCCACAGTGGATCATGTATAATCAATTGATAAGATATTCCAGATAGACTAAAAATTATCTCCTCCCTTTCATTAATAAGGAGGCTGCAGTACATGATTGATTATTGATGTGTCATGTTTCGATAAATGCTTTCTTACCCACTTAGAAGAAATTCTTTTGTAATAAAACATTGTTACTTGATCATTGTATAACTGAAACCCAAGCACAAAAATTTGTGAGTCTATAAGTATACTTCATGGTGTTTCACTAATAAAAAAAAAATGAAAAAAAAAAAACATTGTCTTCTACTGCTTCTATCAGTTTCATATTTCTGATTTTTTATCCGTGAGCCCTCTTCCAATTCACAGAAGCACTCTGCAGTTAGCATGATCCTGCTGGGCTTACTCATACTTGGATCGAGAAACAGGCTCTTTATAACCTTGTTGGATGTCTACTGCTTCAGGAACAGGACCTGACCTTGATGAGGTGACTTTATTTCAGTCAAGGACTGTCAGAAGGAATTCCTGATTCATTTATCTCATATGCAGCATCTGGGGAATTGATGACCACATCGTAGAGGGTAGGACCTGGCCACCACAGAGTCTACTTACTATGTAAGATTAGTTAATATTCCTGCTAATTGGGTTCTTACCTGAATATTTATTGGGATATAACCACATTATCAGTTACCTCAGTAAAGTCACTCAACCTTTATCTGAATGAAAAGCTTGAATTCATGATGAGGTCATTTCATCTATGAATTCTGTGTACTAAGGATTATCTTGCTGCAATGTTTCAAGCATTGATATTTAAAATAGAAGTACAACAATTGATGTCTTTTCTCTTGTCTTTGGTTGACAAACCTACCCCATTCCTTTTACTTCCTTTTATATCTTTTGTTTAAGCCTCTCATGGGTGACTTGGGTGAAAGGAGGTCACAGGCATCTTTGACAGTCTGAAATTTTCAGGAACAGTTCCAAAATTTAATTAAGTACTGATTGTCTTCTATGCACATGAGAGAGAGAGAAAAATCTTCAGAAATAACAGAATTAAGCATGCTCTATTTTGTAGCCTTGTAATGACCTCCAGCAAATGCTTGACCTAGTTCTGAGAGCCTGGAGTCCACTTGCATGAACACAAGGCCTTAAAAAGCTGATTCGCAAATCAAAGTCAAAAACTGACACCATCCATGGTAATAGAGCAGGGAGGGATTTCCTGTACTATTGGTAGAAAAAGACAAAATTTAAAATAGAATGAAAATTGCCTCCAGTCACTTAATTTGGAGGCAGCACAGGAGTTGTGCAGCATTTCATTCTGAAGTTACCTTAAATTAAAAGAAGTAATCTGTAACGGATTTTCTTATTATACTGATGGCATTGGGAACAGGTATCTCCTCTGCTATGTTAATGCCTAGGGGCAGCAACTTCTGCCTGCCCCCAAGATGTTAACTGCTAAGCAGTGCTCTGTGAAGGACTCAAAAAGTTGTGTCTATCTGACTTGCTTCCCTTCTGCTGCAAGTTAAGACTCATTGGTCAGCGGGAACTCTATTTTCTTTTTTTGTTTGTTTTTACAATTTTATATCAGAAGGGACTGGAGTCATAGCACAGTGCGTAGGGCGTTTGCCTTGTGTGCGGCCTACAGGGCCAACCTAAGTTCGATTCCTCCACCCCTCTCAGAGAGCCAGGCAAGTTACCGAAAATATCTTGCTCTCATGGCAACTCCTCGCAAGCTACCCGTGGTGTATTTGATATGCCAAACACAGTAACAAGTCTCAAAATGTTACTGAGCTGACTCAAACAAATTGATGAACAACAGGAGGACAGTGACAGTGACAGTGTATCAGAAGGTAAAACTCTTATCATGAGGCAAAGAAAAAACTTATGTCAAAGAATCTGTACTTAGAATTGATCTAAGTTTATTTCTTTATATAGTAGAAAACCGGGCTGGAGTGATAGCACAGCGGGTAAGGCATTTGCCTTGCAAGCAGCCAACATGGCCTACCCGAGTTGGATTACTCCACCCCTCTCGGAGAGCCTGGCAAGCAACCAAGAGTATCTTGCCCACACAGCAAAGCCTGGCAAGCTCCCGGTGATGTATTCGATATGCGAAACACAGTAACAGCAAAGTCTCATGATGGAGATGTTACTGGGCCCGCTCAAGAAAATTGATGAACAATGGGAGGACAGTGACATAGAAAACCGAGGCAGGATGATTTTTTTGCCTTGACAATTCCAGTATGTCACAAAGTACGTCCACAATAATTGTGACATACTTAATAGGAAAACTATATCTCTGCAATTATACAAATTTGAAAAATACTGTCTCTGCCAAGCCTGACTTGCAAAGTCATAATAAATATTAGTGAATTAAACAACCACTTGTTTCCATCTTTAAAAAAAATGAGTTTTCCAGTTATTTTTTCTAGCTTTGTTTGATTTATAGTCTCCCTGCCATTACACTTTCTCTGACAACATCTTAAAAAATTTCTACAAAATATATTGCACGCTCCTATTTTGGAAATGCTACTTCTGTGGGACTTACAGAGCATTGGCTGACCATAGGTAATTTCAGAGTTTTTCTTGCCAGTCTAAACTCCCTGTTCTCCTAGGAATCCTCTAACCACTTAGTAAATCTCAGCTTATGTGATTTCCCTTGTTTAATAGTGAAAACTCATTCCCCTAGAATTTCAATTTCTTCCCTTTTTCCTTTCCTTCCACTCATTTTCCCTCCCAGGCAAAATAGCATTTTCAAAGCACAGGACCATCAGGAACTTGGTATAATCTCTCAATTTGTCACAGACATCCTTTGGTATCCACTTTGATTTATTCATATAGACCCTCCACTAAATATTGATGGTAAGTAAAAACAAGTGGTGAACTAGAGACTTAAGGAGATGTGTTTCACAGAATGTATATAGTTAAGAACACAGTTGACTAGAGGCAGAGGAACCCCCGGGATAGGCACAGTGGTCTTGTAAAATGATTTTCATGACTCCTTGGGAAGTAGTACATGAAGTATGACATTTAGGCAACTTGCCTGGGATCCAGAATGACATCATAGTTCAAGAATCAGGTGTGGATGATGTATTCCCCTGGAAAAGATCACAGTCCATTTGACTACCTGTGTTATTTAGTCAAAAAGGTGCAAGAAAATCTCATTACTTTCATCCCACATCTAGTTTTTATCCCCCAAGGATGCTATTCAATTCTGAAAGCCCTTGAGAAGTTCCCCAAGGTACACTGTTTCTTGCTTTCACCACTTCCCCCACTTACAACATTTTCTTATTTTGGTTTTCTGAAAAGCTCTATAATAGCCTTTTACTGTAAATAGTGGCTACTACTCTCAAATTTACTTCTCCCTAAAGAAAGACACAAAAGCAACTCCAAGTGTGAAGTATAAGGAGGAGGTGGTAGCTATTGCACCACTAGGATTCATATGGCGTTATAAATTTCTATGAAAATAGGAATTACAGGGAATCTGCTTTTCTTTCAGCATGCTTGTTATATTACAGAGTATTCTATTTCTTTTCTTTACTGTAGAACAAAGGTGAAATAAAAACAGAGTCACCAATCTACTAGATTTCTCTTGGTAAGTACTGATAAATAGTTTTAAACATAGATAGAAAAGTATATATATATATATGTATGTGTGTGTGTGTGTGTAGCTTTACATACTCTAGAATCATTATGTATCAACTTTTTGTTAAGTGTAAATGTTGTTTTTGCATAACCCACATTAGTTTTTTTGGAAAAGTAAGTTTTGAACTTGTAAAAGCACCTACAAATAGAAAAAAATGAACAAATAAAATATTCAAATCATCTCAATAGAGTACTGTTTTTTTCTCCAATTATGATTGTGAGAAATTTCACTTCAAAGTGTTCTCTATGCAAGGAAAATTTAATAAAGATGCAAAATTGTCAAATGTATTTCTGAACTGCAAGTGACAAAAAAATCCAGCAGTAAGCAGAGAATTTCTTTATTTATATCATTTTCATCAATCAAATGATGTATTTTTACATACATTCAGGATTGCCTGTGTGTATAATAGTAGCACTGTAAGTTTATGTAGATAATAAGAGAATTGGCTGGTGTCACCAAGAAAGTTTTTCTGGCAAAAGTTGCATTTTAATATTTTATAGTGGTTGATATTGGAATGGTCTCTGGGTGGGAAAGGAGTTGAGGTGTTTCTAAGTTTTAGAACTAGCATTATCAGTGGTACAAAAATACCTAACCAGGGCTATTCTATAAGCATAGAACTGAGTAAAACCAATCAATGAAAAGTAATTAAAGAGAATACTAGAGATGCCCACTCTGGAAAGCCAACATTTCCAGGAGATGGTCTAAATTTTCTCCTGTGGTCCAGCAGTATGGCAGCTTGCTGATATGTCACAGCCCATTGTGAAATGTGAATAGTTTTCTTCTGCAAAAATTAATTGCTAGAGACTTTGACTTACATTGTTTTGTGTAAATTAAAGTTGATGCCATTATAATCATGTTTGATAGGCTTCTTAGTGCACCACGAAGACTTCCATTGCTCCTTGTTGACATTTATACATAGCTGAATCTACTTATTCAGTGCTGAAAAAAAGTGAGTAATATGCAATTCCATATCCATATCAGGCACCAGCATGGAGTTCAAAGATCTCGGTCTTAAAGACAATGAATTGGTCATCCATAGAATGATCTAGTAACAAAACATCACCAGAAAAATATCTACTTGTTTTACTGAAATATACTCTTGATCAAATTCCCCTGGTGCATATCAGAACCTGACATGACAGAAGGATATGTGTATATCTGTCATACATTAGGGTACATTATGTATCTAAGAATATTGTTTTGGGACCTCTGGAAATTAATGCCACGTAGAGTGGGAAGAATGCTTTGACACATATCTCATCACTAGTATTGGGCAGTAAGAAAAAAAATACTCTATTGTATGTAGAAATAGTGAAGCATAAGAACTAGATTAGATGCTGTGAGATATATGGAGGATTCTAGTACTTTTAAGATGTGATGTATCAGATGGAGAGGAAATGTCTTTCTCTCTGTGTGTCTATCTTTGATTCTCTGTTTCTCTAAATCTCTATGTGCCTGTTTCTGTTTCTATGTCTCTGTGTGTCTTACCAAAGCTGAAAATGTATTGTATGGGTCAATCTTATTTTTTTAAATTATTATGATATCATTGAATGTTAAGAAAGTTGGTGGACACAGAGCAATAAAACTTATTGTGTACTTACAATAAATTTGGTGACACATGAATATCACTCATCAGATATACTCGTACATGACTATGACTATCTCAAAATCAGCTCTATCTTGCATTGGCATTGTAATTTCAAGTGGGCAATATCTAGAGCAATGAGAAACCAATTCTATGAGAAATCTAATGGACAAATGTAGAAGAGATTTTTTTCTAGACCAGGAGTCCAACTTAAAATGGTGTGGTGTGATAGAGTTAGTATTGGAACTGAAATCAGGATATATTTTATTCTCTTATTTTTCCAATTATATTCCAAGTACTAGTGGATAAAATTCTTTGCTTTCTGAACCTGCTTCTTTCCATACTAAATGGTCCATGAGATGAGCACCCTGGTTTACAACTCCATTTCTTCTCTATCACCAATATTATTCTGATCATTCATCTACTAATAGAAATTCATTCTTCTCCAGAGCATGTAACATATACTTACCTAGATTTGCTCTATTCTTAGCTATGTCTTTGAAAATAACATTTTTTTCATTTTTTTTCTTTTTATTAGTGAAACACCATAGTGAAAGTACAGTTGTAGATTTACAATTGAAAATAACATTTTTTAAAGAATATCCTAAAATTATCACAATTATTACCGTAGAGAGACATACAAATAGAAAATAATTATGAAAATTTAGAGAACAATATTTTATAAAATTTTCTTGGTACTTATTCTTTGTTATCATTAAATTTAAGTTTCATGGCTCCTTTGCAGTTTCCCTAGGAGATATCAGTTAATTTTTTCCCTGGAAATACAGTGTCCTACCCAACCCTGTTCCCTCTAACATTGCTTTATTTTTCTGATCACACTCCCTATTTTTGCAGCTGAACTTGGCATAGAAGGATATTGTGTCCTCAGAGTCATTATGGACCACAGAATCTAAAGAAGAAAAGTGCTGCTTCTACAGGTAACCCAGGTTAAGCAGTTCCCTGTCACTTTTCATTCTAGCATTATGAAACATCAGGTCTCACACTGGACAGTTCTGCAATGGTTTGGGAGTAGTTACACAAATAGGCTGAATCAACCATCACTTCCATGATTCTTGGAATATCCTAAACTGAAATCATCTGCATGTGAACTAGGAAAAGAGACTAGGAGAAAGGGGAAAAAGGTGAATATACAGTTGTGTTTATGTAACTTTTTACTAACTATATAGTTAATGCAACTGTTAAGAAAGTGTGTTTGCAGAAGGGGAGAATAAAGAAATCATTGTAAACCTGGCTTTACAGTTTTACATAATTAAGAATAATCATCAGGGGCTTCATTATAGTATAGTAGGAATACTAACAATATTAATTTATTTACTGATTATATTAATATGAATTATTGAACAAGATTCATATTATAATCACCCATACATATAAAATATAGAACACAAATCTCATGATAAAATATTGAAAAGTTTTCAATATTATTATTTTTGAAAGTTGTTTTTAATTATTATTTTTTCTTCTCCTTTTCTCCTCTCACTTTTTACATGACTGGGGCTATTTTTTTTAACTATAAGATCATATATCTCTTTTACCATGTACTCAAATGGATTTCCATTTATGTGATGTGTGTAACATGCTTCTGTATGTTGGTTTAGTTGCTCAGAACTTCATACCTATGCAAATTTTCTACAGGAAGTTATTTTTCTCTCCTTGTTTGACTTGATGATGGCTGGTACTTAGTTAAGGAATGTAAAAGCTCATTAGAGTTTATTGTATGGTGTATCAGGGGAAGTGAAATTATAGAAGCAGGGGGCGTGGGGGGCAAGGCAATTGCTAGACCAGCACTGACACCAATAACATTTTATGAGGGTGAGTCAAAGCATCAGGGAGGCTGGAACCAAGTTTCTGCCCTTTTGAACCTATTATTGTAGATCATGACAGAGATGGAGGGAGGGCAAGCTTCATTCTCAGGCTGGGAGGGAGAAAGAATAAAGCTAGGGAGAGACAAACTCAAGGTATTTGAATCATCTGACAGTAGAGATAGGTAGGAATGTTAGGACAAACCACTAGGGGTGGAAAAATTTAGTAAGACTCAACACCTGATTAGCTAGAACAGTGGAGGCCACAGGACATGGCTTTAGTGGCAAAACATTGCCAGGAGATATTTCTATAGAAAGTTGACATTTTAACTTCTTCGTGTGATAACTAAAAGTGCACTGCTCTACTTGTAAGAGAAATATGATAACACTTGGATAAATAACACTTGAAAAAATGCATTGCACTTGATAGAGATCTAATGATAGCCATCTTACCAACTCTGATCTTGACATCTTGACAGTGAAAAGTGAGAATGGCATACTATTTATGAACCATAGTACTGTTGAAAATGTTATTTCATACTGACCACTTTCTTCAAATTCCCATGTGACTAATTTCTTTAGCAACTGTTTTTTTCACATTAGGAAAAACATCTATGCCCAAATTTAGCACTTTCTATGTAAGAGGCACCTACTATATCTTTGTATTACCCAGAGATATGGTAGTTCTAGAACACTTCTATCCCTCAGGTACCCTCAGCTATGCCAAGATTTAGAAGGTGAAACAATAGCTCTTTTAGCCAGTCAGAAATAGAACTAAATCAGTAAAATCTTCACCTGAGGCAACAGTTTCTAATGTATGTCTATATAGGTTCATCTCCTCTGGTGTCAGTACTCTATGCACTTTTCCAGCTAGATTTTTTAAAGCGTTTTTCATTCTCTACTATACATATATGCCTCTGTATCTTCTCAACAGCTTATTCTGGAACCTTCAATCCATCTGCATTGCTAGTTATAAAAAATATCCAAATTGCACCTTACAGCAAACTTTGGAGAGTATATGTTGTGCCACAGAAGGTGTCAAATTGTTAGCACTTACCCTCCACTTTCATCTCTGCACGCCTTGTGAGTAAATGGTCTAGCTGTGAGCAGCTTTGAGTTATGGCAGGTGGACTCTGGCAGGAGTGTGGAGGGTGAGAAGAGAAGGGATCTCTCTGACATGTCTTAGAGAAGCCTCCTATCCTATGTCAAAGGATAATACCTTGGGTAGGAGTGAAAGTGAGCGTATAGAAACAGTTGCAATTGAATTGACATTCCTCTCTGCTCTCTGTGTGGTCATTTGTGTCAGCCCTATGTGTGGTCACTGTGAGGCTATTTGATCAGCAGGAAAATGGGGTGACATGGAGTAGTCTTGTGCAAAATAAAATTCAGCCTCAGGAAAGATTTTATAACTGTGTAGAAGAGGTTGTATGTAAAGGAAGTGGTGAGATTAAGCTGATTCCAAGGCCCTAAGGTCTAGATTGTTTTGTCTCTGAGTGTTTACACTGAGTTTGATCTGTCTTCTGGAGACAGAGGAGGGCTGGCCTCCTCTGCTGATGCTAAGAGGTGTTCACACCCCAGGTATTTCCTCCTGGGTAGGAGGCAGCAGGTGCAATGCACATACACAGGACAACATCTTCCCCTTGGGCATCAGACTCCTACTCTCTCCTCTCAGTGGCTTGAACCCTTTGTGCTGAGCATGTGCCTGAAGGAAGGTTCCCACAAAGAAAACCCAGAAAACAAAATCCAGCAGTTGAAGAGCACTCCTTCAGAAAACTGACTGCTACCCAATGTCCTCAGGCTGTCTTCTCTTCTGGCTACTTTCCATGCAGGGGAACATGTGACAACAAGATCTATCCTTTTTGCGAAGCTCTCTCTGACCTTTATTTTAAGTATCTTGTGACATGTGTACATGTGTTTTTATTGCAAACTGCCTCGAATCCATTTGGATATGGATGCTATACAAATTATAAATAAATAAATACATGATAAAGAGAGACTCTCTTCCCTGCCAGCTCTTTGCTTAAAAAGCAGCAAGTTTGCACTTGTGTGACTCTGCGTTTGCTGGGCCCCATGCCGGCAGCCAACAGGAGCGAAAACAAAATCTGTCCCTTTCAGCACCACACATTCCTCTCCTGTGCCTAGGGGAAGAGGTGGCAATATCATTTGCCAATCAGGAATCAAATAGCCTTCCCTTTACTGAATTCAACGTCCTTAGTGACATTCCATCCCCCCCATTTTATAGAGTCCGGCTGGTAAATGAAATAGCCACAGCATTTACTACTAGGAATAGAATATTTCCCATCTCATTCCACCCCTATCCAGTCACATAATCTACTCTCTAGTTCTGTCCCTCTTCCTATCCCAACTTGCTTGTCTCATAGCAAATGCTGTGGGATCCTCTGTAGTATATCACACATACACACTTTTTCTACCTGTGTATGTCTCTCAATTTACTTTGATAAAATCTGGGCTTTTCTTGAACTATTTCTGAAAAAGTTTCTGCATATTGTTCTGATAATTCCTTTATTCATTTCTTGATTACTCCTTAGCCTGTCTTAATTTCTTTTGTAAATGATTTTTCTGCTGCGAACTCTAAACTCTCGTCTTCTTTTCATTTGGGGCAGACAACATTGGATGCACTTAATATGCTGTTAAAATCACTCTGGTTGATTCTTCTCCTTTTATTTTGATTTCCATTTCTCATCTTTCTGTTTCAGATGTTGTCTTCTTCCTCTTTTCTGTGTATTGATCTTCAGCTTTGCCATGGACTTCAGTCATTCTCTTATACTACAGTTCTAACCACTATCTTTTTTAGGATTTTCATTTTCCATGACTTCATTTACTCCTCCACAAGTTTTGCCCTCACTTTTATATTTGCAATGCCTTAATGAAATAGATACACTCATCTTACTGTGTTACTTTGTCTTGAGCAGTAGGGCGTTTGCCTTGCATGCAGCCCACATGGCCGACCCCAGTTCGATTCCTCCGCCCCTCTCGGAGAGCCCGGCAAGCTACCGAGAGTATCTCGCCCACACAGCAGGGCCTGGCAAGCTCCCCGTGACGTACTCGATATGCCAAACACAGTAACAACAAAGTCTCCAATGGTGATGTTACTGGGCCCGCTCAAGCAAATCGATGATCAACGGGAGGGCCTTTACTTTTTTACTTTTTACTATCCCTTTGGAAGGAGTCCAAAGATGTTAAAACATCTCTTCTTTCTTCAATATCCTCACACCATTACCATGTCAGTCTAGAACCATCACCACAAAGAAGATTATTCCTTAATGTTTCCTGACAGATTCAAGTGATTTATTTAACCATCTTACTGACATTCTATGAAATGTTTCCTTGCCTTTATTCTTTATTTGCCCCCCATGCTATTCTTTAGATGATACTAACTCTAAACCTGTTTTCTTTTTCTACGTCATTTGCTGTTTCTTTGAGATTTTTTGCTTTTTTCCCAAGGATAAATTGAATTCCAGTGATCTACTTGTCAGTTCAACTCCTAATCTATTATTATTTTAGATTGTCTTTTCTCCTTCTTTCTGCCATACCAAAACAACTTATTTGCCAGTTCCTGAAATATCAACAGCTCTTTTAGGTTCCCTTTTCGTATTTCTCATATCTTATAATTTAATACAGTTTTGTTAGTTATAATTCACCTTTGTCTCTTATATTTTTGTCCTTTCTGTGCTCACTGTCAACCCACTGAAGATACAATACCTTCCACAAAGCATTCTACTAAATGTTAAAAATATTTAGAATGTAAACATTATTGACACCTGAGCCCAGAATATAAGGATGTTTCTATTCTCTACTATTTCTATTATTACTTTACTAGGCATATATAAATTATAGCAAAGGCAAGTATTTATTTCAAATGATAAATTTTTGTGTGTCAAATATGATATATTTAGTTTTGTGTGATTTTATGACAAAATGATACTGTGCTGTCTTACTTAATTTAGTTGGAGAAAGAGTGCAACTTTCATCAAAAGTATCTTGGGGCATGTAAAGATTAGAGACTGAACCAATATGACAGGAAACAAAGAAACAGGAGCAATTTTATTGAGGATTATAAGAAAAAGAACCATAATGGAGTTCATTTAAACATTGCTTGTAAGCATCAAATTTCATGTTGCTTTCATGTTTGGAATTCCATTTTAACATTTTACTATAAAAAAAACAGAGGAGTAAATGAATTAGAACAGACATTAAGAACTTGCCTTGAATGTGCCTGATACCAGTTTAATTCCTGGCACTACATATTGTCCTCTAAAATTGCCAGGAATGTTCACCATGCAAAAAGCCAGGAGGAAGCCCTGAGCATATTTCTGGGTGTGGCCTCAAATATTGCCACCCATCTTTTATCAAAAGATTTAACAAAAAGAGGAGGGAGAAAATTCATAAAAATTCAAAATAATATTTGGTGCAGAATAAAAAACAAGTTTCCCTTTTATGAAATATGCTTTTGTATAATGCTTACTTTATATGCTAATTTTATTCATTCCTATGTAACATTACAGAGAATTATACTGATGAATGGAAGAAAGTAAATTGTTATACATCTTAATGCATATTATATATTGCATTTTATATATATTATGACATAACACATATGCATATTATAAATTGCATTACATATATATATAATGACACATAGTATGTTTTATATTTGTGTGTGTGTATTTACACATATATTCAGTTTATTTATTCTTTTTTCCTTTGTTTAAAACTTATTATTTTTTTTTATTTTTGGAGTCACCATGAGATGCACAATTACAAAGCTGTTCATGATCGAGTTTCAGTTATACAATGTTCTAATGACTATCCCTAAGTTGTATCCTTTTTCAACCACCAATGACCCCAGTTTCCCTCCTCCTGCCACTTCTCCTCCTCCTCCAGCCTGCCTCTATGAAAGGCACTTTGCCTCTCTCTCTCTCTCTCTCCCTCCCTCTCTCTCACTCTCGCTCTCTTTCTCACCTTGCTCCTCTCTCCTTGGCATTATGGTTTGCAATACAGATACTGGAAAGTTAACATGTTTGTTATTTTACCTGCTTTCAGCACAGAGTTCTTACCTAGAGTGAGTACTACCGACTATCTTTATTGTAGTTGTCCCTTCTCTACATCAACTGTCTTTTTTCCAGATACTTGAAGCAGGTTTCCGACTGTGGACCAATCCTTCTGGCCCTTGTTAATACTGTTGTTGGATATTAGTCTCAGTTATGTTTATTTATATCCCACAAAGGAGTGAGATCATTCTATGTATCTCTCTCTCTCCTTCTGACTCATTTTACTCAGCATGATTCTCTCCATGTTCATCCATTTATAAGCAAATTTTATTACTTCATTCTTCCTAACTGTTGCACAGTGTTCCATTGTATAGAGGAACCATAGTTTCTTTAACCAGTTATCTGTTCTCAGACATATAGTTTGTTGTTTCCAAATTCTGTATATTGCGAATAATTCTACAGCACACATAAAAGTGTAAATGTCATTTCTGCAGTATTCTTGGGCCCATGAAGTATATTCCCAGAAGTAGTATTCCTGGGTCATATAAAAACTCAATTTCTAGCTCTTTGAAGAATGCACATATTGTTCTCCAGAATGGCTAGATCAGTTGGCATTCCCACCAACAATGAAAGAGAGACCCTTTTTCCCTCACATCCATGACAACACTGGATGCTCCTGTTCTTTTTGTTGTGTGCCAATCTCTGTGATATGTATCATGTTTCATTATTTTGATTTTAATCTCCCTGGTAATTAGGAATGTAGATCTTTTTTTCATGTGTCTTTTGGCCATTTGTATTTCTTCTTTGAAGAAGTTCCTGTTCATTTCTCATCCCCATTTTTTATAGGGTTGAAAGTCTTTTTTATTGTAAAATTCTGCCAGTGCCTTATACGTCTTCTACATTAACTCCTTATGAGATCAGTATTGTGTAAATACTTTTTCCTAGTTTGGGGGCTGTGTTTGCATCTTGGTCATTGTTTCTTTTGAAGTACAGAAGTAGTCCCATTTTAACTTAAAGTAATCTCATTTGTTTAATTTTGCTTCCACTTGCTTGGTCAGTGTTGTTTTATCTTTGAAGATGCCTTTAGCTTCAATGTCATGGAAGGTTATGCTGATATTTTCCTCCATGAACCTTATTGATTTATGTCTGATACTGTGGCCTTTAATCCATTTTGATCTGATTTCTGTGCATGGTGTTAGAAAGAGGTCTGGGTTCTTCTTCCCTTTTTTTGTCTTGTAACTTCTCAGTTTTCTCCGACCCATTCACTGAAAAAGTTTTCTTTTTAGTTTTACTTCATATTTATTGCTCTTTTATTGATGATTAGGTGATCATATATTTGAGGGTCAGTTTCAGGATATCCAACTCTCTTCCACTGATCTAAGGATCTGTCTTTATTTCAAAACCATGCTGCTTTAAAGTAAAAAGTAAAGTAAAGGCCCTACCGTTGATCATCGATTTGCTCGACCGGGCCCAGTAACGTCTCCATTGGAGACTTTGTTGTTACTGTGTCTGGCATATCGAATACGTCACGGGGAGCTTGCCAGGCTCCGCTGTGCGGGCGAGATACTCTCGGTAGCTTGCCAGGCTCTCCGAGAGGGGTGGAGGAATCAAACTCGGGTCGGCCATGTTGGCTGCGTGCAAGGCAAATGCCCTACCGCTGTTCTATCGCTCCAGCCCATGCTGCTTTAATTATTTAATGCTGCTTTAATTATTACTATTTTGTAGTAAAGTTTTAAGATGTGGAAGGTGCTTCACACCTTTACATCAAGGATTGCTTTAGCTATTCATTGGGGTTCGTTTTTCCATATGAATTTCAGGTGCATTAGACATATTTGAAAAATATCATAGATATACTCATAGAGACTGCATTGAATCTGTATGATGCTTTGGAGAGTATTGTCATTTTGACAATGTTGATTCTCCCAACCCATGAGCAGAGAATGTGTTTCCTTTCATTTCCTGTTTTGTTTCTTTGAGTAGTGTTTTGTAGTTCCCTTTGTGTAAGTCCTTCACTTCTTTAGTTAAACTGATTCCAAGGTCCTTGATTTTCTGAGGCATGGTTGTGAATGGTATTGTTTTTCTAATATTTCTCTCTTCTCTCCCATTATTTGTATATAGAAAAGTCAGGGACATCTAGGTATTGATTGTGTAATCTGTCACTCTACTATACAAACCTGTTGTTTCTAGGGGCCTTTTTGTAGTCTTTAGGATCCTTTAAGTGTAGTATCATGCCATCTGCAAATAATGAGAGCTTGATTTCTTCCTTTCCTATCTGGATGCCTTTGATGTCTTTTTCTTGCCTAATTGCTATAGCAAGTACTTTCTGTACTATATTGAGTAGAAGTGACAAGAGTTGGCAACCTTATCTTGTGTCCAATCTTAGAGGGGAGACTTTTAGTTTTTTCCCATTGAGGTTGATGCTTACTATGGGCTTGTGAAAGATGGCTTTGACTATATTGACGAAAGTTCCTTCAGCTATCATTTTATTGAGAGTTTATATCATGAAAAGGTGCTGGATCTTGTCAAATGATTTTTGAGCATCTAGTATATGATCATATGATTTTTTTTCCTTTTTTTATTGAAACAGTGTGTTATTTTGACTTGTGAATATTAAGCCATCCTTGCATCACCAGGATGAATCCTACTTGGTCATGGTCTATGCTCTTTATAATGAATTGTTAGATTCTATTTGGTAGTATTTTGTTGAGGAACTTTGTTTCTGTGATCATCAAGGATATTGGTAATTTCCTCTGTCTGTGTTTGTGTGTGTGTGTGAATGTATGTGGTGTACCTGTTTGATTTGGTTACAAGGGTGGAATTTGCCTCATAGAAACTATTTGGAAGTGTTTCTGATTCGTCAATTTCCTGGTAAAGCTTGAAGAGGATTGGCAGTCCTCTTTTTTATTATATTTACTTATTTTTAATTGAATCACTGTGAGATACAGTTACAAAGTTTTCATGATTGAGCTTCAGTCATAAAATGAATACACCCATCTTTCCATCATTGTACATTTACACTACCAATGTACCAAGTATCTCTCCTGCCACTCCACCTGACTGCCCACCCAGTCTCTCTGGCAGACATTTTCCTTTTTACTCTCTCTCTCTCTCTCTCTCTCTCTCTCTCTATCTATCTCTCTATTTGTGGGATACTATGGTTTGTAATTCAAATACAGAGAGGCCATTATGTCTGGTCCTTTATATACTTTAAACACACATCTCCCAACCCGAGCGATGCCTCCAACCATCACTGACTTAGTAATCCTTTCTCTATTCCAGCTACCTTCTCCCCCCAGCTCATGAGGTAGGCTCCCAACCATGGTGCAATCTTCCTGGTCTTTGTTTCTACTGTCTTTGAGTAGTAGTCGGATATTATGTTATTTTATATTCCACAAATGAGTGCAGTCATTCTATGCCTGTTCTTCTCTTTCTGACTCATTTTACTTAGCATGATACTCTCCATGTTCATACACTTATAGGCAAATTTCATGATTTCATCTTTTATAACAACTGTATAATATTCCATTGTGTAGATGTACCATAGTTTTGGGGGACACTTTTGATTACCATTTCAAGTTTCATTATAGAAATAGCTCTGTTCAGATATTCAAAATTTTGGTTCAGCCTTTGGAGGTTATACAAATCCAGGAATTTATCCATTTATTCAAGTTTCTCTTGTTTTGTGCCATAAAGGTTTTTTAAGTAGTATCTCATGGCCCTATATATTTCTGTAGTTTCTGTTGTAATGTCCCCTTTGCATTTTTATTTGGTTTATTAGGATTCCCTCTCTCTGTTTCTTTCCCTTCCTGAGACTGTTTTGAGTCTTGCTAGTGGTTTATCCATCTTGTTTATTTTCTCAAAGAACCAGCTCCTAAATTATTTGATCTTTTGGACTGGTTTTTTTTTTGATTCCAGCCCATTTCTTACCTCAAATATTTATTTGCTGAGCTTTAGTTTAGTTATCAAAAGGTGATGAAGTGGCATTGAAATCTCCAACTACTATTGTGTTGCTATCAATTCTTTCTTCAAGTCTATTAGCATTTAAGTATTTTTCTGGTCCCTCATTAGGTGCATATACATTTAGAAGTGTTAGATCTTCCTAACATGCCAATCTTCTGATTATTAAAAAATGACCTTCACTGTCTCTTATAACTTTCCTCAGCCTGAAGTCTATGTGGTCTGATACTGCTCAGGTCACAGGTTGTTATTTGCTTGGAAAATTGTTTTACAGCCTATCACCTTAAGCTCATGTTTGCTTTGAGTGTTCACATGTGCTTCTTGCAGGCAGCAGAATGTTGGATCCAATTTTCTAATCCATCTTGGCATTTTGTGCTTCTTGATTTGTGCATTTAGTCCATTGACATTGAGAGAGATAACTTTGATGGGGAATTGTGCTATCTTTGTGTAAGAGTTTGTTGTATTGGGGGGGGATTATCTTAAAGTAGCCCATTTAGTTCTTGTAACAATGGTTTTGAGTCTATGAAGTTCTTGAGTTATTCTTTATCTTGAAACTGTGTATTATTCTTTCAAATCTGAATGTCTATCTGAATAATGTATCCTTGGTGAGATGTTCATTTCTTTGAGTTTGTTCACTATATTCTACCACTATCTTCGGAACCAGGGGGTCTTATCAGATAAGTCTGCAATGAATTTCAGAGATGCTCTTTCATAACAAGTTTCCTTCTTTGATCTTGCTACTTTCACTATTCTGTTTTTTTTTTTTTCACACAGATTAGGATGTCTATTGAGGTGTTTTTACTTGGATTTCCTTAAATTGATACCTTTTAGGCCTCCTGGATTTGGTGTATGCAATCTTCAGCTTGAGAAACTTCTCAGCAATGATAGTTTTGACAGTTGCTTCTTCATCAGAGTTTTCTTCCTGCCCTTCTGGTATTCTAATGATTCTTATGTTGTTCTTCTTGGCTTTATCCTGATTTTCTCTTGTCATCTGTTGGTTTATTTTGAGGGCCTTTTCCATCTTCTGCCATAATTTGGAGATTCTCTGCACCTTGTCTTGGAGCTCACCAATTCTGTCCTTAGCAACTGTTACTCTGCTGCTGCAACCTTCTAGTGAGTTTTCCACTTCACATACTAGGTTTTTTAGATCTGTCATTTGTGTTTGTATTTTTGCTTACATTTTTCTCACTTTCTTGGGGCATATGCTTATATTTTATTGGTAGTATGTCCGACTGTTTCTTACCAGTTCCATTATAAATTCCTTATCAGAGAGGTTATATAGCTCATTATTATTCATCGGGTCACCTGAGCTAGGTTCAGCACTCACTAATCCTGGTGGTTTACTGTGTTGCTTACCATTGTGATTTTTGGTGTTTGGATTCTTGTGCTCAATATTGCTTTTGTGTTTGGGGGATGTTGATTGGAGTAGGGGCAGATGGACCATATTGGCTTAATGTGGTTAGGTGGTTGAACTGCCCTAGTGGGTTCTTAATAAGAGGCTAATTTGTGGTTCTAATGGGGAAAATTAATTAGCAGCCATGTTCCATGACATCTAACCTTGGTAATCCAAAATTTACAACCTTGTAGATTGTATCAGAGGTCAGGGGTCAGGTATTGCTGACTGCCTGAGGCCCAGGC
The DNA here is from genome assembly GCF_029834395.1 of Sorex fumeus. NCBI lineage: Eukaryota > Metazoa > Chordata > Mammalia > Eulipotyphla > Soricidae > Sorex > Sorex fumeus. The sequence continues at coordinate 51,254,923 of NW_026606063.1, forward strand.
CCCTGCATAGTCCTCAGCCTGCTCGGGAGACCTATTCTTTTTTTTTTTTTTGCTTTCTTGGTCCTACCCAGCTATGCACAGGGGTTACTCCTGGCTCTGCACTCAAGAATTACTCCTGGTGGTGCTCAGGAAACCATATGGGATGCTGGGGAATCAACCCATGTTGGCAGCTTGCAAGGCAAATGCCCTACCTGCTATACTATCACTCCAGCCCCAGGAGACTTATTCTTTAGGGGCTAGAATTAGGCAGAAACTTGGTGGGTAAAAATAAAAATAAGATACTAAGAAATAATAAGTACTGTTTCTCTCCTCTTTTAAGATATATTTTACTATGGAAAAACATATATATTCTAAAATTTGCCATTTTAACCATTCTGAAGTGTACAACTGATTAAAATTATGTTCAGTAATATTGTGAAATAACCACAATATTTGTAATATTTCTCTCAGTCTAAACAGAAATTTTAAGTCATTAGACAACACCCTCAACCCCGTTCTCTGATAACTTTTAATCCATGTTCATCCTTTCTGAATCTTTCTTATTTAGATATTTAAATAATTGATGTTATATGAGTAAAAGTGATATAATATTAGAGTATATTTTCAAGATTTAGTTACATAATGTTATGTTCTTAAGCTCCATTCATTTTTATGATTGAATAATATTCTACTCTATGTGTATGCTATATTTTGTTAATGCATTGAGGTTCAGCTGGATGTTGAATATCTTTGTGTTATTATAAAAATACTTCTAAAAACATTGGGATGCAAGTGTTTGTCTCAGTCCTGTGTTTGAATTCTTTTCAGTGCGTGCCTTGGAGTAGAAATGCTGGGTCATATGGTAATTTTATATTTAGTTTTTCTTTTTGAGGAATGAACTGACAAAACAACTGTTTTCTATAGTGATTAAAAATGTTATATTTCAAAAAATGTTACATTTATATTATCAATGTATGATGAAAATTTCTTCACATTCTATCACTTGTTGCTTTTTATATTTAATCGCATTCACTCTAAAGGCAAGATATAGTACATAATTTTGGTTTTCATTTTCATTTTTCTAGTGACAAATGAAGTTAAGCATCTTTATATGTGACTAGCTCATTGTTTATCATATTTTGGAGAAGCATCTAGTTTATTTTTTTGTATTTTGATTTTAGCTATTTACATTTTTATTGTTTTATTGCAGGTTATTTATTATTCTGGGTACTATAAGAACTCTATTCTTTCCTTTGTGGGGGGAGATTGGGCCACACCCAATGATGTTCAGGACTCACTCCTTTCTCTGACCTCAGGGATCCTGAGGGAGCTGGGGGAACCATATGCACAATTCTAGGGATCAATTCCAGGTCTGTTTAATGCAAAGTAATTAACTTATCTGCTGTATTGTCTCTTCAGTTGTGAATTTTTAACAGATAGAAGTTTTACAAATAGTTTCTCTCCTTCTGTAAGCCTGCTATTTGTTCTGTTAGTTTTTAATTTTGATAAAGTCTGATTTGTTTTTCCTTTTGCTTCTCAAACTTTTGGGTTTGTAGCTAACAATTCTCAGCCAAATCAAAGATCACAAATATCTTATATCTATGTTTTCTATTGAACTTTACAGTTTTAAATTTTATATTTAAATAATTGAACCATTTTGACTTGACTTTTATACATTATTTGCATTAATATTTCAACATAATTCATTTGGTCATAGTTATATATATATATTACTGTACTCTAAATTCTACTTCATGTGATTATGTTGAGTCTTATCCAATACCAAATTGCTGGGTTATTATGACTTAAGTTTTAAGTTTGAGATTTGAAAATGTGAGCCCTTTTACCTTTTCTTTTTCTTTTTATTTACTTTTAATTTTTATTAGTGAAACACTATGAGGTACAGTTGTAGACTTACAAAGTTTTGTGCTTGGGTTTCAGTATACAATGATCGAGTACCCATCCCTCCACCAGTGCCCATTCTCCACCACCACCAGTCCCAGTATCCCTCCCACCCTCCATCCCCCCAATTCCACCCTGCCTCTGTGGCAGGGCATTCATTTTTGTTCTCTCTCTCCTTTTGGGTGCTGTGGTTTGCAAAAGAGGAACTGAGTGGCAATCATGTTCGGTCTATAGTCTACTTTCAGCATGCATCTCCCATCTTGGGCAGATCTTCCCAATACGCTTTGCTTTTTAAAGGTAAACTTTACTTTTTACCTTTTCTTTTTAAAGGGTATTTTGGAGTTCTTCATACTTCCTTAAGAATTTGAGGATGTTTTATATTTATTAAGAAAAAAGTTGGAATATTGATGGGGAATAGAGAGAATATGTAGATTTCTTAAACAGTACTGCCTTCTTACCAATATTAGATCATAACACTCAAGAACATAAATTGTCTTCATGTCTTTAAATTTCCTTAACTTTTTCTACTAAGTATTTATAGATTTTAGTGTATAAGTCTTTCCTATCTTTGTTTTTTTTCACTATTTTTTTTACTTTTTAAAAATTTTATTGAATCACTATGAGATAGTTACAAGCTTACATGTTTGTGTTACAATCACACAATGATCAAACACCAATTTCTCCACCAGTGCACATTCCCCACTGCCAATATCCCGGGTATAACCCCCTTTCCCACCCTCCCCCTGCCTCCATGGCAGACATAATTCCCCATAATCTCTCTACTTTTAGACATAATGGTTTGAAATACAGACCCTAAGAGGTTACCATGTTTGATCCTTTATCCACTCTATGCACCCATCTTCCATCCCAACCAATTCCTCCAGCCATCTTTTTCTTAATGATCCCTTCTTTATTCCAGCTGCCTTCTTCCCTTTGCTCATGAGGCAGGCTTCCAGCTATAGAGCAATCTATCTGTTCTGTGTATCTACTGTCCTTAGGTGTCAGCCTCATGTTATGTTGTTTTATATCCCACAAATGAATGCAGTCCTTCTATGTCTGTCCCTCTCTTTCTGACTCATTTCACTCAACATGATACTCTCCAGGTCTATCCATTTATAAGCAAAGTTCATGACATCATCTCTCCTGACAGCTGCATAATAATCCATTGTGTAGATGTACCAAAGTTTCTTTAACCGGTCATCTGTTCTAGGGCACTTGGGTTGTTTCCAGATTTTGGCTATTGTGAACAGTGCTGCAATGAACATATATTTACAGATGTCATTTCTACTCTGCTTTTTTGCATCCTTGGGATATATTCCCAGAAGTGGTATTGCGGGTTCATATGAAAGCTCAATTTCTATTTTTTGAAGGACTGTCCATATTGTTTTCCAGAAAGGCTGGACTAGTGGGCTTTCCCACCAACAGTGAAAAGGTATTTCTTTTTCCCCACATTCACGCCAGCATTGGTTGCTTTTTTGAATGTGTGCCAGTCTCTATCGTCGGAGATGATATCTCATTGTTGTTTTGATTTGCATCTCCCTGATGGCTAGTGAAGTAGAGCATTTTTTCATGTGCCTTTTGGCCAGTTGTATTCCTTTTTGAGGAAACTTCTTTTCATTTCTTCTTCCCATTTTTTGATGGGGTTTGAGGATTTTTTTCTTGTACAATTATATTAGTGTCTTGTATATCCTGGATATTAATCGCTTATTAGATGGGTATTGGGTAAATATTCTTTCACATTCTGTAAGCTCTTTCTGCATTTTGGTCACTGTTTCTTTTAAAGTGCAGAAGATTCTTAGTTTGATGTAGTTCCATTTGTTTATGTTTGCTTCCACTTGCATGGTCAGTGCTGTTTCATCCTTAAAGATGCTTTTAGCTTCAAATGTCATGGAGAGTTCTGTCTACATTTTCCTATATGTACCTTATGAAATTATGTCTGATATTAAAGTCTTTAATTCACTTTGAGCTGACTTTTTTGCCTGGCATTAGACAGAGGTCAAAGTTCATTTTTTTTGCAGGTAGCTATCCAGTTTTCCCAGCACCACTTGTTGAAGAGGCTTTCCTTGTTCCACTTCACATTTCTTACTCCTTTATCAAAGATAAAGTGGTCAAATATTTAGCAGTCTGTGACAGAATATTCGACTCTGTTCCATTGGTCTGCAGGTCTGTTTCTAGCCCAATACCATGCTTTGTAGTATAGTTTGAAGTAAGGGGAGGGTGATGCCATCCATTTCTTTTTCCCAAGGATTGTTTTAGCTATTCATGGGGGTTTATTTTTCTATATGAATTTCAGAATTCCTCCAGAACCTCCAGAACCAGCCAACACCATGCTGAGACCACTCTTCACAAGCATAAAGGTACCAGCAGAGGAAGAAAGGCATGCGGGTCCCGGGGTTGAGATCTCCAAGCCTGCTCGGATCGGGGCTGAGCATCCTCCACCCAGATCCTCCATATTCCAGTAGGCAGGGGTCACACCCACCAACTGGCCCCCTGGCTCCATGTAATCCCATCAACAGCCAAGACCCAGAGACTATAAAACCCAGCTCCCGAAACCTTATTATCTTATTATCTCATTCCTACTTTGGACAACCTGCAGGCTACCAAATGTAACCTGCCCACACAGCAGAGTCTGGCAAACTCCCTGTGGCGTACCCAATATGCTAAATACCAGTAACAATGATGGGTCTCATTCTTTTAACCCTGAAAGAGGCTTGAATATGGCACATTTAAAAAAATTCTCAAGGCTAGGACGAAGGAGATGTTACTGGGGCCTGCTCGAGGCAATCGACGAACAACAGGATGGTCGTGATCATGATGAATTTCAGAAGTGTTTTGTCTATTTCTTTGAAAAAATGTCATGGGTATCCTGATAGGGACCACATTGAATTTGTATAGTGCTTTGGGGAGTATTGCCATTTTGATAATGATAATCCTCCTTATCCATGAGCTGGGGATGTGTCTCCATTTCCTTGTGTCCTCTTTTATTTCTTGAAGTAGTGCTTTGTAATTTTCCTTGTATAGGTCCTTAACCTCCTTGGTTAAGCTGATTCCGAGGTACTTGATTTTCTGAGGTACTATTGTGAAAGGGATTGATTTTTTAATGTCAATTTCTTCTCTTTCATTATTCATATATAAGAAAGCTATGGACTTTTGGGTGTTGATTTTTTAGCCTGCCACTTTACTAAACCAACTTATTGTTTCTAGGAGCTTTTCTGTAGAATCTTTAGGGTTTTCTAAGTATAGTATCACATTGTCTGCAAATAGTTATAGTTTGACCTCTTCCTTTCCTATCCATATTCCTTTGATACCTTTCTCTTGCCTAAAGAGAAATGATCAGGACTTCCAGTACTATATTGAATAGGAGTGGTGAAAGTTGTCAACCTTGTCTTGTGCCCGATCTTAGAGGGAAGGCTTTTAGTTTTTTCTCATTGAGAATGATACTTATTGTGGGCTTGTGCTAGATAGCTTTGACTATATTGTGGAAAGTTCCTTCAATGCCTATTTTGCTAAGAGTTTTCATCATAACCAGGTGCTGGATCTTGTCAAAATCTTTCTCTGCATCTATTGATATGATTATATGGGTTTTATCTTTTCTTTTGTTGATATGATGAATTATGTTGATCGATTTCCAAATCTTACACCATCCTTGCATTCCTGGGATGAATCCTACTTGGTCATGATGTATGATCTTTTGATGAGTCGTTGGATTCTATTTGCTAATAGTTTGCTGAAGATCTGTGTTCATCAGGGATATCGGCCTGTAATTTTCTCTCTTTGTGGTATCTCATCTGCTTTTGGTATCAGGGTGATATATGCTTCATATAAACTGTTCGGAAGTGTTTTTGATATTTCAATTTCTTGGAAAATTTTCAAGAGGATTGGAAGTAAGTCCTCTTTAAAGATTTGGAAGAATTCACTAGTGAATCCATCTGGGCCAGGACTTTTGGGATTGGGGAGACTTTTTATTACCGTTTAATTTCCTTGATGGTGATAGGTCTGTTCAGGTGTTCCATGTCTTTTTGGTTCAGTCTTGAGTAGCTGTAGGAATCTAGGAATTTCTCGATTTCCTTGAGGTTTTCATGTTCCGTGGCATAAAGCTTCTCAAAGTACTCCCTTAGGATCCTTTGAATTTCTGTAGTTTCTGTTTTAATGTACCCCTTTTCGTTTCTGATTCGATTTATTAGGGCTTTCTCTCTCCCTTTCTTTGTGAGTTTTGCTAGAGGCTTATCGATCTTGTTTGTTTTCTCGAAGAACCAGCTCTTGGTTTCATAGATCTTTCGGATTGTTTTTTGGGTTTCCATCATGTTAATCTCTGCTCTGAGTTTTATTATTTCCTTCCTCCGTTCTGATCGGGCTACTTTTTTTGGTCATTATCCAAGCTCTTAACCTGTGAGGTTAGGTTACTTATGTGGGCTCGCTCCTCTTTCCCGAGGAATGCTTGTAGAGTTATAAACTTTCCTTTTAACATAGCTTTTGCTGTGCCCCATAAGTTTCGGTAACTCATTTCCTCATTTTCATTTGTTTCTAGGAATATTTTGATTTCCTCTTTGATTTCCTTTCTAAGCCACTCGTCCAATAGTAAGCTGTTCAATTTCCAGGTGTTTGATTTAGTTTTCTGTATGTGCATGTATTTACTTCTAATTTCAACATATTATGGTCTGAGAAGATTGTTGATACCATCTCTATCTTCTTAGTTTTGTGGAGGTATGTTTTGTGGCTCACCATGTGGTCAATCTTGGAGAATGTTCCATGCACACTTGAGAAGAATGTGTGTTCAGCTTTTTGAGGATGAATTGTCCTGTATATATCTACTAAGTCTCTTTCTTCCATTTTTTTCCCCTCAAATGAAGTATGTCCTTGCTAAGCTTGAATCTGGTTGATCTATCAAGAGGTGATAACGCAGTGTTGAAGTGTCCCACTAGTATTGTGCTGCTATCGATGTCTTTCTCTAAGTCTATGAGTAGTTATTTTAAGTACTTTGCTGGTCCCTCATTAGGTGCATATACATTTAGTATTGTAAGTTCCTGTTGTACAGATCCCTTAATCAATAAGAAATGAACTTCAATGTCTCTTGTCACCCTCTTCAGTCTGAAATAAATGTGGTCTGATACTGGATGGCTACCCCAACTTTTTATGGGAGTTGTTTGCTTGTAGGATTGTTTTCCAGCCTTTGATTTTGATCCAGTGCTTTCTTTGACTATTGAGATGTGTTTCTTTGAGGCAGCAATGTTAGGTTCAATTTTCTAATCCATTCTGCCACTCTGTGTCTTTTAATTGGTGTGTTTAGCCCATTGACATTGAGATTATTGTTATGGGGTTTTGTCCCATTTTTCTGTTGAAATTTGGTGTATTTGAAGGGCCTGTCTTGTCTAAAGTAGCCCATTTAGTTGTTCTCTTAACCATGGTTTTGAGTCTATGAATTTCCTGGGCTGTAGTTTGTCTGTGAAACTGTGTGTTGTTCCTTCTGTTATAAATGAAAATCTCACTGGGTAAAGTATTTTTGGTCAGGCATTTATTTCATTGAGTTTTATTCACTATATCCTACCACTGTTTTCGGGCCATGAGGGTTTCATCAGATAAACAATCTATGAATCTTAAGGATGCTTTTTTATAGGAAATTTCTTTCTTTGCTCCTACTGCTTTCAGAATTTTGTCTCTCTAAGGTTTTGGTCATTTTGATCAGGAGATGTCTTGGGGTATTTTTATTCAGATTATCTTCTAGCTGGTACCCTTCGGACCTCCTGAATGTGGTCACATGTTTTCTTCAGCTCTGGGAACGTGGTAGCAGTGATGTCTTTGACAGTTTCTTCTTCATCAGGGTTTTCTTCCTGTCCCTCTGGGACTCCAATAATTCTCTTATTACTCCTCTTGGCTTCATCATGATCTTCTCTTGCTATCTGTTCCCGAATTGTGAGTCTCTTTTCCGTTTTCTGCTCTTTTCTGGAGAGTCTCTGGACTTCATCCCCGAGCTCACTGATTCTGTCCTCAGCAGCTATTACTCTGCTGCTGAGGCATTCCACTGAGTTTTTCAATTCGCCTACCATTTTTTTCAGGTCTGATATTTCTGTTTGTAATTTAATTTGCATTTTCCTCATTTCTACCTTCAAATCCTCTTATCTTTTATTGGCATTGCTTTCCATTGTTTCTTTTAGCTCCCAAAGCATCCTCAATAGCTCCCTTATAAATTCTTTGTCAGAGAGGTTGTCTAGCACTTCATTACTGTTGGTGTCTTCTGGGCTAGCCTCTTCAATAAGTAAGCTTGGTGGGCTTTTGCATTGTGTGACCTATGTGGTTTAGACCTTCACGCTCACTGTTACTATTCTGCTTGACATGCAGAATTAATTGAGATGGGCTTAATGAATTATTGGCTAATGTGTTTCTGGTGGTTAAGCTAACCTAGTGAAGGTTCCATTTCAGAGGGTAACTTATGGTTTCTATGGGATATATAAGGGGAAAATAACTCAAGCCGTGTTAGCAGCCACTGCTCCAGGATGGGGCCCTGCTGCAGGGTGGGTACCTGGATGAGTGAGAAGAGGGTGCCTGAATGGCTCAGCTTTAGGTTCGCGCAAAGTGACTCAATTCCCGTCCCCCACACACTAAGGATGAAAACCGGTCGTTCTCAGGGGATCTAGTTAGATGCACAGACCAGGGAAGGGGCCCTGCCACCACACAGATACCTGGATGAGTGAGCTGTCTTTCCTATCTTTGATCAAGTGCATTCCTAAGTACTTTATTCTTCAGATGCTATTGTGAATGTAATTCTGTATTATTTGGTGATTAATAATGCACGTATACAGAAACACAACTAATTTTTGTGTATGGATGGGTATCTGAAACATTGTTGAATTTGTTGAGTAGATATAGAAGTCTTTTTTGCAGCTTCTTTTAGCTTTCTATATATGATTGTTTTATTTGTGAAGATAAATAGCACTGTAGCACTGTCTGCCTGTTGTTCATCAATTTGCTTGAGCAGGCCCAGTAACATCTCCATTGTGAGACTTGTTGTTACTGTGTTTGGTATATAGAATATGTCATGGGTAGCTGGCCAGGCTTTGCCGTGCAGGAGAGATACTCTCGGTAGCTTTTTGGGCTCTCCAAGAGGGGCGGAGGAACCGAATTCGGGTCAGCTGAGTACAAGGCAAATGCCCTACCACCGTACTGTCGCTACAGCACCAGATGTGAATGTAAATTTAACTTTTTCCTTTATAATTTGAATGACTTTCACATCTTGAAAGTGTCTAATTGCTCTGGTTAGAAAAATCTAGTGTAGGGCAAGACAGATGATATAGTGGGTATGGTTCTTGTCTTGCACCACACAGGGGAAGAAAAAAGAAAGAGAAAGAAAGTAAGGGAAGCAGGAAAGGTGAGAAGGAGGGAAGGCGGAAGGGAGGGAAGGAGGGAGGAAGAAAGAAATGGAGAAAGGAAGGAAGGAAGGAAGGAAGGAAGGAAGGAAGGAAGGAGGAGGAGGAGAAGGAGGAGGAAGGAAGGAAGGAAGGAAGGAAGGAAGGAAGGAAGGAAGGAAGGAAGGAAGGAAGGAAAATCTGGTACAATGACAGCCATGGTTGAAATTCAGCATCCTTTAAATTGGTGAGATAGTTCAAAAATTAAGATGTTTGTCTTGTACTTGGTCAGTTAGAGCCTTGGAAACACATTTGGCACCCTGAGCCTATGGGTGTATTCTTTATACTGGTAAGAAAGTTTCCTTCAATTTCTAATTTCTTGAGTGTTTTGTCATTAGATTTTTGTCAGTTGCATTTTTGTAAATTGAGATAATCGTTTCCATCTCTATGTCTCTCTCTTTAGCACCATTCTATTAACAAAGTATTTTTCATTGATTTTCTAATATTTAAACATCTTGCGTTTTCTGGGATGAATCCCACATGGCCAAGGAATATAATTCTTTCAATATGCTGTTGAATTTTGTTTGCTAATGTTGTTGTGAATTTCCACATCTATATTCATAAGGGATATTGATTTATTGTTTCCTTTGCTTGTGATGTCTTCATCTACCTTTGTTGGCCAGGTTATGACGTCCTCAAAATAAGTTAGGAAGTGGTTTTTCCACATTTACACTTCCCAACTATTTGGGAATAATTGTGTTGATTCTTTAAAATGTTTGGTAAAACTCAACAGAGGAACCAGCATATTCTGGGAATGTTTTTTTTTGTTGAGAAGTTTTTATTTTTTCAATTTTTGGACAAGATGGGATAAGAGACTTGCAAATGATGATCAGTAGGTCTTTATTCCCCACATGTAATTCTTAACTAACCAGGTTGTAACTTCAGTGTAAGGGTTGAGGATGTGATGATACTCAGGCTCTGCAATTACAGTAACATCCAGTTCACTAGAGTAGTGGTCGGGTCTCCAGATATACCAGGTGATGATCAGGGACCATGTGACAAAATTGAACCCAGGCTGGGCTCATGCTAGTCATTAGCCTAATGTCTATACTATTTTCCAGACTTCCTTAATATTTTTTTATTACTATGAGGTTTTCTATTCTTGACCCCTTTAGATAATGTATTTCTATGTATCTATTTAAGTATCATATGTTAGGGAAAAATTGTTCATACTGTTCTCCTACAGTTCTCTTCCTGTTTTTATTTTTGTTAAAATCATTTTTAATATCCTCTCTCATTTCTTATTTTTTCTCTCCCTCCATCCCATTGTTAATCTAGTCTAAAAGGTATGTCAATACTGTTAAAATATCAAGAAAATGTTTAATTATTTGATTTATGTTTTTTTATTGTCTTTTATGTTTTACTGCTCTATAACTTTATTTTCATATGCATAACTTTTGGCTTATTTTGTTCATCTTACTTTCTCTTTTTCTTATGATATAAAGTTTGGCATTGATTTGAGATTTTCTAAGTTTTATTTGTAATATTTATTGCTATTACTTTTTTGCAATATAAATAATACATAAATCCATTGTTTAAAAACTGTATATAATTTCTCAGCAAATACAAGCACTGTATCACTGTAATCTTATTGTTCATCAATGTAATCCCATTGTTCACTGGACTGGGTGCCAGTAACGTCTCCATTCGTCCCAGCCCTGAGATTTTAGTAGTCTCTCCTTACTCATCTTTCCCAATGCTGCCATATTGGAGGCTACTTCAGGGTCAGGGGAATGAGGCCCTTTATTGTTACTGTTTTTGGCATATATTGAATATACCAAGGATAGCTTGCCATGCTCTGCCATGAGGGCAGGATACTCTTGGTAGCTTGCCGGGCTCTCTGAGAGGCAAATATATATATATATCTATAGATATATATATTTCCTTCTATGATTTTTTGCCTACCCCATCAAATATGGTGTGGTAATTATGGAAAATGAGTAGGGAATGTCTTATGAAGTGTCGGGAACATTAGTGATGAAAAATAATGCAAGTAAAATAGTTAACCTAAACATTAGATTGAAAGGATAGGTTCGGGACTGGAGTGATAGCACAGCGGGTAGAGCAATTGCCTTGCATGCGGCTGACCTGGGTTCGATTCCCAGCATCCCATATGCTCTCCTGAGCACCGCCAGGAGTAATTCCTGAGTGCATGAGTGAGGAATAACCCCTGTGTAATGCTGGGTGTGACCCCAAAACCAAAAATAAATAAATTAATAAATAAATAAAGTAAAATGATAGATTCAATTGGAGAGAGTAAGTCTGTGAAGCTTATAACCTCACTATAAAGGGAACAGGAACACTAATGAGAAATGGATGACAAAATTAATTGGTAAACAGAGAAGAAGGGTTATTTTAAGAAAGAAGAAAAATCCAAGTAAAATAATAAACTATTCTAGACATGGCAGAAACAACAGCAAATAAAAGAGATTCCTCTTCTTGTAGCGGGGACAGGCAGCTTTCTTTTACCTCAACTTATATGTCATGGACACACCAGTGTCCCTCCCTGGGAAAACTCTGGGGTTGCCTCCTACTTTAAACCCCATCGAAGATGATGCAATACTCTCGGAGTATGGATTGTGTGAGGTATGAGTTGTCCAGGAACAGGTTAACTCGTGGATGAGGGTTGGCCCCAGCCTGTAGAGAGGGGCTGTGGCCTAAAGCCTGGAGGCGGTTGAGTTCTGGAGATATTCAGCTGTTGGGTCTGGGTCCCTTGGGGCGGGGAGACTTCCTCATTCTTGAAGACTCCAGAAGGCTGGACATCAGGGTACCTGAAATTTTTCATTGTTTGGTGTCTGCAAAGTTTAGTGAAATACAAGCAAACATACGTTTATTTTTTCCCTGTCCTTTATAGAGAAGCTCTTTTAACACTTCTTGCAAAACTGTTTTCAGAGCTATGAATTTCCTATGCTGTTTTCTGTCTTTGAAGCACTATATCATTTCTTCCAATCTGGATGACACACCTGCTAGATAGCATATTCTTCATGGTGTGCTAAATTTGTTGAGTTTTTGTTCTATATCTTTCAATTTCCTTCTGGTTTGTAGACTCTCATATGATAGATCTACTGTGCATCTTATGGACTTTTTCTTTTTTTATATTGGTGCATTCGGTACTGTATTTATACATTTATATTTTATCATATTGAGTACAATGTGTCTTGATGTTTAGTTGAGTCTACTTTTTCTGAGACACATCAATCCTTTTTTGTTCGCAATGCCTATAATCCTCAACTATGGGGAATTCTTATCGATTTAACTCTTGTGTCTTTATCAGATTTGCTTTCCTTTTCTTTAGAAGGTTTATTCTTATATTGTCCTCTTGGACTCATATGATTATTCTTCAGTATGTTATTTCTTTCTTTTCCGACTATTTTCCACCTTCTGCTCCTTCCTAACAGTTTTCTCTTCATTTTGGGGCATCTTGATCTTTCACTCAGCATTTGTTACTCTAGCATTCAAAGCTTCTATTGACTTTTTAAAAATATAACCTACTATGCTCCAATTTTTAACTATAGTATTTTCATTTCAACTCTTAGACTTTGTTGTGTTTTACTGACTACCTGTGCCATTGTTTCTATGAGTTAGTTGAATGTATATATTATAGTGTTACTACAGACATTGTTTGAGGATTTATTGGTGGTGTTTATGTCTTCAGTGATATAGCTTTCACTTATTGACCTTGGTGGATTTCTATATGTTCTTCCTTGGTTTCCTAGCATTCTTCCTGTGTTGTAAGTGAGACTTTGTAGTTAGATACTATGGAAGATGCTGGGGGATTAAGCTGAGGTTTCTCTCTGTCTTCTCTTCCTGTCTTCACCAAATTACAGAAAGAATAGCTGTGAACAGCAAAAAAAATGTTGCATAAAACTGCTTCAGGAGCTGTGCTGTGGGCATGTTTATATGGAACAAGTCAGATGTGGAGGGTGTTGGGAGCTAGAATAAAGGAAGGGGCTCTGCTTCCCTTTCCAGGTTAGTTCAAGTGGTGTCAGCCAGAGGAGAGGCAGAGCAGCAAGCAGAAGGTCAGGCTTTTTAATTTTTAATATTAGTGTTTATATCTATAGATTTCCAAAGTATGTCCTTCACTGCATCTCATAAGTTTTGGTGTGATGTATTTAAGCCTTAATTCATCTCTAATTAATGTTTACTTTGTGATTTCTTCTTTGACAATCATTGATTATTTTAGGGTATATATATTCATTAATTTAAATATATTGGTGAATTTTCAAATTTTCCTACAAAACTATGACTCTAATTGTTATGAAAATTATAAAATTTCAGTCTTTTAAAATTTATTTTGTCATTCAGAGGGTTAATAAATCTATACAGGACTTTATGTACCCCCCCAAAAAGAATACATATTCTTTTCCAGTGCACATGGAACATTTTCCAGAATAGACCATGCACTGGGCCACAAAGCATACCTCAAAAGAATCAGGAAGATAGACATTGTATCAATTATCTTCTCAGACCATGATGCGCTGTAGATAGAGATTAATCATGTACAGATGCAGAAAACCAAATCAAACACCTGGAAATTAAACAAATCAATGTTGAACAATGAGTAGCTCAGGAAAGAGATCAAGGAAGAAATCAAAAGATACCTGTAAACAAATGAAAATGAAGACACGAGCTACCAGAAACTGTGGGATGCAGCTAAAGTTGTGTTAAGGAGAAAATTTATAGCTCTGCATGCATTTCTCAGGAAGGAAGAAAAGGCCCACATAAACAACTTGACTTCACAGTTTAAGATCTAAGAAAAGAACCAACAAAGGGGGCCGAAAACAGGCAAAAGGAAAGAGATCATAAAACATTGAGCAGAAATCAACGACATGGAAACCCAAAAAACAATCAAAAAGATTAATGAAACCAAGAGCTGGTTTTTCAAGAAAATAAACAAGATAGATAAACCACTATCAAAACTCACAAAGAAAGAAAGAAAGAAAGAAAGAAAGAAAGAAAGAAAGAAAGATAGAGAGAGAGAGAAACTTAATAAACTGAATCAGAAATGAGAGGGGGATATCACAACAGAAAACAGAAATTCAAAAGATCATCAGAGATTACTTTGAAAGTCTGTAGGCCACAAAACAAGAGAACCTAGAAGAAATGGATAAATTCTTGTATTCCAATAATCTCCAAGCCTGAATCAAGAAGATCTAGAATATCTGAATAGTCCTATAAATATCAAGGAAATTGAAACTGCAATCAAAAGTCTTCCCAAAAACAAAAGCCCAGGTAGAGATGAATTTGCTAGCGAATTTTCCAAGCATTTAAAGAGGACCTGTTGCCAGTTCTTCTCAAGCTTTTCCAGGAAACTGAAGAAACAGAAACTCTCCCAAAGAGTTTCTAAGAAGCTCATATCTCTCTAATACCAAAAGGAAACAAAGACACCACAAGAAAAGAAAACTACAGGCCGATATCTCTGATGAACACGGATGTGAAGATTCTCAACAAAATACTAGCAAATAGAATTCAACAACTCATCAAAAATATCATACACCATGACCAAGTGGGATTCATCCCAGGGATGCAAGGACGGTTTAACATTCGGAAATCAATCAACATAATCCATCATATCAATAAAAGAAAAGATAAAAAACATATGATCATATTAATAGATGCAAAGAAAGCATTTGACAAGATCCAACACCCGTTCACCAAAAAGGGTGTAGAAGGGATTTTCCTCAATATAGTTAAAGACATCTACCAAGGCCTAGGGCAAGCATCATCCTCAATGGGAAAAAACTAAGAGCCTTCCCTAAAGAGCAGGGATGAGACAAGGATGCCCAATCTCTCCACTGCTGTTCATTATATTACTGGAAGTACTTGTAATAGCAGTTAGGCAAGAAAAAGATATTAAGGACATTCATGTAGGAAAGGAAGAAATCAAGTTCTTCCTGTCCACAGATGATATGATGCTATACTTAGAGAACTTAAAACTTCTAACAAGAAACTCCTAGAAACAATAGAGTTGTTTAGTAAAGTTACAGACTATAAAATCAGTACCCAAAAGTCCATGGCTTTCCTATTTGCAAATAATGAGAGAGAAGAAAGTGACATCAAAAAATCAATCCCGTTCACAATTATGCCCCAGAAAATCAAGTACCTAGGAATCAGATTAATTAGGATGTAAAAGACCTGTAAAAAATAAAAATAGAAAACGCTACTTAAGGAAATAAAATAGGACACGAGGAAATGGAAAGATATCCCCTGCTCATGGACTAGAAGAATTAACATTATCAAAATGACAATACACACCAAAGCATTGTACAAATTCAATGTGATCCCTATACTCTACACATCCCTACACATGACATTCTTCAAAGAAATTGACCAAACACTCCTGAAATTGATATGGAACAATAGGCCTCCACGAATAGCTAAAGCAATTCTTGGGAAAACAAAAATGGGAGGAATCAACCTCCCCAACCTCAAACTCTACTACAAAGCAATGATAATTAAAACAGCATGGTACTGGAACAAAGGCAGAGCTGCAGAACAGGGTTGAATATACTGACACCTCCCCCAAAATATATGATTATCTAATCTTTGATAAGGGAGCAAGAAATGTGAAGTGGAGCAAGGAAAGCCTCTTTAACAAATTGTGCCTGCAAAATTGGGCGGCTACATGTAAAAAAGTGGGCTTAGATCTCTACCTAACACCATGTACAAAAGTAAGATCAAAATGGATTAAAGACCTCAGTATCATACCGGAATCCATAAGGTACATTGAAGACAAGGTTGGCAAAACCCTCCAAGACTTTGAAGCTAACGGTATCTTCAAAGATGAAATTGGTCCAGCAAGTGAAAACAGAGATAGACAAATAGAATATCTTAAATTAAGAAGCTTCTGAACCTCAAAAGAAACAGTGATGAAAGTACAAAGACAGTTTACAGAATGAGAAAGGATATTTGCCCAATACCCATCTGACAGGGGGTTGATATCAAGGATATACAAAGCAATGTTTGAACTCCACAATAAGAAAACATCCAATCCCATCAAAAAATGGAGCGACAAAATGAACAGAAACTTTCTCAAAGAAGAAATCCAAATGGCAAGAAGGCACATGAGAAAATGCTCTACATCACTAATCATCAAGGAGATACAGGTCAAAACAACAATGGGATATCATCTCACACCACAGAGACTGGCCCTCATGCAAAGAACAAGAGCAACTGGTGTTGGCACATATGTGGCGATAAAGGGACTCTCCTTCTCTGCTGTTGGGAATGCTGACTGTTTCAGCCCTTTTGGCAAACAGTGTGGTCGATTCTCAAAAAATTAGAAATTGAGCTCCCATTTGACCCAGCAATACCACTCCTGGGAATATATCCCAGACAGGCAAAAAAGTACAGTCAAAATGACACATGCACTTCTATGTTCTTTGCTGAACTCTTCACTGTAGCTAAAATTTGGAACAAACCCGAGTGTCCGAGTACAGGTGACTGGTTAAAGAAACTTGGTACATCTACACATTGGAGTAATATGCAGCTGTATATTATAGAAATAATAGTATAATATAGAAAGATGAAGTCATGAAATTTACATTCAAGTGTTTCCACATGGAAAGTCTCCTGCTAAGTGAAATGAACCAGAAAGAGAGGGACAGACAGCAAGGCTGAACTCATCCGAGGAATATAAAGTAACAGAATGGGATTCGAACATCCAAGAATAGTTGAGATAAATACCAGAAGTTCAGCTCCTCGGCTTCGAAGCTGGCAGCACATGCTGGGGGGAAAAGCAGCTTAGATAGAGAAGGGAACACCAAGTAGAGGACGTTTGGAGGACTTGCTCAGGTTGCGAGATGTGTGCTGAAATTAGACTATAGACTGAACATGATGGCTACTCAATACCTCTATTGCAAACTACAACACCCTAAAGGAAAAGAGAGCTAAAGGGAATGGCCTGCTACAGAGGCGGGGTGGTAGTGGATGGGGTGAGGGGGGTGGAAAGGCTACCGGGGTCATTGGTGGTGGGGAATGGGCACTGGTGAAGGGATTGGTACTCGATCATTGTATGATTGAAACCCAAACATGAAAGTTTGTAAGTTTACAACTGTACCTCATGGTGTTTGACTAATAAAAAAGTTAAAAAATAAAAATAAACATGCAAAAGCTTTCAGAGGGCTTATGAGTTATTTTTTTTAAATAATAAAATATATACAAAATGTGACTGTGAACCTCACTTAGGTAGAAAAGGTATATATTCAGTACGAAAGTACATAGTAAAAGGTGCAATTTAGCTACAATAATCAAATGGAATGTTGTATCCATCTAGAAGACAGACAGAGAGAGAGAGAGAGAGAGAGAGAGGAGAGAGAGAGAGAGAGAGAGAGAGAGAGAAATTGGAGTTATTGCTGGAGGGTTGAGTTCATAGAGTTATAGGATTGGAGGTGGGAACATTGTTTGCCTAAAACCTTAGTATATGCTTCTTTGTAAATCACTTTGTTTACATAAAAATGCAGTTTTGTAAATTTATCCCACTCCCACCTTTTTTCTCCTCTGTTGAAACTATTGATTCACTGTCCACCTGAAAATAAACCCTGCTTGGAAAAAAGCTAATGTGCAATTCACTAGAAAAAATGAATGTGATGGTTTTGTAAATAGTGACTGACTATGCTAAGGCAAATGAATATAGTACTTTTGTATTTTTTCTAATTTGTATTTATTGCTAAGGTCTTTATATAAAGATCAGCAAGGAAAAAAACACCCAGTAATCTGGCAGAGTGAAAAGAACAGCAACAAAAAAGTATATATAAAAAATTTATTTTGTCTTTTATTACATAACAAGTAATCCATCCTGAAGAATGTTTAGTTTCATGAATAAAATGCAGTTATTTTGAGTGACTATTCTATATATAATTGATTTATAATATTGTTTTAAATGTTTATTTCCGTATTGATCTTCTGTTTAAAGTATTTCTACTATGAAAGGTATTTTAGGTGAGGCAGATAGATAGTACATCAGTTAAGATGCTTGCTTTTCACTTAGCCAACCCAGGTTTGATTCCTGGTACTCCATTCAGTTCCTTGAGCCCTTAGAATAGCTTCACGTGGCCCCCAAATAAACAAAAAGTAATTTATTAAATTTCCAACTATCATGTAATTTTATATTCATCCCTTCAATTCTGTTAATATTTGCTTCATCTAATTTATTTGGGGGCTCTGATACTTGGTGCACATGTTTATGGCTTTATCTTCTTTGTGAATTAATCTTTTTTTAATATAATGTAAGTTTTTGAATCTCCCAATCAGTACTCAAGAAATCCAGGGTCACTCCCATTAATACTTGGACAACTGGACTAGACAATTCAATGATCAAGTCACAGATCGATGCTTTTAAGTCCCGTCAGTACTCAGGAGCTTTCAAAAATTCCTTTGGTTACTATTTGCCGGATTATATTTTCTATCATTTCACTCTCAACATATTTGTGCCACTGCAACAAAAGTGAAGTTCTAATAGTGAACAAATGGTTGGATCATTTGTTCACTATGATCAGAACATACTGGGGAATAATCAGATGAGTTCAAGAAATAATTTTTTTCAATCCATCCTATTAACTGTAGAGTTTAATTTACTTACAGTTAATTACTAATTATTACTTAGATGATTTTTTTCTTTGCTTTTTATATGTCTTAAGTATCTTCTGGGCCTGACTTCCCCCCATTATATCTTCTTCTGGTATATTCTTTGGAGAAATAAACCTTTTTTTTTACTTTCTAGTTCTTTAGATGTTGTATTATGTAGATTTTAAAGGAACTTTGTTGCTATCTGGGAGAATATATTTAGCACCCCAAATTTATACTAATCTAGTTATAAATCAAGTATGACTTTAATAGCAAAAACTATTATCTAGTTATCTAGTTGTGATCTATAATTTCCCTTAATGTTTTTGTGCTTATGTATTACATCTTTATACATTGTGGGCCCAGTAATAAAGATTTACAATTACATTTGTAATGGAGTAAAGAAATAGAAAATAATACTGGATTTCATTTTTTCTCAGTTACCTATACAACAGATCCTTACTTACTATTTATTCTTTTTTAATTTTAAAATTTTATTTTCATATGGTTGTTTACATTAATTGATTACATTCAATATTTCAACGCCAATCCCACCACCATTACAGCTTTCCAGCACCATTATTTTGAATTATCCCACCACCAATCAAGCCTGACTAACCACATGCTGACGCTAGATAATTTATTTCCATTGCTTATTATGAACATCATGAGAGGTTGCATGGCCCCCAAAGCGGCCACATGCTCCTGGAATTCTGAAATTGTAAATGACTGGGGTCCCAGAGATATCTTTGCAGGGAACTAAACCATTTTGAGATTCATTTGTGAGTCTCTGAGTCAAAGCTACTGATGCGCTTAAATGAAGCTTGGAGGCAGTTTGTTGGCATGACAGCCAGGACCCCGAGGGGGCAAAGAGACAGGAAAGGATGACTGGTGTTTGTGCTGCAATGTGGCCTAGAGTTTTCAGTCCCTGGTCTCGTTTACCTGTCTGGATTTTTTTTCTGGAAGTTTGTGGCCACTGAGGGTTCTTTTTGAGTGGGCAGGGAGAAACACACTCCAACTGAGGTGCCCCAGTGAAATCAGCTCTGCCCAGTGTCTGGAGAAATCTTCGGAGAGCTGCTGTTTTCCAGGATTCATTGATGAGTCCTCTTCTTATTTCTTTTGAGTTACTCTCACTTCAGCATAAAAGATTATCTTTATCATTTTTTAAAATACATTTGGTCTAGCGGTATTGAACCCCTGAACTTTCATTTAGTCAACAATGTCTTCATTTATAACTCATTTTTCAAAAATAGTCAGATTATTTTTTTCTTTTAGTTCCTGAAATGTCATCTTACTATTTTCTGACTTTCTTAATTTCTTTCTTGCCTTATTGTTAATTGAATCATGGTGAATTACAAAGTTATAAGAGTTATTTATGATTGAGGTCCAGATATACAATGTTCCAACACCATCCCTTCACCAGTGTCTGCTTTCCCCCACCAATGTTCCTAGTTTCCCTTGCTCCCAACCCTCTCCTGCCAGTACCCAACTGCCACCATGCTCCAGGTCATTTTCCACACACTCAGACAGAGCCTCACACATGAGTGAAGTCCCACGGAACCCAGACAATGCAGAATTTTGTGACCTTAGACTCAGCTCAATGGGACCGAGGAGCAGAGATCCTCTGCCTGCTTCCCTAGTCTCAGCGACCAAGGGGTCACACCCTTAAGCCACCTCCTGCTGGCACCAGATAATCTCCTCATTGGCCACCCTCCAGAACTCATGGCTGCTTCTTCCAGAAGGGAGCATAAAATGAGGCCCTCATAACCATGCCACCAGACTCTGCTCCAGGCTGTTTTCACTCAGCATGCCCCAGAGGGGACAGGTGAGAACCCTCCTCGCCCCAAGGGACGCAGCCCCAGTAGTCAACCTCCACTACCCAACCACTGCCATGCTCCAGGCTGCTTTCCATATGGGCCAAGCCTCACATATGAGAGAACATAATCCTGGACATATCATAAGACACTCCGTACCCATTTTCCATAATTACCACATCATATTTCATGGGATTCAGACAGTAGGATACAGATCATAGAGGGAAATTTATATATATACACATATATATACATATATATGTATATATGAGCTAGAGCAATAGCACAGTGGGTAGGGCATTTGCCTTGTATGCAGCCAACATGGCCAACCAGAGTTGAATTCCTCCACCCCTCTTGGAGAGCCCAGCAAGCTACTGAGAGTATCTCACCCACACGGCAAAGCCTGGCAAGCTTCCTGTGACGTATTCGATATGCCAAAAACAGTAACAACAAGTCTCACCATTTGTTGTGAGACATTACTGGTGCCCACTCGAGTAAATCAATGAACAACGGGAGGACAGTGCTACAGTGCATATATATGTATCACAATCATGATCATCCTGTTGTTCATCGATTTCCTCGAGCAGGCACCAGGAACGTCTCTTTCTTCCTAGCCCTGAGATTTTAAAAGAGCCATTTCAATGCTCTTTCGGGATTAGGAGAATGAGACCCATCATTGTTACTGGTATTTGGCATATTGAGTACGACACGGGAAGTTTGCCAGACTCTGCCATGCAGACAGGATACTTTTGGTAGTCTGCCAGGTTCTCCAAAGAAAAAAATAAGATAAGATGTTGCGCGGCTGCAAATGCAGCCGTGCACTTTTGGGAGCTGGATTTTATAGTCTCTGTGTCTTGGCCGTTGATGGGACCAACCTGGCACTGGCGGCAGCTGGTGGGTGTGACGCGTACCTACTGGAAGATTGGGGGTCTGGGTGGAGAAGGCCCAGTCCCAATCCGAGTAGGCTTGGAGACCTCAGCTCCGGGACCCGCATGCCTGGGTTCCTCTGTCAGATATATATATATATATATATATATATATATATATATATATATATATATATTACTTCTCAGAGAGCCTGGCAAGCTACCAAGAGTATCCTGCCTGCACGGGCAAAGCCTGCAAGCTACCTGCAAGATATGCCAAAAATAGTAACAATAACCGGTGTTATTCCCCTGACCCTGAAAGACCCTCCAATCTGACAGCATTGGGAAGGATGGAAAACGAGAGGCTGCTAAAATCTTAGAGCTGGGAGGAATGGAGATGTTCCTGGCACCCGCTCGACTAAATCGATGAACAACGGGATGACAGTGATGGTAGTGATATACATATATATGAAATGTTACTTAAAATTATCCAGTAATTTTAATGCTTGAATTTTCTTAGAGATGGCTCATGTTGATTAGTTTTTCTTCTTTGAATGAGCCATAGTTTTCTAGTGTTTTTTTTTAATGTTTTGTGTTCCTTTTAGTCTAAGTGAATAAATGAATGTTACAATGAATTAACCCTAAAAATCAGATTCATCCTCTCTCCCTAGGATTAGCTAGTGTTAGGTTTGTTGAATTCTCTAATGGTTTATTTAATGATCTCAATAATTTTTTGCAAAGACTTTATTCTTTATTTTATGTGGCCAGTAATATATATATATATATATATATATATATATATATATATATATCCCTTAGCCTGTGTTCAGTTAGTTCTTTGCAGAGATTTCTTTGAATGCCAGAAGCTCAATAAACACCTCTCACAGTCTATACTTATTGGCTCTGTGCCAGATCACTCCTTCAAGACTTAGTCAGGATTGCACTGAGCCTAAGGATTAGCCTGAATTGAAAACGTAGAGTAATCTCAAGTTTTTTTTCTAAGCATTCATCATGTTCTGAGCATGCACATGATTTTCTAAATATCCCTGTATACATGACTACTATTACATGTTCCAATGTTCTGAACAGCTTTTGTTTCCATATCGTAAGGTCTGGTTTATGTTTTAATATTCTGCTCCAGGCATTTGAGGATTATTATTTTTGCTTACCATGGTTTTGAGCAATGTCAACTGACTGAATTCCTTAGTAGGTAAAAGAGAGATGAGCACCTTAGAAGACCTTGAAGTTGTTCCTGGTTAAAATACACAATCATAATCACATGTAATTAAGCTCTACCGATTTTCCCTTCTGAACCAGGGACCAATGTTCCAAAATGGCAATGTAGACTATGGATACTTGGATATTTCCACTGTTCCAGGGAAGGAGCCAGGGCAAGGGCACCTTAAAACCTTAAAAAAACTAACTTACTCTCTTTAAGTCACCCTTTTCCTGATTCAACATTCACTTGATTGTTATAACCCTTTGATTATTTTCCAAAATAGTCCAGATAAAGTCGGTTCTGTCAGTTTCTGCTTACTTTTCAGTACTTCTTTGGGGGAAATGAGAGCTCAGAACTCTATCCTATTTTACTGATGAAACTGTTGACTGAAAATTAACAGTTTGATACTTTTGTAAATATTTTAGAGAATCTCATAGTTTCAGAACTTAAAGGGACTTTTGAGATAATATTTTTAGGTGGTTTGCTTCCTACTTCTACAGTGACTCCATAGAATTTTTCCAGGGCTTCCTTACAAGATTTGAGGCTTTTAACTATCCCTCTTCCCATCTTTACATAAAATAAGTTTATCAGCCTCTCCCATTGATTTTAATGTTAATTCTTCGTTTTAAGCAAACATTTTTTCATATCAAATGGTTAAATAAGTGTTAAAGAATGATTTAGGGAACTCACCTAAACTTATTCCTCTTAGGTAGAATGAGACAGGAACACCTAATTGACCGGGTCAAAGCTTGATGGCTTTGTATGACTTTTAGAGTAAAGGCACTGTGCTAGTCAGGAGAAGAAAGCAGGAAGTGTGGCAACTCTTCATCCCAGTGACCTCATTCTTAAAGGGTTCACTTCTCCTTTCACCTCATCTTGGGCTTAGTAAAATATCGTTTCTTATCACACAAAATTCTCACTTCTAGGAAAATTTATAAAATGAGTTTCTTTTTCTTATGACATATCCAGTTTTTATTTACAAATGATCACTAACCTTGAAATCATGCAATGATGATCACTTGATCACTTGACTTCCTGTTAATCATTGATTTGCTTGAGCGGGCACCAGTAAAGTCTCCATTCGTCCCTGTCGCATGCTAGTGTAGCCATGAAATGATGATAGTGAGCCTCTTTTCTATTTTTCACTGTTTTCATCAACAAAAGAAGGTAGAACTGTAAATTTTGAAAAAAAAATATTGTTACCCAGAAAGACTCGCAGTACTTTATCTTTTAGACATGTTATCTCTCGATCTCTAGTATTTTATGCTAAGAGAAAATAGACACTTTCTTTTGAATTTCATGACAGTTCTTTACTTATTGGATTGCTTGTTTGCTTATGCCACATCTGGTGTTTCTCAGGTGCTAATTCTTATTCAATTTTTGAGAACTAGGAGTTGCTCATCATGGTGCTTGGTGTGAATCATGTGAGGTGGTGAGTCAAACCCAGACCTCTCATATGTGAGACATATGCTCAACTTTTTGAGCTATTTCTCTGGCACATCTACTGTATTTCTAAAGGAAAGTAAGCTATTCTCATCTAATAAACTTCTCAGACTTTCAGAACCCTGATATTCTATGTTTTATTGTAATTTAACTATTTCTAAAGTGTCAAGAGAGGGGTTCGGCAGGGTGATAACATTTCACTGAAACTCTAGTGCTACCCTCTAGAACACCATGCAACAACTGGAATGGGAAGGAATGGGAGTGAAGATAGATGGTCGGCATCTACACCACCTCCGCTTTGCTGATGACATCGTTCCTATAACACCAAACATTAGCCAAGCAACACAAATGCTGGCTGACTTTGACAGTGAGTGTGGAAAGTCGGACTACAGCTGAATCTCATGAAGACAATGTTTATGAGAAACGGTCTCATTCCTGACGTTCCATTCACTCTCAGTGGAATGAACATATCTGAATCCAACAGTTATGTATACCTAGGTTGAGAAATCAACGTGACAAATGACTTGGCATCTGAATTGTGCAGGATGAAGAGAGTGGCTTGGAATGCCTTCAAGAGCATCAAAGAAATAGCTCAGACGACGAAGAACCTCCAGCTCTGGGCACATCTCTTCAATTCCACTGTTCTTCCTGCATTAACATACGTCTCAGAGATCTGGGCCCTATGAAAACAGGTTGAGAACTCTATCGGGTCTCCCAAAGAGGAATCAAAAAAGCTATGCTTGGAGTATCACACTTCACTCAAATGAGAGAAAGAATCCAGAGTTCTGACCTCCATCGACGATCGAGAATTAGAGACACTGTCTCATTTGCCAGGGCGTGGAAAATCAGATGGGCTGGACACGCAATGCGATTTGGAGACAACCACTGGACTAGAGCCATTACCGACTGGATTCCACAGGATGTCAAAAGATCGCATGGCCGCTCACCTATGAAATAGTCAACTTCTTTGTCAAAACTCTGCAAGTTCGGTCTGAGGCTGTTAGTGTTCCTTGAATGAGCAGATGCCATTGGGCTACACTAGCATGCAACAGGAATGAATGGAAAAGTTACCCGTGCCCGTTTGAACAAATCAATGAGTAATAGGATGTCAAGTGATCAAGTGATTTCTAATT
Organism: Sorex fumeus; assembly: GCF_029834395.1. Lineage (NCBI taxonomy): Eukaryota > Metazoa > Chordata > Mammalia > Eulipotyphla > Soricidae > Sorex > Sorex fumeus. The sequence goes on from NW_026606063.1 coordinate 51,280,243, forward strand.
ATTTATATAATTTGGATATATAATTTTAATTTTCATCAGTATTACTATGCATATATATTAGTTGATTCTATAAAATAAATATGATGATATCACTCAGAAATTTGTAGAAGCAGCAATTTTCGATCCATGTAATATTATATCTAAATAGAAAACAATCATCTTGGCAGTTTTCTTTCTGACTGGTATATTAATATTATTGTGATACCTCCAGCTGGCTTTTTCACACTGAATGACAATTACACGTTTGCCCCATGATACTTGATGCTCACAGAGCATAAAGAGAAAAGAAAACAGTGATCTTAGGTCCATGAGGGAAGGCTATAATGCGGACAAAGTAAGCAAACAGAAAGTGAGCTAATTGAAAGGGAGGATAGTTAAAATTTAGCAATGTTGTACTGGGAATAGCATCAATGTCAAAGGGAACTTGAATTTTGCTGGGTGATTGAGAAATAGCATGGCAAATTATTTCTTCATCCAAATGTATGGCACAACTATAAGTCAAGGATTTTTTCTCCTGTGTCTTAAAAAACATCCAATTAATATACTAATTTAGAGCAATAACTTTTAGACAAAAGATATTAGTCTTTAAGATCAGAAATGTGTTGTACTATTTTGCATGTTTTAAGTGCGATTTTTCAGGTGTGTAGCTTTTCATTAACATGAAAATTGGTGTTTGAAAGTTCTAAGGATCTGGGTTCTAAGTGTTTTATACCACTCTGAAAATCCTTTCCCACCTTCAGTAATAAAACTTCTTCTTTTTAAGGTAAGAATTAAGGTACTATTAAATAATGATCAAAAATAAATGGTAACGTATTAAGGCAAACTATTTTTTTTAATTTAAGAAAAGCATCTTTTTATTTGTCACTGTGAAATTATTAAGTTACTCATGATTGGGTTTCAGGAAAACAATGTTTCAACATCAATTCCTTCACCAGTCTCCACTTCCCTCCACCAATCCACCAATGAACCTTCCCATTTGTCTCCCACCCCCTAAGTCTGCTGCTCCAAAGGCACTGTGGAATAAAAAGGTTTTCACTGTGATTTATAGTGCTGCTGATAGATTTTCATACATAACTATCAACTTTTAGCTTCACCTCATCCTCCCAGTTGAATACTTGCCTCCATCATAGTTGCTGCCCTTCTCTGCCCTGTCTTCTAGGCCCCTCAAGTGGAAAGTTTCCTACTGAAGACCAATTCTCTTTTTTTATGTTTTTTTAAATTTTTTAACTGAATCATTGTGAGATAGACCCTTACAAAGCTGTTCATGATTCAGTGTCAGTCATAAAGTGTTCCAACACCCATTCCTCCACCAGTATACATTTCCCAGCATTAATGTTTCCAGGTTCCCTCCCATCATCCTCCACCCCAATCCCTTAGTCTTCCTCTATGGCAGTCACTTTTCTTTCTCTCCCTCTCTCTGTTTCTGTCTCTGTCTCTCTGTCTCTGTCTGTCTGTCTCTCTCTCTTTCTCTCTCTAAAATCATGCACCAAAGTGAGATCAAAATCGATTAAAGACCTCAAAATCAGACCAGAATCCATGAGGTCCATTGAAGAAAAGGTAGGCAAAACACTCCCTGATGCTGAAACTAAAGGTATCTTCAAAGATGAAATGCCACTGACCAAGCAAACGAAAGCAAAGATAAACAAATGGGACTGCATTAAACTAAGAAGCTTCTGCAACTCAAAAGAAACAGTGACCAAGATACAAAGACAGCTACAGAAAGGTTATTCACCTATTACCCTTCTGAAAAGCAGCTATATCAAAGATATACAAGGAATTGGTTGAACTTGACAAGAAAAAAGTGTAAAATGGGGCAATGAAATGAACAAAAACCTTCTCAAAGAAGAAATCCAAACAGCCAAAAGGCAAAATTGCTTTGAAGAAAATTGCTTTACTACACTAATCATCATGGAAATGCAGATCAAAATAATAATGAGATATCATCTCACACCACAGAGACTGGCACACATCAAAAAGAGCAAGAGAAACCAGTGCTGGAGTGGATGTGGGGAGAAAGGGACTCCTTCATTGTTGATGGAAATGCCGACTGGTCCAGCATTTTTGGAAAACAATATGGGTATTCCTCATAAAAACTAGAAATTAAGCTCTCATTTGACCCAGCAATACCACTTCTGGGAATATACCCTCAGGGCCCAAAAACACACAGTAAAAATACCATTTGCACTTCTGTGTTCATTGCAGCACTATTCACAATAGCCAGAATCTGGAGTCAACATGAGTTCCCAAGAACAGACTAATAGATAAAGAATCTATGGTACATCTACACACTGGAAAAATGACGTCCTGAAATTTGCCTATAAATTGATGGTCATGGAGAGTTTCATGCTGAGTGAAATGGGTCAGAAGGAGGGGGGCAGATATAGAATGACTGCACTCTGCACTCATTTGTGGTATACAATAAGATAAATAGTAGAAAACTGATATCCATGGCCAGATAAAACTGGGGCTAGGAGGAATAGTCAGTGCTTGGAATCAAAAACAAGTATGTATGGGGCTGAGGGTAGGTAAAATAGAGAAGGGACCAGTATGACAATAATAGCTGTGAATGATCACTCTGGACAAGAACGGATTATCAAACGTAGGTGAAGGAGTAGTCTTGATAACTTTTCATTCACGACCACAATCACGACCATCCTGTTGTTTGTCGATTGCCTCGAGCAGGCCCCAGTAATGTCTCCTTCGTCCTAGCCCTGAGATTTTTTTAAAAGTGCCATATTCAAGGCTCTTTCAGGGTTAGGAGAATGAGACCCATCATTGTTACTTGGATTTGGCATATTGGGTACACCATGGGGAGTTTGCCAGACTCTGCTATGAGGGCAGGTTACGTTAGGTAGCCTGCCAGTTTGTTCAAAGTAGGAATGAGATAATAAGAAAATAAGGTTCCAGGAGCTGGATTTTATAGTCTCTGAGCCTTGGCCGTTGATGGGATTACACGGCGCCAGGGGGCTAGTTGGTGGGTGTGACCCCTGCCTACTGGAATATGGAGGATCTGGGTGGAGGATGCTCAGCCCCGATCCGAGCAGGCTTGGAGATCTCAGCCCAGGGACCCGCATGCCTTTGTTCCTCTACCGGTACCTTCATGTGTGTGGAGAGTGGTCTCAGCATGGTGGTGGCTGGTTCTGGAGGTCTTCGGCTGCTGGAGCCCTGGTTGGGTTGGGGAGGGAAACTCAACCCGCTCCCCTCCAAGGGGACCCAGCGAGGACAGCCAGGCGCGGGGGCAGGAGACTCTGCTTTTCATTCACGGTACGGTCCTCCCGTTGTTCATCGATTTGCTCGAGCAGGCCCAGTAACATCTCCATTGGAGACTTTGTTGTTACTGTGTTTGGCATATCGAATGCATGACGGGTAGCTTGCCAGGCTCTGCAATGTGGGAAAGATACTCTTGGTAGTTTGCCAAGCTCTCTGAGAGGGGCGGAGGAATCAAACTCGGGTCGGCCATGTTGGCTGCGTGCAAGGCAAACACCCTACCACTGTGCTATCACTCCATCCCTTTCATTATCAACTATAATTTTATATTCTCCTTCTTGTTTTTCAGAGGTATCTGGGTACACAGAGGTAGGATCTTACACTAATTCAGAAAGCTCTGGTTTGAACCTATACTCTCCATACAATCTTATTATCTTCTCTAAGCCTCTTCCTTCACCACCCCTGCCAAATGTCCTCTACGGATGGAGACAGGAACTTCACTTTCTAATTCCTGAGCTATTTGTAAATGAGTATTTACAAAAAGAAGTTATTTACAAATTACATGGGTGTTGATGTTCCCAATTAGAAATTAATTTTTGTATATTTTCTTTGGAATTACTATATAGATGTTATTTAATTGTGTAAAATAAAAATATGATATATGAAACTTGTGGAAGCAGAAATTTTTAAGCCTTACAATAGTATATCTAAATATAATTATTTTGGTATAATTTGTATATTTTTAAGTTGAAATATGACCAGTAATCATCGATTCTTCTGTGATATAATGAGCAGTTATTTGCCATTTTCTTCTGAATTGACAATGAGAATAACAGAAGAATGAAATAGAAATCAGAATCAAATAACTGTTTTCATTTAATAGAGCTGGGTGTTGATTCGTGTTGTTTCACACCCCTAGCCTTTGCTTTTGCTTAAAGTTTTATGTTTTTTTTTATTCTAGTTATGATATAAGAACCTTGGCCAGGGATGCAATTTAGTGTAGAGCACCTGATTTGCATGCTTGAGGAGCGAGGCTTAATCCATAACCTCCCTCCTCCCCTTCCCATTTTCTCCCCACACCCTCCAAGAAAGAAACTTGAAGATTGACAATATGTGTTATTCATTTGGGGAACGGATATTTAGTAGATTTTTCATAAATGTTTGTTTCTTCATTGAGTAAATAAATGAATGAATGTATAATGTATGGGATGATGGGATGTTCTTGCTACAAGAAATTCACCAAGATCATAGTTTTCAGATATAACTACAGAAGGATGAACCATTTGTTTAGTGAAACTGAACTGGTTTTGGAAGCAAAAAAAATCAGCTTTTAGAGCCAGAGTGATAGTATAGTGGGTAGGGCACTTGCCTTGCACAAGGCCTATATGGGTTCAATTCTGACTGTTACATGTGATCCTGAGTCCTTTCGGAGCAAACCCTGAGGACAAAGTATCCCCTGAACTTTGCTATTTGTGGCTCAAACACAACTGAAAAAAAATATATCCAGTTTTAGACCTTTCCTAATTCAGTGTATGACTTAGAAAAAAACCACTTAAACTCTCAGCAATCACCCAAACAGGTAATCTGCATTTTCCATTGTTAGCTTGGTAGATATATTACAAAGTCCACAAAAAGAGCAGTTATGCAATAGCTACTGAATTTTTAAAAAAGACAGATACAAATCTAAAGTTCATAGAAATGAACTTTAGCATAGAAATGGCTCAATGGCAAGTGCTTGCCTTGCAAGCATGCGGCACTATGTATGATGCTGGTTACTTCCAAAATGCTCTGAGCATGACTCTGTAACTTTTCTGTTTAATACCTAGGTACTGCAACAGGGAATGTGGTCTCTGGTGTACTGCCAGGTATACGATAGTATTATAACTAAAGTGTGTGAACTATGGCAAATATTGCAAGTAAAATAATGTGCACCCCTTTGGCCAAGTATGGGACCACTGGCAAATGTTTTGAGTACCACAACTAACGAGTGCAACCCTGAATGAGCACTGCAACCAGATGTGAATGAGCACCACTGTAAAAGAGTGTGAACCCCACAAGATTGAATGCAAGAATCACAACTAAATTTGTGATTCTAGGCAAACACCAGAACTGAAAATTATAAACATTACATCTAAATCTCTGTGCACCGCTCCGTCATTACAACAACAAAGAGAAAGGAAAATAAACATGATTATATATCTTTCAGAGATACATTAATATCTACTCAAAATTAAATGCATATATAATTTTCAAAAAATATTCATGAATTTTTTTTCTAAAAAAATTTTAAATTGGGTCAGAGGGACAGTATAGGGATTAAGGTATTTGTTTTGCACACAGCGACTCCAAGTTCTATTCCTGGCATTATGCATGGTACCCTCAGTCCTGCCAGCAGTCATCCTTAGCATATAACCAGAAGTAAGTACTGAGCACCACTATGTGTGACCTCCAAGACCAAATAAATAAAAAATTGTAAATTAATTATTAACATTTAAATTAACAATTATCACTGTCACTGTCACTGTCCTCCCGTTGTTCATCGATTTGCTCGAGCAGGCCCAGTAACGTCTCCATTGTGAGACTTGTTACTGTGTTTGGCATATTGAATACATCACGAGTAGCTTGCCAGGCTTTGCCATGTGGGCAAGATACTCTCAGTAGCTTGCCGGGCTCTCCGAGAGGGTCGGAGGAATAAAACCGGGGTCGCGCGGGTCGGCTGAGTGCAAGACAAACCTACCCGCTGTGCTATGGCCCCAGCCCAACTAAATTATATAATTGAAATATTATGGAGATACATATTTAAACTGCTTCTACAAGTTTTGCAGAGAACAGAATCTTTCTGTAGAGGAAGAATTATTTCTAATTTGTTGAATAATTCAAAATTTTCTTATATACTAGTCTCTTAAAATAGTCTCTTCTTATACACCTCAATGTCTTCTCCTATATTTAATAGTCAATTCTTGACTGGCAGTGAAGAAGATTTATTTCTCATTGAAAGACCACCTTTGCTTTTGGTAATCAAGACATTTTTTAAGGAATATAGCTCTTGTTCTACAAGTGATACTTTTCACTTTGTGCACAGAACTTTGTGTCTTTGGAAAATAAATAAAATAAGTGGTAAGAGGTTGCTTTCAGAAACTTAGGAAAATTTTGTTCTTGAAGTAAGGTAAAAATTAGACCTGGTATTCATTCCCTATAGCAGTATTTCTCAACATTTATTTTTCTTACAATGGTCACCTATTTACAGGATTTTCATCTCCTGAGTTTTGGAACAAGGCAGAGCCTGGCAAGCTACCTGTGATGTATTCGATATGCCCAAAACAGTAACAATAATGAGTCTCATTTCCATGACCCTGAAAGAACCTCCGACCACCTGGTTCGTTGGGAAAGACAAGTAAGGAGAGGGTGCTAAAATTTTAGGATTGGGACGAATGGAGATATCACTGGCACCCGCTTGAGTAAATCGTTGAACAACAGGATGACAGTGATACAGTGATAGGTTTTGGATTATCATGGTGAACAGTAGGGCAGCCCTAAATACCTTGGTTGAGAAGCTCTGCCCTAGGGGACTGGGGGAGTTTCTTTTCTTTACTTTGTAAACTGTTATTTTTGATTTTTCTCTTTGTTTTGTTTTTAGGCCACACCCAGCAAAGCTCAGGGATTACATCTGCCTCTACACTCAGGAATTATTCCTGGTGATGCTCATATGGGATTGAACCCAATCAGCTGTATGCAAGGCAAGTACACTACCTGCTGTACTGCTGCTTTGTCCCTAAGCTGTTATTTTTGAAAATTAAGCCTATTTGGAGCAACAAAACCAGAGATGAATTAATCCTGAATGGAGCAACAAAACCAGAGATGATTTCCTACATAATTAAGATGTTACCTTGACTTTCTCAGGAATCCTTTGTGTCCTAACCTGGGAAAAAATGGAAGTTGATTTTTAAGAGCCAGTAGTAAGCCCTGAATACCGCTGGGTGTGGCTCCAAAGCAAAATAAATATTCAAACTACATATTTCAATTTAGATTATACATCTAGGATTTCTTTATTACAAAATTGATGTCAAATTTGGCTCTTTATTTTATGTCCCATACTATGAAATTTTGTCATATGGGTTTATTGCTTCATTTTGGTTTAATGTTTTTGTTTTTTAGTCAACTTGGTCTTAATACACACATAATAGAATGTCCCCATATAAAATCTATGTATAACCATAATCAAGATGCAAAACACCTCCAAAGGACTCCTCTTGCCTCTTTGCAGTCACTTTTTATTCTTGCCTTTCTACAGGAACTCAAGGATATGCATTTTTTTCTATAACAGATAATTTTAATTCAATGTGATTTTCTGGGGACATGGTGGGGTGGCAGCTCTTCACCAAAGGATTTCTTGCATATACAACATATATATTATCACTAAGCTACATTCTGGAACCCAAACACTGGTTTTCCTTGAGTTCAACTTCTAGGGGTTGAATTTATTTATGAGAAAACATTATTCCTTTGGTATAAAGGAAAAGGACGAGTAAATATATTAATTTTAATGTATTTCTTTAGATTTCATAAACATTTAACTTTTATGGAAGCAAGGACTAGCTGAAATCATAGACTGGTAGTTAACCTTTAGAAAATAGTTAATCAAAAATCACAAAATTGCAATGAGATTTACATCTGGGACATGTAATCCAGAACAACCTGAAGTGAAAGTGAGTTTGGAATTTGCAAACTATTAAGGGCATGTTTTACATATAAATTTGATCCTTTGTTTTAGTCTTCAGTAAGCTACATGGGACTCTAATGTATAATGTTTGCTTATTTATTATTCAGAATCAAGTTGATGCTTCTTTGACAATCTAAACTTATGAGACATTAACTTATTTTTAGATGTGCAGTGCCTTGTTCTACTTTAAATTTTGAAAGTGATAAAAAGACAGGGCCAAAATTGTTCATACTCATTTGGCTTTAGCAGAGCATTTCTGACCACTAGGTATTTAACTTTATATGGCCAATTCTTAGTGAGGTGTTTGCAAGGGGATTGGCATGAAATCGTCTGACTAGTGTTTTACGCCCGTGCCTCAGTCCAGAAATAAACATTACATTTCTTTCTCTAAATATAATAGCATCCTAGGCAGCAAACTGACAACTATTGTCTTTTTTGGTTTCTTTTTTTTTTCTTCAGTTAAATAGCAATTGTTATAGATGAAGAAATGGCTCTGTTTAAAACTCCTTGACTCTGAAGAGTTTTAAACTTCTTCCTACCCAGGAAGAAAAATAGATTTCCAGCCTTCAGTATCATATGGCCCTAGTTAATGCCAGTTTAATGACTCCTCCCTTCCCCTTGTGTTAAAATTTTGTAAGGGACTTAATCTGTTTCAAAGTATAGTTGAAATTTTCCTCTATTAGGACTATCCTGGACATGTTGTCTTCTTCATTTCTAGATCTACCTATTCCTTTGTGAAATGGGGAAAAGTGACTTTTATACTTTTAATACCTAATTTTAATTTGTTTTTAAGAGGGGCTTCAATTAACTCACTAAATAGTTTACCTTATTATTTAGAATCTTCTGAGAATATAATTTACTTGCAGCAGTCAGATTCTCCCTCATTTTTTTCTTTCATAGAAGAACTATAGTATATGCAGATTATTGAGAGAGGAATAATAATATCTGAAAAGGTGGCTTTCTTAAAAGGCACCAGTAGCATTAGTGTCATGTCTGAAGCACCCATTTGTGTCAACTGTACAGACCTTTCAATGGAAAATTGTGCTGTGCTACCTTTTAAAGTATGAAATGCTAATTTGGGATTTACAGTTTTTGAACTAGAGGGCTGCATTTTGCATGGGATTTTGTTTAATTTCCCAGTGAAAAAAGGCATTTGAAACACAACTGCCTACAGCCAACTGTCAACAAAAATCAACTGTAATAGCACAGAGCCTGTCACTGATGTATGTGGTGATGTGGTAATCTTCTCAATTTAGCTGGATATTTCTTCGTAGTATGAAATAGCTGTAAGTCTTGCTAGGCATTTATGAATATCGGGAGGTATTATTAGGCAGATAATGGGGCCAGATTAAGGAAGTGTACATTGGTTCAAAGTGTCAGTTAAAGAGGCACAAAATGGGATGATGCATGGCCCTCTGAATCAGGGACTTCATATTTCAGGTTTGCTAAAGATTTGGGTGATAGCATGCTGAGTTCCATCTGCTGTAAAAGTGGCTTTCTGGGGAAAAAATAAAGCTGTTATGCTATTTTCCCCCCAGAAATCTGTTTTTGTTTATCAAAAGGGTGATATAAATTTTTTTTCTGAAAATGGAAGTGAGTAGGGTAGAATAGGAGGTGAGATTGGTCAGTGAGTGTTCTTTTCAAGTTGAGAGCCAGTGCTTGATAACTGGTATCTTTTCTCTTAGTTTCCAGGCATCTAAGCCTTGACTCTCATCAAGTTTTCTGGAGCCACTATTTTGGTAGTATTATCTTCTTTGTGTTCTAACTAACAACTGGCAAGTGGAAGGAGAAAAATAATGATGCATAGAACCTATTATTTGAAAAGGCACAATGTTGGTACTTATTATTAGCAGACATCAAAACATAGTATTAGTGAAGCTTCCCATATCAAAAGAGGATTTAGAATCAATTGACAATTTTCCGTGATCAATTAGTAACTTTTGTTTGGTGTTTACAGTGATCCATATTCAAATCTGTACCCACCATTTATTAGCTCTGTGAGTAGCTAAGTATTTGTGATTAAGTGTCTTCATTTCAAAATTGGATTGATAGTCAGATCTACCTCATAGGAATTTTGATAAATTAGATTAGTTGATATATCTAAAAACTTTGGACATTGCTTGGCATATCATATACAACTTATGATTTTATCATATAATCATTATCAGTACAATCAACGTATTTATTATTATCAAGTATTCATACCAGAAGTATAAACACAGGAATGTATAGCAGAATACTACATGACATTTTGTAAAAATATATTCATTTTTTAATCATTATGTTTCATAAAGATGTGGTAGATATGGCTTGGAAGCCGGCAGCACAGGCTTGGGGAAAAGGCAGCTCAGATAGAGAAGGGAACACCAAGTAAAGGATGTTTGGAGAACTCACTCGGTATGCGAGATACGTCCTGAAAGTAGATTATAGACCAAACAGAATGGCTACTCAATACCTCTATTGCAAACTACAACACCCTAAAGGAAAGAGAGAAAATGGGAATGTCCTGCCACAGAGGCGGGGTGGGGTCAGGGGTGGGGTGGGGGTTGGGAGGGCTACTGGGATCATTGGTGGTGGAAAATGGGCACTGGTGGAAGGATGGGTACTCGATCATTGTATAATTGAAACCCAATCACGAAAGCTCATAAATCTACAACTGTACCTCAAGATGTATCACTGAAAAAAAATGTGGAAAATAAGTTAATTATTTGAGCTATATTTACATTATCTGAGCTGCAAATGCTCTAAAATATGATGAACAGTACCATAACCGAAAGAAACTTGAAGAAACTTGACAGTCTCCCACCCTGTGCTATGTGCTGTTACCATTCTCCCCATATTTTTGAGCTCGTCTCTTCTTTAGCTCTTGCTTTTCACATAACTCTTTTTCATTCCCTTCTGTAGCCAATGACAGTAGATTAAAAATGTACTACTAATGGAAATGTGTGGCTCAGAAGAGGCACAGCAAGCATCACTGAGCACATTTCTAAGAAAAACTAGGTTGAACCAATAGGTTTCTTTCTCCACTATTTTATGATCAATACTTAGGAACCATGGTCAATTATCAGTACATATGTAAACTTAAAGACTATGATAGAGAGGAGGGTACAGTTGAGTGGTATTAGCAGTTCCTTGCAAATTGAAGTTATGATAAAACCAGTGGAGCAAGAAGAAAAACTACAACAAATGCTATGAGAGAGAATATCTGAGGCTGCCTGATTTTCCATTTCCTGAACCCTCACAACTGACTGCAGTTTTTCTCCCAGATACCAGGAGACCTCTTTATGATACTCCAACAAACTATTTTCCTCTTGATTTCCCTCTAAGAAAAAAAATATATACATGCATACACATAAGGAATATATGTGCATATATGTGTGTTTATATATACACACATATATGCACATATATTCCTTATGTGTATGCATGTATATATATTCATATATATATACATGTATGCATGTATATAAATATATTCATATATACATGCATACATGTATTTATATTTATATATTTATATATATGTCTCAGTGATGCTCAGGGTTTACACTTGGCTCTGCACTCAGGAGTTACTCCTGGCAGTCCTCATGGGACTGTATGGGTTGCCAGGATTGAACCAGGGTCGGCCGCATGCAAGGCAAATACCCTACCCACTTTGTACTATTGCTCAGCTGTGAAAGGTTTCTGGCAACCAACCAAATCACAGAGGTGAAAATTTTCATGTATAAGTAAAGAAGTAAAGTTTACTGATGATTAGTTTTTTTAAAAAAATAACATCAACACCTGCATATAACTTACTTAAAACCAAAATAGCATTTTATCAGCATAATTTTTATTATCTATATTCAATGTATTAGGAGGTAAGAGGTAGTATAGATAGTGAATGGCAAATTATCTTTATGTTCTTGTCAGTGGATAAGGTCTCTGTATATGAGGATTACTTTCTAATAGAGGAGTGATAACACAGCTGGTAGGGAGTTTGCCTTGCATGTGGCCGACTTGGCCAATCCGAGTTCGATTTCTCTGCCCCTCTCAGAGAGCCTGGCAAGCTACCTAGAGTATCTCACCCTCACAGCAAAGCCTGGCAAGCTACTCGTCAACGTATACATTATGCCAAACACAGTAACAACAAGTCTCACGATGGAAATGTTACTGGGCCCACCCGAGCAAATCGATGAACAATGGGAGGACAGTGCTACAGTGCTACAGTATAGCAATCTATTAATTATATTCTGAGAGGACCTCTATGAAGAAAACAAATAAGAAATAAAATTAGGAGCTCTGTTGGAGGTTTAGTGAAGAGTTTTTGTTAGTACCAAATGATTTTGCTGAGAGCCAGTGATTACTGAGAAAAATATTGCCATATAATTCAGCTTATTTTTGCTTTGACCAAGTATGATGGACAAGAATAGATTTCTGTGAGATAATAAAGGTCCAATATTTGCATAAGTGTAGCTATCTACCTACATATATATATATATCATATATACATATGTACATATAGATGTGGACCCCATAGAAAAAGAAATTTTTCTTATCTTTTATCTTCTACAGTGACACTTAGCAATATATTATTGAGGGTCTTTATTTTCTCCAATTGAGTTAGGTTTTAATGGAGAATAGAGCAATAGTAATTTAAACAGCCTAACTTCTAGCAGGCACTGTGAAAGATTCCACAATTCTATGATTTAGTGGACAAAGCCCTTCTTATAGTCATTGGCATTTATATAAGCAAGTAATTGCCTAAGGGTTTGGTTTCCAAAAGCATCTGTAAAAGAAAATTTCTTTCAGGACTAAAGGATTCTTCTATCTGAATTTTGTTTCTTTTGGCCTGAATTAGATTTTAAGTGGTAAATATGAATTAGACTTTTAATGATAATTTATAATTTTTTGATACAAGTACACAGACTAGTAAGCTTTGAGTGGAGGAGTGAGACCAGGAACAAGGAGTACATTCTCCAGAAACTGAGTATTGATTGCTAGTGTGTTTCTCCAGAGTTACCAGCCTTGATATTCCAATAGGTCACTTCATGATCATAGTTTTAGTTCTTCATTGTATACTTTTCATTCAAAAGCACTTACATGTGACAATAAAGAATTCAATCACCACAACACCCATTGTTCATTACAAATGGCATGTAAGTGAAACTGTTATTTCAGGTAAAGTGAGGATACTCTTCACATTTCTATTTTATTCCAGTGAGGATATCCATATCTATTCCTTTCATAGAACTAGGACAAAATATGAGACTATTATATAGTTTTCTTCTAATCAGCTCAATATTGAAAAAACACTGTTTTTTTTTTTAATAGATACTGATACAGACACTACCTTGTGTCAAAAATCACTGGCTGTAAACAGGAGAGACAAGGTCATATGAGATTGCATTCTAGAGAGAATTTAATTTAATAGAATACCATCAAATAAGTAAAAATGAATATAGTCATTCAAAATTGTGTATTTATCAACGAAGAAACAAAGAAGCAGAAGAATTTGAGCTCCTTTTAAGTTTATTTTTGGCACTATGGGTAATTCCTTTCTCATATCAAATCTCCCATGTGCCTTCATTGACTTTGAAGTGTACAGTTGACTTTTTTTGTTGTCTGGCTTAACATACACAGCTAGAACTGAAACTTAACACTTTTCTGTCCTTTCCAAGCAAATGCTAAACCCTATGTGTCTCCTGTGTAGACAGTTTAGAACTGCCAATGAGCTCAAATTTAAGTAACCCCTTTGACAGAAAAGACACAAAATACAAATTATATTTTATAAAAGACAACCTAAAAAGGACATGTAGCTATGTGGTACTATTTGCATATATTTGTGTCTTCTTTTAAAGACAGTGGACTGTTTGGATATTATTATTATCATGTGTTTTATTTTCCATTTTCATGTTATTTTTGAAATATCATGAAATATTCCATGAACATAGTAGGAACTTTAACTCATTGGGATGAATTTAAGTAAAAAGGAAAGAATTTTACTGAAGGTATTAGTAAATGCATGTTTGAAGAAAATTAACTAACAATTAAGATAAAAATGTCAGTAATCACATGGGTTTTGGCTGAGCAGATTCATTTTCTTACTGCTGAACATAAGGCTTTTCAGACCAATGAATCTGGTATTGTACAATCATGCCAACAAGGCATGGCAGGGATAGAATGAAAGGAGTATGAGTTCAATACAGACTTCGGCAAATATTTGGCAGTTGCATCTCTCCTGGCAGACTCATAGCTCATGGTCTGGATTATGAAATAAATGAGAGAGATAAACAGAGGTTCTAGAATAAGACCTCCCTATGGAGGTGCAGAGACTTCTCTGTTTTGACTCAGTGTTTGTGAGGCAGCTCTGCCAATCCCGACTGAATGATTTTAGACTTCTCCAACCACTTTCCTCAGGGACCTGATTTTAACAGTTCCTTTCCTTGTGACCTTCTGCAAGCACTGTAAGAGCTAAAGACTCACATGGACAATCAAGATCCTTAACCTTAAGAATCCAATATTCCCATTTGGGAAGCAGGATTTAGCAAGCAGCCACTAAAGGAAAACCAACTGTTATCTTTTTCCTGACCTGAGGGTTTAACTTTGTGTGTCCACATTTGTATGTACATGGTATACATACACGGATGTGTGCACCAATTAGACCTAAAAAGTCTAGACCTTAGTACTCTCATATGGTATAAATAAGAATACTTTATTTACTCACCATATTTTGAAAGTGGAACTTGATTATGTTTCCAGGTATAATAAGAAGGAGTTTGCAGGGCAAGGACTAAAAGAGATAATGAATATGGAAGAGAAAAGTGGTTGCTGCTGTTGACCTGTGTCTTATGTACCTAAATCTTTCTATAAGATACAATCTGTGAAATGAAAATAAGGAATATACAATTCAATCACTTATTTGTTTATGCATTCAAAAGGGCTGGAGCGATAGCACAGTGGGTAGGGTGTTTGCCTTGCACTCAGCCAACAAGGGCGACCCGAGTTCGATTCCTCCACCCCTCTCAGAGAGCCCGGCAAGCTATCGAGAGTATCTCACCTGTACAGCAAAGTCTGGCAAGCTACCCATGAAGCATTCTATATGCCAAACACAGTAACAACAAGTCTCACGATGAAGATGTTACTGGGCCCGCTGGAGCAAATCGATGAATAACGGGAGGACCGTGACTGTGAGCGTGATGCATTCAAAAATGAATTTGGAGGATTTAATATATGCTAACGAAGAGATATAATGCATAAAGAGTGGAAAGGAATATATTAAGTGTAGGGAAAACCAATAAGATCGTCTTATAGTTAGAACATGTGATAAGAGCTCAGCTGCTTGGTCTGCAATTATAACCTCAAATTCTTGGGCCCATTTCCAATAAGGTAGGAAAAATCTTTCTTAACTTATGTGGTTTTACTCACATTTCACATTCTTGAATAAAGGGAGGAAGGAGTTTGTTTGCCTCTGCTTCATTCATGAAACATGAAACATTCATCAAGTTTCTCAAGATGAATCACCGTATCAATACATAAAAATTTGAAGATAATTTAAATAGGCTAGTTCTAGGGTCTGTAATGATAGAGACCCTACTAGAGTATTCACCTACACAGGTTCAATTCCCAGCACCTGATATGGTCCCTGAGCCCACCAGGAATGATCGGCGTATGGAGCTAGGAGTAAGCCCTGACCATCACTGGGTGTGGCCTTTCCCCTGACCCATGCAAAAAATAAAATAGATTGGATTTATTTTCTTTTTCTTTATTTTTTTAAATTTTATCTATTTCTTTGCAATTAAAAATGGAGATGGTGGCCAAGTATAACTATATCTAATATGATCTAGTTTACTTATGGCATCTGTGGAAATTCCATGTTGAAAATAAAATTTCTCCAGTAACTCAGCAAACACAGGATTATGTTTACAATGAGCCAGTTAAGTGATGCTTTTGCATAAATGTCTTTATTGTTAATTGTATTATATTGAAGTAGAATACTTAGGGATTCAACCTGGTTGGAAGGAGTATGGATTTGGAAACCAAGAGGGTGTAACACCTGTCATGAAAGGCCTTGGATAATGTTTGTATCTCCTCAAGGAACCTCAATGACTCCCTTTGCTGAATGGGGGTTATAATAACTCAGAAAATTTTATTGTTTTCTGGTTAAGATTAAAGCTCAATATTTAAAGCTCTAGAATAATGCTTTGTATTAGTAAAGGCTCAGTAAAAACTTGTGTTTTTTTCTATAAACAAATTCTTGGGCCCATTTCTCATAAGGTTCACAGGGAGATGCTACTGATTTAAATGGTTTTATTTAAAAGAAAGAGGAATTAAGAGGAAAATTTGAAAGGGACTCCCATATCAATATACAGAATGTGAAATGTCCATACAGCAGCTATAATGATTTCATGAAGAGAGAATAAAAGATGAATGTATATTAAAATAATTCAAAACACGAGCAGACTCTGCAAGTGTTATGCACAGATGAGTTAATTGTTTTGCTTTAAATATATTTCCTGAAGAACAGAAGCCTGATCACAGCACACATCGTTATGTATTTTAGACAAACAGCACTTTGAATCAAATTATAGTACATGCATAAAATATTAAAATAAGACATTTATAACAAATCTTTCTAACTTAGTGCTCAGCTCTAAAATAGATTTATATGTGGATAAGCAATAGGTGCGATAAATGTGGTACAGATACCACAATTTAAATTGCAAATCAAGAGGGGCATCATGGGAAAGGGAATGCAAACTTGAAGTACTGAGGGAAAAGATCCAGCTACATAATATTTTTAGGTCTTCTCTCTGATTTCCTTTTGTAATGTCTGTATGTGGACTTTATGTTTAATACATTTTAATATCTGCTTTTTAATATGGATTTTTTACCTTTCTCATTTTAATGATATAATTGAAACCTCCAATTATTTTTCCTTTTGCTTATTGTTGAACTCACGCCAATTTATAGTTACTCAGAGTTTTCGCTTTATTTAAGGTAGTACAGAGACATTAGAAGATCATGATTTTAACAAAATATATGTTAATGAAATATATAATGAAATATATATCAATATTGTCCATGCTGGAGTACTAAAATCATCTCAATTTTATATTGTAGCCTTTTCTTTCTTTATGATTTGTTGGATAAAGTGTGGTGAATGTTTGAACAACATATCTCCAGGAATGATTCATACCCCAAAATATTATGTATTTAATTTATTTTGAAGGACTTTGTGAAGAATTATCAAATTAAATCTTGTCTGAAAAGCTGAATATTTTAGGGTGATATTCTAAAGTTTATATGGATTCTCCACATATCAAAAACACTTGAAAGAAAAATCACAAAGGAATAAAGTTGTGCCTTGGGACTTTTGTGTCCTCAAATTCATTTTGGTGAAATAGATCTTTAACTCCTAGTAAAACTTAGTGAAAAACTAAGACATGAAGATGCACTAGATCTCTCACTCTTTTCAAGTCTGGAAGCCTGTAAAGGGAGAGGAGGGACAGTTAGAGTTAGAAAGTGTCTTTATGTAAAGAGGTTTCATCAGCAGATTACTTGCAGCTACAAAATTGGAATAACAATTTTCAACAAGGGTAGTGATATTTTACTTGGAAGTCTTTATTATTTTTGTTATTGGTATGTGCAACATTTCTCTTTTCATTGAATGTCTGCAATATTACATTTTTTCACAGAGAAATCTCACATAGCCATATTTCTAATGCTTGGGAGATATATTGTTGGGAGTTTTTATGCTGAGTTTTCTCATCCTGCCCAAGTTTGCTTTCAATAATTGTTTTCAAACTGTTTTTGAAAGTTTATGTATTAAAAATGATAATAAAATGCATAAAATTATGCTTTTTCATTCAGTATTTAACCACTTTATATCATCCAACCATATCAGTAAAGAAAGGGCTGACTATGTTCCTGCTATAAAATTGTAGACACAAAAATGTATGTTAGTGCTTACCATGATGTAGGTCCATAAAATTAGAATAGTTCTTAAGAGGAAGTAATTTTCTAATGAAATTTATGTACATAGATTGCTGTAGGAAGTAATGCTTAAGTATAGGTTCCTGTACTCTATTTTCATGAAAATCAAGTAGAATATTAAAGTAGAGATGTAAAATTTTGTATTTCTTTATCCATTACAGTAGCCAGTGGGTACTTGTGGTTACTAAGTTTTAAGAGGTAGCTAATA
Organism: Sorex fumeus; assembly: GCF_029834395.1. Lineage (NCBI taxonomy): Eukaryota > Metazoa > Chordata > Mammalia > Eulipotyphla > Soricidae > Sorex > Sorex fumeus. Next base: position 51,298,353 of record NW_026606063.1, read on the forward strand.
TTAGTTAAGAACTCTAAATAAACACATACGTCAGGTATATTAATACAAAGACCCAAAATCATAAAAATTTCAATATTATGATATTTTACATGCTAAATTAAAGAAAGTATATGATTAAAGTTGGTGTCATATGTTTTTGTTTACTCAAAATCAAAGATATATAAGACACTGATAGAACTTTACAAGAAAAAAATCCAACCCTCAAAAAATGAGAAGAAGAAATGAACAGAAAATGCCTCAAAGAAGAAAAATATGGCCAAATGGCACATGAAAACATACTTTACATCACTAATAATCAGGGATATGCAAATCATTTCATACCACAAAGACTGGCACACATCAAAACAGAAGAACCAGTGCCGGTGCAAATGAGGGGAGAAAGGGACTCTCATTCACTGCTGTGGGAATGCAGACTATTCCAGCCCTTTTGGAAAACAATATGGGTATTTCTAAAGAAAAAATTAGAAACTGAGCTTCCATATGACCCAGCAATATGAATTCTGGAAATATAACCCAAAGTCCCCAAAAACATACCGCAGAAAAGCTATCTGCACTTCTGTCTTCAATGCAGCACTATTTACAATAGCTGGAACCTGGAAACACCTGAGGGCCTAAGAACACATAACAAGTTAAAAAAACTATGGCATATCTACACAATGGAATATTATACAACCACCAAGAATTATGAAGTCATGAATTTGCTTATAAATGAATTGACATGGAAAGTATCATGATGAGTGAAATGAATCAGAAGGAGAATGACAGACATAAAATTATTGCACTCACTTGTGGGATATAAAAAAAGCATAGTAGGAGACTATTATCCAAGGACAGTATAAACAAGGGTCAGGAGAACTGGCCCACATTTCAAAGCTTACTACAAGTGTTAGGCAGGGGGAAGGCAGTTAGGATCGAAAAATCGATTATGACAGTGATAATTGGGAATGATTACTCATTCCCAATTATCTTATCCCAATTAGATAAGAACTGAGTGCAGATAGTAGGTAAAAGGATAAATATGATAACCTTTCAGTACCTGTATTGCAAACCATAATGCCAAAAAGGAAAAAGAGGGATAGAGAGTGAGAGTGAGAGAGGGAAAGAAGAAAAATGACTGCCACAGAGGCAGACTGAGGGTGGGGGATGGTGGGAGGGAAACTTGGACATTAGTGGTGGTGGGAAATGTACATTGGAGAAGGGAAAGGTGTTGGAACATTGTATCACTGAAACCCAGTCATGAACAACTTTGTAACTGTGTATCTCATGGTGATTCAATTTGGAAAATAAATAAATAATAAAATAATTAAAATTTTATAAAAACACCAGAATTGCTACTAGAAAAAATTTAAGTCATGCACAAGGCTCTATTAGGTTTTTACTGGACATTGTTATATAAGGTTGATGTAAGAGGATATTGTAAATAATCAGCTTAAAAGACGTGGGCATTATACAACTGATTTTGTTACTTATAACATAGCCCAAATTCATTGTAAATGGAGTTTTACTTTAAGTGTATCAGGAGAAATTGCTGGTCAAAATAAATCCCTTATGATAAACTGACATCTTAAAAGTAATTACTTATTAATACATATGTTGAATATTTGGGATTTTAATAGCATTTCCCTAAGGGGTTTCCTAAAGCAAATGTCCTGCTTTTGATAATGATTTCCAATGTCACCATTATTTATGTCTGCACAGTGAGACTAGTTTTCCTGAGATGCTTGTCATTGTTTATTCTTTGTATAATCTTCACACTTAGAATGTAGTTTACGACTGGAGACATAGTTCAATAGACTGGGGGCATGCTTTCCTTGTAGAAGGGTTGGATTCAGTAGTTAGAACCATACCCTTTCTCTAGTTCTTTTGGGAGAAATCTTTGAGCCCTTATCAGGCAGTAGCTCCTGAGTACCAGTGATTGTCACTCCTTTACCAAAAATAAGAATGGCTTAGTTAATTATCCTTGAACTCTGTAGTTAGACTGAGTTAAGTACCACTAGTTTCTAGTGACATATGATGCATCTAGTTCTTTTGTTTGAAATTTAGTTATATGAAAAAAATGACACAATACTTCATAGCTCATCTGCAATCAATAAACATTCTATGAAATGGTTATTACATTGGGCATACGGATTTGACTCAATGAATGAGGCCATATTAACTTTTCTTCCTGCTTTATAAGTAGTTTGGGAATCTAAGTTTCTATACCATTAAGTTTGTATCATTGGCCTCTGAGTATTTACTAGAGAAGACAATTATAAGGACTGTGTATCTGTTTAAAGCGTAGATATTCTCAGATACTTGTTAAGAGACTCATGCATGAGCTTGTAGTCTCTGCTTTGATTTTGCTCTTCCTTGCATTCACATACTTCTTTTGCCATTGTCTTGTCCATCTTTCAATATCCAGATGAAGTGTTACTTCTTTTATCAAGTCTTCTGTGATAATTTTATATATCACTAATTTATCAATTTTATTCATGAATTACCAGTTCAAGTCAGTTCAAATCAAGTAGCAATCATTTATCCTGGTCTTTCAAATTTCAAGGCTTGCTTTCAAGTGATTCCAATGTATTATTTTGGTTTCATTCACTGAACTGTAAGTGTTTTGAAGGCAGTAACTGTGCTCTATATCCAATTTACAATTCCTATACACTTTACTCAAAAAAGTACTTATTAGTGATTTATTGTCAAGGATTTGACTAGTAGAGAGTCTTTTAATGTGAAATTATTCATGATGGGGAGTGACACAGCAAGAACTACTATGCCAGTGTTACAGATCTCCATATTAAATAAATAGTACTCATGTCACAATTTAAGAATACCATCATACCAAATCATTATTATTTAACTGTATAATTTATGAGATATAACTCTGAGATAGTAAAAAGACAATTTAAGTAAATTTCTTTTTTCTGCATTCTTTTGTGATATGTATGTATATGTATATATACATTTAATACATGTGTATGCTTATGGATGTAACCAGATCACTAAGATGCTCAATTTGTATTTGTAGTCTTTTTACAATAAGGCAGTGGGGCATTGGTGCTTTCAAATAAGCTTAGAAATGTTGAATATGACATTCATGTCATTAAAAATAGTTAGCTTCTCTTGGCTACATTCACAAAGAAGTCCCCCAATGCTTCCTTTAATTGGCAGGATCCATACATGGTCTCTATTTTGCAAATGTATGCTGTACTGAGCAGCTGAAACTGTTTATGTCTCTGTGTATGTTCTCTTTAGGTGATACTATACCCCAATCAGACAATTGGTGCATTGTACTAAGACATGCTGTATGCAGACAATGCCTTGCCTACCACTGCCCCATTTTTTTAAGCCCTGAAATATGGTTGATATGGTCCATTGCAAAGTGAACCTATATTGGAAATGGCAAAATTGTAATGTAAAATATACCGGGGTCAGTGGGGTGTGATGTTTTTTGCATATATTTTTTCTCCCCTGACCCATGCCATTCCCTGCATACAGGGGGGAAAAAGCTTCATCTCACACAGAAATGTGATGTCCTTTACTGCCAGAGGCTGTTGCTATTTTAAATGAGGAAAAAGCACAATGCATGAAGAAGGAAAATTAAAGCATATTCATTTTGGAAATTAGATATGGTGTCAGGAGACTCTCAGAAAATAGGCCTGTTTGAATGGAGCCCACACTACAAGACAGTTCACTGAACTTTTGACCACTATTTATGCTATGGAAGCTTTTGAAATAGAAAAGGAGAAAAACATTTTATAGCTGCTTAATAGCTGAGTTCATTTTTCTTTCTTTCTTTTTTTTCCCACTAGGCATGGATCTATCCCTTCAGTGTGTATAAGATATGCAAACACCATGTAGTTTATTGGCAGGTCTTTGTGTTAATGTTTCCGGGTTGGTTCCAAAACACACAGCTACTGGATGAAGGACTCTGTGCCAACCCTGTGACCTTCCCTACCCTCCACAGTGCAGCTTGCTGTCTGGCGGATGCTCTTCTGAAATGGCCAACCCAGCCAGAGTCACAAAAACCTGGGAACTGACAGTAGCCTCTCTAATGCTCATTCTACAAACATTAAGAGAATGTTTGTTTTATAATTCCTAGGAATCCCTTATGTAAAATAGGACAAAGTTTGGGAAGATGATGGAAAAAACACCTTGTATAATTTTGTTTTTCTAGAATTTGGGAAAGTATCTCTTAATTTCTGATCATCCCTGCCCTGCTCTTTTGCAGAACACCTCACCAGGCAACATTGAGTGGGATTCAAGGACCCGATAGGTAAGACTGACTTGTATTTCAATTAAACACTGAATAAAGAAGCTCCTTCACAGTGAGGTTGTGGTGGGGAGAGCTAATCATGAGGATGGAGTCAACTAAAGGTGGAAAAGACATTTTTATTTAAATTTATTTTATTTTAATGAAAAAACTTAAATTTTTATTGGTAGAAACACTGTAGCACTGTCCTCTCATTGTTCATCAAGTTGCTCGAGCGGACACAAGTAACATCTCACAACAAATTTTGAGACTTGTTGTTACTGTGTTTGGCATATTGAGTACGTCACGGGAAGTTTGCCAGGCTTTGCCGTGCAGGTGAGACACTCTTGGTAGCTTGCCGGGCTCTCTGAGAGGGGTGGAGGAATCGAACCTGGGTCGAACCTGTCAACCACGTGCAAGGCAAATGCCTTACCCACTGTGCTATTGCTCCAGCTCATATATTGGTAGTAATAACAAATAAACTTTAACTTTATATAAATATTAAAAGTATGGATCTAAGTATTATAAATTATAGTCTATGAGTTTATGTCAGTTTTAAGATTGTTCTTAATATTAAAAACAGTGATATCAAAACTGGGCTGGAGCAATAGCACAACAGTAGGGTGTTTGCCTTGTGTGCAGTGGGCCTGGCCGAGCCAGGTTCGATTTCTCTGCCCCTCTCATCTTCCAGCAAGCTACCGAGACTATCCCACCCACAAGACAAAGCCTGGAAAGCTACCTGTGGCATATTCAATATGCCAAACACAGTAACAAGTCTCACGATGGAGATGTTACTGGGCCTCCTCGAGCAAACCGATGAACAATGGGAAGACAGTGCTGCAGTGCTACAGGTATCAACCTGAGGGGGGTCACTATATTTGTCAAATGTTTTTCTGGGAAAACTTATTATTTTATTTCCATGTGAGACTGTTTTATTTGTCCTATTAGTGACTTGCCCTGGCACAAATCGGACCCCACCTCTTCCAGGATCTGTGAGCCACTTTGCACTCAAGCATTTTGATGAGCCTTGATTCTCAGAGACTTTTCCCTCTCTCTAATACTCACACCGCAGGGCTCATTTCAATTAGGTGATGATACAGTTTTGTGGTCTTTATGGTGACTTGAGGTAGGATAAGGACAGGACCTCTGAGAAATGGACTTAACAGGAGATTCACTCTGTGCCACAAAATTCTGAAATGTCTCTGAGTATTGACTCATGAGTGTCTTTGGATTGAGTAAAGGGAAAAATTAGTCCCTGTACTGGACTATGAGAATTTTACATATTACACATTCACATTATGGAATGTCTCTGGATTCACATTTCTTTTGCCTTCTGTCCTGTGATTTTAACTTGAGGGAGAGAGAGAGCAAGACAGAGAGAGAGAGAGAGAGAGAAAGAGAGAGAAAAAGAGAAAGAGTGAGAAAGAAAGAGAGAGAGAAAGAGAAAGAGTGAGAAAGAGAGAAAGAGACCAAGAGTTGGGGTGAGGGAGAGGGAGGGAAAGGAGCGTAAGTTGCCCACCCCAGAATTATTCATTAGGAAATGATTTTTTTTCTTCCTTTGGATGGGAACCTTCTCTCCTCTCACTAGCCAGTAACAGCCCTTCTGTTCATCCTTATGTCAAACCATCACAACTGCACTAATATGATCTCTGGTAATTGGAAAGGAACTGGGGATCCTGGAAGGGTCACACTGACGTCAGGAGCTGACTTAGGGTCATCTCAGAGCAAGAAGTATTGATATGTCCTTCCTGCCAGAAATGGGATATTTAATTTTGCATGCTGATCTCTGGTCAGAGACTGAGAAAAACCTTAAAAGTACCTTTGTCAAAATCTGGTAGACCTCCCAAAATATGTACCTTTGTTTCCTGTTCTCCCTGAGGTATCTTGGTACTACCAAGAGTCATCTTCCTTTTACTCTGCTTTGTATGATGATAGTTCCATCCCTGAGGATTGCTTTATGATTCCTACTATTCCATCCACACACATTCTATAGAAGATGAATAGAAATGTGGTAAAGTGAAGAGGGTTCAAAGTCAGTGGGGCCAAACCAACCATGTCATTGTTGGGTAAAATAGGCACAAAAATAGAATTGGTGACAGCAGGGAAAAACTTTATACTTTACAGTTGAAAATGGGGGGTATAAAAAACCAGACTGGAAAATGTATCAAGCTTATCCAGGCTGCTTCCCTTCCACTGTCCTGCACAGAGGACTTAATAAACTGAACCTGTGGACTTGAATGCCCTCCTTTTGTCTGTTACCACTGCCTTGGCAATAGATTATCCCTGCAGTTGTCACACCATTTGTGATGGTCCATAATTCCCCTTACACTGTGGTGGCTGATAGAGAATGGGCATTTTAAATGATGAAGAACTGAGGAGACAGTGATCACATCCAGCATTCTTAGTCATATATTTTTTTCTCTTTTTAAGTTCTGTGGAAAAGAATGAGAAGGGCCTGTGTAGGATTTCTACTTTGCTTAATGACATATGTGCATATTATAACAAATATTAATTATTTCATCAATTTAGGAATTCAAAATCCGACTGAAGTTTGAATATCATGTTATGATGGTTGGACTTTAAAAGAAATTCTATTTCTGAAGTGAAAAAAAATCAAGTACAATGATGGTAAAATAACCTTATTACATATTGGACATATGGTGGTGTTAAGGTGTTTTCTGGACCAGAAGGGGCTTTGTTGATAATTCCAGAACATTTTCTGTAATTCTTATTGCAGCATATAAAGTACAGCATTTTTAATACTTAGTCATTATTTTCTTTATAAATTTTGATTCAAAATAAAGATTTGTTTCATGACTCTGGTGAGGTCTCTTGATAGAATAAAAGGAGGGGCAGATTCAGGCTCACACTGTCCTTTGAGTTATTTCTTAAATAAAATGGAATAATAATCCACCACATAGCATTGTTATGAGAATTGAGAGTAGTGCTTGCATAATATTTACTCAATAAAGGCTAGATTTATTATTATCATTACTGTAGAAAGTCTAGGAGCTCGGAGAGTCTTTTAAGATCTATTTGTTCAATCTTCTCTCATCTTACAGATAAGACACTAAATTTAAGGGAAGCTAAGTAACTTATTAAGCTATATGCAAAATAGTCTTGGAGTTTGATCTACACGCACTTGCTGTCCAAAGGAAAGTATCCTATTCTCTTTGGATTGTTATAAAAAATACATCATAGACTGGTTGATTAAGCAACAACCACTTATGTTCTGTGGTGTGATGTTTGAGCCTTCTTGGTTCATAAACAGCAGACTTCTTATGCTGCACAATGCATAAAAGGGACAATGACCTGGCATGTGATTTTAGAGATATTGATCCCATCTTGACCAAATAATTTCAGGGTTCCTACCTCTAAATGCCAACACACTGGGGATTAGGACTTAACCTTTAAATTTAAGATTTAGCCTTTGTAAGAGACTCAAAAATCAGTCTGTAGTATGGATTCTCTTCCTCCTTATTGTTTTTCAAGCCAACTATTTCATGTTGTCCAAGATAAGTACTAATATGGGAGTTTTTCTAAAATTTTTTAATCTGTTCCACACATTTGCTGTTTGCTTGTTTGCTTGCTTGTTTGTTTGGGGGCCACACCTGGCAGTGCTTAAGTATTACTCCTGACATTCTGCTCCAGAATCACTACTGGTGGTGCTTGGGGGACCATATGTGGTGCTGGGACACAGTGTGCAAGGCAAGAACCCTTGCCTGCTGTGATATCTCTTTTGCTTATGCAGTTTCTTTAAGTTAATTTTTTAGAGTGTAGCCTTGCATGTCACTCAATTCCCTTATGTCACCATCATTTTGCTCTATTTCCTGAAATCATTAAGTTGGAATATTTTATTACTTTGTTGTTTTTATTATGTTTTAGGCTTTTATTCCCGAAAGAAAGTGGAATATCTAAGCAAAGGGACTATGCAATAAATTTAATCTCATTGACTAGTTCCCAGATTTGTGTGCGAGTGTGTGCTAATATTTATTGATTTTTTTTTGGATCAAAGATTGATTGCCTTCTATCTTCACCCCATCAACTGTGGTGTGCTACTCTTGGTACATAATAACAGTATGAAATCTCATGCATCCACAATTGTGGTCGTGTGCTCCAGTGATTCTAAAACTTTAAAAAGGTAATACAGCTGGAGACAACTTTGGGATTCAGAAGCATCTCTGCAGCTTGTTGTTCTCTTCCGAGATTTATTCGTGAGTCTCTGGATCATGGTCATTAATGAGCTTCTATGGTGCCAAAGGCAGTTCATGGAATGGCCAACAGGCTCCAGGAAAGAAAGGGAAATGGGGGAAGGTGGCCTGTTCCCAACCTCTCTAGAGCCTGGAGATTTCGATCACAAAAGCTACATATTTGAGTTTTTTCAGCAAATTCATTCTCATGTGTGAGGGGCTCCTCTGGAGTCTGTGGAGATTGGCTGTGAGTGCAGCGACAATTAAATTCTGAAGGTTTTTGGCTGCTGGGGCTTTATTGAGGCTGGCAATAGGCTCACCAGCCTCTCTCTGGGTTCCCCAGAAATTACGTTCAGCCTGGCACAGCATCTGAAAATATCTCTACAACTCGTGACTCTCTTCCGAGATTTATTTGTGAGTCAAGTTTCGAGACTTTATCTGATTATTAAAACCTTTCTCTTTGCTTCCCTACCTTCCTCTCTCTCTTCTATGTTCTTCAAATAAGGTACTGATACGTTTGTCAATTGTATTTTTCCTACAGCTATATCAGAGTTCCTGTTATCTACTATTTTCATGTATAAACAGATAGTTAAATATAATTAAAATATTGAAATTAAATAATATATTTAGAAGACGTGATTCTCAGGAGTGAAGTAATAATAGAAGGGCATTGTTCATGGGGATCATTTAAAAATTTGCTAAAGAAGAGTAGATTCCCATAAACAAACATGCAGTCAAAGTAACAAAAATTAGGTTGCCATGTGAATTATATATAAACTCAACCCATAAAAAGCTTAGAATGAAGACAGTGATGTTTAACTAAATTCACAGGATAACTATGAGGTTCAATGAAGACATGAAAAAGTGCTTAAGCATTCTATTGTTTTGGATAACAGGTTATGGCATCATTGGCATTTGTGAAATTACAAATATTTGAATATAACAGGCTGCATATGATCTATGTATCATACATATTTGGCACATAGTATATAATATATCTATACTACAACTCTGTAGGACAATATTTTCTTAGTACTAGAGAGCAGAGAGATAATAACCCTACATTCCATTCCTAGTTTAGTAAATTTAAAATACTTTGGGAGTATAAAAGAAGACATAATCATGGTCTCTTTCCTGAAAGATCTCGCATGAATACCACTATCATCTGCACTGACTCTACCTTCAACGTGCTTAGACCAAATGTTGAGCACTGACTTTGTTCAGGGATGGTGTAATGTAAGTGTTGTAATGATTCAGAATGGTATATTGTTAGTGAGGCAGTTATATTAGAAACTCATTAGTAATTAAGCTACGTAGAATGATTATAAAGAAAAAAATCTACCTCTCATTCATTGTAATCATATGTCTAACTTTTAGCAAACATTGTGTTGTGTACTTTGAGAACACAGATGACTGAGTGTGGAATGATCACAGGATTACACATTCTTTAGACCACAACAGATGGAAAAAAACTCATGTTGAGCCATTATTACAGATAAGAAAACTAAGGTTCATATAAACTTGACAAAAATGAATGATAAATAAGTGGTAAGGCCCAAGTTTAAGATAAATATAACTGACCCAAACTTTTGGTCTTTCCAATAAACATATAACAATTCATGTATGAGAATTATGTATTTTAATAGAGTAAGGATACTATAACAGTGATTTCTACTTTTCTTTTTCTCCCCCAGTGACTTTCCTTTGACTGTCACAGTTGAATTGCTTTTTCCAAGATCTAGAGACAGATACTAATTTGAGGGCAATTAGTTCAAATGTCATGTTCAAAGGCCTGACTAACCTATGCTTTCTCGGATAAAAGACAAGTCTGGTTACCTAATTATATCTGAGAATAATTACTCTGTTTTCGCTCTACTCCATTTCTACTCTTTGGCCCATTGTTTACCTCAGAGAGGAATATAGAATGAATTCAAGTTATAGTCTGACATTACAATAAGATTGCCAATAGAAATCAATGACTTGTCACATGACAAGCCAGAGTTTATGAGGCAACCTAACAGTGTCCTTATATCTTTGCCTACCTCATTGTACTGCCATTCAAGCGGATTATACAATTTTTCTATTACAAAGGGGGTGTAGTTAGGGAAAAAGGGAGTCTAATTGAGTTTAATGCAACTAGAAGGGGTAGTACAGGAGGTTTAAAGATAAAATAATTTTAAAAATATGAAATTCCAATTTTAGTAGATTGGGTTGTCTGTTAAGGTTAATATTTATGCCCACATTTATTGGCCTCTAAAACAGTATAGACGTAGAAGATAAAGGTGAAAGAGCTCATCGTTTTGGCAGGTGAAGTCTAGATTCTTGTGGAATTGAAGAGTCATACTCAAAGTGACAAATGTTATTTCTGTAATCATGCAGACTTCTGCTTGATTAAGTTAAGCAGAACATGTTTTCCACTAGTTATGTGACTTTGAGTTTCTGAAATGTATAGTTTGCAGAGAGAGTTTCTTTAATTATAAAATATATAATGACTTTCAATAACAGTATAAAGAGATCAATGAAAAATATATTTTATGGTGTTTGCACATTTAAATGAAAATATTTTGGATACATTTAGGTAAATAAAATACTAAACCTGATCACCTTTTTATACTTTAAAGCATGTGATATAAAATAACTTATGTATCTAGCATTATATTTTTAATGGAAGGCAATGGTCTAATGTAATGCTTAATTGGTATCATCCAAGAATCAAATTTCAATAATTTAGCCTTATTTAAATGAAAATGTCACTGTGCTTTCTGTTCATGTGGGATGTGGATTTGCATCCAGAAGTGTGATGTGCATCTACACACACATTCATATTCATGCATATGTAAGGAATCCCATCACCTCTGGAATGAAAGAAATTATCCCAATAAATCCAAAGTTGTTGTCACACATAGAAATGATGTTTTCATGCATCTTTTTATTTTAATAAACCCCCCAACTCAGGATAGCATGACTTGAAATAAGCTACTGAAACAATTTATTCTTTCCTCTCCATGGATTAGAGGTGGTACTTGGAGCAGCTTGTTAAAGAGAAGAGTTTGCCCCTTGCCCTTGCTCTGTGTTTAATGATCCTCTCTTCATGTGCCACCTCTCTAATCTGCAGAGAGATAGGTACAAATTGTATCTATAATGTTATATTACTTAACAGTATAATGTATGATAAATCATAGAATTGCATCCCTACCTGGTAATTGGTGAGATGTGTTGCATGAGAGATCCCCTAATTCAATAGAGAGTGGTTGCTCTTATGCATAACTGCCTCTCTGGCTCAAACCAATTCAGCCCACAAGTGATGAGGGGAGAGTTAAAGATTTTTTAATTAAAACATGCAAAAATATGACTTAGAATGGTTTTAAAGGTCTCTGGATTCAAACAGCTGTTTAATAATTCTCCACTTTAAAGATGGTCTTTTTCTCCTCCTTTACTGTAGGTTGAAGAGATGGGTCATGTGTAGGAAATGGTTCCTGACATGGAACACTTTAAATGAGTTCACATATATGGAAATGGTAAGCATTACTTTTGATATTTTATCCTTATCTAAGTTTGTTTTTTATGTTCGAAAAATATAGGGTTGGACAGATAGTACAGTGGGTAGGGCATTTGCCCTGCACATGGCAGACCCAGGTTCAATCCTCATCTGGTTCCCCAAGTGCTGCCAAGAGTGATCTCTGACCAAAAAGCCAGGAGTAATCCTTGAGCACCACTGGTAAGTGACCACCAAGAGACAAAGGAAGACAGAGAGAGAGAGAGAAAGAGAGAGACCCTCCCCAAAATGTCTTTTTATTTACTCTCCACATGTGATGTTTTATCTCTGACACTTTTTAAAGTCTATTCCTTTTATCTATTTTCTATTATTTGATCTTATTTTCCTAGTACATTTATTCTCCTCATTTAATTAATTATCTTAAAAATTACTTTAGGTTTTGTGATTACAATAGTGACAACATTTATGATAATTGCATACAAACTTACTTTGTTTTACCAACATAGAGACTAATACCATTAAGAAATGTCCTAAGCTATTATAATACACCTATTTTTCTAAACTTCTTGACTTATTTTGTCCTGTCATGACATCTATTTTTGAGTCTCTTTCCCTAACTCCTAAACTTCTTCACTTCTATGTATTACTAGAAAACCATAAGTATTACTGAAGAAGTATTATTTCTGAACATTTACAGGAAAGATAAAAAGCAACAGGGCATGTTATTGGTGTTGAAAGCAAGCAAGCCTGTGACTGCATCTCCTTTCCTCAGAACACAGGCATTTATTAGAAGTAACCAAGCTGATAGAAATGAGTAATCAAAATAACATCTAAGTCATAATTATAAATAGTTACACCTGTATTTTTGCCACCTAAAAGCTTCTGATCAATACTGCAGATCATTTGATTATTGACTGTTCAGAAATTCATTATGAAGACAACTAAAATAAAATTTGACAGGCAAGCTTAATTAAGTCTGTTACAATTGTTATGACTTATACAAATTAGATGGTTCCAGCTGGATAGGGCTGCTGACATTGCTAATTTTTTTTAAGATACTTGGGTTTAACTAGGCTCCTGATGTCTTTAAAGAAAGCTGGACCCAGAACTTGGGTTTCTTTGTTCTGCCCTTAGACCTCTTGGCATTACTGACTGAGTCCTTTCATGTAACTTCTTTTTAGGAGGCTCTTTGTGTAATGTGGCTGATTAATATCCAATAAAATGCATCATGTACTCACTTCTCACAAGTTTTCAGTGATGGGTAATCAAATAAGTGAAATCCAATGGTATGGTTTTCTTTAAAAATACTTCATAAGTACTTCTATTTCTTTTTAAGAAAGATAAAACAGATTGTGTGGTCTTAATTTAATCACTTCAAGTATGACCTTCTGAAAAGAATAGAAGGGCAACTTTTTGACATGAGTTATTGATTCTATCTAAACAGAGGAAGATCACCAAAATGAAGTCTAACACAGCCTACCTGAAAAGTGCGGAATTTGAAGATGAAGTTGACTCATGATTTTGAATTATATCTGTCTTGCTTTTCTGCATTCTACTGTTTGATATCTTAATAAAGAAAAACAATTCACTTAGTACATAATCTATAAAATGCTTGTCAGGGATTATCCTGCCATTTCTCAGCTGCCTGATAAAATTTTTGCTCTGCAATGTAACCTGGAAAACAAGGTTGGAAAATGATGTCAGCTTCTGCTTTTAGTTATAAGATGTCAATAGCTCTTGCTTTTGTTGATGTTGCAACTGATTTCTACAAGTTAAAAACAGTGTCATAAAAACAAATTAATTTTAAGTATCCTTTCCGTATTCACACTGTGCTGTTATCAGACATGCGAATACATTTGCTATAATTTTAAAAATCAAATCAAGTTCTTAGAAATGGCTACTCATACTTTATCCTCGCCCCCACCATTTTTTTTATGCTTTTTGTTTTCATGGTGACATTTTTACGATGAAGCTGCATTTTCATCTTTGACAATGCCATCTTGTTTTTAAAGCAAAAGAACATGAGACAATTTGTTTTGAAAATATGTGGGTTGATGACAAAGTCATAAGAATTTCAGAGAAATGTCAGTGCTAGTGTCAGGAGAGCCAGTTCTCCTATTTCTTATATGAAAATAAATCTGGTGCCTGAGGTACGGGCAACCAGGCCACTAGTAAGTTTCTTTGTTTGTGCTAGACTTTGTCTTTCTCTTGCAATGCAAACCCAACTGATGGTTTTGAAAGATCAATTCTACTTTGCAATGAATGTCTCTCTTAACCTTTCCTCTAGAAATGGAAACAGCATACAAGTGAGTCCCACAAAAGCAGGAACTCTTAAAATGAACAACCAGGACACAAAGGCCTATATTTTAATTCATTCAGAAAAGAGTATTTTCACATAATCAGTACCATATCATACATTTATAAAAATGCCCGCCTAAAGGTGAAAAAAAAATTTTTTTGGACAGGGTACACTTAGCCTTAAGTCAATTAACACAATAGTTGTTTCTTTATTTTTGCTTCACAAATTATTTCACCTTTTGATAAACTGTACCCCCTTGAGTTTAGAGAATACCTACCCTTTACTGAATTGTACCATTATTTTGAGTGCACAGAAAGCAGATTCATTTGGCAGATTGCTTTTATATGCATATCAACACAAAGGTAGGATATAATGATTTTGGGATTAGAGACCCTGCCCAAAACTTTGTAATGCTCTATGAAATACTTGCAGTGTGACTAATACTTCTGACCTGCTGAGGCCTCTCTGAGGTATATTCTATTACAACCTGGTACATAGAGCACAGCAGTGATCAATCTTTAAGTAGATTAAGTAATTTTCCCATAGTGGTGTAACTGTTGAAGCATCAGATATCAGCATAGGGATTCAAAGTCTTGATACATTTGATTCTTCCAGACTATATTCCTTATGTGTTAAAAAAAAATTCTGACAGGGAGACATCATGCACCTTAGCCCTCATGTAATAAGCCAAGTGACTGCTAATTATTTTTCAGACCCAAATCTTGACAAATAAAATGAGAGATAGAAAATATAGAAGAAATGGTAACTATTTGCATATTACAAAAATATGCCAAGATTACATAAAAAGGAAATTTGAGAAATGATAATATGCTTAGATCATAGAATGCCATCAGGAATTTGACTCAGTTTTCAATTTTGCTTGGAGATATTCATGTTAGGGCCTAGGCAATTTTGTTTAGAAAAATCATGGAGGCTCATCTGAAACATCATTCAGTAGGATCAGTACCTTAGGGTAACCAAAAGCATGTGCAGGACTCAGAGATCGAGCTGGTAATGCCAGTGTCTCTCCATGACAGTCATCTTTAATTCAATACTTTCATGTTGAAAGGGAGGAACTCCCTCCAAGGGAAAAAGTTTTCATAGTGTCTTCTCAGTGCCAACACCTTTGTGAGGTAAAGGTCACATCTACATAATGAAACAAAGCATAGTCAGGTCAGGGAGAAGAGGAATTGTGTAATCCAGGAATCCAAGAAACTTTGGAAATTTGAACAAAAACCTAAATAGTTCTTTGGGAATAAGCATCTAATTAGTTATGAAAAATCTCAGTGTGCCCTTTAATTTTTTTCATTCATTTTACAAATAAGTCCTCTCACAAAACAAATTTTAAAGAACAGAAATAATGAGTTCAAGAACATTATATGGCCTACTCAATTCTTAGTTCTCTGAGGAAGAGATATATGGGTACTGTTATCATTAGAGGGGGAGTACTTGGCAATACCAGGTTGAGCACACATTAAAAATAGATAAATAGAAAGTATAGCTTTGTAAACCACTTCTTGAGAAATTCCAAAATACTCTTTATTTCCCAGATCAAACCTTAGAGTCTTTCTGTTTTTTCCTCAGAGTTCAATTCATTTGAAGAAAGCAAGAGATAAAATCTGCTTATTTGTTTTCATTCAATTGTGTGTTCATATTTAAGTGTGCATGTTTGTAAATTTATATATATATGTATATATGTATGCATGCATATGTGTATGCAAACACATTTGTATGGAGCACATGTGTGCCCATAAAGAAGTATGTATGTGCAATGGTGTCTGAGTAGTGTATACATGTGTATTTGTTTTTAAAAAATATGCCACTACCCATATTTTAACAAATTAATAGACATCTTTGACCTTTCCCTGACTCTCTCCAAGTTTTGGAATGACTACGTTTTGGTACTGAAGCCAACCTCCACTGCCCAACCACTGCCATGCTCCAGGCCACTTTCCAGATTCTCAGACCGAGCCTCACACAAGAATGAAGTCCCACAGAATTCAGATGATGTGGAACTTTATGACCTTGGACTATGTACTCAACAAACCCGGAACAGAGATCTTCTGCCTGCTTCCCCCAGACTTTGGTGGCTCAGGGATCACACTCATAAGCCACACCCTGCTGGCACCAAATAATCTCATTGACCACCCTCCAGAACTCATGGATGCTCCTCCCAGACTGGAGTATAAAAGGAGGCTCCCAGAACCATGCCACTAGACTCCACACCAAGCTGTGGGGCAGGTGAGAGCCCTCCCCACTGCAAGGGACCCAGCCCTGGCAGTCAATCTCCGCTGTCCAACCACCACCACGATCCAGGTTGCTTTGAGGCTGTGCATCACATTATAAGACACTTACCCATTTATGTCTCACAGAAAGCCCAGCAAGCTACCAAGAGTATCCCGCCTGCACGGGCAGAGCCTGGTAAGCTCCCCATGGTGTATTTGATATGCCAAATACAGTAACAACAATAGGTCTTATCCTCCTGACCCTGAAAGAACCTCCAATTGTTGGGAAAAAAATGAATAAGAAGAGGCTTCTAAAATCTCAGGGCTGGGAGGAATAGAGATGTTACTGGAGGCCACTCGAGTAATTTGATGATCAATGGGACGACAGTGATACAGTGATAGAGGTACTGAAGTTTATGACCATGAAAATCAAGGGAAAAAATTAAAAGAACATACTTCCTTTTAAAGGTGAGATGAGAGAGAATACCAGAATATAGCAGTTAACTGGATATGTCTCCAGACCCTGTAGCAAGTCGATTTCACCAGGGCACGTCAGATGGAGTGGGTGTCCCTGCTGTGATGGCCACAAACTTTCAGAAGAAAAACCAAGGTGTGAGAGAACAGAGTCTGAAGACTCCGGGCCACAAATCAGCAAAGACAGTTAGTCCCTTTCCATCTCCCCACCCCCGCGGGGTCCTGGCTATCACCCCCAGGAACTGTCTCTGAGCCATGTTTAATTGTGCCACCAGCCTTGATCCAGAGAATCACAAATGAATCTGAAAATGGATTAGCTCCCTGCAGAGATGTCTCTGAGCCCAAATCATTTACATATTTAGAATTCCAGGAGCATGTGGCCACTTTCACAGCCACACAACCTCCCATGGTATTCATAATAAGCAATAGAAAATAAATTATCTAGAATCTACCTGTGGCGGGCAAGCTTGAACGGTGGTGGAAAAATTAAGAATAATGGTGGTGGGAAGGTGTAATAATGGTGGGAAGATGTAATGCTGTTAGGATTGGTGTTGAAATATTGAATGCAATCAATTAATGTTAATAACCTTATGAAAATAAAATTTAAAAACTAAAATATAAAATAAATAAAAGGATACAGCATCAAAAAATAAAGGTGAGATGATGACATTACAATTATTATTTTGAGTTTTAATAGTGTTGCCATAAGATAGTGTACTTTTCTGCATCAGAACCTCCTTCTGTTCATTATGTTAGGAAAATAGGAACATTTTAGAGTGGAAGTGCTAACTATAAGCTTAAACAATGTGCTCACTGCCCTTTCTTTCTATGACTTTATCATTTTTATGCAACCCTGAGATTCTCACCTTCTTAGTCATCCTTTCCCCATTGAGGGGCTTTCCCCCAGTATCATTTTCTCCTCAGAGCATTTGAACACAATCCGCAGTTCTTTTTTTCCCTTATGTGCATCTCTAATTTTCCAAATGAAGTAAAGAGTATTCTAAGTTCCAGAACTTCATATCTCACAACTTGGGAATTATAGAAATTTGAAACCAGTCGGGAATATTTGTCCAACAACTTCTAATTCAAATGATTTACTAACAAAATAGCATCAATAGAGTAAAATTTCAGAGAGCAGGCTATCTGTGCCTTGAATACCCAGAAATGTCATTGATTGACAAGGATATTTTATTAACAGTTATAGCCAACATCATCACGATAGGGACTGGCAATAAAAGCATTTCCTTTAACGGATTAAATGTTATAACTCACATATTTATAAGTATTGTAATGAGCTGTAAACAGTAAATGCAAAAATCGTTTCATTTTTTCTTTTATAACTAATAATTCTGTGAGAAAAATTATGCCAGAATATTTGACCCTATAAAACAGTAAAGATTGATAAATCTTTAAGTGTATATTCTAAGAATCCCTTTATTGTGGTTCAAAATTCTTTACTATTTAGTTTCTAGAAAGCGTTGTTGAGTAGTTCTTTTTGGAAAAAGGTGTCAAACATATAGTTTTAAAGGAAGAACACTGGAACAGAGACATCATTGCAAATATTTCATTCTTTTGTTTGTTTTCTTATGGGCCACATCTAGTTTATTCCCTGCACTGCACTCAGGGGTACGGGATGAGATACTGGGGATCAAACCTAGGTTGGCTGTCTCTAAAGTAAGCACACTACCTGCTGTACTCTTATTCTCGCCCTTCATTCTTGTTTAAGATTTTTCCATATTTATACACTTGATAACCCAAATCACTATTTAGTCTTTCTAAATAAAATTTATTATATTATTTCATAGAAACATTATTGTTACCTACTACCTGTTACAATGAATGGAGCCACCAAGTGTTCAGTTGCCACAATGAGAAATGTGGGAAGCATAGTTCCATCTTTTCTTATTTCTTCCCATTCATTAACAGCTTCTGTCAGGTTTATTCCTAAATTTCTCTCCAACTATTTCCACTGTTATCCCCATATTCATGTCTAATCTGTTTTAGTTCTAACTGGTCTCTCTTTTTTCCAGCCTTGCCCTTTCTCCTTCAAGTGCTGTTCAAATTGATTTTATAACATAAATTTGACTACCTCGCTCCCCCATTTAATACAATTAATGACTCAGAATGTCCCAAGAGGGAAGTTCAAAGTTGTTAACCTTGATCCCCAGGCTATTCATGACTTGGCCTCTGCCTGCTTCTTCAGTCTCCTCTTACTCCTCAGCCACACTGAAGTCTTTGTGACCTGATCTTGTCTTCTTCAGAGGATCATCTAATTTGTTACCCCCAAGCCTTGACACATGCCATGCTCTTATTCCAATCCCTAATATCAAGCCCTTGTTTCTACCTCTGTGATCTTCATATGTGAAAGTCCATTTTTTTCCTTTCAAGTCTTAACTTAAACTTTCTAAAGTCTCGGCATGTTCTTGATTGCTTCCCTCTCAGACTGCTAATATTTCTGTACTCCTATTAGAGCACTTATCACAAATCATTAAACAGTCTGTGCTCCCCACTATACTATAAATTCTATGAGATTAGGGAACAAGTAGATGCAATTTTTCTTTCTCTAGGTTTACTCCAGTGCCTCATATGTAGAATGTGCTCAAATAAATGTATGTTGAATAAATGAATGCATAAATGTCAGTGACTTATTATGTGACCTTGAACAAGTCATTTATCTTATATGAACTATTTTCTTCACTACTAGCATGAGATTAGACTAAAAAGCCATGAATATGCCTTCTAATTTTAAAGTTTTATGAATTTATAATTGAATTCTTGTCATCCAAGAAATATAAAATTTCAAAATAGCAATGCGTGAGTGGTATTTTTCTATCTTGGATTTAAAAGTGTGCTTTAAAATTGTTGTAATTCTCTATTTGTATTTAGTGAGTACTAACCATTTCCTGATGTGAACAATAGCATTTTGGATGTAAAGTTTTATATCATTTAGGCCGTAAACATAAATGTTTCTTTATATTAAAGATAGTGCAAAAAATGTGGCTTTATTTGTTTCCTTGTGAAGAATTGGGTTCAATCTAAAAGAAGGACTTATGCTGGAAAAGGAAATGTACTTTAATTCTTCTGGTTAATGAAATAGTTTTGTGAGTATAAAAGAATAAAGATGGAAACTAGTCAGTACCTCACAACTAAGTTGAATCTTTGGGATTCAAATAATCAGTATTTATCTGGTGGCTATTAGATCTTTGATTTCAATTCCATATTAGAAAATACAATGCAATTTGGTAATTATTTGCCAATAATCGGTTTGAGGAGGCAGATTTGCTGAAACAGTGCTAATGGCAAAGAGGAGCCATAGATACTTGATTGTAAAATGTGCCAAGGAGAACATTATGAGCTTTTTGTTCTTCAGTCATCTTTTTGATGACCGCTAAAGTAAGAAATAAACATAATCTACTGTTAGAAGGAAGCATTTTGAGGAAGTCACAATGCAAATCAACAGTTGTAGATAACACATTTACTCCCCAGAGGAAATGAGAAAAGGTCAGAGCTTTATCCTAGGAGAATGACCCAATTAAATACCACTATGAAGCCAGCTTGTGGTGTTCCCCCCAAGCAACCCTACCTATGCATTGTTATTAGTATTTCTCTGACAATCTCAAGGTTGACCCTGTAGGCATTGTCTTTTCTTCTGATTCAGAAGTAGAATCAACTTTGAGTTTCCTTTTGTCCTTGATTTTTCTTCCTTTTTTTATTTGCTTTTTCTTTTCTTTTTTTTAACCCTTTTTCTTGTTTTGCTGTGTTTCAGTTTTAACATATCTACTCTGTGGTACTGTCATATTGAAATTAAATACTCTAAATCTAGGACTAGTTCTCTAATTTACTTGTCCCTTCTGGGACAGAAATTTATTCCATAGAGCTGCCAATCTGTACTTGCTAGTAAATGTATACCAGTTTAAGATCCGTATACTTTTAGATGGTGAAAAAAAAATCATGGAAGAAAATGATTTTGATCTGAAACTGGAATTTAGACAAAAGATGGGTGGTATTGTTTGAGTAGACAGCGCATCAACATGGCTCTATATTATATAGAAATGCCAGCTTACAGCAAGCAGGAGAGGGCTCAAGAACAAAATAAAACTAGGCCCACCTCTGCTTATTCAAATACCACCCACAACTTTCTGAGAGAAGAACATATGCAGAGCATATTTGAAAACATTATAAGGCATGCATAAAGTACAATATTAGTCAATTTTATATGCTCAGTTGCATGAAATCTGTGTGTTTAAAAAATATAATAATTTGCATTTCATGGCTTTTGATAACCTCAGGAGTGCACTTGAAATTCAGCACATGCCCACAGCACCTCCCAGCTCACCCCATTTTTAACTGAAGACCAATGGTTTCTATTAAGGGATCAGGCAGGGCCTCTGACAAGCCAGTCAATAACTATGTGAGGTTACTTCATTAATGCTATAATGGCTGATAGAGTGAGAGGCAAAAAACAGGTTCCTGACAGCAGCAAATGAAAATGATAGAGATTCCTGAAGCAATGCGCCTTTCCTTTGTCATTGTCTTTTGCTTCGCTTATTCAAAATGTGGCATTTATGTATTCACTCTTGATGAATGTTGCAGGCTTTAAGTACTTTTTCCATCACTAATGCAGTGCGGATTGCACATTGTTCTCTCTTTCTCTCTTCCTCTCTCTCTTTTTCTTTCTTTCTTTCTCTCTCTCTCTCTCTCTCTCTCTCTCTCTCTCTCTCTCTCTCTCTCTCTCTCTCTCTCTCTCTCTCTCTCCCTATAACCTCTGCTGTCAAGGCACTGCAGGCTGAAGGGTTGCAGGCACCAGCTAAATAGCTTTTGTGCTGTAAACGGTGAAGGTGATAGGACAATGCATCATAAGTGCTTGCTGGGTCATAGAGCAGTGAGAGTGGTGGGAGCTGGACCCGGCAGCTACAATGGTGCAGGTGCTCCTGGTCCTGACACTCTCCAGCCCTTATTTGGAAGCCACAGATAAATCTCTAAGGAAAGGAATGTTCTCCCTGTGGATTTTAGACAGAGATGTGATTGGGATAGGAAAGCTCACTTCAAATGAATAAGAACAAGTCAAGACCATGTCTCTTTACTTAACTGTGTTCACAACTCTAAGTAGATCTGGAGAGGGTAGACTGGCACAATCATCTAGCTTCCAGAGACTGAAGGGTTTTTTGTTTGTTTGTTTTCATTTTAATTCCAAAGTGCCTTAACAAGCACAGGCTATTTTCTAACCATTGAGGAAACAATTTCTCTGAATGGATAAGAAATACAGACTGACACATCACTGGCACCAGCACAAGAGCGATTTGGTTCACCCATCATAAGAGGTAAAGGCGGTTTTCTGAATGCACAGAATGTATAGTATGGGAAGTTGAGTCTCTTTAGAGGAGGATCATGAGTAGACAAGATAGAAAAGCAAGGAAACCAGAGTTGACTGCATTTTTATGCCTATTCCAGCATGATGTTGTGTAGCATCATTGGTGAGATTTATAGTAGCCTTTTCTCCTTTGGTGACATGAGACTTCTGAGCCATTTTGACTACATCAACTGATAAATTTATAAATTTTGATTTGAGTAGCTAGGGAATATATCTTCTTTGTAGGATACTGTGAGTCGCAGAACATCAGAGCAACATTAACAAGGTCAGAGAAAGGCAGGAATGAAAAATGTGATGACCACAATTCTTGATAGTTCCACCCCCTCCGCACACATATACACAACTCTGATGTATAACAGATCCTCAATTGGGTATCATGCATTTTATAACTGCCTCAGTGTTCTTACCTACATATAAGACCCTGACCTATACCCTCACCCTATACCTATGTAAACCAGAGTAAGTCAATCAACCCATAGTAAACTGCATGATACAGTTCTGAATGCACAGGTAATTACCCAGGCAAGAACACCTTAGCTGAAAGAACTGACCTTGATTTTACAGAGTTTCCTTCAGAAAATATAGGAATGCTTTTATTGTTTATTACAGAATGACATAGAAGGAGTTCTTGACTAATTGAAGAATGAGACACTCTAAAATATATAGTATATTGTTCCTGACATTCTCAGATTCTTTGGCAATTATAGAATATTACTTTCATTATAGTTTTGTATCACTAGTCTTCACCAAAGACTTACAAGTAGATAGTATTATTATAATTAATAATCATCATGAGATAACCCTCTTCCTCCATTAATAAGCAACTCCAGTACGTCAGAATGTGACTCTATTTGAAAGTAGACATTAAAGATGGAATTAACATGAGATAAGATTATTTGCATGGACCTCAATTCTATGTGACAGGTCTAATTTTAAGAAGAAGAAATTAAAATATAGGTAGTTCCAGACCACAAACAATATAAACACAAAGGTAAAGATGGCCATCCACAAATCAAAGAGAAAGATCTTAGCAACAACAACCTTGAAAGATTTATAGCTTCCAGAATTGCGATATCACTTCAAGCTATTTAAATTATATCCTCTCATTTTCTGCACCCATGATTTTGAGCTTTACTTCTAAGTTAGGTGCACATATGTTATACATAACATTATTTTGTGTTTTTCAAAAAGTTTACTTGCATAAACATCCCATAGTGCTGAAATGGTGGTATGGTTCTGTAATCTACTATTTCACTTCACTGGATTAAACACATTTTGATAAAGGTAGAAATTAAGCCATTCATTTTAACTGCTTATTGTATTCTGTCCCTGACAGACTAGTCCCTGAAGTTCCATTTTCTCTCAACGGAACGAACATCTCCGAATGCAGCAGTTGTGTGTACTTAGGTCAATAACTCTACATGACTAATGACCTGGCACCTGAGCTGCGCAGGAGGAAGAGAGCAGCTTGGAACATCTTCAAGAGTATCAAAGAAGTGGTTAAGAGGACGAAGAACCTCCGGCTCTGGGCAGATCTTTTCGACTCCACCTTTATTCCTGCAGTAACATGCGCCTCAGAAACCTGGGCCCTATGAAAACAGGATGAGAACGCTATTTGGGTCTCCCAAAGAGGAATCAAAAGAGCTATGCTTCGAGTATCACGCTTCACTCAAGTAAGAGAAGGAATACAGAGTTCCGACCTCCATCAACGATCAAGAATCAGGGACACTGCCTTGTTTGCAAAGGTGTCAAAAATCAGATGGACCAAACATGTAATGCGATTTGGAGACAATTGCTGGACTAGAGCGTTACTGACTGGATTCCACGGCATGTTAAAAGGACAACTGGTCGCCCACCCAAGA
This sequence comes from Sorex fumeus, assembly GCF_029834395.1. Taxonomy (NCBI): domain Eukaryota; kingdom Metazoa; phylum Chordata; class Mammalia; order Eulipotyphla; family Soricidae; genus Sorex; species Sorex fumeus. Next base: position 51,322,507 of record NW_026606063.1, read on the forward strand.
CATGGTCGAACTTCTTCATTAAGACCCTGAATGAACAGTTTGATGCTCTTCATGTTCCTGGAGTGAGCAGATGCCATTGGGCTACACTAGCACTTGACAGGGATGAATGGAGGTAGTACTAGCACCCACTCGAGCAGATTGATGAACAGCAGGATGACAAGTGATTACAAGTGATAGTACTCTGATGAAATTACAGGAATTTTCTTTTTAAAATTTCTTTTTTAGTCACTGTGATTTAGATTTCTATTAGAGTCAGGACCCTATACATACTATCGTCTAACTTCTCTCCCTTAGTCAGAGTCTTCACTTTGCTCTACCATTACTCATGTTCTTCCCTGAAGTCTACCATCACCTGTCCCCTACCTTCTCCCTGCAATAATAAGCTCAGTTCTATAGACCATTTTTCAGGCTCTGTTTCCTTTGGTCATATGATATTCTCTTTACTCTTACTCTTTATACCGCTTATATGAGAGAGATCATTATGAATTCCTCTCTCTGTGACTGACTTGGCTCAGCATGATACCACTATGTCCCATCCATGTAGTAGAATTTTTTCTGATTTTTGACACTTCTTATAACCAAGTACTATTCCATAGTATATAGATACCACAGGGTTTCTTCTTCTTTTTTCCTTTTTGGTGTGTTTCTGTGGTGGTGGGCTGGAGCGATAGCACAGTGGGTAGGCTGTTTGCCTTGCATGAGTTCAATTCCTCCGCCCCTCTAGGAGAGCCTGACAAGTTACCGAGAGTGCCTTGCCCATGCGGCAGAGCCTGGCAAACTCCCCATGGCATATTCAATATGCTAAAAACAGTAGCAAGTCTCATAATTTGTTGTGAGATGTCACTGGTGCCTGCTTCAGCAAATTGATGAACAATGGGAGGACAGTGCTGTGCTACAGTGTGTGCTGGTGGTGGTGGTGGTGGTGGTGGTGGTATGTGTGTGTGTGTGTGTGTGTGCCTGTGTGTGTGTTGTTATCTGTTGGACCCTTGGGTTGTTTGCAGATTTTGGCTATCATGAATAGTGCTGCAATGAACATAGGAGCACAAATGTCTTTTCTGATTGTAGTTCTTGGATCTTTAGGATCAATGACCAGAAGTGTAAATGTTGGATCATATAGAAGCTCAATTCTAACTTTTCTGAGGAATACCCATATTGCTTTTTTTTTTTAAGAATGTGAGCCAGTTGAAATTCTCACCAACAGTGGATGACAGGTCCTTTTCCCCAACATCCTGTCCAAAACGGGTTATTTTTGTTCTTGATGTGTATTAGTCTCACTTGTGTGAAATGATACCTATTGTTATTTGATTTATATTTACCTGATGCTAAGTGATGCAGAATATTTTTTAAATACATATGATTATCCCTCTTTAAGAGAGTTTCCTCTTCTTTCAATCTTATTATGGTGTTGATTAACTTTTATTTCTTGTTAAGATAAATAAATAACTTATATATTTCGAATAGTACCCTTTTGCCAGATAATAGTGAGCAAATGTTTTCTACTAGTCTTTGTCATTTTATTTTAGTCATAATATATTTTTGTGGTGCAGTTTCTCAATTTTAGATAATCCATTTGTTTACTTTGCTTCTCTTTGTTTGCCTAATGGCATTGAATCATTGATGTGCCTTTAATTTCAATGTAATGGACCATTCTATGTTTTTTTCAATATAATTTATGGATTCAGCTCTGTTATAGCAGCCCTTATTTTGAATTTATTTTTGTACATGGTGTGAGCTGGAGCGATAGCACAGCAGTAGGGCGTTTGTCTTGCACGCAGCCAACATGGCCGACCCGAATTCGATTCCTCCGCCCCTCTCGGAGAGCCCGGCAAGCTACCGAGAGTATTCGATATGCCAGACACAGTAACAACAAAGTCTCCAATGGAGACGTTACTGGGCCCACTCGAGCAAATCGACGATCAACGGGAGGGCCTTTACCTTTACCTTTACCTTTTGTACATGGTGTGAGCTGGAGCGATAGCACAGCAGTAGGGCGTTTGTCTTGCACGCAGCCAACATGGCCGACCCGAGTTCGATTCCTCCGCCCCTGTCGGAGAGCCCAGCAAGCTACCGAGAGTATCTCACCCACACAGCAGAGCCTGGCAAGCTCCCCGTGAGGTATTCGATATGTCAAACACAGTAACAACAAAGTCTCCAATGGAGACGTTACTGGGTCCACTCGAGCAAATCGATGATCAACGGGAGGGCCTTTACTTTACTTACTTACATGGTGTGAGATAGAGTCCTGATTTCATTAATTTCCTTGTGACTAAAAATTTTCCCAACACCATTTCCTAAAGATACTTTCTTTTCTTCACTTCCTATTTTTAATTCCTTTTTCAAAGATTGGATCACCATATATTTGAGGGTATATAACTGTGCTCCTCTATTTTGGTGATCTGAGAATCTATTCTTATTCCAGTACCACACTGTCTTGATTATTATGTCTTTATAATGGAAAAAGAAAAATCTATATTCAGTTTTTATTGTAAGATTGTTTTGACTATTGGAATTGGTGGTGGTGGTTATTATTCCACATACCATTCCTATTTTGATATTTTCCCCTAAAGAAGGAATTTTTATTCTTTCTTTTTCTTTTATCTATATAAAAACAATAACAAGTGGTATTGTTATTTTTACATGTTTTATGGGGTAGCATCTGTTTTAGAATCCCTTGGTTTATGTACCCAGGATAAAAATTAATTGGATCATAGCACATGTATATATTAAACTTAACTAGATAGTGCTCAGTTGTTTACCACAGTACTTATTTCAGTTTCTCCATTCAGCAACAGAGCAAGGACATTACTACCTTCCTATCATTTTACCAGTACTTAGTAATGGATAGGTGTATAATAACTTTTTCAAAGTCCAGTGGGTGTGAATGGTGGTATATGGTTATTTGGAGTGTCTTTATAATTACCAAAAATGACAATGTCTTTTGGACCCTTCCAAAGCCATGCAGAGACCACTCTCCACAGGCCTGGATGAGCCTCACGCATGAAGGAACCGGCAGAGGAACACAGGTGTGCAGGACCCGGGGTTGAGATCTCCAAGCTTGCTCAGTTCGGGACTGGGCCTTCCAGTAGCTAGACAATTACACCCACCAACTGTCGTGTAACCCCATCAATGGCCAGGACACAGAGACTATAACACCAAGCTCTTAGAAGAGAACAAAGCAGAGTCTCCTACCCCTGTGCCTGACTGTCCTCACCAAGGCCTGACAGCTGAAGACCTCCGGGACCCAGCCAAAGCCATGGTGAGACCACTGTCCACATGCTTGGATGAGCCTCACACATGAAGGAACCGGCAGAGAAACCCAGGTGTGCAGAACCCAGGCCCGAGATCTCCAAGCCTGCTCCGTTTGGGACTGGACCTTCCAAGTAGCTAGACAGTTACACCCAACAACTGCCGTGTAACCTCATCAATGGTCAGGATCCAGATCAATGGCTGTGAGACTTCTTATTCTCTAGTTCTCACTCTCAGAGAACCCGGCAGGCAACTGAGAGTATCATACCAGCACATATGCCTGAATAGGAACACCTGTAAAGTTTATTTGTGTTTTCAGGCTACCGAGAATATCCCACCACATTGCAGAGCCTGGCAAGCTATCCATGGTATATTCTATATGCCAAATCCAGTAAATACAATGGGTCTCATTCCCCTGATCCTAAATAAGGCAGCATTGAGAAGGATGTGGAAGGAGAGGCTGATAAAATCTCAAGGCCAAACTAGGCTGCCAAAACGAAGACAAAAATGACTGTCTGTAATTTCAATGCACGTACACTGGCATCTGATGCATCCATCAAGGACCTGATGGTACAAGCACGAAAGATCAAGTAGGACATCATTGGCCTGACTGAGACAAGAAGGCATCAATCACATCACGCCATTTTCAAAACTGGAGAAGTGTTCCTTGGAACATGCGACAAAAGAGGCGTCAGTGGTGTCGGCGTCCTTGTCAACACGAACTTAGCCATGAGCATTGATTCATTCAAATGACTAACAACTCAAATCGGATAATTACACTTAAATAAATGTGGCTCATTGCCGGCAGTTTCTGTCTTTGTTGTCTATACACCAACATCCAATTATGGTGGAGTAGAAATTCAGAAGTTCTACACGGAGCTGGAGAAGTTCTATAAAGAAGACCGCACCTTCTATAAGATTGTTGTCGGTGATTTTAATGCCAAGATAGGACTGAGAAGATCAGCTGAAGAACTCCGCATCAGGACCCATGGCCTAGAATGGAACAAACAGGGTGAGAGACTGTCTGAGTTCATCATGCGACCAAGACCATCCATGGTAACTCACAGTTTCAGAAGACCGAATCTAAACGTTGGACATGGGAGTCTCCTGGTGGATGGTTCCACAACAAAATTGACCACATCATATTCAATCGACGGTCTTGCCTGACAGATGTTGCTCTTCTCTCAAAATTCCAAAGGGGATCGGACCACTGTCTCCTTTTTGCAAAATTCTACTTCACAGAGTGGGGAGAAAGAAATGCAAAGTTTAAGAAGAGAACTCCCAGAACGACCACCTACTGGGAGCTCTTTGGATATGTTGCGGCAACATGGGAAGATACTGTCATTGACAACATTGACGAGGAATACGATTGACTGGTTCAGCACCTCCATGATTGTGCAAGGAATGCCAAGAGAGAGATAACCACAAAAAAATGCCTGTCTTCGAAAACTCTTGAGCTTATTCGCCAAAGTGGCTTGGCACATGCCTCAGGCAACTGCAAGCAAGCATACAAGCTCGCAAAGCAGTGCAAAGAAGCAATCAAGGAAGACCTCAAAGAGAGAAGAGCAGCAGTGCTGGTAGATGCAGCAGAAGCTGAGAAAAGCATTCGTAATGCTCGCCTGTCCTTCACCAACTACAAGACCAAGATGACTGCCCTCCAATGTCCTGATGGATCTATCACATCTTCCAGAAGGGCAATGGAGAAGATTATTCATGACTTCTACTCAGATCTCTTTAATAGCCACGTCCACCTTCCCACATACCAAATTTCGCAGGATGGATATGTCGTTCCCAACATTCTCCCTTCCAAAATCCGACGCGCCATCTTATTAGTAAAGAAACAAAGAGCACCTGGCCCAGACAAAGTCAATCGTGAACACCTGAAGAGCCATCAGTACTCAACAATACACAGGCTCGGCTCTTCACACACTACCTGTCTGAATGCAAGTTTCTGTCCCAGTGGAAAACCATCAGAACTGTACTACTATACAAGAAGGGAGACATCCACAACATTGGCAATTATCACCCTATCTGTCTATTGTCTGTCATCTATAATCTGTTCACTCGAGTCATCCTGAATAGGATTGGCAGAACACTAGATGAAGGAAAATCATGCCGGCAAGTCGGGTTCTGCAAAGGATTCAGCATGATTGACCATATCCACACAATAACCAAGCTCACTGAGGTTTCTCAGGAGTTCAAGATGCCGCTCTGTCTAACGTTCATTGATTTAAAGAAGGCCTTTGATTCTGTTGAGATGGAAGCGGTCATTGTAGCCCTAGTCAATCAGGGCATTCAAAGTCAATTCAACAGGATATTCCGTGAGCTGTATTAAGGATTCACTACCAGGATGTCACCATTCTACAAAGAAGAGATCATCGATGTCAAGAGAGGGTTTCAGAAGGTGATACCATTTCACCGAAACTCTTTGTGCCACCCTCGAGAACTTCATGCAATTACTGGAATGGGAAGGAATTGGAGTGAAGATAGATGGTCAGCAACTACACCATCACCGCTTTGCTGATGACATAGTTCTTGATAACACCAAACATCAGCCAAGCAGCCCAAATGCTGACCTACTTTGATCATGAGTGTGGAAAAGTCGGATTACAGCTGAATCTCACAAAGACAATGTTCATGATAAACAGATAAACAGTCTTGTTCCTGATGTTCCATTCGCTCTCTATGGAATGACCATCTCCGAATGCAACAGTTATGTGTACCTAGGTCGAGAACAGTTATGTGTACTTAGGTCAACGTGACGAATGACCTGGCACCAGAGTTGCGCAGGAGGAAGAGAGTGGCTTGGAACGCCTTCAAGAGCATCAAAGAAATAACTAAGAGGATGAAGAACCTCCAGCTCTGAGCACATCTCTTGATTCCACTGTTCTTCCTGCATTAACTTATACCTCAGAGACCTGGGTCCTACGCAAACAGGATAAGAACGCTATTCCGGTCTCTCAAAGAGGAATTGAAAGAGCTATGCTTGGAGTAACACGCTTCAGTCAAATGAGAGAAAGAATCCGGAGTTCCGACCTCCGTCGACGGTCAAGAATCTGGGATGCTGTCTGGTTTGCCAAGGCATAGAAAATCAGATTGGCTGGACATGTAATGAGATTTAGAGATGACTGCTGGACTAGAGCCATTACCGACTGGATTCCACAGGTTGCCAAACGATCGTGTGGCCGCCCACCTATGAGATGGTCAGACTTCTTCGTCAAGACCCTGAATGATCAGTTTGAGGCTCTTTGTGTTCCCAGAACGAGCAGATGCCATTGGGCTACGCTAGCATGCAAGAGGGATTAATGAAGACGTTACTGGCACCCGCTCGAGCAAATCGATGAGTAACGGGATATCAAGTGATCAAGTGACAATGTCACTTATAGCATTTATTGAGCAGTTATCAAATGCCTGGCTCCATACATTTACCCCCTATTTTATTTGTTCTTTATAATAGGTCTATGGGGTTGGCATAGTAATTATCACCTGCTTTTTGCAGATAAGGAAATTGAAGATTAGAATTTGTAACTTGCTTATGGCTAAACAACTTCTAAGTGACCAAGCAAGGATTACAATGTGATTCCAAAGTCATTTCCATTAGGTTATGTTTCCTTTAAAGTAGACCCTGAGATAGGAGAGAGGAGTCTTTTGGGAAATTAATCTCATCAGACACAGTTGTAAGTATAAGCAAAGTCAAAAAGGGCTAGAAAGGTCAATACATAGTACATATATGAGTAGACTGTCATTGTGTTTATCTGGGGTTGTCCTGCGTATTCTCTGGAATTTGATGTAACTTAGAATGATCTTCATTATGTATAAGGAATCTGGGGTATTCAGCCTATGACCCCTATTTCTCATTGGTTGTGTTGGAGCTATACAAACTTCCCCAAGCCAGAGAAGCTTTTAGTTAGAGGAATATGAATATTTTTGAATGTCCATTTGAACTGCACTGCAATTCAAAAGTGGACCCAATATCTGAGGAACATCACCATGCCTATCTTTCCTTTAGCTGCAAAAGCAGGAAAAGTCATCCCTCTAGCTCCTCTCTATCATAACCTATGGAGGAAAACTGTATTTTAATATCTACACCATGGGGTTGATTTTTAATTGTTTTGCACAGTATTACATTTCTCCAAAATTGTCTGGTTATGTGAAGGATTTTTGGGTCATGTTTTATTTTCTTGGTTTTAATTACTTTGTGATAACAAGACTCATCACATATTTCAAATAATTGGGGGAAATGATTTTTTCACTACTGTGAAATATATAGAATAAAACTCACCTTTAACACTGAAGTAATCATTGTATTTACTATATATATTTATTTCGGTCTGATGAGATAATACAAAGGGAAGAGTGTTTGTCTTGCATGCAACTGATCTGGGTACATGTAAATGATCTTGGTTCAATATCCAATACCCCATATGATCCTTCAAACACTACCAAGCATGATCCTTGAACATTAAGCCAGGAGCCTGAGTATTGCCAGGTATGGCACTAAAAACAAAAATGAAACGTAAAAAAATACCACCTCAAGTGTACTTTAGAGCATTCCCTATGATACTCAGGAATTATTCCTAACTTTGTGTTCAGGCACTGCTTTTGGGAACTGACCATATTGTGATAGAGGATCGAACCTAGGTTGGTTGCATGCAAGGCAAGCTACTAACCTACTCTTCTGTATGTCTGCTCCTTAAATGCATTTTTATCTCTGTGGAGGCATCAGTATTATTATTAATGTAAAACAACCATAAATAATTTTCTTTGCCTGGTCCAGACTGGGGCTGGAGTAATAGCGCAGTGGGTAGGGTGGTTGCCTTGCACGCAGCCAACATGGCTGACCGGAGTTTGATTCCTCCGCACCTCTTGGAGAGCCTGGCAAGCTACTGAGAGTATCTCACCTGCACGGCAGAGCCTGGCAAGCTCCCCATGATGTATTTGATGTGCCAAACACAGTCACAAGTCTCACAATGTTACTGGGCCCGCTCAAGCAAATCGATGAACAAAGGGAGGACAGTGACAGTGACAATGACAGTGGGCCAGACTGGATACAATGAAAGCAAGGCAACATGTTTAAAGGAAATGTCACTTGGATTTGTATTAAATAATAATTTCATATTATTCATGTTATTTTCATGTTAATTCACCAGAACTGCCAAAAAAACAATGCTTCTGGTGAATCACCATTTCCCTTTATAGATGTAAAAACAACGGTTCAGAATGGTAGAATGGCATTGCCAGGGTTATTCAATCAATTATATGCCACTGTTGATCTTCAGCTCTGATGGAACCCAAGTTTTGATTTGCTCACACTTGAGAATTTTAAAATATATAATTCATAGACAGCCTACATAAATTATTGAATTTACTTTTCAGATGGTTAAATATTGGTTGTTATGGCAGGGTGTGTTTGAAAAAATGGTCTGCGTTCTGATATTCAAAGGTGCAACATATTATGATGGGAATTTGTTTATACTTGGCTCACAGCATTTTCATATCCTCCTGAGATTATCTGAGGTGTAAGCAGGCCATTCAGCACCCATGCTCAGGCATTGTCTTCACCCAGCTCTTTTGACAGCTTAAAGTCTTTGTGCTTGCCATCATGGTCATCATCATGTTGATGTGAAGAAACCAAAATTGTTCCAGAAGAAAGAAAGAACATATTTGTGGTCATCCATTCCTTGCCAGTAATATCTTTAAACAAAACAGATTTATCCCCAGACATACAGGCAGGCTGATTCATGCAATCTGGATAACCTTCTACTATTTTTTCCTCTTTCTCTTTTAAAAAATTAACAAATTATTCTCAACAGCATGTCTGAAACATAAAGAATGACTTATTTTGACATTTATACAGGGTCACTTGAGTAAGTTTTCAACACTTCCTGTAATATTCTAGTGCTTTTAGAGGCCAAACTGTTCCATTTTATTTTCTTTGCTTATCTAAACTGTGCTATGATTGATGTGTTATCTTAAAATGGTTTGGGGTTCCTTCAATGGTTTTTGTATCATTAAAATAAACTGGGGTTGATACTCATAGTATTGGCTTGATTTCTAGGATTATTATCAGAGGTCATAGTAATTGCCTAATGGATAGATGAAGGGGGTTAGGCATTGATGTTGTATTAGGTGAAGTCAGAAGGAATTTGATTCTGTATTATATCATGGAAATAGAGTCAATAAAATTTCCCAATGGACTGAGTATGTACCATATTAGAAAAGACATGTCATGGTTGGCACTAAAACCTTCTGAGAAATTGGAGAAATGGCACTGTATGGAAAAGCAGGTTTTGTTAAAAAAAAAAAGTGGGGGTATCAACTTGGAACACTATTGCTTGCAAGAGCTCTGCTATATTCAGATGAAAGTATAAATAAACTTGGAACATGAGTGTGTAATTTGGGAGATTAGTATAGATAGGAGATCTTTATCTTAGAATCATTAGCATATAATTCAAACAATGTCACAGGACTTGGACTTGAGTGAATGGTGATTTGAAAAGAGGAATAAGGCATAGTTGTAAGAAAGGATCAATCCTTGCAGGCTGACTACAACTTGGTTAGAACTGAAGGACAATGTGTTAAGTAAAATAAATCATAAGGAAAATAACAAATACTATATGGTCTAATTTATCAGTGCCTTATAGGAAAACAAAACAAGGGAAGGTACAATTTTGAATGATGACAAACTTTTGCTTTTTAATTGCAAAACTGAGATTACCAAGAAGTTGTGGAAGAGAATAGCAAGGGAGTAAGGTAAAAATAGACTAGGTGTGACATAAATAAAGCAGTGAAGGGTCTTGACACCTTGCTGGTGGTTTTGGTGCATTAATTTTCTACATCAAAATCATGAAAGTCAATACAACTATAGTCATGTTTCTTAGCCTACAATTTAGAAAAAGTGGAAAAGGCAGAGGAATAAGAACTAAAACTTGGGGAACTTAATGAAGGCTGTAGAATTAGAGTAAGAATCATCGAAGTTGTCTGGACAGAAACAGTTTGATGTGTAGTTTTTTGAATGGCAAAGGAATAACATATTGAGACAGAAGGAATGACTTCCCATCAAATTCTGCAAGTAACTGACCACAGGATTTAATGACATAGATGTCACTTGTGGCCTTTATAAGAGATATTTCTAGAGATGAAGGACATAAACTAGATTAGAATGTGTTGTTAAGAGAGGAGATGCTCTGGTACTTGCATTAACCCTCTTTCTATTTAGGATTTTTTCTGCACCATTATTAGTTCTAGAAAATTGTCCTTATTATGCCTGTCTAGCTCTTTGGGTACATGTTCCTAAAACCAGAGATTCAATCAATTGGCTAGAATGTCATCAACCTGCAGAGAACTCTTAAAACTAGATTTCATCTGCCTGACAACTTGTAGCCATCATCTAGAAGTGCTTCTCTCTGTTTGTACAGAAGATGATTATAATTGATCCCAAAATAGCCTGTTCACACCCAGCACAGTGCCTCATACATAGTAAGTATTTAATAGCTTTTTTGTGGTCTGAATAGATTTGTAAGAGAATGAATATGTTGGGTATATTTGGAGCAAATTATCTATGTTTGGTCAATTTTCTTTTTCAAATAAAAGATCTACAAATGATTGCTAGCAAAAATAAATAAATAAAGGCAGGGTTGGGGAAAAAAACTGTTTGAGACAAATACATTGTGTCCTGAAAGATCTATTTTGTCATGCCAGCAGTCTCATTGGCTGTGATTTGTATATTAAGAAGATTTTAATTGCTCAGGTAAGTGCTTGCACCTGCTAAGACATTGTGTATTAGAGCACTTTATTCTAATCTTTTACAATACAGGGCACACTTCACCCATAAAATTATTCTCCACACAATTATCACTCCGTTTTGCTGAGGTAGAAAGTGCAACTTAACACTTGGGCTTCACTCATTATTATTAAAATTATGGAAATTAGGATCAGTAGGTAAAGCTTGTGCAGTTAACTGCTGAATTGCCCCTGTCCTTTCTTCTCTTGTTTGCACCAATGAAGCAGACTAGAGTGAGTTCTTTAAGTTATCTGCAAGCAAAGTAGAAGCTAGATTGTTTCAAGACAAAAGATGTGATAAACTCCTGGCAAAGATTTTCTGCTGGGGCTTGGGAGCATATATGAACAAGCAGGTTTTCTTTTTTAATGTTGAAATAATATTTTCTTTTAAGATTAGAGAGGAATTACTAAATGAAAGTGACATATAATTACACACATGTAGTGGAATATTTAGAAAATGCAAGAAAAAAACAAAAGTGCAATCAACTATTATCCATATGTTTCTAATGTAGTTTATTTTAGTCTATATATGAATGTAGCGAATGCATGAAGCACAGACACACTCACACATCCACACCTGGTTTCAGGTTGGAAAATAAACAAAAGAGTGATTATAGCACTGTCCTCCCATTGTTCAATGATTTGATCGAGCAGGCCCAGTAACATCTCCCTTGTGAGACTTGTTGTTACTGTGTTTGGCACATCAAATGTGCCACGTGGAGCTTGCCATGCTCTGCCGTGCGGGCAAGACACTCTCGGTAGCTTACCAGATCCTCCAAGAGGGGCAGAAGAATCGAACCTGGCTTGGCCAGGCCAGCTGCACACAAGGCAAACGCCCTACTGCTGTGCTATCCCTCCTCTGAAAGTAAACTACATCAAGGGTGGGCAGCATAGCTTGCTGGTTGTATTCTATCCATTATTACAAATAACACATTTTTTAGAACAAAGGCTGATCATTTTTCATATTGTGTCTATAGCTATCATTGGGGAAGCTGAATAACTGCAATACAAGAAATACGGTTCACAGAACCTATAATAAGTGTACTATTTACCTTCCATAGAAGGTAAATAGACCTGAATTACTAAAACAATATTTTGCCAGAGACCTTGCACTGATAACAAGGTGTCTTGTAGCTGATGTGATTAACAATGTCATTACAATGGTACTTCAGTGGTTACCTTATTCATTTTTCTGTTGGCCAACACTTACGATGTCTTAATTTTGGTCTTGATGGACCCAGCTCATCTGTATTATGTACCCACTTGGAGATGATGACTTATTTTTTCCCCAGTTTTAAAAAATTATTTTTGAATCTTTACTGAGTTGTATAAGTTACTATGGTTTTTTTGAGACACTACAATTTATAATACTGTTCATGACAAGTTTTCATAACATTGAATATACAGGGATCTTCTGTGGCTCAGTGCCATTGACCAAACAAACAGTGTATAGATAAATAAATGGTATTACATCAAATTAAGACACTTCTGTAGCCCTAAAGAAATGACGGTTGGAATAAAAAGATACCCCATTTACTTGGAAAAATATTTGCTTACTAAATTTTTCCCATTTGTTAAAAAATTTTCTTGAGGTCTGATGGTTCCCTGACTACCTTTGCTCTCCATATAGCTAGGGATGATATAGTATCATCCTTCTATTTCTTCTTGTATATCAAATGTCTATGTAACTTACTATGTACCTGCAAGAGATTCTCAGTGAGTCTTACTGAACATTGAGAAATTCTCAGTGAATCTTGCTGAGCATTGAGAATCTCTATCCCTTAGTGATTCTGATATTGATATTATGTGCTACCATTTAATAAACATTGCCTAAGCCCTTGATATTCTCTCCACTTGCCTACCTTCTTTCCCATCCAATCACATATGGATTTGATCTTAGCTAGGAATGAAAAAAAAATCATTGTGAGTTAGTTTAGCTTGCAGCCTCCAGGAAATATACTTTCCAGTAGGAGTCCCTAGAAACAAACTCTCAGCCAGTATATAAATGGTTCTTCTGAAAACTGTAAATCAGTAGTATTTCAGGATAGGAAATTAGAAATATGAGTCCTTAGAATACCCTGGAATATAACCATGAAATCTCTACTTGGATCAGTTCTTTTGCACTAGGATCAAAACTTACTGTTAATGAGAGTCACTTCAGGTATGTGAGATATCCTAGTTACCACAAAGAAAACTAAGCAGTGGATTCACATGTAAGGTAAATCCTCCTTGGTCAGAAAGAGATGATATTCATCTTAATGACCCAGAAAATCTCCATGTGCCCCTCTACTACTGATAATAATTTTAATTTGTTGTTGATTTTTAATTTTATCTAATTTATTGGCTTTTATTTTTCCATATTTATGAGGGTATCCTCATACTTCTCAGTAAACAATGCATACTCTGTCATAAAAGTTTGCTTGTAGTTATATCAGTGTTGCATAGGTTGCTAGTAACGTTACTTTTTATTAAATTAAAAGCCTAAATAAGTTACTATTTGAATTTCCTTCTTTGGGTATTGATTAATAATATTTTTTAAAAACTGATTTTTTTCTTCTGTGCCTTGCTAGCATGTCTTTAACAGCTATTTCAGGACTACAGCTATTTGTAAGGACTACATGTCTGCAACCTATTCCATTTCTCCATTCCTTCTATTGCTCTCCTTTCAAGGAATGCAGCTCTAGAAAGCAATCATTTGAGCAATTAAGAACTACACGAGTAGTATATCTCTATTAAGAACCAGTGTACAACCAGTATATGAGATATTAAGGACCAATATACAGCCAGTATTGGTTTGGGCATAATGAGAAATGCAGGAGTATCATAAAGCATAGTTTCTGTCATAGAATTGCTTCGTAAAAGGTTTATTTTTTTTAAAAAAGAGTTACATAACTTAAAATTGGGGAACAATCCAAGACAAAGAATTAGATCTCTGATGTTTGCTTTTTAACATTTATTATTTCAATCAAAAAGAGCTGATTGATTATCTACTCTGCATAGGTTCTGTATTCACAATGAACAAAAGAGACAACATCCCTGGACCTCAGGAAGCTTATTTTCTAGTGAGGAAGACATATAATATAAGACAGAAATAATAAAGTGAGCAATCAATGTTAAGGAGAACACCGAAAAATGAAGAAAATGAGATTAGAGACTATGTGTTTAGGGGTTAGGGGAAAGTGAAGGTTTGTTTAAATATTTTAACTGCATGAACATTGAGACCCTTGCTTAGATCTTAAACTTTAGGGTCCCAACCCAGGAACTTAGGTGTTCAGTGCTGCTCTGTATTTCTCTTCAAGGAGACATTCTAACCAAATGATTAAATCTGATTTCTTTACAACATAATCTACAAAAAAAAAGCTATAATTAATGACTTGAAAACATTGAGTACCTGTGAATATCTAAAAACATGTCCCATTATGGAAGGAAACATTTGGAAGATTTTCTGGACAGTATTTTACATGGTTTGCTCTTTAGCTTTCTAGTCTTATCCCCTTAAGGGAGGTCAATCCAGGTCTTCCATCAAAATCATTCCATCTCCACCTATAAGAATTTATTTTTATAGCCCTTATCACTGTTATTTGCATGCTTATTTATATTATTCCAATTTTTCTATCTTGCCAAATTAGAATTTTGGCAACGATGTATGTAAATTCTCAAAACATTTATTCAATGAAAAAAAGACTGAGACTTAGATGTAGTAATCAAGACTTTGGAGCAGATAAGGTCATCTTGACCACTTTACTATTAACAAAATATCTTAACTCTACTCTTCTAATTTTTACTTTTTTTTTAAAAAAAAAAAGAATAAATAGGAGACTTCAAAATATCATGAAAAGGGGGCTGGAGCAATAGCACAATCTATAGGGTGTTTGCTTTGCATGGGGCCTACTCAAGTTCGATTCCCAACATCCCATATGGTCCCCCAAGCACCACCAGGAGTAATTCCTGAGTGCATAAGCCAGGAGTGACCCCTGTGCATTGCTGGGTGTGATCCAAAAAGCAAAAAAAAGAAAGAAAGAAAGAAAGAAAGAAAGAAAGAAAGAAAGAAAGAAAGAAATGTTATGAAAAGGTAGAGTTCATGCTCTGTGTGTGTTAGGTATCAAGTTCAATCTTGGGCTCATGGGCATGTCCAGGTATATCTCTGTGAGTCCCTTTGCATTGCTGGGGTATACCAACCCTGTTGAAGGTTCAGGGGTGACCTGGGGATCTTCATCATTACCACGTCCAACAGCATTACATTTCTAAGTGGAGCCCTGAACATCATGTTCACATCTCAGGGTTAATTGTTTACAGGTCACTCGGTTCTGGTGCACCATTTTAGAATAGATAGATAGATAGATAGATAGATAGATAGATAGATAGATAGATAGACTGATTTAGAATGTTTATATATATACACACATATACATATATGCACATATACTATATATACATATATATGTATGCATATGTATACATATATACATACATATGTATATATAGTATATGTGTATATATGCACAACTAAATGTACTTTATTTAACTCAGAGAAACTTACTTGTAAAATTGTAATAACTTCCTACTTAGAAAGAATCCAAAACAGAGTAACTCTTATTGGTGAAAATTTTAAATTATCTAAATGATTTCCAGACTTCATAAACCCATTATAGGGGGAAAAGTAAAGAAGATTTTCCATTTTCTTAAAATTAAATAATGTTTGCATTTTGGATTTTTTTTGCTTAAGAGAAAGTTTACATTTTTATTGCATATGAATGATAGCTTTCGAGTAACCAAATTTTATGTATATAATAAGAAACTAAAAATATTAAAGCAAATAGAAAATTATGATGACAAATGTAATAAGCACCTCATGTGCTCTGTTAAACTTAAAATACTTTTTCAAATTTTATATTTTTATTTTGGAAAAATAAACATTTCAAAAATAGCTGAAACCTCACATATAATTGTCTTCATACCCATCTCTCATTTCTAGAGGTCAAAATGATCCTGAATTGGTTTTTATAATTTCCACGCTCATTTTTATGTGTCACAAATTTGATTCCATAAACAGGATATGACTTGGGCATGTTATTATCTAAATATCCTACTATAAGTATTACTCTGCAGCTTGTGTTTTGTATTCAACATGGTTATTCGATATTTATCCATTTGATACATGTAGTTATGGTTTATCGTAGACAGCTATGCACCCTTTACAGTTTACCTCATAATGTCATAGTCTTTATGAATGCTATTTCTATTACTGCCTGGAGTTCATGAAGACGTTGGTTCATAGACTCACTAATACTTAGCATTACTATTTTTGCCCTTGTGATAGGTAAAATGTTGATCTACTATTGTTTTGCCAGATTCTAATTAAGAGTATGTAGAACATAATTTAAGGGGAGTGCTAACCTTGGGTAGGGCGTTTGCCTTGCACGGAGCCAACATGGCCGACCCGAGTTCGATTCCTCCGCCCCTCTCGGAGAGCCCGGCAAGCTACTGAGAGTATCTTGCCCGCTCGGCAAAGCCTGCCAAGCTACCCGTGATGTATTCATATGCCAAACACAGTAACAACAAGTCTCATGATGGAGACGTTACTGGGCCCGCTCGAGCAAATTGATGAACAACGGGAGGACAGAACATAATTTATTAGGTCTAATGAACTTTTAGATTCTCACTTCTTTAAATCTAAAAGAACTAGAACTCTTCTAGCAATTTCCTATTATTAACCCATTTTTATCTCTTACTTTTCCATGTATTTATTTCTGAGCCACATATATAGTTAAAAGCTCAGTACCTGCTCCTGGCTCTGAGTACACCAGGAATAAAACCAGGTCAGCTGCATGTAAGGCAAGTAATACACTGTACTATCTCTCCAGTTATTTTTCTGAGAAGGGATACAATACAGTCTCTTTGGCTGTGCTCAGGGATTCTGGGGACTATATTCAATGATGCTCAGCCCAATGCTACTCGGGCCCAGGAGAGCTTGGGGGCTATCAGGAACATTTTGATAGGGCTTGTGGACAATACAGTGCTAGGAATTAAGCTGGGGCGTCAGCACGCCAGCTATGTATCTAGCCCTTTGTGTTATCTTCCTTGTCCAGAAACATTTTTATTTAGGTTATCAATCATTTCCTTCATATAGCCATGTCATTTCATTGTGCTTACACTCTTCCACCCCCACATCACCACCCTAGAGTTTTGTTTCTGTGTCAAAGATTGAACCCAGGGCCTCATCCATGTGCAGTATGTGGTCTACCACCGAATCACACCGACATACCCACAGAAGTTCAATGACTTCTGCCTACCAAAATGTTCTGATTGGTTACTGGAATTATAAACGTAATACTCTAGTTTATGGTTTATTTTTTCCTTATTTTTGGTCATGCTATACAAAAATATTTTATATTAATTCATGCATTTGTCATTTCTTCTTTATAGTTGATGTTTATGATTTTTCATACTTTAAAATTATTTTTTACTCCAAGATCATAGATTTTTATATCTCACCCTTTTGGGGTGGGGGATGGAGACTGGGGGATGGAATTTTCAGCCACATCCCATTGTTCTCAGGGCTACTTCTGGCTCAGTGCTCAGGGGTGACACCTAACTATTTTTAGGAGAGCATACAGTGCCAGGGATAGAAAACAAATTCATGCTCCTAAGTAGGAGTTTAGTCTATTCAATTATCTGATGTTCTGAAAAACTATTTTGGTATGTTGATTTACACATTTAAAAATTTATGATAAATGACAGAGTATATTCATGCATGATATGAGGGAGGTAAATCATTATATTTATGTATGCAAAATACATAATTTCTCCTTGCTGTCTACAGAAGAACTCATTCTCCTACCACTTTCTTATAACAATACCTACGTCACATATCTATTTTTGGTAACTTTTTTTTTATCAGTTCTGACCTATTTGTTCTGTGTGTGTGTGTGTGTGTGTGTGTGTGTGTGTGTGTGCATGTTTATGTGTGTCTGTGAGTCTGCGTGTGTGTTCAGGAACAAAAATGTCACAGAAAAACAAAGAGTATGTGGTTTAGTAGCAAGGCACAGCCCTTGCATGTGTAAGACCCTGTAGATGGCTTTAGCAGCACCACAGAAAAAGTAAAAACAAAGATAAAAACTGATCAGCAATTATTTTGATTCGGTGAAAAGAACATGGTAGTTTCAGGGGAGAAGTACTTATATTGGAATCACTTTAACATGATTAACTGTACATTCAGATGTATATTATGTAGTCTCTTGTCTCAGTTCTCATCTGTAAAATAAAGTAATGGGGTTGTCGCAATTAAATTAAAAATGCTTATGAAATACTTATCACAGTGGATCACATAGATAACAGAGTTTAAGGCTCTTGCCTTGCATACTGCCAACCCTGGTTTGATCTCACATAATTCCCTGAGTACATAGCTAGGGGTGGCCCCCAAGCACTGTAAGGTATGACCTAAATATCTTTTACCCCTCTAAAAATTGTTAGGATAGCAATTTAACATGTATGATAATTTAACATTAGGGCTGGAGCGATAGCACAGCGGTAGGGCGTTTGCCTTGCACGCAGCCAACATGGCCAACCCGAGTTCGATTCCTCCTCCCCTCTCGGAGAGCCTGGCAAGCTACCGAGAGTATCCCCCCCCCCCCCATGGCACAGCCTGGCAAGCTACCCCTGACGTATTCAATATGCCAAACACAGTAACAACAAGTCTCAACAAGGAGACATTACTGGGCCCGCTCAAGCAAATTGATGAACAACAGGAGGATTGTGACCGTGATTTTTGCTCCATACCGAAATGAGATCATTTCTGGCAGTACTCCAGAGACCATGTGTGGTGTTGGGGATAAAACCTCCATTGACCATGTACTAAGTGCCTTACATGTTGCACTATGCTTCAACCTTTGTATCACATTTCTTTTGGCGATATTTAGATTTTTCTTGTTTCAAGTACTTTTTCAAATTTAGACATATACCTTTTCCTTGAATTATTTGAAGATATTCAAAATTTTGAAATAATTAAAAGTGGGGTTTTTATTTTTTTGGAATCAAACATGATTATATATCACTATTTTGTAGTGATTTTTGTGTTATTTTAATTAATTAATGTTTTCAGATTTTACACATTGTAAATTTGAATAATTTTTGACAATTGGACACAGTGCTCTATTACTTTACAGCAAATCAGATGTACTTAGTCTTTTTCAAATAGGGTAAAATATAATATGTCTCTGTTTAAAAAGTATTTTTAAAATGACCACAACTTTACAAGTTTTTGTGTGTCTCTATTTGTTTTCACCTTTAAGATTTTTTTTGTCCCTCCCCACTTCAGCTTAAGAACGTAGGCTTTATTTATCCTAATTTCTTTTGGAGTATGGGTGTTTGTGGCCACACCAAGATGCACTCAGGGACTTTTTACAGCTTTGTTCTTTCTGTGGTACTCAAAGAGCTATGTGGTGCTGGGCTTCCTGTATGCAAAGCCTGTTCTCAGCATGTAGAGACATTTCCCTGGCTCCTGCAGCTTTACAAGTTATTATGCAACTTCCTCTGGGATTTCATGAGATTTAACTCCCTGATTGTTATAAATAAGATACCTGCTTCTCAAAATAGATGACCACCAGGGAATATTATACAGCTGTTAGGAAAAATAAAGTCATAAAATTTGCTTATAAATGGATGGACATGGAGAATATTGTGCTCAATGAAATGAGTCATGAGAGGGAAAGATACAGAATGGTTTGTGGCTTTGTGGGGTGTCAGAGCTATGGCAACAAAAGCTTGAATTAAGTAATTATGACAGATGTCCAGGAGTAGATATCTTTTAGAGTCAATCAACTCTCAAATATTAGGAGTACAGCATTAATGGTCTTCCTGTGTTTAAAGCAAAGAACATTGCTCTATAGTAAAAATATTTAAAAGGCTTTAGGGGAAATTGAAAAGTAAGTAACTCACTTCAAATGCAAAGCCCAGAATCACCAGAATTTTTGGCTTAAAGTAAACAAGACTGACAACAATGAGTGGTGAAGCAGAAAGGAAAAGTTAAATGTATACTCAGGGGACCAGGGGTGCTGGCAAGAGAACTGTAAGTTTCTCTGGGAGGAGGAAAAGGGGCAATTCACAGATAAAGCCTAAAACACAGGGTTAGTATCCAACACTCTAAAAACGATAGTTTAACTGTGTAAAGAATTTAGTTTGGAACATTTTTTTCTCTTAGCTCTTCATTACAACTATTCTATTACTGTTCTATTACTATTTCTATCAATTTTAATCTGGAAAAGCAGCAATACTCTTAGAACAGAAAGGGTCTATTCTTGTTGAACCTTATTTCATGCTCACAATGATCTGATTAACAAAATAGTGAAAAGTGGTACCATGTCAATTTAAGAGACCAAGCTTTGAAAGACTAAGTTTCATACATATATCACTCTTAGATAATCCAAATTCCATTTGAGAAATTTAATTTCCTTGATATCATTTTGCTGTGAGGAAGTATATATTAGTTTCAAAGAAAGATTGCATAGAACCAACAATTACAAATAAGAAACATGATAATTATAAAAATGATCGGAACATTCAGTATAAATAATCTATGTTCATATTTATTCTCAGTGTTGTAATATTCTCCAACTGTTGATTATTTTATTTGAGGTTCAGGTCTTGGCGGAGCAGAGACCAGCTGTCCATTCACTTCTCAGTGAAAAATTTTGCCCCATAAAATTATGAGAATAATGGGATGATGGTGTTTTCATAAGCTTAATGTTGCTTATTACAAATTTATTCATAGCTGAAACAATAATATTTTCCCTTTGTAATACTTAGATCATATGGGAAGTTATACATGAATTAGTATAGTAATTATTTAATATTCATCCTCTCCAAAATAATTGGCTTATTAAAGTTAAAACAAAATAAGTTTTAACTTAATGTTAAAATAAGTTTTAACTTAATTTATTTAATTCCCCAAAAGATAGTACCTTTGGGTAGGGTGTATTCCTAGCATGATCCCTGGCACTAAGGATATATTAACAGAGAAATCTCTGAATGCAGAACTATGAGTTAGCTGTGACCAGTGTTGAATATAACCCCCAAGCCAAAAACAAGACAAAACAAAACAAAAACCATAATTTTTAAGTTCTATACTTCGTACCCAGTGTTTATTCCATATAGCTTTTATTCTCCATATAAAGTTTTATATCTTTACTCAGGGTTTACTCCATATAGGTTTTATATGCCCTATAAACTTTTATATCCAGTTTTTATTCCATATAGGAACTCAGTAAATATTTGGTGAATGAATAAATATGCTTAAATGTTTACATGCATGAATTTTTATACTATGCTTGCTCTATTATGAATTTTTAAAATAATGTTAATTTTTATCTGGGCTTCTTTAGCCTACAAAAAATTGATAAAAATAATAAATGAAAAAATTTAAATTTTATTTAATTTTTAGTTGTTATATCTAATTTTAATTATGTTTTAAAGTCTTAGTTGCTCCCTCTATACCATTGGTTTTCTTTAACACTGAGGTTAAAAATAGTTGACGAATAAAAAATGGTGATTTGGATAGATACAGTACACGTTGAAAAGTTTATGTTCTAAATTTAAAGATTACTTAATTACTTTTATTTAAAATCTGGAAACATCAAAATACTTTCACTAAATGAGCCCCAGCTCTATTGTGTATGATGTGATGATGCAGCTACTTCCTGGTTTCCTGACATCTGTTGCTCCATGTCTTCTTGGACAGCTGTTGAAAGTCTGATCTGTTTATTCTCCTTGTCACTTGGTTAGTTCTGCTTTCACCCTCCAAACATAAATAGTTCCTTTGTAATGAGAGTCTCTCTAAATAACTATAAATAGAGTTTCGAAAAAGACAATTATTTATTTTTTCAGGCCCTACTGTCTCCAAGAAATTAAGGCAAACTGACATCAATACAAAAAAAAATGTAATAAAGAATTTTTAAAGACAAGAAGGAAATAAAATATGAAGATAAAATGTAATAAAATGCCCTGGTGTTTGAGATTCAGAAAACTCAAGCCATAATCACTTGTCTGTCTTCTGAAGGGTCAACATTCTTAGCATCACAGGAAAGGGAAAATTGACTATATTATTCTAAGTGTTCATAATATGAAGGCAAATGAAATGCTCAGATAAACAATATTGATTTTCAAAACATACACTAATTCCTTTCAGGTTACTCTTAAAGATGACAAACGAAAAAAGTTTTAACTAAGCTGTACATCAATCTAAGGAAGCATTTAGGAGAGGCTAATTGAGAAATTAAGACATTCAGAATAAAGTAGGTCATAAATGCATTTCTAGTTACTTATGATGCCAGACATACAGTGTACACTTATTAAACTTAAGTGTATACGCAAAAAATAACCTGTGATTTCTTTATTATTTTAATGGAAAATTCTTCTAAGCTCTTGATGTAATATCTGGCACCACTTTTTATTTCCAGCCTCTTCTAGTCAGGGTTGCAATAGAGAGGTATCTTGACTTGTGATGGGCACCAATGAGAGTTAAACAAGTACTCCTTGTGCAGAACTGAGAAGACTGTTGTGGGTGTAGATGACTTAGAAGCATTATCTATGTAACTTCTGCAGTTATCATTTCAGTCCTGAGATTCTGGGATGCAAAAAGTAGTAGAGTTGAAATCTCATTCCCTTTCTATGAAACCAAGCAGCTTGTCAATTATTTTACTACTTTATGTTTTGGTTTTGGGTCCCCACCTGTCAGTGCTCAGGGCTTACTTCTGGCTCTGCTCACTGGGATATATCCTAGCAGGGCCCAAAATTGGGCATATGGGATGCTGGGGATCTAATCTCAGTGGGCCACTTGCAAGGCAAGTACGCTACCTGCTGTACCTTAGCTTCAGCCCATCAGACGCTTTGTTTTATGCCATTTACTCCTCCAATTCCCTGACTGCAAGAGGATTTAATTTAATTGTTAGACTGATGAAGTATTCATATTGCTCCATTTTCTATACTAAATCTTGAAATATTAGCATATATTCAGCTGATATGATAACTTACTTTTTTCTCTAAGGCACAGTTTTATTTTCTTTCCCAGCTTCCATGTCCAATAAACAATAATTACACTCTGATCTGAATGACACATTGCCATTGTATGAGTTACAGTCAGACTATGAAAAGAGGGTACATAACTATGGCAGTATTCTTCGCTGTCTTGAACTGTCCACCTAGGTTACAGGAGAAGCGTCAAAGGTAAAGGCAAGTTGCTAAAACTAGGTTGCTTTGTTACCACACTACTCCATCCTTAGAAGCATACTGCATAAAATTAGAACAATGCTACACTTTTATGTAGGCAAAGAATGAGGCAGCCTTTCCCTTTATTTAATTTGGTCAACATTTTCTTTACCTGGAATAGCAGTCTCTATGAAAAACAAAACACAAAGTACTTTCACTTGAGTTTGACATTTACCCCTGAGATACCAGAATATTGCAGTGGGTAAGGCTCACATGATAGCATTTTCCACCATCTCCACTTCAACAGTTTGGCCAATGAAATGGAGACTCTTGTGGATGTTTTACTGGTTTTTTTTTTTTGAACCTCAAACTTTTCTTTTTTAAAGAACTGGTGAACATTTATCTGCCAAAACAGAATACCTCTACAATAAAGAGGAGGGAAAGAGAGCTAGGGAATGCCTGCATTTGCTACTGCTCTGTTGAATGGGTTGGGTAGCAGATGCTTTAAAAAGTCCAGCAGTCTCCATAGGGGGATGTTAGAAGGCAAGTGTGGCAATCCTGAGGTGGCTGGAGAGGGGACATACCAGTCTGCATTGTTTGGGGTGAATTATAGCTTCCAAAGTATAGTTATGGGCCAGAACACACAAGCAGTTCTCACCCAATGGAATCTACTGACATCTAAAAAACACTTCTGTCTGGCAGTCTGTGAAAGTGGAATTTAATATATGTGTGTGTATACATATATACAATAAACAATAATTGCAGTCTGACCTGAATGGCACATTGCCATTGTGTGGGTTACAGTCAGACTATGAAAAGGGGGTACATAACTATGAGGTTATAGTATTCGAGTATATTATATATATTATAGTTATAAATTAGCTACCTGTGACGTATTCAATATGCCAAACACAGTATCAACAAGTCTCACAATGGAGACATTACTGGGCCCGCTTCAGCAAATCGATGAACAGTGGAAGGACAGTGCTACAATGCTACAGTTATAAATTACTGCACTCTATGCAATTTTGATGCTTAATTATTTTTTTGTTTCCTCCAGCAGGGTACCTTGTATTCTTATACTCTTTGTTTTTACTTAATGCATTATAACCAATATATATTTTTAATTGAATCACCATGAGATGTAGCCAATGATTATTTTAAGGTATGGACTGAGTCCTTATTTCACATTAGATAAAGGATATAATGATGTTTTGTGATATTTTAAAAGGTACTTATTACTAGGAAATATAAGAGGAGGACTTGAACCAAGAACTTCTAGTTCTATGGAGAGTGTACTGCTCTCTAAGTCTTCAATCACGTGAAAATGATGACAATATATCAAATAATTAGGACACTTTAAATCCTATTAACTGTACTGTTAAACTGGTTA
This sequence comes from Sorex fumeus, assembly GCF_029834395.1. Lineage (NCBI taxonomy): Eukaryota > Metazoa > Chordata > Mammalia > Eulipotyphla > Soricidae > Sorex > Sorex fumeus. The sequence goes on from NW_026606063.1 coordinate 51,347,129, forward strand.
CATAGGCACTTCAGAATTTTATAGCTCTTCTTGATTATCATTATAATAGCACTTGCTACTATTAAAAATCAGTGTTCACTATTCAGTCAAATAGAGGTGGCTTTCAAAACTTTAAAGAGACTGGGCAGGATCTGTACTGATCCCTTAATATTCTCAGGATATTGCCACTTGCCACTGAGTAAATAATTATTTGTTATGCTAGATGAGACTTCGATGTTATTATCTCTTTCTCATAAATATAGAGTGTCTAAAAAAGCTGGCAATTTGACTTTTATTGTCAGTTTTATTCAAAGATGATGATAGTTGTGATAATATTATTAATACATTACATTTAGTGAGTTCTTACTAAGTGTTAGGCTCTGTCTTGTACTTTAGTTAGATTTTCCCACTTGATCCTCTTGATTAAACTTATGAATAACTGTAACCCATTTTGTAATTAAGAAAATAGAGGTTGAATGAATAGTTTTTGGTTAGAAACTAATGGTAAAAAATCTTGTTATTATTGATTACCAATTACCTTATTTCCAGAGCAGGAATTAGGGTAAATTTTGAAGTGAAGACTTTATTTATTGACAAATGTGTCACAATTTTAAGACTTTTGTGGATACTTATTTAAAAGCATTATTTTTGTTATGCTTTTTTTCCCAATTCTGGCTTTTCATAATTTCATGAAGTATTGAATCCCCCACACCATTGTTTATTAAAAAATATTCCAGTGTGCATTTGAAGATGTTATGTTTTATGTATGCTGATTATTTTTCTCATGATATTATTGTAGCATGTTTCATTTCCTGCCTTGTTCATAAAAAATGTTCCAATATATATTTTTAAATGTTCTGATACAAAGAGAAGCAGAGAAACTTTGATCATGAAGAAAGCAGAGAATGATAACAAAAATCAGAGAGACAAAATAAAAGGCAGTATGAAAGGGAAATGGAAAGAATGTTGGGAGAAGAAAAAAGGGAATGAACTGAGCAGGGGAGTGGTAGAAGACCAAAAATTAAATCTCATTTTCAAAATGAAAACATCAAAGCAATTGACTCTAAGCAATGAGTTAGCACTTACTAAAATTAACATTTGTTACTGTTTTTTGCTGTATTTTGGGGGGGTCCAAACCTATTGGTGCTTAGGGACCATTCCTTTGTAGGCTCTTGGGATCATATGGGGTACCAAAGACTGAACTCGGGTTTGGCTGAGTAAAAGGCAAGCACCCTACCTATTGTACTATTGCTGTTTCATCTCTTATCTGTTTTCTTTTTATTATGTTAAATAAAATTCTATTCCATCTTTTAAAGACTTCCCTTTCACAGAAATGAAAGACTATGCTTTGTTTAATCTCTGGGCAGCTAGGGAGAGTCCCTGGAGGCTCTCCCTCTCACCACCAGGGTTGGGTGGTCTTGGACTGTTCCCCAACCCAGGGCAGTCCATGTCATGGGTGGATGGAAGAGGAAACGAGGACCAACCTGGTTGATGATCAGTTTCCTTTTATTCCAATCTCCCCAGGCACCTGTTTCAGTCTCTCTAAGCCCCCTCACAAACTAGTCTCATGCTGCTCCTCATACCTGTTTCCTCCTGTATCTCCCTCTCTTCTCTGCTCATCTCTCCACTCCATCTTGCAGCCTGGGCTCTCTCTCTCCCTGTGTCTGCTCCTGTATTCTTCTTCTACATTCTTCTCCCTCTGCTAGTCTCTCCGTGCAGAGTTCCATCTTGCTGCATTGCTCTCTCTCTCTCACTCATCTCTCTCCAACTCCTCTGCACTGGGAGTTGAGGCTACACCCAGTCTGGTAGCAAAATTAACATAAGAAAGCCCTTCCTGACCACCCTCAGGCTCAAGGGCTGAAACAGCACCTAGGGCTGTTCCTCTTCTCCTTAGTCCCACATCTTTAATTAACATCTTAATTCTACTTCTCAATATTAGTTGGGCTGGAGATATAGCATATCCTTAGGGTGTTTCCCTTGCCTGTGGCCTACCTGGGTTCAATTCCTCCACCTCTCTAGGAGAGCCCAACAAGCTACCAAGATTAAAAGCCTGGCAAGCTATCCATGAAGTATTCAATATGCCAAAAACAGTAACAAGAAGTCTCACAATGGAGACATTACTGATGCCCGCTTGACCAAATGGATGAACAATGAGAGATCAGTGCTACAGAATATTAGTTCTTTTGTATGGACACAGTAGGAGATACATTGAACTTGTAGGGCGGCTCTCCTGGGAACATCTCACCACAGACTCAGACTACAGTGCTCAGGCCAGATTAATCTTTTCTAAGCCCTAACAGGGTCCGAATCTAGTTATTGCTTTTGGGATCATAATAGCATTTGTCCATGGCCATGCTCTTAACTTATAGTTACTCATTATGACACTTTGGCCAGGCCCATTTTGATGCAGGGTAACACATAGCTCACAGCTTGCCCTAGGTTCATCCAGTCCTTCATTGGGAACCTGCTTTGTGGTGCTAAGAAGTAAGGACAACTGAGGCTTAAGTCCAGGAGGTAAATATCATTGAATCAATTAATTACCAAGTTATGAAAGCATAGCATTAACTGTCTTCTTATGCCCATACAAAAAGGACATTTCTCTGAATTAACTATGCATAGGACTTAAGGAGAAGAGAAAAACAATATTTACAAGTCAACAGAGCAGAAATAAAGAAGTTACAAATAAACACAGAGGAATGGGAGCACTGTGATAGGAGTAACCCAATAAACCTAAGCTCCCTGTGGTAAGGCAGAAAGGACAAACAAATGTTATCCTACCATGCTTTATATTGATGAACTAAGTTTTTTTTAAAGACCTATTCTTTGAAAAATTATCAGGCAATATTATATGTATCTATTTCTTAGCTGTGTTCCTCTTAGTCTCTCTCCCCCCACTATTTTGTTATTACTGTCTGTTGTTTCTGATATTTTGCTTATTAAGCCTGGAAGTATTTCTGCTGAGAGACAGATAATTATGAGATTGATTTCTGTTGCTCTGGAGCCATGGCCGTGCAGAAGAGCCGCTCGTGGGGGCAACTCATGACCTCGGTAGGGCGTGAAGGATGAGCCGAGAACGCCTCCCTTTCCATGAGGTTTCTGTTGCCCTGTCACCACCGGCTCATACCTGGCTTTCCAAAGAGCTCTGAGGCAGCCACCATCTTGCTGTCCAATGGGGGAAAAGGAGGAAAGGAGCAACACGCTTTCCCTCCCGGGCAGGCATGGTGCCATGGATTAACGTATAGTTCATTCACTTTTCTGCCGCAAGCTGCTGGGCTCTGCATTAAGTCCTTGTGCTTCTGGACCCATGGCCGTGCCGAGAGTCACTCGTGAGGAGCCTAGTAAATAATTTTTAAAAACTAATTTATCATCATCCATCCAGAGAAACACCTTCTGAGGTGTCAGTGGATTGGTTTTGCCATAGAATTCCATGTAAGTCCTCATTAAACTCTCTGACTGAAGCAAAATTGAATGTTTTCAGAGTGATATTAGTAATAGTACCTGAAGGCTACAGAATTAACTAGAACTTCTAAGATTGCACATTCTGGTCCTGCTTGGGAAAACTAAGAAAATCCTCCATAATCAATAGTATCTGTATTTTAAATTCATAATGTTACTCCTCTTTCTGCTCAATATATTTATTTTTCGATTAGTGGTTTAATACTATTCCCTTAGTCGGAATCCTAAGCTGGTGAAGGAATTTATCTACTTTATCTGCATCTGTTTTCTTTTTTTGCTCATTCTGTATTTGTATTTAATGCAATTTGTTTTGAATATAAACAAAGATGAAGTGTATTGGTAAACTAAAGCTAAAGAACACAAACGAGAGAGAGAGAGAGAGAGAGAGAGAGAGAGAGAGAGAGAGAGAGAGAAAGTATCAAGGGAAGGTACGTGCCTTGCTTAAAACTGACACTAGTTGGATCCCTGGCAGTGCCTATGGTCCCTGGAGCATCTCAAGGAGAGATCTTTGAGCACAGAGCCAGGATTAATCCCTGACCACTGATGAGTGAGATCAAAAACCGAAAAGCAAACAATAAATTATAAAAAGAACGTACCAGAAATTTTCTTTTTTTAATTTTTATTTTATTAAGGCCCATGATATTCATAATTGTGTTTTTGACATACAATGTTCTATCATTGATTCTGTGACCAGTGTCAACTTTCCTCAACCAGTGTTCCCAGGTTCCCTCTCCTACCACTTCCCTTGACACCACTCCCAGACTACCATCTTAACAGTCACCCTTTAAGTTTGGTTATTAAAGTGTGGATCTTATGATTTCAGTGTCATTGACTCTGTGGTTTGGATACTTAGCTCCATATTTTCTTAATACCATCAATATACCTGAATAACCTTGAGCCGTACCCTGTTGCATCTCATCTGTCTCTTCTCTTCCTCTTCACTCTCTTTCCTTCTCCTCCTTCCACTTGGGGCCAAGGGTGGTCTAGGCATCCCTCTTTAACCCTTTGCAATTCCTTATCCTGTGACTCTAAATACCACATAATAGTGATAAAGTACTGTGCTTGTCCTTCTTATAGCTCACTTCATTAAAACATGATTTTTTTTTCCAGTTCCATCTTTGTTGCATTAAATGGCATGGTTTCATAATTCCTTATAGCTCTGTAGTATTCCATTGTGCATATATACCACATTGTATAATTCAATGATCTCCTTTTGGACAGCTACGCAAAAATTTAAAAAAACAGTACCTTGGTATGTAGCAGAGTTAGCTTGAAGACCTTAGGTACAAGGCAAAAACCTTAGTACTACCTCTCCAGTCTCAAATAACAGTTTATGAGAAAAAAACACATGCCCTGATGTGAAGAATGTTCAAAGGTCACAATATTTAAATTTCATTGTTTTGCAAATGTTTGGAGGTCACTGAATCCACAGGGCACCAAGAATGAAATTGCTCCTAAGTGTAATCTTAATGATAATAAAATCATGAGTTGGTTCACTTCCTATCTCTCTTCATTATATCTTCAAACTCTAAAACACAATTTACTTTCTGTTCTTTAGATATATTAGTGTTAAACTTTCTTATAGGTCTTTGCACATTTACCATCTGCCTATAAAACTCTAGAATATTCTTTCTCAAGCTAGGTATCTAGTTTCTACCCTATGATTTACTTATCTTATTCTGTGCTACTTTCACTGAAATAAGCCCTAACTTAATATTTTCCCTAGCTGTTATTGAGCTGCAGTGATAACACAGCGGGTAGGGCATTTGCCTTGCACGTGGCTGACCTGGGTTTGATTCCTCCATTCCTCTCGGAGAGCCTGGTAAGCTACCAAGAGTATCCCTTCTGCACAGCAGAGTCTGGAATGCTCCCCGTGGCGTATTCGATATGCCAAAAATAGTAACAAGTTTCACAATGGAGACGTTACTGGTGCCCGCTTGAACAACTCAATAAACAATGGGAGGACAGTGCTACAGTACTACAATTATTTCTATTATGATCTTATTGTTCTACTTGGACTCGCGTTTGCTTTATATTTGTCTGATTATTGTGTAAATTTTGTGAGAACTCAAATTTGTCTGATTTGTCTATTTTGTTCACTGTGGTATTCTCACGCACGCGGCCAACCTGGGTTTGATTCCTCCATCCCTCTCGGAGAGCCCGGAAAACTACCAAGAGTATCCCACCCGCATGGCAGAGCCTGGCAAGCTTCCTGTGTTTTAGTCGATATGCCAAATCATGTAAGAAGTCTCACAATGGAAACGTTACTGGTGCCTGCTTGAGCAAATTGATGAACAATGGGAGGACAGTGCTACAGTGCATTGCAATGGTATTTATTAATCTAGATAATCTGATGCTAACAGCAGAATTTATTTATGATAGATTATCCACAAAGTGAATGAATAAAAATACTAGAGTTCTTTCCTTATGATGATCTCTAGGCATTATTTTGTTTCAAGTGATGCATGGCTATAAACACAATGTATGAAGACTTACCTGAAAAGATGATAATCAGGACAGGTGGGGCATGTTTGAAGAATGTATACATTTTCACCTGTAAATTTAGCAATATAAGGATATGAAGCTATAACAGTAGGAAGCTATCTCTTCTAATCCAAAATCTGGCTAGGTTGATTACTATGTTTGGACTTCTCCACATTCATGAGGTAGCATGTAATAAGGTAATCTTGTTATCTCTATTTTGTATAATTTTTAGTAATTTATTATGATATTGATTTGTTTTGTGTTCTTTATGACAGTACTTTCCAAATGATAGAAATCTCTGAAAATCAAGGGTGGAAACTCATCTAATTTGCTCAGGTTTAAAGATAGCACTCCTTGGTAGAGAATGGTATCACTCAGGTGTGGGATATATAGAAGCATAGTAAGGGAATAATAAATGTCCAAAGCCAACAGAGCTAGAGAAGTAATTACAAAACTGAAATTTTTAGGGTGTGGTATAGGCATGGGGTTAGGCTAAGGAGGGTGAAACTGGTGGAATTGTGGTGTTGGAATACACCATAGCCCTGCCATTAGCTGTATTATAAATCATGGTGCTAATAAAAGGTAAAGGCCCTCCCGTTGATCATCGATTTGCTCGAGCGGGCCCAGTAACGTCTCCATTGGAGATTTGTTGTTACTGTGTCTGGCATATCAAATACTCTCGGTAGCTTGCCGGGCTCTCCGAGAGGGGCGGAGGAATCGAACTCGGGTCGGCCATGTTGGCCGCTTGTAAGGCGAACGCCCTACCCGCTGTGCTATTGCTCCAGCCCGATAGTTTGCTATAATATGTATATATGTATTTTTATATATACAAACTATTTGTGATATACAAATATAGTATATATGTATACATATATAAATAAATATAGATATACAGATATACACACTTATATATATAAAGACATGCCATTAGAATCAATGCTCAAACATACGGGGTCTTGTTCTTATAAAAATCTCCTTTTCTCCTTGGTACCAAAATGCTTGAATCCTAATTGCTTGAAGTCCTGCCACGTTTACTCTAAGAGGGCCAGACACTGCTGTGGTTGCCTGATAGATTTAGCTTCTTTGTGAAACTCATATTATTCACCCCTCAAATTTCTCAAACGTGTGTATTTAGAAAAGTATAATCCAACTAATCTTCCTATCCTCCAGCTACAAAAGTCTGAAAATGTCTAAGAAATGTAAAGTTTGTGCCTGCCTGCCTTCCTTCCTCCCTCACTCACACCTCTTTCTCCTCTTTCTCCTTTCTTTCTTTCTTTCTTTCTTTCTTTCTTTCTTTCTTTCTTTCTTCCTTCCTTCCTCTCTCTTTCTTTCTTTCTTTCTTTCTTTCTTTCTTTCTTTCTTTCTTTCTTTCTTTCTTTCTTTCTTTCTCGTTCTCTCTCCCTCCCTCCCTTCCTTCCTTTCTTCCTTCCTTCCTTCCTTCCTTCCTTCCTTCCTTCCTTCCTTCCTTCCTTCCTTCCTTTCTCTTTATTTCTCTTTATTTTGTTTTGTTCTCTGTTTCTTTCTTGCTGTTTCACTTTCTCTTTCTTCCTCCATGTCTTTCTCTCTTTCCTTCTCTTTTTTTCCCCTCTATTTCTCTTCTTCCTTGAAAAGGTAGGACTCTTAATGTAAAATGTCACTTCACTGTAGTAAGGATTTTCAATGATATTAGATAGCTTAGTTTGTGTTTCCACAGCCATTTGGGAGGTAATTGTTTGAAACTGGTTTCCCAAGAGGAACTGGTAAGGCAAATCTGGAGATAAAAGTGACTTACATTAGGGTGTAGCTGAGGGATATGGGGCAAGCAGGTTGATCGTGGTCCTACATACAATCACACAATGGAATGAACTGAAAAGGGTAAGCTGCAGACAAGTTTCAGATCACCTCATTTAACTAAGGCGTTTCTCTACCAAAATGAGGGTGTAGTACTATACTTTTATTTATTCTAGTATGCTTTTTATAGTCCTTCTTATGGGTGATAATTACTTTTTAATTAAGTGAAGCATCTAAGCAAAACAGGTTAACAGTATACTAACCCTTTTTATTGTATATTACTTTTTCATTTACTAAAATTGCAGAAGGCATCAAGTGAAATTATGAAACTTTCTATTTATGTTGGCTCTTATTGCCTTAAGACTCTAATTTCTGGGAGTCCACAAACTAAAATACGATGTGAATATTGCAAACCTGACCCAAGAGGAAATATTTTTTAAAGGAATTTTCTGATGATATTAAAACAAATATTATCAATTATATTATAATTAATATGAAGATTAATTCATATCACTTAAGCTATGGCTAAGGAATATAGAATTTTCAAAAAGTTTTGAAAGATTGAAACTCCTTCATAAGAAAGAAGAATTATTTAAGAGATCCAGCTGTGAATGATATCATGAAACTAAGTGGGGGGAAATTTGAGTTGCACATTCAAAGAAATTCGGTAAGAGTCACGTCTGTGGCAAAAGACCCAAGTTTGGTGTTCCTCCAAACAGGTTCAGTCATCACATTTACCCTTCAAGGCAGACAAATTTCGACCTGGCCAACCCCTAGTCCACACAGAAAGAGGTCTTTCCCTTCAAGCGTATCTTCGCTCAGTAGCAGTGATTAGATGAGAAATGAACTTCAGAAGATTTAGAGGATTTACACATAGCACCCAAAAATGTCAGGTACCTTTCATAGCTTCACAGCTGCTTGACAGCAGAGGTAAAACGGAAGGTGGCCAGTGATCACCCACAGGGAACAAATCCTTGATCATGACAACAACCTATTTTCAAGAAAATTATTGCTGTTGTAATCACAATTTATTGATATGAGATATAAGAACTGTATTCTAAATAGTGTTTGGCTGACTGGTAGAATGTCTTCATTAACCATGAAATGAGAGTCCCTGATGATATACTAGGAAAAACATTGAGTGAGGTTCATAATTTCCATCCAAAAGAGTAATTTGCCATACTAGAAAAGGGGACTACAATTTAAATAGTAAGTTTATATTCATGTCATGATACTTAATATCTGATTCTAGAAAGTTTATTGTTGTCTCTTTTGGCTTTTGTGGTTATGTGAAAAGAAAACTAAAATGTTGCAAGCAAGCTCTGTGAATAAATCAATATATTAATTTGTCTGAGACATCCCTGTTTGGGTACCAGTTGTCTGAATCATTGTCCTGTGGTGACAAGGGTCCCCTGGAACTTTGGGGGCCAATGGCGATAACCTCCCACAACCAGTGGATGAAGAAATGGGTCTACAGGCTGGTGACCAGTGTCACTTTGTTAAAAAAAATCAGCATTATTGTAGAGAAATCGGGAAGGGTTGGTATTAAGGTGTGGTTGAATGTTGGCATAAACAATGAACAAATATAAAGCCACTACATCAGGGGAAATTCTTCTAGGAGATTCACCCAAGGACAGAATTTCACCTATGAACTTCAGCACTCTAGATTCCTACGCTCTAGATTTTCTTGGAACACATGACATAAAAAGAACAAATCAATAAATTGGACTTAGCAAAACAACAAAAGTCTGCTCTTTAAAAGACAATATTATTAGAATAAAATAGCCATAGTAGATGAGTAGATGAACAGTTGTATTGGGTTCATACAACGGATCCAGAATAAGATGGGAACTATTGATGTATGCTACAGCTTTGATGTAAAACTTTTAAAACTATTACCAAGTTGAGCCGAATAATATGCGAAAATAAAAATACATCACAGCTAACTTGGTTTTATCTCAAGAAAGCAGTATTGGCTTAACTGTAGCACTGTAGTACTGTCCTCCCGTTGTTCATCGATTTGCTGGAGCGGGCCCAGTAACGTCTCCATTTTGAGACTTGTTGTTACTGTTTGGCGTATTGAATACGTCACCGGTAGCTTTCCAGGCTTTGCCATGAGCGGGAGATACTTTCGGTAGCTTGCTGGACTCTCCGAGGGGGTGGAAGAATCAAACCCGGCTCAGTCAGGCTGGCTGCGCTCAAGGCAAATGCTCTACTGCTGTGCTATCCTTGGCTTAACAATGGAGAAATTGAGGAAAAATAGCAGAGTGCATGTTTTGGTTGTGAGGGGCCAGCTGTATGTGGACCCCAAAGCAAAACATTCTACAAAACAAAAAAATATCAATTTATATAAGTCACTTTATTCATAAAGAGAATAAATGACAATAATTACTTTGATAAATGTACAGAGAAGATTAGAAAAAAATCATTAGACTTCGGTAATTAAATAAAATTTTCTTAATAGTGTGATCCCAAAAATAAACCCTATAATATCCATACTACCTGGGTGAAATTACAAGATTTCCTGCAAGTTTCATAAATTCATAAATGAAACAATGAAATTCACTCAGCAATTCTACTTTCTATTGTGCTAGAACCTAACTAGAATAAAGGTAAAGGTAAAGGCCCTCCCGTTGATCGTCGATTTGCTCGAGCGGGCCCAGTAACGTCTCCATTGGAGACTTTGTTGTTACTGTGTTTGGCATATCGAATACTCTCAGTAGCTTGCCGGGCTCTCCGAGAGGGGCGGAGGAATCGAACTCGGGTAGGCCATGCTGGCCGCTTGTAAGGCGAACGCCCTACCACTGTGCTAGTTTTAAAATAAATTAAAGATATGATAACTATAAATTAAAAAGTAGAATCACTATTCATTGGTAGCTTGATTTTGTATATAAAAATTTCAAGAGAATTGAAGACAGCTTATTAGAATTAATAAGTGAATGTAGCAAAAATCAATTGAATTTTACATGTGATATAATAATAAACCTTCACAGTTAATAAAGTTCTGAATGATCAATGTTATGTCTAGTTATTGTACAAAAATGTTAGAGTCACAAACCAGTGATCACTGAGGTTAAGATTTCTTGTGCGATTTGTGAAGGACCTTAATTTTTGAAAACCAAAGCAAATCATAATAAACTATTAGAAATTAAAATTTAAAGAATAATGCATTAACATAACATCAAATGATCATTTGCTTAGCAATAAATCACATGAAAGACTTCCAAGACTTTTATGAAAAAAAATCTAAAATATAGTTGATAAAGTCTATTCTTGGATTAATAGACTCAATATTGCTTAGGACTTTAAATATTTTCAGATTAAACTGTAGAATCAATTCCATTTTAATACAATTTCAATATATTTTGGGAATTGGAGTTAGTACAGTGGGTAGGGTGCTTGCCTTGCATGCAGCTGATCTAGACTTGATCCCTGGCATCTCATATAGTGCCCAAAGCCTACCCCCCATACTCCAGGAGAGATTCCTGAGTGAAGCCTGAGCCAGGAGCAAAGCCTGAGCACTGCCAAATATGTTCCAAAAGCCAATTTTTCAACATATTTTTAATGAATACTGATGGTGTGATTTAAAATTTGAGTCAAAATTCACATGGAATGACTATGCAAGAAAATTATAAAGTTAAATTATATATCACATATCAAAATCCATTATGTTTACTATTGTCAGACTAAACAAAATTTGAGACTAAGATGCAATGGAAAAAATAATTGTCTTTTCAATAAATGTTACTGTTCACTTGGATATTTATGAGGAAAAATTAAGTGTTACGTCTTACAACATCCTATTTTTAAAACTCCTATGTATATTGTGAATTTAAAAGTGAAAGGTAAAAATTTTCAAAGATAACATTGGTGATTATCTTTATGACCTTGCGGTGGCTACACAAAAATTAATTTAGAAAAAGTTGTGCTTATTTTCTCATCGACAGACAAACAAAAATAAGCTTTAAAGTGTGAATCAATCTACAAAGCATGCTGTTGATCTGACCATCTTACTTTAAGCCCCTGAATCTTGATTTTATAGAGTCAGTTTGAAATTCACTTTTATAAATGTCTCTCTATATAAAAATATCAAAGATGTTTGAGGGACTTTATAAAGACAATAAAAGGAAAAATTGGGAATGGACATGGAAACTCTGAAGTACATTTTGTTTACTATGTAGTAAATGTAAGAATAAATCCATACAGAAAACTATAAACAATATATAAGGTTATGGTATTTATTTTCAAATATATCTCTAAGGAACTAATGAAATCTATAGCCAGCTGAAACTAAAGGATTTTCTGTAGTTTTCATTATAGTTCAGGTTTCTCCTCTTTTGTCACTTTCATCCTACTAATGTTATATATTCCATGCCAGACCAAAAAAGAATGGTTATGGTAATAGCGACCAGTACAATGACTCTGCCCAAGAGATAGAAAATATAATAGGAAAATAGAATTTAGAGTCAGACATCATTCTGTGGAATCCCACAGTGGTTGCTTAATAATTATGTATACATGGGCAATATATTAAATTTCTCTAAGCCAGTTCCCTTCATTGAGGAATAAGGTGAAGTACTTATAATAAATATGTTGTGAGAACTAAATGTAGATGATGTCATGAAATGCTTGACCCAGTGTTCATTCCATAATAATTGCTCAAAAAATAGAAGTCAAATTTTTGCTTCTTTTCATATGGCTTTTACTGTTAACAGAAAGGAATTTTTAAATTCTGAAGAACTAAAAGCTCAGAATTTGATTTTTAAAATAAAAGTTCACATTTACCGTTCTAAATCTTTGCTTTTTTAAAAAATACGTGTAACAAATTTCATGAAGTTACTTGAAGCCACATTTTTTTCTCTTTCTCTGTATTTAAATCTTGTGTTTTTTCTTACCCTCATGGACTGTGCTGGGTCCTTGGGGCAAAGGAGAAGGCTTCTCTGCTCTAAGCATTTGTGAGACAAGTCCTAGGTTGGATCTGAAGTAAAAACGGGCTCTCTGTTGTGCGAAGTGATGAGTCCCATGGCACTTTTGTTCAAGTCTCTTACTGCTGCAGGGATCTAAGTTTTACAATTTAAAAACATATGACACAAATTATGCTATACACCAAAGTTACTCATAAGCAGCAGGAGTAATCTTGCCCTTTGTCACAGGTTTTCCTTGCTTTCCCTGTGGACTCTGGCAAGTACTATATACCAGTTGAATCATGCTTTCCTAGCCATTCTGTGAATTCCTGTTGCTCACCTCTTTTTGGGATGTTTTACTGTTGAGGAATTAGGAATTTTATATTTACAAATGTGAAAACCTGCAGTCAGGCATATCTCCTTTACAATGCACTGAACCTTCCAAACCCTTGTCTTAGTCTCTTGGAACCAAACAAATTACATGCCACAGTATACTGTATATCACAGCTGGACTGTTTATAACGTCTGGCTGAGTGGAGTTTGAGAATAGGCTTCTCTGGTGAGCTGGAGCAGATTGTGTCTTTGACTGACAAGCTGCCATTTTCTTAAGATTTGATGATTTGGGGTCCTTCACCTATCCATGCAAAAAAACCTTAACCTCTAAGAACTTTGGCATTTGACCCCAATATTTTTATACAGTAACCATACATACATTTATCACTCAGAGCTTTATGAACAGTGAAGGTTTATTACACTGCACTCAAACCTCATTTAACCTTTTCTCTTGAAGCAATACTTTAAAACAGCATTGAGAGAGTTTATACAACGAAGACTGGTTGACCATATATATATTTACTACCATTCCTGAGAAGATTTTTGGCATGGATGTTTGTGATTAGTTTGTGCTTTCTGTAATGTTGAAAAAAATTAATACTCCCATTTGAATATATTGTCTTGGGGTCTCAGCTTTTGGATGTTTTTAGGTGGGCATTAAGACATCGTGATTGCTAGATCTTTGGTATAAATGACTTAGGCCTTGTCTAGCTGACTATCATTTTCTTATTAAATTTTTTTGATTATGCTTTTCTTCTTCACAAGTCCATCAATCATTATGTAAGGGACAAGTGACGCCTGGTGATGAGAATTTTCATGCCTGGTTATATTTCTTCTCTTAATATTTTGGTCCATGTAAAACTCCATTACAAAAAGTTCTTTTCTGCCTGGACTGCAAAATTAGAGCATTTTCTTGTCTCATAGTATTTGACATTATTTGCTGATTTTTATTTGTATAATTATTGTATTTTTAAATTTCTTTTTAAGTTTCATGAGAACTAGACTTTTTTTCTGTATTTCTGAAATTTATATAACTTAATACCATACACAGATCATAGAACATGTTATCGGTTGAATGAACATATTTTGATATATAGCATTTGCATCTTAAAAGTATACTTCTATATGGAGAGAATTATTTCTTAATATGGAAGAATTAATTCAGGAAGGGGCAGACTTTCCTGGCTACCCAGAAGGTCTGTATGGCTCTTACTCCTTGGAAATAAAACCAATGGTTTTTTATCCGAGACAGTCTACCAGGTTTCATTATGGGCATTATCACCATGTGCATTGTATTTTTGCTGTATTGAAGAAAGAACACAGAGGTAACATCAAGTAGAGCCTTTGAATATTGTAAACAAATATTGTCACTGTCACTGTCACTGTCCTCCCGTTGATCATCGATTTGCTTGAGCAGGCCCAGTAACGTCTCCATTGGAGACTTTGTTGTTACTGTGTTTGGCATATCAAATACATCACGGGGAGCTTGCCAGGCTCTGCCGTGTGGCGAGATGCTCTCGGTAGCTTGCCGGGCTCTCCGAGAGGGGCAGAGGAATCGAACTCGGGTTGACCATGTTGGCTGCGTGCAAGGCAAACACCCTATCGCTGTGCTATCGCTCCAGGCCCAACCAAATATTAAATCAGGAATATAACAAAAATTATGTTTCCAAACTTCACATCTTACTATTTATGTGGCATTTCTATGGTGCTTATCACCTGTCAGACACTTTATAGACATTAAGAATCTTATAGCTATTATCACAATTAACCCTGATAACAGCACATGAGGTAGATACTATAATAAGCTCCATTTGATAGGAGAGGAAAATGAGGCACAGACACTTTAAAATTACTTTGTCATAGTGAACAAATGGGAGAGCTGGAATTGAACAAGGCAAAGTAGTTCTGATGAAGGCCATGCTGACAGCCTTTAAGTCTTATTCTCTGAATTTTCTATATTTTACTTATTCTTGAGCTGGAGCGATAGCACAGCAGGTAGGGCGTTTGCCTTGCTCGCTGCCAACCCAGGTTTGAGTCCTCTGTCCCTCTCAGAGAGCCTGGCAAGCTACTGAGAGTATCTCACCCGCACAGCAGAGCCTGGCAAGCTGCTCGTGGCATGTTCAATATGCCAAAAACAGTAACAAGTCTCACAATGGATACATTACTGGTGCCCACTCCAGCAAATTTATGAACAATGGGACAAAAGTGCTACAGTGCTATTTATTCTTATCTAAAAGTTACTTTTAAAATACTCTATGCCCAAAGCATACTAGAAAATAATTTGGGGAATACGGAGAAAAGGACTCCCATGTCACTGACTAGAGAGTGCATATTCATTGAAAGAGTAAAGGCATGCTAAGCTCTGCACAACATGAGTGAGGTGTTGAATCTCCCCTGAAGGATGTCTGATTCTTCATGGAAGAGAGAAAGAAAATTCAAAGAAGAGAGTTGATGACTAATTTCAGGAGCAGAACAAAGTTGTTGATGTGCTTGTCCACTAGATGAACTTTCATAATGAATTGTGTAGGAGTGAAAACAGAATCTCTCAATTATTTAACAAACATTAATTGTGTTTAGTGCCAGGTATGATGCTAGTAGAGAAACATGTTAGAGTCTTACTTTTAAATACTATTATAAACTTTACTGATTTGGCTAAAGTGAGGGGAATTAGTAATAATGAATCCAAAATTGCAAATTCCCCATTCAGTCCATGCAGCGCTCTCCCCATACATCTATATTTATAAGAAAGGGAGCAAGAGAAAAAGGAGTGAGGAGGAAACAAAGGATTGGACATTTGCCAAGAATTCTAACACATGTCAGTTACCAGGGCCTCAGCTCCCC
This sequence comes from Sorex fumeus, assembly GCF_029834395.1. NCBI lineage: Eukaryota > Metazoa > Chordata > Mammalia > Eulipotyphla > Soricidae > Sorex > Sorex fumeus. Next base: position 51,362,896 of record NW_026606063.1, read on the forward strand.
ACTCTCCCTGTCCAAATATTCTCAATGTGGGTACCACTGCTTGGCATATTTTAAATCCATAGGCAGCCAGAACTTGGCCAATGTAACAGCCCCTTAGGAATACTAAATGTACCCCATTTCATTTATAGGAAAGAAGCAAATTAAGACAGAGCACTTTTGTATAAACCATAAACTGCATTTAACAAGGCAGGAGGCTTGGGAATCCATGCTTAGGCTGCTTGTTTTTCCTGGCACCTTGTTAAAACATGGTTGAAAGTTCGCATGCTGGGGAGCAGCCCACTTTCTCTTTGTTCCTGGGAATGGCTTTAACTGACCCGGGTGGATGAGGTGCAATCTCAGATATTGAGACTAGGAGAGAGTAGGGCAGCTCAGTAGGCCTAAAGTACCACCTTCATGCAGAGCCCACCTCAGTTGGGCCCCAGGGCCTACTTGTGCGTTCTCCTGTTTGCGAGCTCTCCAAAGAACAGGACTGCCTCAGATGCTGATTCCAACATCTAATAACACTTATTATCAAGCCACTCTTTCTATGTCTAAATTAAATCCTTCATCCTGCAGTTTAGTGCCTCTCCTTTTGTTCTGCCCTGAATAAAGATGGAGAACAGCTGGTCAGCATTCCCTGTAGAATAACTCTTCAGACACTTGAAAGCTATTATTAAGTTCCCTCAGAGTCTCTTCTTCTCCAGACGAATGCTGAAGCTTTCTCCCACTTATTCTTTTCTCCACTCACCTTTTGCTCTGGCTTTAGGGCCTCCTCCAGCTGCTTTCTTCTTAAAGCCACCTGGAAACCTAAACTACATTTTCCCTGCCCCCCTTCTAATGGTATTGTGAAATAATGGTGTATGCAGGGAAGGGTTTCTTTCTGTTTCATTCATGAATTGCTGTTGAATCTAGTCTTTAATTATCTGGGAATTTCATTCACTGACTTAAGTCAATGGAAGCATTTTTCCTAATCTTTAAATACACTGGGTCTTATAGAGAATTTTCTAATAAATTGTCATAGTTGCTGGTGTATGCTAATGTGTGCATATGTTCATATGTATTTTTTTCTATGCTTTGTATTCACTTCTTAAATATTACATCATGATATATTGTGTACTTACATTTTAAAGTGTGGATTTAAGTCATATATCTTTCATAGTTAAATATGAGAAGTTGCTGTTTATGCATACGTCTATGTGTATATTAATTCTGATCCATTTGAGATTACTGTCCAAAATTAAATAGTAAGAAGAACTCTGAGACTCTGTGCAGTTGAGCAGAAAAGAATAATGTTGAAATGAATATTTTATAGCATTTGCTATGATGATGAGAACAGGTGTGGCAATATTATTGCCAAGACACACTGGTAAATAATTGGTGTAAGAGTTAAAATAATAATAACTTTTTTCTTCCTTCCCTTTGCTTTTCCCTCCCAGAAACACCATTTTTTGGGGGTGAGCTACCACGAGAAGAATTATTAATTACTTTTTAACTTACTCTGAGTCAATATATCCTAGCAAATTTTGAAACTTTCCACACCTTTATCCTGATATTCTCATGGGTTATCAGCAATCTTCTTATTTCCATTTTTTAAAAACATATTCTGTATCTTCCCCAACAGCCTGATACCTGCTTGCCTCTTTCCCATTGCAGGGTCATCTTGTCAACACTCTAGTGGGGCACTATACTCATAGCAGCCCCTTGCTCAGAAAGAATTCATAGTTACTTAAAATAGCACTGTAGCACTGTCCTCCCATTGTTCATCGATTTGCTCGAGTGGGCACCAGTAATGTCTCTGTTGTGAAACTTGTTACTGTTTTTGGTATATCAAATATGTGACGGGGAGCTTGTCAGGCTCTTCCATGTGGGCGGGATACTCACAGCAGCTTGCCCAGCTCGAGAGGGACGGAGTAATCGAACCTGGGTCAGCATTGTGCAAGGCAAATGCCCTAAAAGCTGTGCTATTGCTCCAGCCCAGTTATTTAAAATAAACCATCTAAATGTTTTTTCATTTTTGCTGACATTTGGGACTATGCTAAAGCAGAACCTATCTAAGTAATTATTTTCGTTTTCTAGATCTTCCAAGAAGTCCTTTTGGTTTCCATGTTCAGTTAGTTTTCATTGTCTCAACCAGACACTCTTCCCCTTTTTCTTTCACTTTAAATCTTATCTAAATCTTATATTTTTTATATAATACTCACCATCCATGAATCTTTTCTTAATGTAGATTTCCATTCTTCATTGATGTTTTCTTTCTCTAGCCTCATATTATAATTATCTTCTGTCACTTCACACAATTGTATACAGTTCTTTTGTGAGTTTCGAATAGTTCTTTGTGAACCAACTGATCATATCTCATCAATTAGACTTGTGTTTTCTTCTTTCTTTCTGATTATTTGTTTCTCCATCTTTCCTTTTAAAATATCTGCTCCATGACAGTGTTATGCTCAGAAACAGCACCCCAAATGTATTCATCACATGATCTCCAATCAGTCTGACTGCTTTTCACAATGATTACACAGATGAAAAAATAATTTGACCAGTCTTTATGACTTCGAATAGATGGATTAATATTTCAAAAGATATAGTTACCGATGACATTAGTAAAGAAAAATGTATTTGGGGATCACACATAGTTAATAAATGATTCTCTTTTGGAGAAGAATAAAAGTGATTTCATTTTGACAGAGCTCAAAGTATTATTAATTACACAGATGCTAATATGGTATTGAGGAACAGCATAGAAAGGCATTGAAATGCAATTTCTCACCTGGCTTGCATAAAGGGTGATGAGATGTTCAACACAAAATTTCTCTACTTTGGCACCAAGAGCATATTAAAAATTGCTTGAAAATTTCAAAAGCAGAAAACTATTCTTTATCAATCTTTAGTATACATTATATTATCTGGGTTAGCTGTGAAAAATCTAAAAGGAACCTGTTGATGTTTGGTGTTTGTCTGATATCTTGGTAGAGCATGCTTCAGCTAAGGAAGATTTTAGGACTCAGGAAAAAGGCACCAGAGGACCTCAGCATGGTTATCAGTCTGTTCTCCACGTGATGTGATGATGATGATACCAAAAGTCACCTGAAGAGACAGAGCTATAAAGTGCTGCAATGTGGCATGTCTAAACTACATCATAGTAGCTTAATTGATTTATTCTTTATTCTTTTCAAAAGACAGCTGAATGTCAAAGGTCTTTCTTTTGTGTAGTACTGGAAAACTGGTTGTCAAACAACCTCTACTCATTTAATAATTTATCCATTTTGTAAAAGAAAGGCAGCTGACATGTGGTAAATCTACCCCATATTTAAATTACTACAAAGAACAATCATGAGAATGAAAAATCTAGTCCATTATTTAAAATTAAACATATATAAAACCTTTTTTTTTCCACATCATCACCAAAGGCTATAGTTTAAAGGCAGCACTGAAACCCTGAGTATAATAAAAAAATGCCTAACAGTAGTTTGCAAATGGCAGTGGAATTATTTATTCTATTTTTTCTATACATAAGGAATTGAGCTAAATGAGCAATGTTTAAGCATGTCAGAATTTCATCAATTTTGCATGAGCATTCTCAAATATCCTGGTGGGGGTAATTGCTTGCAAATACATTTAAACTAATGATATGTTATATCCTTACTTGATATAAAACTATTAAAAGATACATTATTGCATTTGACAATGCCATGCAGCTGGGTCAGATCTTAATGACAGATTTCTGCATTTGTGAATTAAGATACACTCTGCTGGAAGCAAATATTTTGTAAAAATAAAAGCTATATACTATGTAAGTTTGATCATTTATCTAAAATTTCTATTCCTGTTTGTTGAAAACTGTAAAAATAAGAAGAGAGGAGTTGTCTCTTTCCTAAAATTGGAAAAGGAATCCAGAAATATAATTGATTCCTCCTCATACCCCAATCCTCTCAGCAGGAGCAAATCAAACTTGTAAAACCCACCATGTGGTTTTAAAGGTCCACTTAGAGGGCAGTTTTGCATCCTTTGCAGTCTGAAATGACTGACAAACCAATTAAAAAAAGTTTCTATTTCTCCCACAAAAAAGATATATTTATTTTTAAAGGAAATTTAAACTACAATGAAAGAAAACATTGGATGGGAAAAATAGTTTAGGCAAGAAACTGAAATAAAATTCCACCTGCAAAAATAGTTTTCTATAAGGAGTTATCATAATTAACTGCAAGGATTCTTTGGTCCTTAACTTTCAGGTCAATCTGGCTTTTTTTTCTATTTATTTATTTATTTTTTAATCTATCGTCTTGATTTTACCTGATCATAATACATAGAGGGTCCAGTTTGTAATAGTTTGGTTTTTATATGCCTGGATCTCACCCTGGCAATGTGATGAAAGCCTCAGTGTGATTTCCCTTTTTGACAATGGGCTAAAATGCATATTAATTTGTCTTCAGTGCCAGGATTTGTGAGACTCCAACATCGATTGTGAAACCAACATTAATGCTTATACATGATTATGGAACTTTGGGAGCTAGCTTGACATCCCACAGTCAATGTCAGATGATGTTATGATTACAAGGGACGTATTCATATACTTCCCTAATTGTTTCTTAGGACTTTGGGTTGTATTTATGATGTCATTACAAAGCTATGCACTATCTGCATAATCATCAAGGAAAACTCTCATGAAGGAAAATGCATCCAACTGAGATAATGCTGCAAGTTACTGCTATACATCCAACAGCATATGTATGGTATTGAAATAATAAGACAGCATGAAATAATGATGAATTCTTATTCTCATCATGACAGAATGCTTTCCTGAAATTATCACTATTACTGGCTTAATTGATCCATGCTCAATGAAAAGATTGGAGCAAATGGATGGCTTTGGGATTCAATCCTTATTCCACAGCACAATTTCTGACTGCATTAGCCTAAGAAAGGCCAGTTACTCTTAGCAGAAGCTATGATTACCCAGCATAGAATGTGCACTGCACTTCCAGAAATGTGTGTATGTGTTTATGTGTTCATATGTATATTTACACACACATTTGTTCAATAGCTTAGGGTTGAAAAATAAAGATTAGTTCAACTTGCCTCTGGAAAATCAGATGCTAATTTTTCTCAGTAAGTAGACTCTTCGCAAAGTGAGAAATTGTATGTTATTGTCTCTTGATGTTATACTTCATATATATATACGGATATATATATATATATATATGAAGTTCTTGACTTTTTAGCCTATCACATCTCGATCTTTTATATGGCAAAGAATGGTACAATATAGCTTTACTGCAAGGTTTCCAGTTACAAGGTAATTCTGATACATATTCTCTCCCTCTCCTTAAAATGTGCGTATGCTCTGATTTTCAACATCACTGAAGATTTTTACAACTTCACTTCATAATATACTGTAAATTTTATTATAATGTACCAATTCCTTGGCTCCTAAGAACAATCTTAGGGAAAGAGTGCACTATACTTCTTACTCTTTCGGTAATGTGAGAGGAGATCTAATGAAGCTCTTTATGCAAATTTTCCATTTATCAGGTAAAATCTTCACATAGAAAATCTGTCATATGTTGTAAAATTTCTTTATGTTATCAAATGCTAATGATGACTCAGAACACAGCCCACAGAGGATCTTTGAAATTCTTCATAAAAACTGTATTCCACCCCAATATCAGAGGCCTTGGAAATTCCACCACTCTGAAGACTCTGGTTTGTAATTAGCATGGTGCAGGCTTCTCTGCCCTCTGAAACCATAATGTTAATTACAAAAATTACACTGTGTTTAAAAGTGCAATTAAGAGACTCCACCGCACAAAGGGAATCTTGGAACCTCTTTTCACACTTTGAAGCCAGGTCATAATGTAGCCCATAAAAAGGAGGCCAAGGCTCATTCCCTTTTAAAGGCTTCAGAAGATCAGAGAGGCGATCTCAGCGAGAATGAGCTCCACTGAGCTCTGCAGCACTCTTAATGAACAATGTTCTACCTGGAGCAAGAGAGCAGGCGAAAGAAGAGAATTAGCTAAAAATGATGGCTGCTATACACCCAGCCTGGCTATTGCCAACATCAACGCCCAGCTTGGGTCCACTTTGGGCCAATTCTGAAGTCATTTGCTTGGTCCTGGTATCTGTGTGGTTCCCAAAGTGGGACATGCATATGTGTAAGTAAAACTGTAAAATGGTGTTTTGTGAATTCAGCCTATTTTTTTTTTTTGTTCTTTCAGATGGAACACTAAGACACTAAGATTTATTGGAGCAAAAAAAAAATGTACTGAAGAATATGTCTACAAACCTCAATCTCTTAGAGAAAATAATGGAGGGAATTGTTGAATTGAATCCAATAATTTCTACTAGTAGAATTAAGCTGTCTTTTTTGTTGTTGTGTTGTTGTTGTTCGTCTATCTATGGGAAGACTCTAACTTCATAGTTAATCTCAGATTGTGTAAAGTGTTACTTCAAAGCAGACAATGTAGACTAGTAGGTAAACCCTGGGATAGAAAATAGAAACCATAGATTGGAATCTCAGGTCTGTAGCTATGTGACATTTGGTGACAATTTAATATTCACAGTCTCAGTTTCAGAGAGCCCGGCAAGCTACTGAGAGTATTCGATATGCCAAACACAGTAACAACAAAAGTCTCCAATGGAGACGTTATTGGGCCCGCTCGAGCAAATCGACGATCAACAGGAGGGCCTTTACCTTTACCTTTACCAGTTTCCCCATTAGGTGAATAGAAATAATCAGTAAGCAGAACTTTATATCACATACATAGATAGTATTATCTCGACTAGGTATCAAAACTACTTGGTAATATAAAAAGGTGATATCTGAAAATTAGCATTATTTTTGGTATATCTTGAATAAACAATGTGAGAATTTTGCACCTCTCTTAGGGATGCTCTTCTTCCTCTGTGTTTTAATATAAACGTTGTGTCCCTCTCCAGTAAATATCTTTGATTCCCATCCTTCAGTCCCTCAGAATGTGACCTTCCTTGAAGATAGGATCATTGTCAAAGTACTTAATTAAGAGGAGATCATTAAAAATCTGGACTTTCGCCTGAATGCTACCATTCTTAAAAAGGATTCATTTGGACACACACAGAGAGAAGCTGTGTGAAGAGACAAGGAGTAAACTGCCATGTTTAAGTGAAAGAGAGAAGCCTAGAACAGATCTCTGATAGCCTTGAGATCTTGGGAGATCAACCTGATCCCACACCTCCAACCTGCAATGCTTTGTCAGACATTAAGTTGTTTGTGCTTCTGGGTTTATGGCCCTCTGTTTTGGCAATCCCAGGAAATGAGGACACCATGAAACTTAGTATTATTCTCTAGCGTTCTTTTTACCAGAATATTTTGAAATATCTAACCTGTCTCAAATAAATGTGCATGAGGCTGCACAGAACGTTTTGCCATTCCTCCTTCACTTACAGTCAGACTTGAAGTTCCTCTTTTCCAGTACTGGGAACAGTTTTGGGTTTCAGGACACACAGCAGTTTTGGACTTCAGAACCCGCCTGAATTTCTTTACTTGCCTCCCATTTATGAACCTTAGGGATACTTGGTGCTGAATTGTTGCTCCCTGGGGATCTCTAATCAGATATGAATCAAGGAGTAGCATTCACCCTATATCTTTGTGGCTGCAAAAATCTTACTCAAATTTATTCACAACCTAAACATCCCATTTTTGCCCGAAGAGTCTTAGAAAATAAAGCAATTAAAACTTTCTAGATTATTTTTCTTGAGGTATAGAATGAAAATAGAATGTTTGGAGGAAGTTATCTAATATTCTTCTTCAACAATAAATTAAAAAGAAGTTCCCAGGAAATGGGGGATTTTGCACCTTATTTTCGTAGATTTGAGGGACAAATTTATAAACTACAAAAATGCAATTCTCGGGTGTTTTTGAAACATTGAAGTAAGCTGCTGCTTAACTTATTTTCATCAGAAATGGGAATTAGGAGTTCTGTATCCCCTGAAGAGTCCGGACATGTTAACCACACCATTTCTTTCCTACTCTTGAGCCCCTATGTGGTCTCTGAGCTGGTGCACTTTGCCTAATTCTTCCTTCCATTTACAAATAAGTTTCTTGTGAAGTCTAATGTGAAAACTCCCAACACTGCCTAATAAATCAAAACCTGACCTTTTGGAGAAATATTAGATGTTGGTGGTGGAACCTGTTTAAGGATGGGAGGGAAATGCTTTCCCCCCCTTACCAACCCCCAATCACCCCCCAAGGTCCCACACAGTATGCTGCCGTTTGGCCTTGCCTGTTTGGCCTATACGTCTGGAAAAATTCACTTCCTCCTCCTTCATCTTCTACCTGCCTGACTCGTTACAGAACCAGACAGTTTACATATGTGATCCTTCCTATTTAGAAAATTAATGGTGTTTTCTGGCTCCAAATCACAGCTTGTGGTACTCTGCAGGCGATGAAAAACTTGGCCAGCTTCAGCAGCAAGGCAGCCATTAGAAAATTAACCCTTGGTGACCAAGGAGCAAAGGTAGGCGAGCAGGGTCCTGGCGACGTGGCAGGCTGTAACTTTCAGGTGTCGATACATATGTTAGCCGTGTAGGAACAGCACACACGGGCCCCCTGAGAGCTTCTAGCTAGCATGTTTGTGGTTGGCCACTGTGGAGAGGGCACGGACATAGCACTTGGCAGCCAGTGCAACCAATATGCCACGCTTTTTATTAGAGCTCAGGAGAAAGCCCAGAGCCCAGCTTTGGAATCCCAGCCATCACTGTCTTGGCTCTACCTGATTAAAAGATGTGCCATTCATCGCCATCCCTGCGTGTTTCTGCTTCACACACTGTGCTGTGCTCTCCCAGCCTGCCTCAGGAAATGGCTGACCTCAGACAGGCTGAACCACAGTAGCCTGGGTGGGGTAAACGTGAAGAGTCGCTAATTCCACATTAACTTAAGTGATCCCTTGCTGACTTGCTCTTGGGGAATTTTTTTTGCTTTGTTTTGACGTTTTTACATGGAATCCAGAAAAGGAGATTTTCCTCTGTAGTTCCGAAGTGCAAGCGTGTGTGTGTGTGTGTGTGTGTGTGTGTGTGTGTGTGTGCGTGGGTCTGTGGCATAGAGGATCAGACTGAACTTTGAGAATCTGATTTCTTGGAGGAAATAGTCTTGGGACCATTGCTGCAGTTTTTCTCTTTGCCTAGTCAAGAATGAGTCCGTGTGTTTTGAAGACTCAGATTTGATTCTGGATTTTTCCCTGATGAATGTGAAATCATTTTTTTTTGTCTCGTCCTACTGAAACAGTATTAATGACCTCTGATAGAATCAACTGTGTTAAGGCATGCTTTCCTTTATTTGCTTCTTAAACTGATGAGATGCAGGACTCCAAGCAGTTCTGAATTTTTGAGTCTACCATTGAGGGGAGAGAAAGGGCAGCCGGTGTAGCATTATGGTGGTGAACAGAGATTTGAGACTTCCTGTCTCCTTTCCCACACACCTATCCTGCATTCCTGAAGTTGATTTTATTTTTAGGTTTGAAGCACAGCAAAACACAGCTGCTTATTTTACTGCTTCTGAATGCTGTGCTCCGTGGTATTCAGTGAAATCAGGCTATATTCATCTCTAACATTGTGTAATACCAGCTTTAATACAAACAGGGGTAAATAACAGTGGCACATTAATTACTCCTTTCTAGTTTACTCTGACAAAAATGTACTAAAATGAAGACTAATATAATTATAGATGATGCATTTTCAATTAGCCTTTGTTAATACTATTAATAAGATTAATAATATATACTAAAAATGTCAATATCCTTATCTAAATAAATTTTTTAAATCACCCTTTCAAGTCCCAGCATCAAACATTAAGGCACAGTGTCTTAATTACATGTGCTCATCAACAAAGTTAAATGGATAACATCCCTCAAGTGTGGCAGAGACAGATAGAGTCAAGCTCTAGGGCTTCCTGTGCATTCACCTTTCTCAGCTCCACTTTGCTTTTTTATATCCAAATTGGCTTTGTAAAGTTTCATATGAAGTGAGGATTACTTATGGACAAGCTTTTTCACTAACACACACACACACACACACACACACGCACACACACACACGCACACACACACACACCCTTTCTGAACTGAGTGATACAATGTAGAAATTTTTGCCTTTATAATTTTAATAATATACAACATAACTGTGACTGGTGTTAATGTATAGAATTAATTGCCCCAGTGAGACATTACTTCCAAAAAAGCAATAATAGCTAGATTCTCCTTGAGAATGTGAAAACCCTCTGGTATACTAATAAAATGAAAAAGGTTCACAAAATAATATCCTAAATAATTGGGTTCCCTGTACCAAAAGACCCCATGTAGTTTCTCTTAAGGGATCTAAAAAATTGTGATTATTCCTTTGGACTTAATAAAACATAATTGAAAAAAATTTCAATGTGGATAAGAGAACAATCACATCCATACCCTCTTAATATTTTTAAAGGTGAAATTCTTAATACTTCCTCATTATTAGGAAAAAGGATGTTTTACAAGTAAATAATGATGTTTACATAGCTGATAGCATATTGGTCATATGCCCAGTTTTCTTGGCCCTTGTGTGTGTGTGTTTGTGTGTGTGTGTGTTTGTGTGTGTGTGTATGCTCGTGCGCGTGCATGTGTGTGTGCGTGCGCGCACACCCGCACGAACGCAGTCTGTGTATGTGTGTCTGTGGGTCCGTGTGTCAGTGTGTGCTACGGTAAACTTATCACTAAAACTTTCCATAGCTTCAGTTTGTAAATTCACTGGCCCTTTCCTTCCCAGAAACTGGGAAACTGCATACTCCTACTGTGCTGTATTCACAAACAAATTAGTGTCCTTTGAATAGGTTGAGTGATGAAGGGGGGGAGGGGCAGCGGGGGGGGGGGGGGGCACGGAGGCTAGTGGCACAAAACTCTTACCCTGATTTGACTGGATATTTTAATCCCAGCTTTGATTTCTTTTAGACATAAAGGTTTACCCAGATCGAAAATCTCACCCCTCTTTCTTTTTTTTAACTACCCATTTTAACCTGTTTATTTACTAGTCCTTATGCTACAACAATTCTAAAAAAAAAAAAAAACAAAAGAAGAGCCAGAGAGAAAGAAAGGCAGTAGCTGGTAATGAACATAATTTTCCATGAAGAAAGAAAATCAGTGAAGAATGTTTGGGACCTGGTGGGAAACTGGAAAATGCAGGGGACTTGGGACAGAGCTGGGGATGCTAGAGCGACAGAATGCTGAAGATAGTTGTCCCAGCTACGAGATAAAAGCTACATTACATGAAATTAATGGAGGCTGTCTGCGACATACATGAATCACTGTTTCAACACCAAGAAACCAGCACAAAAGAATAAAGAAATCTGAGTACTAACTACATCTTCAAAGGTCTCTTATTTACCCAGCTATACTGGGTACTGACACAAGTGGGGGGAAATATAAGAAAAAAGCACTGCTGTGATCGAATGAATGCGACCATATGAGCTATATTGGAGCCGTATGCATCCTATTTAGCTGATATCAAACACAGTTTAATGAAAGTTAAATAGTTTCTGAGGAGTGCATGAGCTGGAACAGATTAGATTCCACCGAGGGGTCTCTCAGCATATTGTTGCTCACATGTATTCCCTGCTCAGGGCTGCTACAATTCCAGCACTCCATTAGCAATACACAAAAGACTTATGCAGATAGCAGGCATAAGCTCCTACCGCCATGTTGGGAAATAAAAACACACACACAGACACACGCACACACGGAGGAAGGTTTTGTTCAATGTGCTCATCTCAAAATAGATCTCTAATTCAAAACTGATAAGAGCATTTGTAGGAAGAAGTGGCTGCCTATATTTTTAAATAGAGAAATATGCAAACTGCCTCCAAGAGAAGATATTGCATCAGGCATATAATCAGAGGACAATGACATGGGTGAATGCGATGCCCTTTTGATCTGTAAGCTACATCTGGTTAAAGGTATGATAGCTTCCCGTTACTGCCCTATCAAGTTAGAGGAGTGCATGCTTCTGCAAATTCTCTCACACAGTATTTCTTTTTAAGTGTAAAATTCTGTCCAGAAATACTGCTAAACAGCCTGTCCATCTATTCACATGGCTGTCGCAAAAACTGACATGAATTGCAACTAATAATTTCATTAGTTGGCAAAGAGATTTTTTTTTAACATCTCACAATTAAATTTTCTATGTACTTTTCCCCTTTTTCTCGTCGGAGGACCTCCTGCCCTGTCTTTTACTGAGCTGACTTACTGGGACAGTGACACTGGTATTTTAATTTAAACAGGAGAAATCTTTCACATCAGTCTTTGTATAAAGGTGGCTAGAATTATTGACTAGCAACATTTCTTTCATTCAAGTGAAGAGTGAAAAGAATCATTTCAAACCTTAGCTGTGTTCACTTTTTCACTCTTCCATAATTTCAGTCAAACTTCGTTGAAAATTTACCCCATGTCCAGCATTTCACCTGTGCTCAGCTCAGTTTTAAAGATACACTCCCTATACTTAAAAAGCTCACAGTGCAGAGCTTCTCCTCGGCCTGGCATGATCAGGGTCTATCTATCTGGAGATATTTATTTTTGATTGTCCTAACCTCGAGACTGCTTCTGGTGAATCATGGTGAAGCCAGAGTTGCTATTAAATATTATACAATGCCCAGTCTTCACAATGAAGACTGGACCAGTGCAAAATATCTATTGTGCTGAGATCCTAGGGATATGCATGTTTCCTATGAAAGAGTCAGGTGAAACTTTCAATAAAGTTTAATGTCTCTGATAGATCTTTACCTTGCTTCAACGCCCTTTGAAACCTGAACTGTTGTCTGTTGTCTGTTGGTACCTGTTGGCACCTGGAGACTGACTGAGGTTCTCATGGCATTTTATTTAAATAGTTGGAAGGAACTTATAAAATCATTCTTTGCATGTGGAACAATGTTCCACATCTTTGGAAATTCTCCTGAAGTTTGGCTAAGAGTTCTTCTGTAAATTCGGTAAAATAAAGCAAAACAGAAAACCCTGTGTACCTGTCTTACACTCTTAGTTCTTGGAAAACTTTTTTATTACATTTAAATCTACCATTTAAATGAAATATTACTTTAAAATGCTTTACTTTAAAAACTTTAAAAAGTTTAGATATTTTAATTAGAATTGCTAATTGAATTTCCTGTTTATAATAAATTCAAGCACTTCTAAAAGGGAGGCATATCCCCAATCATTTCTCCTATGTCCATTTTCTTTTTTGATTTTTGATATAAAATGGCCACATATTTGGGAGCTAAGTGTTGGTGGTTTAATATTTTCTTTAGGGAGCAGTGTAGGCTTTTCAGTTGTCACTAACTGCTTATTTTGGTGAAGAATCATGCTATTCAAGATGTCCCTGTCACCACATTATGTCATCACATTCTATAGGAAATCACATTAGAAATGGTGCACATACATTAAAAGTTACGTCCACCTCATGGTGCCAAAATGGTGGGGGGACATCTAAAGATTTTTGTAAGATCAACTAGTATTGCTAATATCACTAAAATATTGATGGGCATGTCTTTTACTTTCTCTTGTTTGTGTTCTTCAGATAATTGGGTATATAACATCCTTGTGACTAGAAGCTGAAGCATAATTTATAATGAACTGATAGCTAAGTTCATGTACTATGACTAATAATCATAACATAGTAACGGTAATGTCAGTCATAATAAGGAGGAACTAATTAGAATAGAAAATAATATCGCTCCTTAAAAAAGCCATACCTTGCTGGGAAAATAAAACATTAAGATGGTACAACATGTGCTAATTCACTGAGTACAGTGAACCCATGAAACAGCACTTTCATGGAAAGATTGATTGACCCAGAAAATAATTGATATACAAACTAATTGATTGAGGATTACTCTCATACCACGTTTATTTGTGATATAAGACCCTTTGCAGTGGCACTGCCTGTTGTTGCATGAAGTAGCCCAGAACTTGCTAGAAAAGGATTCTTCGTAAATTCTTAGATGTATCAGCTGGCCTGAGAGTTGAGTGAAGAGGGAAAGCTGTTTGCAATGGTGATTTTAAGGGCATATTTTTTATGAAGAATGCTACCAATGAAATGAGATGATGCACTCCTGATTGGCAAGGTTTGAGGAATATTTCTGAGGGACTTATTACAGCATGCTGTACGGATTTCAAGAATCTTGCAACAGTTCCTTTTTAACCTGCAGGTGGCATTAGTAGTAAAAATGTATTTCTTATCATTCTTGAGAAAATATTCAGCAATAAAGTGAGGGAAACAGTAAAGGGCTTCACAGCATGACTCAATTAGAGGAGCAAACCCGATTCATTGCAGATGGCTTTTTGCTATGTTTAATAATCCAGGGAACTCAATGATCCAAATCCAGAAATAGTAAACTACAATCCTTATAGGAATTGAAAAATCTGGAGAAGTTTTTGCTGTTCTTGAGTTTGAAACACAAACATACATCTCTATGCATGCTCACGCGTGCACGCACACTCCTACATGCACGCGCACACACACACACACACACACTCACATGCGCGCATGCAGGAGCATCTTTGTGATTCCATTTCTATGTGGGAATCCAGGAATCTGAGCACTGGGAGCAAACTTGGATTTTTACTTACAGAGAAAGAACTGAAACTCAGCAAAGTCTGACTAAAACTCTCTGAAACCAATCCTTAAGATTCTCTTATTGATGTTGGCCCTCTGTCTCACCCCCGATTTCCAACAACAACAAAAAAATCTGTGTGTTGCTAGTACAGCAGTTTATACATAATACAGTACATGTTTTTCAGTCTTTTCATGGTGCAGCGGCAACTTACTAACTTCACTGGCTAAATTCTTGGGTGTGGTGCAATACCTGGAATAGAGCCAACTTAGTTAAACACTCCTATCCTCTTTAGAATGCAACAAATTCATCAACTTATACCTTTTAGTGGGAAAAGGATGCTAAGACAATATTACTTTAGAAACTCCAGCCATAAGAAATTACAAACTCAGGGATATACAAGAAAGCAGAAGTGAGATGTTTGATCTTATTATGCATCAGATGAAGTAGTATAACTATGGGATTATGGTGAAGATGTTAAATAGGTTGTCCTAGCATATGGCATATAAGCAGTTTCCAGACATCTTTAATGAAAGCATGGCCATCAGCAGAAAGAGACTGCAAAAAGAAAAAAAAATGACAAGCCCTGATTGGAGTTCTTGTAAACAAAGAACTCAGACTGATGGATAAAGATTGTTCAAGAGCATCCCACTAACCACAGTAAAGTTAGAGGTTGTTTTGAAGTGAACATTTTCTTCTCTGATGTTTCTCACATTCAGATGCTTTATTGTTCATGCCTCTGCAACATCTGAGTATCTTGTTGATTTCTAACAGCCCTGATCAATATGCCAGAAGTAGATCTTAGCTATGGGATTTATTTCTCTAAGTTCTATTTAGGTAAACTGCTGTGAAGTCTAATAACATACCAAGTATTTAGCACTGATTTAATGTGAAACAGTCTATCAACAAATCAGTTAATTTTTTAAAAAGAAAACATTATGTATCCTACAATTCAGAAATCAAAATCCCATTTTCTCAAGCGTCTCTATCTAGTATCACCCTTTCTCTGGTTCTGTACTCAGGACCACTGTCTGTAGGAAACAGCTTCTCATACATCAGCATTGATGGGGCTTTAAAATTTTTAAAAAGTTTCTTCCTTTTTTACTGTTTGTAGGTGGTTGTGGAGGGGCACAGCTGGTGGTGCTCAGGGGCTTTTTTGGCTCTGGGCTCCAAAGTGTATGAAGAATTATTTTTTTTTATTTTTAATTGGTGTTTCACTACCACTGTCTTCATCTCCCTATTTTTAGCCTAGTTTCTACCGATTACTTCTGTGTCTTTTAGTTTTGCTGTTTCATGGAGTAGGTTAGACTGGAGTCAGAGAGCCCTGGGTATACACTGCTGGTCTGAGGGGAAGTGGTAAACGTGACCTTTCTTTCCATTGGTATTATACACTATTCGAGACACTTCATGCTGTTCTTGTGCCTGAATACTTCGAGCATTTTTAGCAAAGTAACTGCTCCAGCAATAATCTATATCCTTTAAGCTTTCCACAGAACTTTTACAAGCAATGTGGAGCCCAAGAGTCCTGGTTGAATCCTTGATGCCTCATTCCTTTCCTGCCACCAACATTGCCATCAACACTGCCTGGTGAACCCTGGCACTGCTGTGACTGAGAAGCAATACTGGCCCCATATCAAACATCATGTCTTTACACAGTTATACCAAGTGTCACTGGAAGTGATTTCTGGACCTTATGAAAATAGCTGAAGAGGTGAACCAGAATACTTCACAAAGCTTTAACCAAACATGAAACATTTTTGAAAGCATATTATTGAGACTGCCTTGCAAAATCTGAATATATGTATTCCATGGTTTTAGTGATCACTTATCACTTGACTTCCCGTTAATCGTCGATTTGCTCGAGCAGGTGCCAGTAACGTCTCCATTTGTCCCTGTTGCGTGCTAGTGTAGCCCAATGCCGTCTGTTCGTTCTAGGAACACAAAGTATATTTACCATATTGAAAATATGGTATATTTTCAACTCAATTGAACTTCAATAGCCTCAAACAGATAGTTCAGGACCTTGATGAAGAAGTCTGACCATCTGGTAGGTGGGCAGCCACGCAGTCTTTTGACGTCCTGTGGAATCCAGTCGGTAACGGCTCTAGTCCAGCAGGCATCTCCAAATCTTATTACGTGTCCAGCTTTTCTGATTTATCTGATTTCTGACACCTTGGCAAACGAGACAGCATCCCTGATTCTTGATCTTCGATGGAGGTCGAAACTCTGGATTCTTTCTCTCATTTGAGTGAAACGTGATACTCCAAGCATAGCTCTTTCGATTCCTTTTTGGGAGACCCGAATAGCATTCTCATCCTGTTTTCATAGAGCCCAGGTCTCTGAGGCGTATGTTAATGCAGGAAGAACAGTGGAATCGGAGAGATGTGCCAGAGCCAGAGGTTCTTCGTCCTCTTAGCTATTTCTTCGATGCTCTTGAAGGCATTCCAAACCGCTCTCTTCCTCCTGTGCAGCTCAGGTGCCAGGTCATTTGTCATGTTGACTTCTCAACCTAGGCACACATAACTGTTGCATTCGGAGATGGTTGTTCCGTTGAGACCGAATGGAGCATCAGGAATGAGGCTGTTTATCATGAACATTGTCTTCGTAAAATTCAGCTGTAGTCCAACCTTTCCACACTCACAGTCGAAGTTGGCCAGCATCTGTGCTGCTTGGCTAATGTTTGGTGTTATTAGAGCAATGTCATCAGCAAAATGGAGATTGTGGCAAATGGTTTTAGTGAGGCAATAATAATGATCTTCAGACACTGTAAAAACAATGTGTATACTTATCTTCACTTGGGTTTCTCGTATTAAAGAATAGATTCTATTAGGATTTTTACCCTCTATGTTATAAAATATATGGGGTCTAGGTTGAAATTTATAAGAACTGAGTAAATTAATTTTAACATAAAGTGATAGTCTTTCTCTCTCAACTATGATTTCCTATCCCTAGCCTGCTACATGAATGGATCAAGGCAACTTAGTTTTCAGTGGTACAACTACTGGTATATTTTCAACTCAATTAAACTTCAATAGCTTTGGCCATACACTGTTTCACTTTTATAAAACTCTCTTCAAAGACTCTTTATGAATAAGATGGGGTGTTGATTTTTTATGAGTCAAATATATTCCTCCCACATTTGGTCATTTGAAAGAGTGAAAATTACCTCTCTTGAAAACCAACTAATACACATTTGACCTTTGCTTCTCTTGCACTGATTGTCATTTCTACTCTATAAATGTATACTTGTTTGGATTCAGAATTACACCCAAAGTCCTATGCTCTACAGTTCTTCTACAATATTAATATATGCACATATGTGTGCATATACACATCTACATGCGTACACTTACTCCTTTAAGTTTATGAAAAAATACAAACTTCCTGTTATAAAGTTAATGAGTTCTGGAGATCTAATGTACTGCAGGGTGAATATAGTTAATGCTATAGTATATTTATGACAGTTACTAAAATAATGGGCCTTAAACATTCTCACCACAAAAAAGAAACAGTAATTATGTTATGTGATGGAACTGTTAACTAATCTAATGCTAGAATAGCAATAATTTTGTGAGACATAAGTGTATCGAATTATCAGATTTTATACCTTAAAGTTTCACAATGTTATATGTCAACTGTATTTCAGTAAAGCTTGAAAAATTATATGAAAGTTAATTCAAATATTCATTTCTGTGTTCTCTGCACAATCAGAAGAATTTCCTTATTATAAGAAAACGTAACTTCCCATTTTTGGAACAGAGAGGTAAAATTTCAGCAGAAGTATATCATGCCCTGTGGGTATCTGGGTATTCTAAAAGGATCATAGATAGAAATCACATAATCATGCGACCACGAAATGAAACTAGTGGAACAGTCAGTAGGACAGGGATGCCACAGATGAAACAAATTTGAAAAGAAGTCAAGGTTAGCAAAAAGGTCGCTTAACTATTGCTGAAGGTGGGGATATAGAAAGCATGAGGATGGGATTTAGAAGTTAAGATCACGGTCACAGTCCTCCCATCGTTCGTCAATTTGCTGGAGTGGGCCCGGTAATGTCTCCATCGTGAGACTTCTTGTTACTGTGTTTGGCATATTGAATACATCACGGATAGCTTGCCAGGCTTTGCCGTGTGGGCAAGATACTCTTGGTAGCTTGTCGGGCTCTCCGAGAGGGACAGAGGAATTGAACCCGGCTGGACCAGGCCAGCTGCACACAAGGCAAATGCCCTACCACTGTGCTATCGCTCCAGCACAGAAGTTAAGATACCTAGAGATTAAGTTCTGCTTTATAATGTTACCACTTAGTCTTAACTTTCTTCCTTTAAAAGTAAAAATCACAATACTTGTTTAATATATAATATAGAAGCATCATAACAAATAAAACAAAAGAAATGCTTTGAAAAAACATGAAATGGTGTTGAAACATAAGAATGTCACTAGTTAAATTTATTGCTGTTTAAAACATGAATTTTAAGGACAGAGAACAGTGGGTAAGATGCTTGCCTTGTCTGTAACTGACCTGTGTTTTATCTTTACCAGGACATGTGGTCCTCTAGGCCCAGCCAGAAATGATCCCTGAGAACAGAACCAGGAGTAAGGCTTGATCTCTATTGTGTCTGGTCAAAAAAACAAAATAAAACATAAAATATTTTTTTAAAACTCTGTAATATGTGCAGGACTCTTAGCAAAGAGGCATCCTGCCGCGTATCCAACTGTTATAACCTTAGTAGTTGTGAACACAAACACATACTCTAAGTGGTATATATCCCAACCATTTGTCTAATATTTTATGAAAACTATCATTCTCTTTTAACTATCCGATAACTATTCGATAACTGTCCTCCCATTGTTCATCGATTTGCTTGAGCGGGCCCAGTAACATCTCCATTGGAGACTTTGTTGTTACTGTGTTTGGCATATCAAATACATCACGGGTAGCTTGACAGGCTCTGCAGTCTGGGCAAGATACTCTCGGTAGCTTGCTGGGCTCTCCGAGAGGGGCGGAGGAATCGAACTTGGGTCGGCCATGTTCGCTGCATGCAAGGCAAACAGCCTACCGCTGTGCTATCGCTCCAGCCATCATCCTTTTTTATCAAATAAAATAAAAACATATTAGAAGTGAAGATTGTTTCAGAAGAAAAGTGATGTTTTGGGCTGGAGAAATAGTGCAGAGGGTAGAGTCCTTGCTTTGCATCCAGCCAGACCAGGGTTTGATTCCCAACATTCTATGTAAATTCCAGAGATTCCCTGAGCCCTTCCAGGAATAAGTCCTGAACATCACAAACTGTTATTAAAAAAAAAGCAATAGAAAAAAAGAGGAAGAGGAAGAAAAGTGGTGTTTGTAGAGTGTGGAGAAGCGGGGAGAAGTGCTTCTGTCAAGAATCCCAACAAAAGAGAGAGCATGGAAGGTACTTTGGACTCTAAAGCTGGAAGATATGGGGAAAAGAGCAAAAGAGAGCATTTGCTATCATGCTGGTCCCCAAAGAGGACAACACTGATGCAGGAAGTCTCAGGCATTATGGGGAAAGACTTTAAAACCCATTTGTTTTGACTAAGGTGTGCGTATTTCTAAATGTCTGCCCCCTTGCAAACACATTTGTTCTAACCATATTGCAACAGTTCTGCACTCCTAGCCAATTCCCTTGAATTCTTAATTCTTGTTAACAACTCTGGCAATTAACCAATTACTCCTACCTCTGAAGGGCTCAGGGAAGAAGGGACTGATGATTTATAGCAGTACAGCATCCGTGCTTGTTGAATTGAGCTCAATTGCTGGAGCCCTTCATTTAGAGGATAGATGGGCAGGTGAGTAGCCAACAGGCAGAAGCCAATCAAAAGACTGAAAGTGTCAACAAGTGACAGGTTGGAAGTGTTGTTTCCTCTATTAATTTTGTCTGTTTCTCACCTCCTCTCCCTGTTCCCAGAGAGCACAAAAAAATAAATAAATAAAATAAGAATCTGAGAATTCCTCTGAATGTCTGCTGGCTAATCCAGGCCTGACTGTTTTCACAGACAGGTAGAATCAGTCTTTAAGAACTCGTAGAAGTTGTCTATCCTATAAGAACAAGAAACTGTTCTCAATGTCCTAGTGAATGGCCATTTAGACCATTTTTCAAATATCGGTAATGATTTAGGAAGGCAGCTTTTTCACCGCTGGACAACCATGTTGGATACTCTCCTTTAAAATAAGAAAGGAAAACAAAAACTTTCCCTGAAATTTATACTTATTATTGGTCCTTTTGTTTGTGTGTATGTGCAGTTACTCCAAAATCGTCTGCTCTCCCTTCTAGAAAATGTGTTTCCAAACTTTAGAACAGCTTTTTTGTCCCCATTTTTATTGGAGTGTGTCTATGTCACTGTAGCATGTTTTTTTTTAATTTATTTCTAGCACCTTCTCTAGCAACTGTATGTTTTAGTAGGCTTTCTTAAGTTGTACAACTAACATTTTAAAGAAATTTCCTTATTGAATTTGTTCTGAACATTTATTTTGCCTTTTCACACTTGCATAATATCTTTGATACCATTAAACCATAGATTTTGGGAGAAATATTCAATAGATGTCAATATAATTACCAGGAAGATTCTGATGACATTTATTAGTTCCTACTCCAAAATAATTTGGAGATTTTTATTTCTGATTCTAGAACAATTTTGAGAGCTGAATTCTCTTTAGGAGAATTGCAATTTACTAGTTAATAATGGTATAAACATTGATAAAGGTGATAATAAGCAAGGGAAGCTGAATACTTGTTTCAGAAGGAGAAAAGGGACTGTTGTTTAGGCAAATGAAGGCAAATGGATCTACAGAGAGAAAAAGCTCTTCAGTGGGGGTATGGGTTTACTAACAGCAGGAATGATCTATATGTGCACAACATGCCAATGTGTACAGGGTGTGAGGCAAGGAGGCAAAAGTTTAAGAAACACCAGTAATTTGTTGTATGACTACTACCATAAGGAATCCCTATTGGTCACTTTCTCTTGTTTAAGGACACTAAAAATGTAAATGTTCTACGAGAGTCAAATATGGGCCTATAATCTACCAGTAATATCTTAGTGTTTACTTGACCAAAGCAGTAGACCACTAAAGGAATATGTGATAAAACTGGTATGTGTTAATTTGGAGAGGGATAGTGTTGATGTAATAAAAGACAATTTTAGAATTTGTGATGTAATGGGGTTAATAGGAGAAGTACCATAAAGATTTAGTGAGTACCAATCTGCTTGATACTAGTGGAGTGCTTCTAAGGAGATCTGTGGATTTCTCAATATTTTTGAGGTTATAAGAACAAGATGAATAATAGGCAGGGTGCTAAAATGCAGCAGAAAGGGAAAGTTAATAAATCTTTTAGGTTGAAATATTTTGGAAAAACATCCTGAGGAAATACCTACAGTGCTTGATCTCAGGAATCTTGAGTCAGTTGAGTGTGTATGATGCCCTAGTTCCTTGGTTCCTAATTATCATTTACAACCTCTGAATGGATTTGAGTGCTGTAAGCTCCTTAATTATAAGAGAAAATACTTGCTTTCTTGCTTATCCCCCTTATTAAATTTTATTTTCTTTGATTTCACTGTTTTATTCCTGTGATTTTCCTGTCCATCATAAAGGGCAAAGAATCAGCAAAAGAAAGGAAGGACAGATCATAACTCAGGTCATGTTTGGGGGAAAGTATAAGGAAAATATCAGCTTCCATATGCAGTATGAAGATTTAGTCTACTAAATCTGTCATAAATGCTACAGACCATAGAACATAGATAATAGAATGTCTACCCTCACAGTTTAGAAGCGGAAAGTTCAAGATTCAGGTGCTGGAATCAAAGGGATAGTAGAGGGGTTACAGTACTTACTTGATTTTCATGTGGTTGATGATCCCAGTTCTTTTTTGGGCATGATATAAAGCTTCCTGAATATCACCAGGAATGATCCCTGAGCACAGAGCCAGGAATGAGCTCTGAGCACAGCAGGTATAGACCCAAAACTAAAAAAATAAACAGTTATAGATTAAGTTGTGGCAGTGATTGTTTTCTTTTTATTCATTTTGTTTTGGGCCACACCTGGTGATGCTCAGGCTTACTCCTGGCTCTGCACTCAGAAATCACTCCTGGCAAGGCTCAGCGAATCATATGGGATCCAATCTGACTGGGCCACATGCAAGGTAAGCACCCTACCTGCTGTACTATCTCTCTGGCTCCTGTCACATAGATGGTTTCTACAGAGTTCTTACTCCTTAACATGAAGAAAACTTCCTTCAAACAATGTCTTTACAGTCTCTGATTGGCTACTTATACTCCTGGTGCCTTTTTTCTTATGAAAATGCCAGTCATGTTGGATTTCAGTCTTGTCCTTACAACCTTATATGCCTTTAATTTTGCCCATAAATTATTTAATGTCAAAATGCAGCCCCATGAGTTTTTGAGATTCCCATCAGTACCTTAAGGGGATATTATTCAATTCATGACCTGGACTAATATAGGTTTCACTAAGAAACAGATCCAACTGAAGTGTGATATTTATTTTCTAGATCTGAAAGAAGGTAATAATAAGGAAAAGTAAACCCTCCTGAAACACATATTTTCAATATACAACTTGAAGTGGTTAAGATTATACAGTTATGACTATATAAGACTTGTATAAGACTTATATATGACTTATGGCTGATAAGACTACTAAAGATTTGATCTAGCAAGCATGTGAATAGTATAGCATTGGAATAGTAAGAGCTGGGAATTTTTCCCAACAGAGAAACTGATGTTGCTTCTCAGAAGGATCTCCCTAAAGAGGAAAGTCCTAGCCTTGGGAGAGGCAAATGCCTCTGTGCCAAGTTAGGAAATAATCTGTCTCTGATCTTGTCTGATGTAGAAATTGGCAGTACTTTTTGGCACAGGCTTACTTGAGAGCTAAGTTTTTTTAAATGTCTAGGAAAATATAATGCTTATCTGCAAATGTGAATACTAATGGTACTCTCTTGCTGGCTAATTTCCATCGGAGAAAATAACTACACATTCAAAATATCTATGGTAGACCTTAAAATTATCATTGCTATTAAAAAGCAGTTTGCATCAGAGTTGAGTTCTTGTTTGAATGAAAGTAGCATTCTAGTCTCTATACTAAGAGAATAATAATCTGGTAGGCTTTCTTGTTTAATAGGAAGAAATGAAGTCTAAGAAAACAAAAATAAAGACACTTTAGAAATCAACTAATTCTGGGGAATAATTGCTATTGTTATCTGTGTGTTCATTAGATATGTAGCTCATGTACAAACATCCTCCTGGTATACACAGTCTATCTTATAGGACATATATTTTTGTGTGTTTATATGGAAGATGGGAGGGGTAAAAAGAGAGTTGACTGAAGATTCCACAGAGAGAGAGAGAGGTTAGGTGGGAAAGAGAGAAAGTGACAGAGAATAAACTTATATACAAGCAGCATAATTTAGATATTTTTATTTTTATAATATAGTTTAAAAAATAAGATAATCCTGGCAATGAGATTTTTTATAGCCAGGTTTGTATGGAAAAGAAAACATTTACTTGCATACAAGTGAAATCTATGTGTCTTGGCCCCTACAAAACAAGGATGTGCACATATGTCCCAAGTTAATTCTAAAGCAAATTCAGACCCAGATTTGTGTTAATGTATTTAGCAAGTAATTAGTTGTCCATTCATTCCTTAACAGCATATTTTAAAACTTCTTGCAAAACCCCACCTCCGCCTTCAACTAAGTGGCACTTCTAAGCAGACAGAAGGGATATAAAATATGTTGGGTAAGACAGGAAAACAAATAAGAAAAAAAGAAAATTGCAAGTTAGTTGTAGAAGAACATTCATCATAGAAATGAAATTTATAAAGAAAACACTTTGATTCCCTTTACCTTTTCACACAAAAAAGAAGTTGTGAATTGGAGCTGCACCAGTGGGTACTTTAGCGTTTTATGATTTCAGTTTAGTATAATGTTTTTCTCTCTTGAACATTATAATTTTTCTTCCATTTGTAAAGTGCTTTATAGTTTCCTAAGCAGTTTCACATAGAGTAGTTCATTTGTGGAACTAATAGCATTTACATGGTATAACAATATTCTAATAGAATTGTGCAATTTGCATAATGAGTTTAACTTATTATTAAAATGAATGTTACTTGAGTAAGACTGAGGGAGGAACCAGACTGGTCACAGTCTTGATGTAGGAACTAACATTTCCTGATTTATAAGAAACCAGGGTTCAACCATGAGTCTTTCTTCAGGTCCCTGGAGTCTTTTTCTTTATGTGTACACCACTTTTCTTTTTATCTATTTCAATTTTCAGTTAGTACAGAGGCTAACAAGGAAGAAAAAAATGGACAAAAAAGGCTTGAGATATTGTCTGTAACAAGTTAAGGAAAGGTCACTGTCACTGTCCTCCCGTTGTTCATTGATTTTCTCTAGTGGGCCCAGTACCGTCTCCATCGTGAGACTTGTTGTTGCTGTGTTTGGCCTATTGAATACATCACGGGTAGCTTGCCAGGCTTCGCCATGCGGGCGAGATTTCTCTTGGTAGCCTGCTGGACTCTCCGAGAGGGGGGTGAAGGAATAGAACCTGGCTTGGCCAGGAAGGCTGCGCACAAGGCAAATGCCCTACCACTGTGCTATCACTTTAGCCTTGAGTAAGGAAAGGTACAGAATATATACATACAGATGCATATTTTCTTTCCATATGTTTTATGAAAAAGTACACTGAATGCAAATTCTTAGTTGACCACTTCTGAATAGTTGGTATAAAAAATTAGAAATATTTATGTATAGATAAGAAGAAAAACAAATAAATGTTGGGGATACACTAATAGTGTTTTGTTTCCCATCAAACTACAAGTTTTCTCTTATCAGAGAGAATATAAACAGGTCACATCACCAGTATTTTCTTTTTGCTTCATCTTTTTCCTGCTCAAATATTAATGGTGACTTGATTTTATGCCTTCAGAGTTTTTCTATTTCTTAAAATTTCACTGTTATTAAAAATGAAAATTTGGAGGTGTGGTGCTGCCAGCAGGTCAACCTATACCTGCTGGGCAAGTGCATCAACAGCCTGATGGTGACTTCAGACTTCCTGAAATTAAATGGCCAAAAGTTAGGTATGTGGGAGTCATGCTCACAAACCACCACTAACTCACCTATACAAGCTCATTTATCAATCTTACTTCAGAGACCCATAAATAAATCTCAGAAGAGATCAGAAACTTCAGTTAATCTCAGACTGCTCAAAGCTGAATAGACTCGGGTAAACTGGAGTGGAGGGGGGTGGGTGGGGGAGTGGGTCAGCATGGTGCCTGCCCAAACAGACCCTGGCAGCAGCTTGCTTTCACAATCCAAAATTGCTGCCATCCCCCCAGCCAGACCACCCATTTCAGGATGGACCTCAATGAGACCTAAACTGCTGAAAATTTGGGTACGCAGATTTTGTGACTGAACTCTCCAGGCTTTCTCAGGTCAGAATAGACTAACTCCATGCACTTCCCTGAACTTCTGGAAGCCTTAGCAGTCATGTCCATACATCAAAGCTGCCACCCAGTTAAAAAAGGTACTCCAGCTTTACCTTCCTAATAAAAAAAATACTGAACGCCCTGAATAGATATGATGAAATTTTAGTAACTATATTGAAAACCATAATGCAAAAAAGATAAAGAAGAGAGAGAAAGAAGAAAAATACCTGCTATAGAGGCAGGCTGGGGGTGGGGAGTGGGATGTTGGGGCCCTTATGTCCTTTGCATAGTTTACTTTTGAGCAGTGTCCTTTTTGTATAGACACAGGAAGTCAGTTAATGCTATGCTTTTGTAACTTGGAGTTAATTGACTCTGAATAATATTTACTCCTGGGTATCTGTGATAATTACTTGACTTAAACCTCAATTGCCCTTAGATCCTAGCATCCCAAAAGTAGGGTCCCGACAAAGGGGCTGGATGGACCCAGGCCAAGCTGTAAGCTACCTGGGCATCAAAATGGGACAGGCCAAGTGCCGTTAAACTTATAAGTTAAGAGCATGGTTGTGGACAAATTTTGTCATGACCCCAAGAGAAGTGACTAGACAAGGACCCTGCTAGATTAAGAAGGACTATGGTTTGAGGAACGTAGTCTGGGATCTATAGCGAGATGTCCCCAGAAGAGCCACCCTATAAGCTTAATATATCTCTACTGTGTCCATAAAAAAATAAATATAAAATTATTAAGAAGCAGATCTAAGCTGATTGTTTATGGACTAGGGAGAGAAGTATGTCCTTAGCTGAAATTCTGCCCTTGAGTGGATCTCATATCAGGAAAACTTTTGTCTTAGAAGAGCTTCCCAGGAAGAAAGGGAAGGGCTTTACAAATGTTGACTGTGCTATCTGACCTATGAGTAGTTGTTACCCTCACCCTTGGAGGTTAGGCTCTAGACTAAGCCTGCAAAACTGGGTGAGGGAGAGTAATATGAGGGACAGGAGGAGATGGGAATGAGGGTGCAGTGTGAGACTGTTACGGTGTGCTCAGTGAGACTGTAACAGACTTGAACACTTGATCACTTGCCTTTCCATTAATCGTCGATTTGCTTGAGTGGGCGCCAGTAACATCTCCATTTTTCCCTGTCGCGTGCTAGTGTAGCCCAATGCCGTCTGTTCACAATAGGAACACGAACAGCCTCAAACTGATCGTTCATGACCTTGATGAAGAAGTCTGACCATCCGGTAGGTGGGTGGCCACGCAGTCTTTTGACATCCCGTGGAATCCAGTTGGTAACAGCTCTAGTCCAGAGGTCGTCTCTAAATCTCATTACGTGACCAGCCCATCTGATTTTTGACACCTTGGCAAACGAGGCAGCGTCCCTGATTCTTGATCATCGACGGATGTCGGAACTCTGGATTCTTTCTCTCGAGTGAAACGTGATATTCCAAGCATAGTTCTTTCAATTCCTCTTTGGGAGACCCGAATAGTGTTCTCATCCTGTTTGCGTAGGGCCCAGGTCTCTGAGGCATATGTTAATGCAGGAAGAACAGTGGAATCAAAGAGATGTGCCCAGAGCTGGAGGTTCTTTGTCCTCTTAGCTATTTCTTCTACGCTCTTGAAGGCATTCCAAGCCGCTCTCTTCCTCCTGCGCAGCTCGGGTGCCAGGTCATTTGTCATGTTGACTTCTCGACCTAGGTACACATAGCTGTTGCATTCGGAGATGGTCGTTCCGTTGAGAGTGAATGGGGCGTCAGGAACGAGGCTGTTTCTCATAAACATTGTCTTTGTAAGATTCAGCTGTAGTCCTACCTTTCCACACTCACGGTCAAAGTCGGCCAGCATTTGTGCCGCTTGGCTGATGTTTGATATTATTAAAACAATGTCATCAGCAAAGCGGAGGTGGTGTAGTTGCCGACCATCTATCTTCACTCCCATTCCTTCCCATTCCAGTTGTTGCATGATGTTCTCGAGGGTGGCACTGAAGAGTTTTGGTGAAATGGTATCACCCTGCTGAATCCCTCTCTTGACATCAATGATTACTTCTTTGTAGAATGGTGAGATCCTGGTAGAGAATCCATAATACAGCTCATGGAGGATCTTGATGTATTGAGTTTGAATGCCCTGATTGGCTAGGGCTTCAATGACCGCTTCCGTCTCAACAGAATCAAAGACCTTCTTTAAATCAATGAACGTTAGAACATTAGACCTCCAGTACCTCCACTACCCAGCAGCCGCCAAAGCCATCCAGGATGCTTTTTGGACCCTTGCTGTACCATATTTGATAGGGTTGAAATATAGTAACATCTACAAGGGCGATTAGAGGTCGCCCCCAAAGCCTCTATCCCTCTGGGAAAGCCTGGCAAGCTACCGAGAGTATTCCGCTCACTCAGAAGAGCCTCACAAGCTATCCATTGTGTATTCTATATGCCAAAAACTGTAACAGATATTCAGGAAAAATAGAATAAATGATGACTGATCACCAACTAGCCTGGTGGCCCTGTTCCCTCCTTCATGTGTCTGTTGGCGGCAGCTGCAGGCCAGAGTGGGGAAATGACTCATAGCCACTGAACACACGTGGCAGGAAAGAGCCCACTGTCATTGATTTTTTGAACACATACTTCTACATTAAAAAATTAAATTAAATTAAAATAAAAATGAAAATTTTTTATTCAAATTTATTTACAAGGTTAGTGGTGAAGTACAATGCCTCAAATCTGTGAAATTTTGGGTTCCAGCCTTGTCACTTAAAAAAAAAAGGAAAAATCATTTAAGATAAGATAATTTATTGTGTAAGCATACATTTTGAAATTTTCTTAGACAAATAGAGTCAGATAGAGGAAAGTGGGAATATAAGAAATCAGAAGTAAAATTACTTTGGGAGATTATGGCCAGAGATATAACAAAAAGGAAGTCAGCATTCAGAAAGCTACCCTGTCCATATCTCACATTTCTCTTAAGAATTGTAGCAGATATTTTTTTTTCTCTCGTCTTTTCCCCCTTTCTTGACAAATCCTCTTCTTTGTTGATTTGTCAAGATAAAAATCTGCATGATCCAGCTTTCTTGTATCTTTCCTATTTGTACTAGCTGACAGGTTTTACAATATGGCTAGGCCCTCTCAACCCAAAGAACTGTAAATTTTCTGCTAAGGATGGATAAAATATAATATGGAAGTATTTTGAGGTGCTCAGACTGTGTTGAATGAATACTTCTTTTCCATGATTATCATTCCAACTACTTCTAAGTAGGTGAGAAGCTTTGCCCAGATATGTCACCTTTCCTGACATAAGGATCTCTAATAAGTTATTTCACATGAGGCACTTTGAAGAACTTCTTTGGCATTCAAAGAAGCATAATTCAGAAATGGTAGTGGTTTATATAAAGTTAATTAATTTATTGAGCGGGTTGAGCTTTCCTCCCCGCCCCGACCAGGGCTCCGGCAGTCGAAGACCTCCAGGACCAGCCACCACCATGCTGAGACCACTCTCCGCACACATGAAGGTACTGGCAGAGGGACAAAGCCACACGGTTTCCGGGACCGAGATCTCCCAGCATACTCGGATTGGAGTCGAACATCCTCCACCCAGATCCTCCAAATTCCAGTAGCCGGGGGTCACACCCACCACCTGGCCCCCTGGTGCCGTGTAATCCCGTCAACGGCCAAGACTCAGAGACTATAAAATTCAGTTCCCGGAACCGCGCGGCCGCATTTGCGGCTGTGCGACATCTTATCAGGACATCTTTTTATGATATCTTATTATCTCATTCCTACTTTGGACAAACTTGCAGGCTATCGAATATAGCCTGCCCACAGGGCAGAGTCTGGCAAACTCCCCGTGGCATACCCAATATGCCAAATACCAGTAACAATGATGGGTCTTATTCTCCTAAAGAGCCTTGAATATAATCTCAGGGCTAGGATGAAAGAGACGTTACTGGGGCCTGCTCGAGGCAATCGACGAATAACAGGATGATGAATTAATTAATTTATTGCAGGACTAATAAGTATACTTACCAATAAGGGATGTGGAGCAATGAATTCATATTTTCTTCTTTCTGTTAAGAGGGCCCTGAAATAAATTATATGAAGTTTTTCTCTGACAGCCCATGCATGGAGCACTGAAATGTTATCACAATAATATAGCCTTGCATATCCAAATTGACATCCACTTCTCCTGGTGTGTACTACCTTTATATAGTTTTGTCTACAAGTAAACTAATTTTATGCTAATAGTTTTCCCAGAATTTTCTTCTAGAGGTCCACTACAGATGAAATCCTGTTGTCACTGTCACTGTCACTGTTACTGTCCTCCCATTGTTCATTGGTTTTTTCGAGTGGGCCCGGTACCGTCTCCACCATGAGACTTGTGGTTACTGTGTTTGGCATATTAAATACGTCACGGGTAGCTTGCCAGACTTTGCCGTGCGGGCGAGATACACTCAGTACCTTGCTGGGCTCTTGGAGAGGGGTGGAAGAATTGAACTCGGGTCAGTCATGTTGGCCACTTGCAAGGCAAACGCCCTACCCACTGTGCTATCGCACCAGCTCATTTGAATTACCTAATCTTGGACAATTTTTCTTCTTGTATTTTGGGGCCATGGCAACTAATCTCAGGGCTTACTCCTGGCTCTGTGCAGAAATTACTCTGGAACTGAGGGGACCATATGTGGGCAGAAGAGAGAACAGGGTCTCAGTGTGTAAAAGAAATGCCCTACCCACTCTACTATCTCTCTGGGGTCATGTGTTATTAATTTTAAGTACTTTATTCTTTTAGAGTAGTTTTAGGAATTCATAGAAAACTTCAGAATAATGTTTAAATTTCCCTTGTATGCCATGCCCCATCACAGTCATGGTCCCTTAATAATAACACCCTCTAGTATTAAGTAATGTTTGTTACAACTAATGAACATAATAATTTCATAAAGTCTATAGTTTACCTAATAGACTTACATCTTGTTGTTCAAACTATGAGTTGGGAAAAATGTATAATAGTTTTATTCATGATTGCAGTATCATAAAGAGTATGTCTATTGCAGCATAATTTCTCTGCATTATACCTGTTTATCCTACCAACTCTAAGCAACCACTGATCTCCTTAATGACTAAATAATTTTCCTTTACTAGCATGTCATATAGTTTGAAATATGTAATATATAACTTTATTTCACTTCCAAATATACATTTAAGTTTCTTAATATCTTTTTATAACTTGATAGCTTATTTCTTTATAGCAATGAATATATTTTTCCTCATCTGGTGTACCATACTTATTTATACGTTCACCTATTGAAGTACAATGTAAATGTTTCAAAGTTATGAAAATTACCAATTAAGTTATTATAAACACCAATGTGCAGGGTTTTGTGTAGACATAGCACTATCACTATCACTATCACCCCGTTGTTCATTGATTTGCTCGAGCAGGCGCCATTCGTCCTTGTCACAGTCTAGTATAGCCTGATGGCATATTGGGGGCTCTTTCAGGGTCAGGGGAATGAGGACCATCATTGTTATTGTTTTTGGCATATTGACGCCAAGGGTAGCTTGCCAGGCTCTGCCGTGCATGTGAGATATTCTCTGTAGCTTGCTGGGCTCTCTGAGAGGGGTAGACGTATATCTTTTATATAAATTTCAATTTTTGATAACCAGGCCACCAAACCCCACGCCAGGCTATGTCACTCAGAGCATCCTAAAGGGGACTTAGTAAGAGCTCTCCTTGTCCCAAGGGACCCAGCCCCATCAACGGAAAACCTCCAGCAACCACCACCATGCTCTTGGCTGGCCGAGCCCCACCCATGAGTAAAACTATTCCTGAACCAAACAGTCTATAAACCACACATCCTACCCATATGCCATGAGTACCACACCACATTTGATGGAGTTCAAAGTAGGAGGCAACCAATCTTAGAGGGAAATATATATTTTTTTACAGATATATGTATAAAAGCACATAATGATCAACCTCTAACAACATGTTAGTAAGCTCTTGTAGAAGGCCTTAATGTCCCTTGGGTGAAATACAACAATATTCACCCTCTTTCCTCTAAGGATACTTTTTTGTAGCATTTTCAGCAGTTTTTCTTAACACGCAATACAAAATATATTATTTCGGTTCTGCTTTGGGGCTGAAATTGGGGTTCCGGATGGAATATGGTGCTGGGAAAGTGTAATGGTGGTGGGACTGGTATTTGAATATTAAATGTAATGAAATATTGTGAACTAATTTATAAAATAAAAAAAATAGAAAATAAAGAGTGAGGGAAAAATTGCCTTCAAGAAATGTTTGTAAAATCATGGGAAAGTCGATCTATTTTAACAATAATAATTTTGGTTAACAAGTGTCAATACATTTTATCGGCATTGTTTATAAAATGAATAAATGAATAAATAAAATAAATAAATTTTAATATTTTAATTTATACTCCTTTTTGTAATGTATTCTGGTACTTTTTGTTTGTTTTTTACACATGAGTCTCTTTAATTAATTGAACATATTTTAAACAGCCTATTAAAAGTCTGTCTATTAACTGTAATTTTGGGTTTCATCAGGAAAGTTTATATTGACTTATTTACTGTGAAGTCCATGCTTTTCTGTGTATTATATCTCATACTTAATTGAAAAATAAAGAGAAATATCATACATTACATAATGTAGTTACTTTAAAAATCAGAATTTGTCAGGTTTCAAGGTGTTTGTTTGTTGCTATTGGTTTAGTTTCCTTAGCTAATTACATAATATCATTTTTTTAATGTGTAGACATTGAAATATATGCATGGTTAGGTTTATTGGCCAGTCTCAGGGCTGGAACGAATGGAGACGTTACTGGTGCCCGCTCAAGCAACTCAATGAAAAACGGGATGACAGTGATACAGTGATAATAATGCAGGTATATTTAAAAGGATAGCTATAGATATTTTAAATAAAGCATAATCATAAGAAAATAAAGACTATAGTATTAATGCAAATATAAAGCAGGTCTCAGAGAAAAGAAAATACCCTGAACAGACATTTTATACTTATCAGTTGATCAGCACACCATAAACATATGGTAATATTGAGCATAGTCACACCAAACAACAGAGCTGAAAATATTTGAAGCAAATAGTGAGAACTTAAAGAAAAAGTCGGCAAATCCACATTATAGTAAGAAATTTAATGATCCCAATTCCAACATTTCTAGGCTTATAATTCTCTTAAATATGAATAGGTAGAATAATTTGCCTGGTAAGTAATTATAATGTGAATGTTGAGAAAATATATTTAAATGTGCCTTGTTGCATCATAGAATTAGTAAGAAACTGAGAAGTTACAGTCTATAACATAAGTCTAAATACAGAAAATTAATCTTAGTATCTAAGACTATATCTCTCTCATTACATGTGCTAAACCCTGATTTCATGAGTTAAAACGAATGACAAATAACTCAAAACAGAAAATAACCATTTATAAACTTATGTTTATTCTATAAGTGAATAAAAAATTGGAATGATTGGACTCAATATAGCTATTTAATTTAATAGTAGGTACTGCTTGTTGAAAGAGAAATAGGAACCTTATTCTTTGACCAGATGAAAAATTATAAAGGAACGAAACAAGCAACCTCACAAACTAATAAGATACAGAAGAGAAAATATGAGAAGTAGAAACATTGAATATATGTACTAAGGCATATCTAGAAAATATCACTGTATCACCGCCACTGTGATTCTGTTGTTCATCGATTTTCCGGAACAGGCACCAGTAATGTCTACATTCATCCCAGCCCTGAGATTTTAGCATCCTCTCCTTGCTTGTCTTTCCCAATGCTGCCATATTAGAGGCTCTTTCAGGGTCAGGGGAAAGAGAGCCGTAATTGTTAACGCTTTTGGCATATTTTTGTGTTTATGCTTAAGATATTGGGTCTTTAAATATTGTTTTTAAACCATATATTTTCTAGATACTCAAAAAAACAGATATCTAGAAAACATATGGTTTAAAAACAATATTTAAAGATTCAACATCTTAAATAGATATACAAATTACAGATGAAATTTTATGAGTTATAAATAAATAAAATTTCAAATACTGAAATGTGAAACAACAGACATCATGAGGCAGTTGATAAAAAATTATTTTCAAAGGAGTTACAACTTGTTTGGCATCAGACCTTTAAATGGAAGTGATGGATGTCAGAAAATATTGAGATGATTTCTTCACAGATGAAAGAAACAAAAGGTCAACCTAGAATTATGTAACTAGCATAAAACTATTGAGCTTTTCATAAAATATTTTTAGAAATCATCCAAACTAGCTATCCAAAACTAAAATTCCCAAGCACATTCTTTGGAAAAGAATAAAATAATTTATTGTGTGAAAAAAGTGGTAAAAGGAAAAAAAAACTCATATCAGTATAGCTGTAATATAAAATAAAGAGTATGTTTAAAACTACAAACCCACATATAATTAGTCAAAATATCAAAACTTTTTTTTATTTAGTTTTGGGGGTTACACCCAGTGGTACTCAGTGCTTACTCTTAGCTCTGTGCTAGGGATCCCTCCTGCAACAGTTAGGTGACCATTATGTGCTAGAGATTAAACCCTTGTCAGCTGTGTGCAGGGTAAGCTCCTGACAAAACTGTACTAGAAAGTGTTTTGAAGTCTTTAAGAGCCTAGCAAAAGATGAACATACAATTTTTTACAACAACATTTCTTTTCATAAGTTAAGAATTTATGTTCTAATATCTGGTGGTCTTAATATTATAAATACTGATGCTAAAATATTAAAGAACTTGAAAGGAGAGGTAGGAAAATGTAAAATTTTAATTAATTAAAAATTAGGCAAAAGGAGAAATTCAAAAAGTAGGACACACTTATGGAAAATGGTAATATTGTTTTAAATTAAGCTTAAAATTTAAATTATTGACTTATATTAGCTATTAGATTAGTGCAAAGTAAACACTCCAACAAGATAAAACTGTCAGACTCAATAAAAACATACATGACTTAATAAAAATGTGAATATTAAAGTGGTAAAAAATTCATATCCTGAAAACATTAACCAAAGACTGTGTATGTTTGTGTGTGTGTGTGTGTTGCTATCAGAGAAAAGATGTTAGGGCAAAAATTATTAAATGAATAAACTTAGTGACAAAAGATTAAACTCATCAGGAAGAAATACTAACTCTAAATTGACCTAGACACAATTACAATTAAGTATTCAAAAATAAGGAACAAAATTTTTTACCAAAATGTACTCAGAAATCTGTAGGAAAGCAATGTATTTTAACACACCTCCCCCACTGATTAAACAAAGCAGAATATAAGAGTTATAATATAGAGTATTTGATCAGCTCAGTTAATAAGCATGATATGACTGATAGAGATATAGAAAACTATATATCAAACATATACAGAAATATAAATTCATGTAATTCATGTAAGTACTTATGGAAAATTTTCCAAAAGATCATGAGTGGTTCATATAGAGTAAAACCAAATTGCAAGTGATTGTAATCATCTCAGCATTTTTTCTGACCACAGTGTAAGTTTATATAGAAAACAAAATTTTAAAAAATCAGTTAATAACAAATAAGTGAATATAATTTCAACAAAATATTTTAAAAATTTGAATTAAAAGTAGCATAAAATTTAATATGACTGAGTTTATGGGTTAAAATAAAATTATAGAAAAAAATTGCTGAAACTTATGAATGAGCAATAATCATTTACCATCAATCTCCAGGTAGTGAGAAAGAGAAAAACAAGAGCAACTTGTATCAAAATGAATGTATTTCTACATATAACCAAAAAATGACATGATTTTAAATATACACTAAGCCTCAAAATCAGAAATAGTCAAATTTAGAAAAATTTTAAAAGATTAAAACATTTATGTAGAATTTGAGTATGTGTAGGGAAATGAGTACCATCATACATTATTGTAATATAATCTTTTTGGAAAGTAAATTTGTCTATTTCTCTTCAAATTTCTATAAACTGTAACCTAGAAATTCAATTTTTTAATGCTTATTCTTCTGTAATGTTTGCATTGCCCATAAGATAAAGATAAAAGGATTTTCATTGTCATTTCTTTTACTAATGTAAACAATTATTTAAATCTAATACATTTAAATAATCAAATATTTCCAAGTTAAAAGTATACATTCATGGAAAATAATTAGAAATTTGAAAAATACAAAGTCAATTTTTAAATAAAATTGATTTTTAAAAAAGTAAAGTAAAATATTTAGGTCACAAAACAGTAATACTTATGCTATTTGTGAAAAAATGTATATATTAAACTTATATTTTAAATGCACTTGTGTGGGTATGTATTTTTTGTAAATGTACAAAATCAAAATTTTGAATTTAATAGCTTTTAGTCAAAGCAATTCCATGGAAGAATGAGTTTGAGAATATGTAAAATGATATTTTTATTCTTTTAGTTTTTCTAGTTGCATATTCTTTCAACTTAAAGAA
Organism: Sorex fumeus; assembly: GCF_029834395.1. Taxonomy (NCBI): domain Eukaryota; kingdom Metazoa; phylum Chordata; class Mammalia; order Eulipotyphla; family Soricidae; genus Sorex; species Sorex fumeus. Next base: position 51,399,376 of record NW_026606063.1, read on the forward strand.
AAAATTTGTGTTTGTGCATGTTCATTATAGTGAAGTATCATTTACAAGTATACACAATACTTAACTGTATCAAGGTGTATGCATTTGTGTTTTTATAATCAATTACTTTTTGAGACTTGCTCTTCAAGAATAGAAATTCCTTTAGTGCTTCTTAACAAATTATCAGACATTATATAATGAAATCCCAACAAAATTATAAACTATAAGCGTAAGCATCTGATAGAAAATAGCAAAAGTTTTCTGATATGTTAAAAATATATGATTATTTATACCTTCCTACTTAATTTATAATATGGGAACTTTTAAAATATTAAGATTTATAGATACTCTCAAAATTCCCACCTATATATTTTGATTCAAAAAATAGCTGTGACTTTCATCTAATTTTATTGCAGAATTGGGGACGTTCCCAGGAACGTTAAATCCTCTAGCTCCTTATTCTTGTCTTTCCCTATAACTGTGGCTACATGGAGGAAGTATTGACTTTTGTTCCAACCATAAGGCTAAGTGGGACGCCTCTTCTAGACTCTGGTACAATTCACAACTGAATTTGTGTGCAAGCAGTACTGTATTTTGGGATGACAAAATTGATTTTCCTTTTCTTAGAAGATGTAGTCACCAAGTGAACCTCTCCCCTTATGATCTTTATGATCTGTAGATTATGCGGTCAATGGAATGGTAGAATTGGGGGATAAAAGGGAAGTTTGTAGCACTTAACAAAGGGCATGTAGGGATCTGGTAAGAACTTTCTGGAAAGAAGCTGAGCTTGAAAAAAAAAATCTAATAATTAACTCAGGTTAGGTCCATTTTTCTTGGATGTCCTGAAAAAGTTCAGTATCATGTGTAATGTCTGAGATTAGCAAAATAAAATTTCATGTAGGTATTATTAAGACCCATTAAGTTCTAATTGGGTAACTTGAGAAATTGGAAGACTTATTTTACTATTGTTAAGAGCAGTAGCACAGCAGTAGGGTGTTTGCCTTGCACGCAGCCAACATGGCCGACCCGAGTTTGATTCCTCCGGGCCTCTCGGAGAGCCCGGCAAGCAACCGAGAGTATCTCGCCCGCACAGCAGAGCCTGGCAAGCTACCCGTGACGTATTCGATATGCCAAACACAGTAACAACAAAGTCTCCAATGGAGATGTTACTGGGCCCGCTCGAGCAAATCGATGAACAACAGGAGGACAGTGACAGTGACAATTTTCAGAAATTTTGTTTTTGGGCCAAACCTGGCTCTCTTCAGGGCTTACTATTGGCTCTGTGCTCAGGCATCACTCTTGGCAGTGCTTAATAAGAAAAGATACTTTGTAGTGCTGGAGATTGACGCAGGGTCAGCTGTATACAAGGGAAGTGACATCAAGCCTGGAAAGTCTCCTATTGAGGAAAAGAATAAGAATCATAGAGACCACAATTCTGGTTTAAGTTGTGTTTATTATAATTTTCTATATATTTAGCTAACATAAAATAAGGTGTTATTGTGCTGAGAGTTTTTTACAGCTAAGAAATCCTACTGAACTGAAAGATAATATTTTATTTGGTATACTTTGGGGAAAAAAAGAGGTTTTGAGTTGTAAATAAATGCAAAAGTGTATTTCATGCCTGCATCTTGTATATATTTGTGAGTTTAAATCTAGAAGCTCATTATTTTGAGTTAACATAGAAAAATTTTGTATCTGGATATGAGTTGGTAAATGTTTGAAAGAGTATCTGGTGCCAGAGTAATAGAAAAAGGAATCAATAAAAGTAGTAACATAAAAGTCTTCCTGCAATAGATAAAAACACAAGAAAAAAAGCATTCTAGAAAAATAAAAAAAGCTACTTCTTATCATTAATTGATTCTTTATTTGTTTGCACTATTATAACATTTAGCTCCATACCTCTGTATGTGTATAAGACTCACCTTTAAGATGTAGGAGTGGTATCATAATATTAGCATCAACTGCAAAGACCTTGGAAGATTAGAAAGAAAGTTTGTGGTTGAAAAGCAGTATTACTGGAGAGGTTTAAAGAAAAAACAAGTCGTTACAAAGTTAAAACACAAGATGAGCAGGCATTCTGCCATGACAATTTTCTGAGATAGTTTCTAGAAGTCACAACAAAAAATCATAGAATATCTGGAAAAATCATAGGCTATCTGGATGTCCCAAAATGTAGACACTACATTTTCATGTTCTGTGGCATTCTAGATTAATATTCTTCCCTATGTCCTCAATTGCTTCTGGGTTGTGAATAGTAGTTTTTGTCCTTGAGAGAGGGAAAGTGAGGAAGAGGAAAAGAATAAACTCTTGCTGCACTTAAAATAATAATCTGATGTTAAGTAATTTTATGAAAATGGAAAAAATAGAATTAAAATTCAAGATTTACACAGTATTTGGAATTTTTCCCATCCTGTAAACATTTATAAGAAATCAAAATAAGGATCATTTTTAGAAAGAAAAATAGATAATATGTGAGAAGTAATGAAAAAGTGATTAATTTTAATTCATATGGGACAGATGTAGCTCATTTCCTATTCTGAATTTTAAAAGGGAAAATGAACCTCTGTGCTCAAAAGGAGCCTTGTTTTGCTCGAAAAGTATGGCATTATTAAATCATCCAGTGATTGATGTTTTAGTGAGTTGACCAATATCTCTAGAGCAACTTTGTAAAGGATAAAAAAACCCCATAAAATTACAAGACAAAAAACAGTATGTTTAAGTAAAAAAAAAAGTTTATCTCAAAGAATCACATATGAATTCCCCAGTATATTCCTGTGAGAATTACATGGACTTATATAGTTTTATGTAACAGGTGACTACATGTTGATATCAAGTAAACAATTAAACTTAAATGTCAATATATAACTAAAATAATATACCTGTAGTGTGAGTTGTGTTCAGGATACAGAAATATAAGATCAAACATTCCAGGTTATTTTTGAGTTACTATAGAAAATTATTGTATCTGGATGTGAGTTGGTAAATGTTTGAATGCATATCTAGTGCCAGGGTAATAGAAAAACAAAAGAGTAACTTAGTTGATTTTTCAATAACAAAGTGTGGGGTCTGATGCATTGAAAGAATTGTAATTATATAGCACACAAGTGTAATACTACATGTAGCACCTGATACATGTGTATGTACACACGTACATATGATTTTATTATTTATAAATGTTATGGGCTGGAATGATAGCATAGCAGTAGGGCGTTTGCCTTGCATGGGGCTGGCCCGGCCGACCCGGGTTCGATTCGATTTCTCTGCCCCTCTTGGAGAGCCCGGCAAACCAATGAGAATATCTCGTCCACACGGAAAAGCCTGGCAAGCTCCCCGTGACATATTCGATATTCGAAACACACCAACAAGTCTCACAATGGAGACATTACTTGGTCTGCCCGAGCAAATCTATGAACGGGAGGACAGTGCTACAGCGCAGTGCTACAAATGCTATGTAAATATTTTAACTTTTTGGCTATCACATTTCAGTCAGATACTAAAGAACTGGTATTTTCAAAGTAGTCAAATTGAAAAATTACTGGTATGATAGCCATTTTCTCTATGAAATGGGAAGTGGAAAAGTAAGCAAAGAGAAGTAAATAACTCCATATTGCATTAATTGCTTTTCCAATTTTTTAAGGGCTGTCATGTGGAAGAAGGATTAACCCTCTTTATCATAATCTAGAAGTAAACTTGAATTGATATGGAATATTTCTAAGGAGATAAAGTTAGATATAAAGTTAGATGTAAGGCAAAATTCTTTGTGACAAAATCTTTCCTTCTTAGAACACACTTTCTATGAGTTAGGAATGTCTTACCTTCTAAAACTGACCAAGTCATGGTTTGAAGACAACTGCAGAATTGTTGCTGAGGATTTTTTTGTTGAATGGAAAATTGTATTAGGTTACTACTGACGTTCCTTTAAAACCAATGTTTTATTTTTCTATGAAATTGCTTCACCTTCTATTTTAGATTTTAGCAACTCTTCACATGTGTTTTACAACATGAGATAACATGAAAGTGAAGATTGTGAAACAAAAACAAATGATGATCCCAGGATAGTTAGATAATAGAATATACTCACAAATTAGAGACTTTGAAAGTTATCATTTTTTAAAATTTTTTTTGTTACTTTTTGGTACCCATCTGGTAATATTTAAAGACTATTCTTGGCTCATTACCCAGGATCACTCCTGGTAATGTTCAGGGGACTATATATGGTTCCACAGATTGGAACTGGGCTTGACTGCATGCAAGGCAGAAACTAACCTTTTATAATCTCTCAAGACCCAAAAGTTACCATTCTTGTTCAAATAAATAAGATGTATCAATAGATTTGTGCATGGATATAGACAAAGAAATGAATAGGTATTATTATCATTGCATTATGAATATTTCCTACATTCTTAAAGAATATAGATACTGCACGTCATCTAGAGAGTTGTTCTTAAGTGGCAGGGAAGAGTTAATATTTTATATTCCATACCCACAGGAATGTTTATCAACTCCTGAGCAGACCTCTTTTTTTCTTTTTGGTGAGTTAAGTCCATCTCTGCTTTGTTTGACGCTGCCCATTTGAGGAAAGCTTATCCCTGACCTTCTGCCAGAGAGACTGATGACAAGGACAGTTTGCACTAACCTTGACATTCACTGGGGTAAATGGCTTTTTCCACAAGTAGTCGGCAAATAAGGAGAGCCAGTCAAGAACTAATGAATCTGCACCTGAGAGAAACTGAACAACAATTGTGCTTTTAAAGAAGAAAAGAGGCATTGGAAGGTGCAGGCCATCTGGTACTTAAAGGTTCAGATGAAAACAACTCTTTTAGCCAATGCATTTTGAAAATATATAAATAAAAACAATCCCTTGTCTTAAAATCTGAAGTGAGTGGTTCTTTTTAAGTTTGACTTCAGTGCTTACTTTGACAGAATGTCAGTGCTCTTCCTTAGAACCCAGAGAATTAGAAGTATGTCACAAAGTGACCAGAATGACAAGACACATATTTTTTTTATTACATTTCTACCACTCAGCACAAATTCTTTTCCAAAGAGTTTTAAAGAAATAAGTTGCATAAATTTCTTTTAAAAAAATAGTTCTATACACTTTATAAAATTCACAAAAAAGCAAGAACTGAAACCCAAGCACAAAAATTTGCAAGTCTACAACTGTACCTCATGGTGTTTCACTAATAAAAGTTTTAAAAAAAAGCAAGACAGAATGGATACTCCCTATTAGAATTCAGCAAATTAATATTTTTCTAGACTTTTGTGGCTATATATAAATTCTATGTATCAGTCTAAACATTGTAGCTCTTTCAATATTTTTCATTCACAAATGTCTATGCTCTATAAATTTTCCCTTATTCATCCAATAATTGATTACTTTGTTTTTATTCACTCTGCACATAACAATCTAAGCTTCTTTGTAATTATGCTCTAACTACAGACTTATTAGGACCACTCTTTATTTTGACTCTAACTAGAGTAGTAAAACATTATTTAGGTTGACATGTGTTTATCCATCACATTATGTTGCCCAATTCTGAAATACTTAATAAGATATATACCCTGAAAATGCATGAAAATATACAATAAGGATTTTTAAAAAGCTGTTCAAACCACACTTTTCTAAGTTGTCATTATTACTATTATTATTTGCAAATCTCCCTGCCATTGATGATAGATTCTTATCTAGATTACTTGATTAACAACCACTAAGGTATTTCTATAGTTCTATTATTCTACAATTTTTAATGTTACCTGATAACATACACAAAATGCATAAAATTAAGTGTATATTTCAAGGCAACTTAAAATTAAGGGTAATATCTATGCAACTACCTCAGATAAAGAATAGCATATTATAAAATTCAGGGAGTTATCTCAAAGGGCTGGAGTATATCCTGCCTTGCTGGAGGCCTGGAATCAACTTTCAGCATTTCATTGTATTCTAATAACCGCTGAAAGAAGTCCCCAAACACCAAGCTAGAAAGGCCACTAAACAGTCTGGTTATAGCCCAAAACCAAAAAATAAAAATGTAAATGCAAAAAAAATTAAAGAAATGAAGTATTCACTAGAAGCTTCCTAAATAATGTCACAAAATCCTTTCCTGTATATAATTTTTGTACTGTGCTGCAGTAAAAATAGATAGCATATATCTTTTTGGATTAATGTATTTGTGTGTTTGGAACAGATCCCATAGGTGGAATCACCAGTTCATGTGGAATATCTTTTACTTTTTTTATGAAGACCCCAGACTGTTTTTCATATCAGAGCAACAAGACAGCTTTCTCACCAACAGTGAATGAAGGTTCTTTTTAACCACATCACCACCAATACTGGTCATTGCAAATCTTTTTATATATGCTATTCTCACTGGTGTGAGATGGTATCTCACTGTAATTTTTACATGTCCCTAATAATAAGTGTTGATGAACACTTTTTATACATTTCTACTGATCGTATGCCCTCTGTACAATAACGTCTATCTCTCCTCTCATTTTTTGAATGTGCTATTAATATATCGTTGTTAAGTTATGCAAATGTATATATCTTGAATATTATCTCTATATCTAATGTATTGTGCTACTACCTCACATCTAGTAAGGTGTCTTTTCTCTACATTCTGCCAGTACAAGTTTTTCTAATATTATTTGATACAAGCCATTCCACATGTATGAGGTAGTGCTTTATTTCCTTCTTGATTTGCATTTACTAATAATAACATAACAAGTGATAATAAACATTTTAATTGTGCCAGTTGGACAGCAGTATTTCTACTTTGGTCAAGTATCTGTTATCCTCACAGCCCTTTTGATGAGTCTGTGTGTTTTCTTAGTTATTGCTGAAATTTGTGAATTTCTTATTTATCTTAAATTCTAACACTATAGTAAATGTGTGGTGTGTGAATATTTTTTAAAAATCTGTAACAGGCATTTTTGTTTTAATCATAGTTTATTTCACCATGCACTTAGTTTAAAGTAAAGCTATTGATAAGGCAAGCTTCCGAGAGTACCTCACCCACATGGAAAAGCCTGGCAAGCTCCGTGAGATGTATTTGATAGGCCAAATGAAGTAACAGCAAGTCTCACAATGGAGACGTTACTGGACCCGCTCAAGCAAAATCAATGAACAATGGGAGGACAGTGCTACAGTGCAGTGCTTATTATTTGAATCAAATCCTCAAAGGTATCATCAAAGGTATCATATACAAGAATGACTATATTCATTTGATTTCCCTTCTCTATGTTAAACTTTTAGATCTTTAACTATAAATCAATTGTCTATATATCTGAGGATTTGATTCTGGTCTTTGAATTCAATTTGACTGATTTTTGTGTCTATTTTAAGTATCACACTTTTTTGATTACTATAATTTTATAATATATTTTGAAGTATCACTTGGATCACTTGTCATCCCATTGATCATTGATTTGCTGAAGCAGGCTCCAGTGACATCTCTATTCATCCCTGTCGCATGCTAGTGACCTGTTCGCTCCAGGAACACAAAGAAAAGGGTTTGTTAAGGGTTTTGATGAAGTCTGACCATCTCCTAAGTAGGTCCCGTGGAATCCAGTCGGTAACAGCTATAGTCCAGCAGTCCTCTCTAAATCGCATTACTTGTCTGGTCCATCTGATTTTCAAGGCTTGGCAAACAAGAGAGCATCCCTGATCCTTGATCATCGACGGGAGGTCTGAACTCTGAACTCCTTCTCTCACTTGAGTGAACTGTGATACTCCAAGCTTAGCTCTTTAGATTCCTCTTTGGGATACCTGAAATGCATTTTCGTCCTGTTTTCACAGGGCCCAGGTCTCTGAGGCGTATGTTAGCGCAGGAAGAATGTTAGAGTCAAAAAGATGTGCCCAGAGCAGGAGGTTCTTCATCCTCTTAACAACTTCTTCAGAGCTCTTGAAGGCGCTCCATACTGCTCTCTTGCTCCTGCGCAGTTCTGGCGCCAAGTCATTGCTCGGGTTGATTTCTCGACCCAGGTACACAAAGATGCTGCATTCGGAGATGTTAATTCCGTTGAGAGTAAATGAAACATCAGGGACTAGTTCATTAGCACAGTGGTAGGGCGTTTGCTTTGCGCGCAGCCAGCCCGGCCAAGTCGGGTTCGATTCCTCCGCCCCTCTCAGAGAACCTGGCAAGCTACTTAAAGTATTCAGTATGCCAAACACAGTAACAAGAAGTCTTGCAATGGAGACATTACTGGGCCCGCTCGAGCAAATCTATGAACAATGGGAGGACAGTGTTTGTTTGTTTGTTTGTTTTGTCTAGGTGAGATTCAGCTGCAAACTGACTGTTCCACTCTCATGGTCAAAGTGGGGCAGCATCTGTGGCACTTGTCTAAAATCTCAGGGCCGAACTAAGTGCCAAAAAGAAGAACTAAAATGACTGTATGAACTTTTAAGGCACGCATGCTGGCATTGGAAGCATCCATTGAGGACCTGATGATACACACACAGAAGATCAAGTACATCTTTGGTGTGACCGAGATGAGAAGACATCAATCACACCATGCCATTTTCGACACTGGAGAAGAACTGTTCCTCAGAAATTGTGACAAAAGAGGCATTGGTGGAGTCAGCATCCTTGTCAACATGAATTTGACCATGAGCATTGATTTATTCGAATGCCTAACAACCCGTATCAGACGATTACACTTGAATAGATATGGCTCACTGCCGGCAGTTTCTATCTTTGTTGTTTATGCACCAACATCCAACTATGATGAAGAAGAAATTGAGAAGTTCTACATGGAGCTGGAGAAGTTCTATAAAGAAGACCACAATTTCTACAAGATCATTGTTGGTGATTTTAATACCAAGACAGGAATGAGAAGATTGCCCGAAGATCTCTACCTTGGAACCCATGGCCTAGAATGGAACAAACAGGGTGAGAGACTGAGTACATCATGTCAACCAAGAACATTCATGGTAAATCACAGTTCCAGAATGCCAAATCTAATTGTTGGACATGGGAGTCTCCTGATGGAAAGTTCCACAATGAAATTGACCATATCATACTTGACAGTTTTGCCTGACTGATTATCACTGTTGTCCCAAAATTCCAAATGGGATCGACCACCATCTCCTTTCCTGCAAAATTCAACTTCACAGAGTGGGGGAAAAGGACTGCTAACTTTGAGAACTCCCAGAATGACCACCAACTGGGAACTCTTTGGCACTACTGCAGCAACGTGGGATGATGCCATCTTTGACATTGACGATGACTGATTCAGCACCTCCATGACTACGCAAGGAAAGCCGAGAGTGGGAAAGCCACACAAAGATGCCTGTCTTTGGAAACTCTCAAGCTCATTCACCAACATGGTTTGGCACGAACCTCAGGCAACCACAAGCTAACATCCGAACTCGCAAAGCTGTGCAGAGAAGTGATATAGGAAGACCTCAAAGAGAAAAAGAGCAATAGTGTTGGCCAATGAGGCAGAAACCAGGAAAAGCATTCACAAAGCTCACCTGTACTTCGCCAACTACAAGACCAAGATGACTGCCTTCTGACATCTGATGGATCTATCACATATTCCAGAAGGGAAATGGAAAAGATTATCCACGATTTATACTCAGCTCTCTTCAATGGCCACGTCTACCTGCCCACATACCAAATTCCGCAGGATGGATATGTTGTTCCCAACATTTTCCCTTCTGAACTCTAACACGCCATTTCGTCAGCAAAGAAATGAACAGCCCCTGATCCAGACAAGGTCAGACCCAAACACCTGAAGAATCTGCTGCCAGTACTCATCAATATACTGGCTCGGCTCTTCACACACTACCTGTCTGAATGCAAGGTTTCACCCCAGTGGAAAACCAGCAGGACCATTCTGTTATACAAGAAGGAAGACATCCACAACATCAGCAACTATCGTCTGATCTGCCTGTTGTCTGTCATCTACAAGTTGTTCACTGGAGTCATACTGAATAGAATAGGGAGAACACAAGATGAAGGACAATCATGTGAGCAAGCTGGGTTTCAAAAAGGATTCAGCATAATCAACTATATCCACATAGTGACCAAGTTCATTGAGGTTTTGAGAGAGTTCAAGATGCCGCTCTGTCTAGCATTCATCGATTTAAAGGCCTTTGATTCTATTGAGACTGAAGTGGTCATCAAAGCCCTAGCCAAACAGGGTGTCCAAACTCAGTAAATCAGGATCCTCCACAAGCTGTATTATGGATTCTCCACCAGGATCTCACCATTATATAGGGAAGTTATCATCAATGTAAAGAGAGGGCTTTGACAGGGTGATACCATTTCACTGAAACTCTTCAGTGCCACCCTTGAGAATGTCATGCAATGACTGGAATGAAAAGAAATGGGAGTGAAAATAGACGGTCAGCAACTACACCACCTCCGCTTCACTGATGACATCATTCTAATAAAACCAAATATCAGTCAAGTGGCACAAATGCTGGCCAACTTCAACCATGAGGGTGGAAAGGTCGGACTACAACTGAATCTCACGAAGACAATGTTTATGAGAAACGGTCTCGTTCCTGATGTTCCATTCACTCTCAATGGGACAAACATCTTTGAATGCAACAGTTATGTGTACCTAGGTCAAGAAGTCAACATGAAGAATAACCTGGCACCTGAGTTGTGCAGGAGAAAGAGATTGACTTGGAACACCTTCAAGAGCATCAAAGAAATAACTAAGAGGATGAAGAACCTCCAACTCTGGGCTCATTGCTTCAATTACACTGTTCTTCCTACATTAACATATGCCTCAGAGACCTGGGCCCTATGAAAACAGGATAAGAATGTTATTGCGGTCTCCCAAATAGGATAATCGAAAGAGCTATGCTTCGAGTATCACGCTTCACTCAAATAAGAGAAGGAATGCGGAGTTCCAACCCCATCGCTGATCAAGAATCAGGGACACTGTCTCATTTGCCAAGGCGTCGAAAATCAGATGGGCTGGACACATAATGAGATTTGGAGATGACTGCTGGACTAGAGCCATTACCGACTGGATTCCACGGGACGTCCAAAGATCTCATGGCTGCCCACCTATGAAAGAGTCAGACTTCTTTGTCACGATCCTGAACGATCGGTTTGAGGCTGTTAGTGTTCCTTGAATGACCAGATGCCATTGGGCTACACTACCATGCAACAGGAATGAATGAAGACATTACTGGGACCCACTCTAGCAAATCGATGAGTAACAGGATTCAAGTGATCAAGTGATCAAGTGATTTAAATGTCAGTAATATTTCTTCTATTTCCTTGAAGAATTTTTGTGCTGATACCATTGTATCTGTATAAAACTGTGATTATGACGATCACTTTAATAATGTTAATTCTCAGGACTTCAGTGATAGTACAGTAGTTAGGGTGCTTACCATGCATGTAACTGACCTAGGTTTGTTTCCCAACACTTCATATGTTTTCTGAACCCTGACAGGAGTGATCCCTGCGAGCAGAGCTAGGAGTAAGCCTTAAATACTGCCAGATGTGGTCCCAAAGCAGAACAAAAATATTCAGTCTTACAACCATGACCACCCTTTCTACCTTCTTATATCATCTTTTAGTTATTTTAAGAATAAAACACAAGTTTTGTTGTACGTATTTCTTGTCTATGACTTTTGGGGTCTGATGTTTATTTCCAGTAAATAAGCAAATTATATTGTTTACTTATTTTACTTCTAGCTCCTTGCTTGCATATAGAAATGCTTTTCTGTATTAATTTTGTACCTTTATGCTTAATTGCATGTAGCTGTTGTTTCTAGTAGTTTGAGTAGCATCTCTAGATATTCTATGTATATTAGCATGTTATCTCCAAATAATGACCATTTTACTTTCTTTCTATTTACAGTCCTCTTATTTCCTTTTTTCAAACTTAATTTTTCTGTGTTGTTACTGTGTTTGGCATATCGAATACGTCAGGGGAGCTTGCCAGGAGCAAATCGATGATCAACGGGAGGGCCTTTACCTTTAACTTTACCTTTAATTTTTCTGTGTAGAACTTCCTATACTATATTCAATAACAATGGTGAGAATATAGATTCCCTTTAGAGATGGAAAAAGATCATTTTGCTCACATTGAATATGCTGTTATCTAGGGAATTGTCATTTTGCTATATTGAGTTGTTTCCCATCTTGGTCACTTTTGTTGAGAGAATATATTATAACTTTATGTCATATCTTCTCAAAGTTTTTTGTCTATTAATATGATCATATGATTTTTATCTCTCCCTTCTTGGATGCATTATTAATTCACATAAGTTTGATAAGCCTCGGGATGAAACCCAGCTGATTATAATTTAGACCCATTTAATGTATTGTTGAATTAATTTTGCTGATTGTTTAAAGAAATTTTTTAATCTGTGTTTATCAGTCACATTGATCTATACATTTCTCTTTTAATGTCACTGTTTGATTTTTCAAACCTGGTTAATATTGATGTCATAAAAAGACTTTGGAATAATTCTTATTTTCTTCAGAGTTTTCACAAAATTTTGAAAATTTCAAACATAGAGGTAATGGTTCATAGTTGAAGGTTTGGTAGATATTATTAATAAAAGTTTTAGTCCTGAACATTTTCTTTTGTAGATACTCATTTCATTTTTAATTTCCTTCTATGTAATTTGTCTCTTAAGGTCTTAAATTTTCTCCTAATTCAATTTGGGAAGTTACATAATTTTTTTCTACCTTTTCCAACTTAATATTGAAAAGTTGGAAAAAGTAGTACTGTATTATGGTCCATTGTTTTTCTTTAGTATCTGTTTTAACTTCACTCATATATTTTCTAAAGATATTTATTGTGATTTTCTCTATTTTTTCTTAATATTTAGCTGTAGCACTCTAGCACTGTCCTCCCATTGTTCATCAATTTGCTCAAGCGGGCATCAGTAACCTCTCCATCGTGAGACTTGTTGTTACTGTTTTTGGCATATCAGATACGCCAGAGGGAGCTTGGCAGGCTCTGCTGTGTGGGTGGGATAGCCTTGGTAGCTTGCCGGCTCTCAGAGAGGGATCACTGTCACTGTCACTGTCCTCCCGTTGTTCATCGATTTGCTCGAGCAGGCCCAGTAATGTCTCCATTGGAGACTTTGTTGTTACTGTGTTTGGCATATCGAATACATCACAGGTACCTTGCCAGGCTCTGCTGTGAGGGCAAGATACTCTCGGTAGCTTGCCGGGCTCTCCGAGAGGGGTGGAGGAATCAAACTCGGGTCGGCCATGTTGGCTGCATGCAAGGCAAACGCCCTACCGCTGTACTACCGCTCCAGCTTGGAGAGGGATGGAGAAATCAAACCTGGGTTGGCCGCTTGCAAGGCAAATGCCCTACCCGCTGTGTTATCATTCCAGCCCTGTTTCCTAATTTTGCTTATTCTTTCAAAGAACCACTTGTGATTTATTGGCATAAGTCTATGTTTCTGTATACTTTCTTATTACAGCTTTCACTGTCTCATATGTTCTAATAGCGCATATCTAATTTTTTAAGTAAAATTATTATAGTTAACATGGATTGCAATAATATTAATGTTTGTGGCTTTGATGTATGTAGATATCACACATCACTACCACTAAAATACCTAAGATCTTCCACTGCTATATTGTAATTTTTATTTTCTGAGTTTTTAAATTTTCTCTTTGATTTCTTTGTTGAACAAATAGTATTACAGTATTTGTAAGTTGTTTCATCTCCATATATTTGAGTTTTAAAAATATATTTTATGATTTATTTCTATTTATTTAGTGTTTATTCCTCTGATAGATTGATCCATTACTCATTTTATAATATCTGCTTCTGCCCCTGTATCTTGTTACTATTTTTTAAAAGTTTTTGCTTGATGTCTGTTTAAGTTGATAGAAGTATAACTGCCCCTGCCTTTAGATTGCCATTTATCTGTATTTTTAACCTTTTCTTTTAGCTTATGTTTACCATTGGAACACCAGCTCCTCTCCTGTAGATAGCACACAGTAACAACAAAGTCTCCAATGGAGACGTTACTGGGCCCGCTCGAGCAAATCGACGATCAACGGGAGGGCCTTTACCTTACCTTATTCTGATCCATTCCAATCCACTGTATTTTGATGGATAGATTTTCATTCCATTGAACTGCTAAATATTTTTATAATACTTTTTTAAGTCAATATTTTATTCTTTAGGTCTATGATTTTTTTAAATTTTCTTGTATTTATTGTCATACTTTCCCCTCCATATGAGCTTATATTTCACTGATCTTCTCATTTCAGAGGCTGTTGCTTTGGAGTCTTGTTTTTCCCTTTAAATAATGCTTATTATTTTCTTGCATTGGAAGTTCTCTCCAGGTTTTTTTTCTTGTTCCTTCAGTGATGGTGGCTTGCTCTATGTCCTTATATTTGGTGCTTGAAGGCCTGGTACTCTTGAATAGGTTAGTGATTGGGGATTCTGGCTCGTAAGTGCAAAATATGTTGCTTCAACTGCTGAGAAGCCACACTCAGCAGATTCAGAGGGCCCTTTGGAAACTCATGCCATAGTGTTTCTGAAAAGAGACTTGGACTTTTGTTCAAACTGAGGATGTGTGAAGTCAGAGACTGATAGAACAGAATCTTTCTGGCTATGGGAATACATGAAAACACAGCAAAAAGAGGGATCCCTTGGTATCTGGCTTTGCTTTGAAAGATCTCCAGATCTTTGGCCATAGAAATGTGAACTGACTGTTGTTGGGAACGTAGGGACTAGTAGGGACAGAGTTTATTTATCTTCTAAGAGTCAATACTCATGGCACTTGGTTCTCTCATCTCCAGTGCTCAACAATATTTTACATATAGGTAGAGGCACTCCACAGTATTTGCCTTCAGGGTCTGATAATATGGGGAAAAAGCTCCATTATAATTTTGTCATCATTGATTTTGACAAGATTGCAAGGGTCGTCTAAAGGGCACCTGCCTATGACTCTGACCAACTTTATATCCTATAGATTTTTGCTTTGTGCTATAATGCTGTTATTATAAGATCATAGGACTGGGTTAGCAGATATTTGTCCTAACTATCCCTATTATTCAGAGACAAATTTCTCACTTTGAAGTTTGTTTTGTAGTTTCTTGTCACCTGGTGTGGTCAATTTCTATATATGTTAAACCAAATTCTGAGGTAGATTTGTTGTAATCAGGGGAGCAGTTAACCACAAGTTCCCCTCATTCAACCACCACTGTTGGCGCTACTTCTACATAGTTTTTAATGTCTCTTTCTTAATATTAATGGGGACAAATATTTTTCAAGTGCTAACTGAACTTTTTGTAAAGTAATACTTAAAGTCTATTGCTCCTCTTTTTTTGTGTTTTCTTTTACTTGTATATTCTAGATGCAAATCCCTTTTCAGGTAAATGTATTGCAGGTATATTTTACAATATATTACTTACATTCTCATGAGATTTTTGGTAACACAAAGTTTTTAATATTGATGAGTTAATTTAGTCTATATTTTTTATTGTGAATTAGGCTATGTCTTAATTATGAACATTTGCCTCATTAAAATTATGAAGAAATTTTACTATGTTATCTTCAAGAAACCTTACTACTTATTCTTTCTTTTTGTTCTAGACTCTAACTGAAGTGTATTTTCTATGTACATATGAAAATCAAGGTTTATTTTTAACCTGAACATTCAGTTGGCACTATAACTATCCTTTACATACAGGTATTATAAGTCTTTTTTTTGGCACTCTATTCTTTTAATGAGGTCCTATCTTGAGGCAATATTATATAGTATTATTATATGTAATTATTGATTAATAGTATTAGAATATAGCAGGTTTGTTCTTTATCTTAAATATTTCGGGGCCAGAGCAATAGTACAGTGAGCAGGGGATTTTCCCTGTGTGCAGCCGACCTGGGTTAGATTCCCAGCATCCCATAGGGTCCCCTGAGCACCACCAGGAATAATTCCTGAGTGCAAAGTCAGGAGAAACCCCTATGCATCACTGGGTGTGACTCCAAAAGCAGAAAAAATAAAATAAAATAAATATTTCTTGTTTTTTTTTACAGCAGTTTTGTGTGAAATTGAGAATTAATTTGAGAATCAATTTATATCTTTCTATAAAAATCTCTTTCTATAAAATCTTTCCAGTAGCTAGGCAGGCACACCCACAAACTGCCTCTGGTGCCATGAAATCCCATCAATGGCCAAGATTCAGAGTCTATGAAACAAAGCTCCTGGAAGAGAGCAACGCAGAGTCTCCTGCCCGTGCTCCAGGTTGTCTTCACCGGGGCCCCTTACAGGGGAGTGTGTTGAGTTTCCCTCCACGCCCCAAGCAGAGCCCCAAAGACTTTCAATACCCAGCCACAGCCATTCTCAAGGCCACTCTCCACATGCTCAGACCTCTTATTATAGTCCAGTTCTCCTTCTCGGAGAAACCTACAAGCTACCGAGAGTATCCTGCCCACATGGCAGAGCCTGGCAAGCTCCCATGACATATTCAATATGCCAAAAACAGTAACAATGATGTGTCTCATTCCCCTGATCCTGAAAGAACCCCCAATGTGGCACTGTTGGGAAGGACAAGTAAGGAGAGGCTGCTAAAATCTCAGGACTAGGACAAATGCAGATGTTTCTGGTGCCTACCTCAGCAAATCGATGAATAACAGGATAACAGTGATGCAGTGATAAAATCTTGTTAAGTATGAGAGACCAGGGAGCTTTTTTATTTTGTTACCTATTCCATTATTTTGATATTACCCTAATTTATTGCTTTCTGCATATACAAGGATATGAACACACAGTCTACTGGATTTAGAATGAGTTTGTATTGGAAAAATAGGGTAATTAAAAAGGCATTGACAACTCACGGTCCTCCCGTTGTTCATCAATTTGCTCGAGTGGGCCCAGTAACGTCTCCATCGTGAGACTTGTTACTGTGTTTGGCATATTGAATACATGACAGGTAGCTTGCCAGGCTCTGCTGTGCGGGCGAGATACTCTCAGTAGCTTGCCGGGCTCTCCAAGAGGGGCGGAGGAATCGAACTCGGGTTGGCCATGTTGGCTGCTTGTAAGGCAAATGCCCTACCACTGTGCTATGGCTCCAGCCTTTTATATTGTATCCAGTGTTAAAGTAGAAGTGAGCTGCTTGGTTTGTTACCATTTGTCTGCATTCTAAATATTGTTTATTAATTTCTATCATAATTTTACTATTTTTATTAGAAAAATATATTCTTTTGAAATTTAAAAAATTGTAATGGTAGACTTGTTATATATTTAAATGATTAATTTGCTTAAAATGAAATGTTTTACTGAAATTCATCTTTATTTAAATCAACTAAATTAAATTTATTACTTATGTTGTTTACATATTTGTTTACTGAATCTTTTCTCTTATTTCATTTTCCATTATTTTCAAAATTTAACATATTCGAGAGCATCACTTTCTTTTTGGTTTGATTAGGTTTTGTGTTACATATTTTAATTGATACATAATTTTAATTGATCATAAAAATATATGATTCTTTAATATTGAGTACTTTTCTATTATAAACAATTTATTACTATTTTTAGCACTTTATCTTGACTTGAATCCTGTGTTCTCTAAGAGAGTCATGTTGCTCAATCGTGTTGCTCTCTATGAACATTTTATTCATTAATATCAATATTTATAAATTTATATTTTAAGCAAAATGCTATTAAATTTTACCTTTTCATCTAATTTTTTGTTTGATTAACAAATCATTTACATTTAGTTGTAAATTGCTGTTTTACCAAAACTATCTATTTATATCATCTGCATATTTTCCCTTAATTTTTATTAATATGATTGTTTTAATATCTGATTACCTATTTTTTATATTCCCGTTTGTGTATTTATTATTTCTTTAGTTTAATGCTAAATTTCACAAAATTTGTGTTTGATTTGATATGAGTTTTCACAAGTTAGTTGTTTTTCTCTTTTCCTGACAATGTTAGAGGTAATTTAACTGTTTTTTCTCTTTCTCTAACATATGCTACAATTATCTTTAATTCACTCAACTGTAAAAGACTCATTCTTAATGTTTCATTCATTCAATATTCATAGGGCATTTGCCTTGCACGTGGCCGACCCAGGTTCAATTCCTCCATTTCTCTCGGAGAGCCTGGCAAGCTACTGAGATTATCCGGCCCACATGGCAGAGCCTGGCAAGTTCCCTGTGGTGTATTCGATATGCCAAAAACAGTAACAAGACTCACAATTGGAACATTACTGGTGCCCACTATGGCAAATAGATGAACAATGGGAGGACAGTGCTACAGTGCTATTCTGTATGTTTTCATTCATTTTGAACCTCTAATTTCTCCTCTTGGATTATTGCCCTTCCACTTATAGCATATCTTTTGTATAACTTCTCTGTTATAGCTATGCTGATTGTCATTCCTTTCATTTTTTTTCTTGTAGCAAAATAATTGTTCATTAGTATTTTTGAAAAATGGACTAGATTTTGAATTACTGGTTGACAGTTATATTATCTTGGCACATTGAGATTGTAGTCTATTATTTGGGAGCTTTAATTTTTTTCTCTTTGGAAGTCAGCTGTAAATTTTGATATTGCTACTTAGAAAAGAATTATCCATTAGAGTCAAAATCAATTTATTTGACTTTTGATATGTTTTATTATTTTGTACTTTGGTTATAAAATGCTGTAAGTTTTAATTAGGTTTGTTTTTTTTTGAATTAATTTCATATTTGGTGTACAATATTATTAACTTCTTTCATTTGATATATTTTCTTAATTTTTGTTACTTAAACATTTTTTTCCAGCTGTTATTCTAATATGTAGACCTTATATCATTTTCTAGATGCCCCTTACACTTTTTAAACTGGATTTAATCTGGGTATTTTCTTTTTTGTTATCTTGTCTAGTATGAGATAAATCCATTCACTGAGTTCTTTGTTAAGTTACTATGTTTTAAATACGATAATTTATGTGTTGGTTTTCCCCCACTTCGCTGGTTTAGGACCATATCCTGCAGCACTCAGAGGTTACTTCTTGCTCTGTGCTCCTTGGGTCTCTTTTGATGAGGTTCTATGGGGTGCCAGGAATCAAATTCAGTTTACCTGCGTGCAAGGCAAACACCCCACTTACTGAAGTATTGCTCCAGGTCCCTGCTTATCAATTTTGTTTATTTAACTTTAACCAATCTTCATGAATGTATGAGGGCTTTATTTTTTTTTGGTAACACTGAAATTCAAATTTCAGCACCAAGATTTATGTAATTACTGAAATCACTATGCCACCATTTTTTTCTTGTTGTCCTATAACTTTGGTCCACTTGCCTGTGGTAAAATGTTTCATTTGAAAACTAAAGAGACAATATCAGCTTTCATTGTATATTCCTTCCTTAGAAAATTATGTTCTTTAAGTTCTAGATGCTTTTCTTGCAATTTACTAAATTCAGATTACTATTTTTTCTCATTGTCTCATTTTTGCTGCTCTCTATAGAAGAGTTGGTTGATAAACTATACCCTTAATATTCAATTAGCAATAGCATTTAAATATTATAAAAGTTATTAATGTATACTACTGCTATATAGTATATTCCTTAATTAAAATTATAAAAGTATGAGTGGGTACAAATGTTTAAATATATAACTCAGGCAACAAGGGGCATATTGGGGAAGAGAGAATTTTTTTGATCTTCAAGTCCTGCATGTTTTTAAATATCTTCTAAAAATCTAGAAAATATCAAGTTAAATGAAGTTATAAGAAAAAATGAATAACTAGAATCTCATGGAAGCTTGTATTTCTATTTTAGGATCAGATGGTGAGAATCAAAGTGGAATTGTGGTTCCCAAACTTTTAATAGCATAGCAGTTATATGTTGAATTATATTCCTACAAAAATTATATGTTGAAACTTTAACCCACAGTATGGCTTATTTAATGACAAATATTTTAGAGAAGTTATTAAGCTTCAGTTCCAAAATTCTAATCTGTAACATTGTTATCATTATACAAGAGGAAGAGAGGTATGAGTTTCTCTCTTTGTAAATATATGCACAGGACAAAGGTATTAAGACAACAAAGTGAGATGGTAGTTTACAAGTCAGGACATTAGATCTCACAAAGAACTAAACCTGCTGTCACCTTGGTCTCATACATATAGTCTCACAGCTGGAAGACAATAAGTTTCTGTTGTTAAAACCACCTACACTATTGTATTTGTTCGGGAGCAGAGTGGCCTTTCCATCGTGTCCTCTCCACTCCGTCATCGTCAACTTGTTATTCATATTTCTTTTAATCAAGGGAGATCTCTAAAAGACCTCTAGTAATATGCCCACTTAAATCAAATGAAGTACTATGCTAACATTTTCTCAATGTTGAAACTATGCATTTTTGCTTTTTAAAAAGGATTCTGTTAAAACCATTTTTCAATCTTTAATTTTATAACAATAAGATGAATTTCTGTAAATTTGAATCTATAAATGAGATCAAGGGTTAGTTTAAGTCAATGTATTAGAAAAATAGATGAGTTGAACTGTTTGATACCTTAGGACAACATAACATGAGGCAATTTTATTTTATCTTCAAATTTATGTCTGTGTACCTATGTAGAAGGCAATAATTTCAGTTGCTTAAACAAAGTTTCTTATGTCAGGAATGCAAATTTGCTTATTTTTTATCATTCAACTTTATTTTTGTTTTGTTAAGATGGCAGAGATACAATGTCATTTATGCTGAGATTTCACCCTTTTCTTGTCTCTAGTTTCTAGGAAATTGATTTAGTCTCATTGCTTTATTATAAAGAGGAGAAGAATAGGGGTTATCTACCATTGCTATTAGGCATTCATGATTGAAAATAGTGAGGTATTGTTTTCCTCAGATAGTATTATGGGAACAGCATAGATTGCAACAGAAATACCTTATTTTTGGAAATTTCTTTAGCTCCAGTAACTATCTTTTTTTTTAATGTTGTGATGATTATTAGCTATGCTAAACTCTTGAGAAGTAGCCCAGTTCTTGCCATCCTGTACAGAGCATGCAGACATTTTGTATTCCTTTGTATATCCCACACAACACAAAGGGAAGCAAATTACTGATGTGTTCAGATTTATACATCTGAGACTTTTGCTAATTTGATAGTGCTTAACCAAAGGAGTAGTGCGTGCCTCCACTTTCTTTGGGGTTTTCCAACACTATGCATACATCATTTCCACAACCCAATCTATTGGAGCAGACTGCCTTAGGGTGTGGGAAGTTTTGTTCTTTTATCATTAAGTTTATTCCCAAATTGATAGTCTATATTGAGTAATTTCTATTGCCTTGAGGGTCTTGGCCCTTGAAACTCAAAGTCAGAAAAACACTGCCTATCTTTCTTTTCTACTGTCACATAACTTCCCTGAGGCAGAAGCATAGAATGGTCCTGCTGCCTTTTGAATAATGAAGAGAGTAGGGACAGTTAAAAGAATAGATAGGTAGGTAGGTAGATAGATGGTAGATAGATAGGTTTCCCATGTAACATATTGCATTCAAGTGTATCTCTTGGTTCACTTTAAGTTGTGCTATTCTATAAGATAAATAATGCCATAGTTTTCTTTTGTTTTCTAAGCACTTACTGTGCCAGATTAACATGTAAACTGTTTTCTATTTATCGATAATTTTGACACTTCCAATAATTCTATGAAAAAGTTCTAGCTTCAATTCGGAAAAAGGAAAACTGAGCCCTGAAACAGGTGTTAATAAAGATCATGAGCTTAATAAATTTCAGAATTAGAATTTTTAATCCAGATTAATTTACTTTAAGTATATTTGTGTCACTTTGCATTATTTTTCCTTAGGGAATTAAAGAATTGCCATTCTATGATTTATGCCATTTTGGGGGAGTAAGAGTTTAGAACACACAGAGCATTACTCAGGGTTTACTCCTGCCTGTTCTCATGGAACTATAGGGAGTTCTGGGATTAGACCTGGATAGGCTACATGCAATGAAATCACCTTAACTCCTATAATTTCTCTCATCCCTAAACCATAATTTGTGTAAGAATATTTTTATTGTAGCTGATAAAGCTATAAAAGAAAGCATGGACATGAAAAATGATTTAGGTTATAACTTAACCTATATTGCTTCTCGGTCTTTTGGCTAAGATCAAGTGTATAACTTAACCTATAATAAATGATTTATTTATGTTTCTCTCCCTCCAACCCTCCCTCTCTTTCTGTCTCTGTCTCTCTGTCTCTGTCTGTCTCTGTCTCTGTTTCTCTCTCATGCTCTCTCTCTCTCTCTCTCTCTCCCCTTGTGTACACTATTGTTACTCTAGTTTGCAATACTGATTCTGAATATTATATATATATATATATATCCCTTTGCTTACTTTCAACACTCAGTTCTTGTCCAGACTGATCATTTCCAACTATTATTATATGACAATAACAGTTAGATCGGGCACGTTTAGGGTGGTATGGCCGTAGACTGGAGGCTGGAGCTATAGCATAGCGGTAGGGTGTTTGCCTTGCACGCAGCCGGCCTGGCCGAGCCAGGTTCTATTCCTCCACTCCTCTCAGAGAGCCTGGCAAGCTACCGAGAGTATCTCGCCCGTACGGCAGAGCCTGGCAAGTTCCCCATGACGTATTCAATATGCCAAACACAGTAACAACAAAGTCTCCAATGGAGATGTTATTGGGTCCGCTCGAGCAAATCGATGAACAACAGGAGGGCCTTTACCTTTACCTTTACCTATTTATGTCCATATTTATTTCACTTTTACAGAAAAATTAACACATCTCATTTACAAATATCATTATATTTATTTTAA
This sequence comes from Sorex fumeus, assembly GCF_029834395.1. Lineage (NCBI taxonomy): Eukaryota > Metazoa > Chordata > Mammalia > Eulipotyphla > Soricidae > Sorex > Sorex fumeus. The sequence goes on from NW_026606063.1 coordinate 51,422,078, forward strand.
AGAAACTTAGGAATAGAAAGGATATGAATACAGACAGTTGTATTCTAGTGTCTATGTTCTTCACCTCTTTCTCAAAATATACACAGAAACAAAACTATCCAAAGTGGTAGACAAATATATTATTTCTACTGCTCATGGGATCCTCAGATCTGGAGTTTCTGTTGCCTGAAGGTTTACTAAGTAAAACTGCATGCATTTGGGAATGTAATATTTCATCTTCCCCCAGGTCAGTTGGTACTCATCAGCATGCCTTCTGGTTAAGATTTGAACATCTCCAGACAAACTCCACAATCTACAAAGGTCAGTCATATAAACAACACCTTAACCATAAGTGCAGGGGTAATTTATATTTCTTAGCTCAGGAAATTTCCCAACATAGTTTAACGTGGGTAACTGAAAAGGCAAAGAGTCAAGGAGCTGCCTGACTTTGCAAGGCACTACTTATTTCAAAGTTCTTTCCTGGCTATTGATCTTGTAACCCCCTGCAACCTGAACCTTTCTCTCTAATTATATTTGCCAACTGTTGAGTTTCATGTCTTCCTTAATTCCCTTCAGTTTCTTTGCTGTGGTTTTTGGTGTGTATGAATATACATTTCTAAAAATGATATTTTTTGTAATATGAAAAATAAAGAATAAATTTAAACATATCTTGATCATCGATCATCAAACCATTGGTTTTGAGGCAATAAATGCAAATTATTTTGGTAAATAGGTTTTGAAATTTGGTTTCTATAAACCCCTCTTGCTGGCAGCATCTTCATATTGTACAGTTCATAGGTTCACTGAGGTGAATAAATATCCTTGAGTCCTTTCTGACAAATATTTGTGATTGTTGCCAAACATATATTGCTACTACAATATTTTGAACTATGTTAACCTCATGAAATAGAGCAAAGCAGAAATCATTTTCTCATTCTTGAGGTAGACTGTTTCTGGGATGACATTATAAACAAATCTTTAGTAAACTTTACAATTAAATTTACCTTCTTGCTCTGACTTCCTTTTGTAACTGAATGAGTAATAATGCTGTAGAGTTGCCGAAGCTGTGTCAGGAAGAAATTATATTATATTAGATATTTGACAATTGTGCTTTTACACTTCAGTGAAAAATAAAATCAAATAATTTCGTCTATTAGCTTTTAGCTCTACACCAGTTCACCATGGGCCTCTGGTGATCACAAATTCAGACAACTCTTACCTATATGCATGGCTATTATATCTACAGTGTTGTCTCTGAGCTAACATTTAGTTTTATATTGGCACCATCTGTACATGGTTCTGATATTGAGAGAGCAAAGGAATTCAAATGTTATCCTGAAATAATCTGACCACCATGTTCCCAAAGCACCACCCCCAGAATACTCACTATTTCAAAGTAATAATAAAAAGACTTGTTTTCTTTTAATGTGCTTGTTCAGCATAACTTTTTAGTCATCAACTATATTATTAGGAGAAATGGCCCCAATTGCTGAGATCATTTTACTAAAAAAATTTAAACATGTGTTTCGGTACTTTATGATTGGATAACTAAACAACTGAACAAATAATCTGATCTTTATGTATATCAATTTCTTTATCCTTGTAATGACAGAGTGGTTATACATGATTAAATACTATCATCTTTTCTGTGTTTGAAACATCCCTTATTGTACTCTATAAAAATCAGTTTTGAGATGCAAGATATAGTACATCAGGTAGAGTACATGTGGCTTGACCCAGTTCAGTCCCAAGCCTTATATGTGGCTTGACCCAGTTTAGTCCCTACACTGCACATGTAGCCCCAAATACAGCCAGAAGAAAGCCCTAAGCAATCCAGTGGTGGCCTCAAAACCAAAAGAAAGAAAGAAAGAAGAAAGAAAGAAAGGAAGGAAGGAAGGAAGGAAGGAAGGAAGGAAGGAAGGAAGAAAGAAAGAAAGAAAGAAAGAAAGAAAGAAAGAAAGAAAGAAAGAAAGAAAGAAAGAAAGAAAGAAAGATGAAGGGAAGGGAAGGGAAGGAAAGTAAGGAAGGGAGGGAGGGAGGGAGGGAGGGAGGGAGGGAGGGAGGGAGGGAGGAAGGAAGGAAGGAAGGAAGGAAGGAAGGAAGGAAGGAAGGAAGGAAGGAAGGAAGGAAGGGAAATTAAAACTCAGCAACCTTATTTTTCACATTACCTCTAATATGTTTTGTTTTGTTTTGTTTTGTTTTAATTTTTGGGTCACACCCGGTAATATAAAGGAGTTACTCCTGGCTCATGTACTCAGGAATTACTCCTGGTGGTGCTCAGGGGACCATATGGGATGCTGGGAATTGAACCCGGGTTGGCCAATGCAAGGCAAATGCCCTACCCGCTGGGTTATTTCTCCAGCCCCATGTTTTTAATATTTTGTATTGTTAGAATATCACATGCAAGCTTTCCCAGCACATAGTACTGAGGAATTAGTATATGGGTTTTATGTATAAAATGTGCTAAGAGCTGTGTGAACTATTTTGTAACCTTCTAATTTCCCTCTAGCCAAATTGATAGTCGAACTAGGGAATTTTCTCAGTAAGCTTCTGTCCTTTCTCTAAATTGCAACTCAAAAGTTGATTGCATTCAGATCACACTTAGATTTTTTCATCCATTTAGAGAAATACATGCTTTCCATGTTAGAATGTGGTATATTTTTCCACTTGAACTCATTTGCCTTTTCCCAACAGACACTATATTTAGTCAGTTTGTGGAAACTAATTTTTGGTGTCACTGCACATTTGCTCAAGGTATTTATTTATTTTAAAACTACAATAAGCCAATATTTGTCAGCAAAGTATACTGTTTGAGGTTCACTGATGCAACTGGAGATGCTGGCAAGGGAATTTTAGTTCTGTTAACCAGATCCCTGATGATGGCTCAGGATTCTAAATTGCACAGATTATCTCTCTGCTCTGAAATCTTAATACAAATAACTTTTTGATAATTAGTAAGGTTTTATCACATGCATAAAGACATTGTAAAGTTATGAAAAACACTAATGTTGCTTTAATTGCTTTTAAGTTCCTTATGGGAGTTATATTTTCATAAGGATATTCCTTATAATATTCACAGTTGGGAGGGTACATCTGAGTGCAGAGAGAAATACCTTTTAATTTGCTCAATTCTTTCAAGCCTTCCCTATTCCATATCTCAAATACAATTTAATTTGCTTATCCTATCTTCAGACTATAACCATTTATTCAAATATGGTTAAATAAGGTCAGGCAATATATTTGTAGATGAAAACAGTAGAGGGACAGCAATGAGGACAGCAATGAGCAACCTTCCATAACCAAACTGTTTGGCATGTAGAACACTTGTTCTAATAATACAGATGCTTTCAGCAAAGGTGAACTTTAGTAAAAATAAAATTAACATTTTTCTCCTAAAAGAATTTTCTTTAAAAGAAGTAGATATCTTTATTATTACTGAATCTATCTTGTGTTTTTGGACATGTTGATTTGGAAGTGCACAAACTGTTAAGAAGATATTGAGCATAAAATCATGTTTATACACTCTACTTTCCCTCCAAGTATTGTTCTTTGTAGCAAATATTTTAGACAATATCGTAATAGGTTTTATTTTTGTGTTTACTGTATAACTAGGCTCTTCTTGAGAAAAGGGATCTTATATAACATAGATCTGATTCTCTGTACTTTGGAGTGAGAAGGGCACAGAAGATGTTCAACATGTTTGTTAAATAGTTGAAATTCATGGGATTTTTTTATGATCATTTGTTAAAGAATCATGAAATCCACTTGTTCACAGACTCAATACTTCATAACTAAAAAGAAATTGTAATAAGGATTTCCACTTCTAGCAATATCAGGGTAACTCGCACTGCACTATTTCTTGACTTAAAAAGGCATAAAACCAAACAAAGTAATTGTAGAAAATGTTTTCTGACTTTGGACAATAGACAGCACAGAGCTTTGATCCCTGAGAAGAGAGAAACAAATGATATGAACCCTATAATTACTCCAGCTTCTTGCCTGGAAATACTTTCCAAATCAAGGTACAGGAAGGGAGATCTCAAGCAGAGGACTCGGCTGTGGAGGCAGAAATCATAATTGGAGGCAGCAGGAAATTTGCTGGGCAGGGCTCCAGAGGGAAGGCAGTTCTGCAGACAAGGATCACTTTAAATATGCATAGAGATACTTTGAAATCCTTGGCTAAATACTAAACTGATCATGCACAAAAGAGACTCCATAAAGGTTGGTCAAGAACAACCTTTGGGGAAGTGTGGGTCAAACAAACTCCAAGGTGACTCAAGTAATATGTTTCCTGATTAGCCAGAATAAAGTGACCTTGCCTAACACACCAAATAGTCATGTGAGATATGCAAAGATGATAGATCAAAGTAGGGAAATTTATTACCAATTTAAAATACTTAAATTTAAGTAAGAAATTAAAAACTTTAACAGTCATAAAGTAATTAAACCAACCTGACAATAGTCATAAAGTAATCAAACCAACCTGACAAAATAGTTTATACCTTTTAGTGCTAACACCTCTGAAAATTAATTTTTAAAAAATCACAATTATCAATAACATACAATCTCAACATTTAGAAAATTAAAATTTAAGAAATGTTAAAAATGGGAAAATTCATTTTAAAAAGACAGAAATGACAGGGTAGTTCAAATTAAACTTCCTGGACTTTAAATAGTCATTAATAATATTCTAATATGTTTAAAGGAAAACATTTAATGGAAAATGTAAGGAGAAATACGTGAAAATTATAATGATTAAATTCTGTATCTTTGAAAGTCTAGAGTTAGATCCTAAAATATATGGTTATCTAATCTTTGAAAAGGAAATTATAAAAATCAAGTAAGGAAAGAGAGCAAAGAAAACATCTTCAGCAAATGGTATGGGGAAAATTGGGGAAAATTGGTCAGCATATATAATAAAAAAGAAAAAGAAATTTGACCTCTATCTCACATATGTACAACATGAAATAAAAATGGTTTAAAGACTCAGTATCAGATCTGAATACATAAATTACATTAACAATACTTCACAAAATACTTCCAGAAGATTCATGATATTGGATTTAGCAGCATCTTCAATGATTTGCTATCAGGGCCAAGAAAATAGAAGCAAAAATAAACAAATTGGGATTATATCAAATTAAAAAGCTTTTCCACCACAAAAGAAGCAACAATCAGAATAAAATGGCACCACAAAGACTTGCAGAGAGTACTTTTGCTACTTATCTGACAAAGGGATAATATGTAAGGTACTTGTAAAACTTAGCACGAATAAAACAACTAACCCCACAAAAAAACGGGGATAAGAGATGAAAAGAAACGCTTAACCATTTGAAAATATTCTCTGTCTCACTTGCCATTAGAAAAATGCAAATCAAAACAGCAGTGTGAGATCAGCTCAAACGAATGAGATGAGACACCTCAAAAAGGAGAAAAGCAACCAGTCTTGGTGGGGATGTGGAGTAAAAGAAACACTCATCCATTGCTGGTGGAATGTTTACTGGTTTAACATTTTTGGAAAACAGTATGGGCACTCTTTAAAAGACTAACAATTGAACTCCTAAATAACCCAGCAATTACACTTCTAGGTCTTTACGCCAAGAACCTCAAATTTTTATCTTAAATATACTAATGCTCCTTTGTTTATCATAGCACTATTCACAACAATCAAAAATTGGAAACAACCCAAATGATCCAGGAAGATACTGAATAAATAAATTGTGAAATATATACACAATGGAATACAGCTAGGATATAAGAGACAAAGTTATTCAATTTGCTGTTACACAAACATAATTGAAGGTTAACAGATTGAGCAAAGTCAACTAGAAGGAGAAGAGTAGATGCAGGATATCTCTCATTTAAAATATAAATAAAGGACTTCTTTAGTAAATGATCAGACAGCAGAATCTGAGAATTGGTCTACAGAACTGAACTTACCATGGAAGGATGTCTGTGGAGGGAGTTTCATAGCCAGGCAACCCTGAGACTATGATGGAGGAAAGAAGAAACTCCGGTGAAAAGTATATGGAAAATCATTTTAGTAACTATTAATGACCATTTTAAGATCTAGGGAGCTTTATTTGATCTTCTCTATTATTCTCATATTGTTTTTTTTTACTCCCCTCACTTTTTACACGTTTATTTATTTATAAATATTGTTCATTTCTGGTGCCCGGGTCCCTGGACTCTCGCTCTGGCCCGAAGAATTTCCTCCTGATATTTATTTTTTGGCTTTTTGGGTCACACCCAGCAATGATCACATGAAGGTACTGGCAGAGGGACAAAGCCACGCGGGTTCCGGGGCCGAGACCTCCAAGCCTACTCGAATTGGAGTCGAGCATCTTCCACCCAGATCCTCCAAATTCCAGTAGGCGGGGGTCACACCCACCACCTGGCCCCCTGGCGCCGTGTAATCCCATCAGCGGCCAAGACTCAGAGACTATAAAATCCAGATCCCGGAACCGCGTGGCCGCGACATCTTAACAGAACTTTTTTTTATGACATCTTATTTTCTTATTTCTACTTTGGACAAACTTGCAGGCTATCGAATGTAGCCTGCCCACAGGGCAGAGTCTGGCAAACTCCCCGTGGCGTACCAAATATGCCAAATACCAGTAACAATGATGGGTCTCATTCTCCTAAATAGCCTTGAATATAATCTCAGGGCTAGGATGAAAGAGACATTACTGGGGCCTGCTCGAGGCAATCGACGAATAACAGGATGATGAAATGAAATGAAATGAAATTTATTTTTTGGCTTTTTGGGTCACACCCAGCAATGATCAGGGGTTTCTCCTAGCTCTGCACTCAGGAATCACTCCTGGCATTGCTTGGGGGACCCTATAGGATGCCGGGGATTGAACCCAGGTCGGCTGCATGCAAGGCAAACACGGCCTATCCCTTGTTCAATTCCTTGGTCTTTCTCAGAGAGCCCAGCAAGCTACCAATAGTATCCCATCTGCAAGGCAGAGCCTGGCAAGCTCCCCGTGGTGTATTTAATATGCCAAAAACAATAACAAGTCTCACAATGGAGACATTATTGGTGCCCTGCCCGCTTGAGCAAATCCATTAACAATGGGAGGACAGTGTACAGTGCAAATGTTTATTTATTATTCTTTTGTTAAAAAACTCAAGGATCACTTCCGACAGGGATTAAGAAACTGAATATCTGGTGGCTAGAGTGATAGCACAGTGTGTAGGGCGTTTGCCTTGTATGCAGCTGACCCGGGTTTGATTCCCAGCATCCCATATGGTCCCTTGAGCACCGCCAGGAGAAATTCCTGAGCCCATGAGCCAGGAGTAACCCCTGGCCATCGCTGGATGTGACCCAAAAAAGCAAAAATAAATAAATAAATAAATAAATAAGTTGTTTTAAATAAATAAATAAAAAGAAACTGAATGTCTGCTGGGTTTCAAACCCAGGTCCACTGCATGCAAGGCAACTTTTCAACCGGCAGTACTATTGTTCCAACCCCAAAGAAAGTCTTAATGAATATCAAAGTATGAAAATCACAAAGTGAGCTGTTGAATGTTGCAAGTTATTAAACAAAAAATCTGAAAAATACCAGTTATTTTAGAATTTAAGCAATATAATTTAAGAGCCCCTAATCAAATAGCACAAAAAATAGAAAGTTTTAAGAGATGTATTCATAAACAAAACCTAATGTTGCCATTATCAGTTGCAATTATTACTAATTTTGTATTAGAAAAAAAATATTTAGTAAATTACTTAATGAAAACAGATATGTTATGGACAATGATTGCTTGGAAATATGCAGCATCATCAATTATTAAGAATATAAAAATTAAAGTATAGTAAAATGACAGTAGTCAACAAATCATAGAGAGATATGTATAAATATGTGCCTCTCGGAGAGCCCAGCAAGCTACCGAGAGTATCCCTCCCACACGGACAGAGCCTGGCAAGCTCCTTGTGGTGTATTCGATATGCCAAATACAGTAATCACAACAGGTCTCCTTCTCTTGACGCTGAAAGAGCCTCCAATCATTGGGAAAAGACGAGTAAGAAGAGGCTGCTAATACCTCAGGGCTGGGAGGAATAGAGACGTTACTGGCCTCTGCTCAAGTAAATAGACAAACAACGGGATGACAGTGATACAGTGACAGTGACACAGTAAAAATGATATTTCATATCCACAAATTGTTTGAAATTCAAATATTTGATAATAACAAATGTTGACAAGAATTTAGAGAAACTAGCATCGTGATGCATTGCAATTGAGGTTAAATCATGGTATGACCACTTGGGAAAATGCTCTTATTCTTATCTAGTAAAGCACCATGCACATGACACATAAGCCAGTTATTCCTATTCTGTTTGTGTACCAAGAAAATGATATTACAGGTACATAAAGTCTGAGATATAAATTATTCAGATATTCATAGTTTTATTCATCACAACTCTCTTGGAAATGATGTTCAGTAGAGAAGAATATATTCTCTGTGATATATACCTATTTGTAAGGCTACTAAGCCATACCAATTTAAGAAGTATTAAGTATGCAATTAATCTTATCTTCATAAAATAAATGAGTCAAAATGAAATCTATCATACTCCTGATAAATTCCTGGAGTAAACAAATAATCTAAGTTTAATTGATATGAATAGAGACAAATAATATGTGGTAAATTATAGGTCACTGTATATCTTTGGAGAAGTAAGTTGGTATTGAGTAGGGGTACAAGCATCGATTTGCATATTATAAATTTGGTATATGCACTTAAAAGAAATAAGCTGTTATATGAGTTCTTATTTTTTCACTATATGTGAATTAGAGCTTAAGAAAACAAACTTAAAAAGAGGAGATTAATGCAATAAAGTCTATGGTCATGAAAATAAATTTTTAAATACATAAAAAAGAATTGAATCCTTCAAAATGAACAAATTGGCATTTTGCATAACAAAACTTATTGCACACTCTACTCTCTGTTTTATTCTAACTTAACTAATGACTTGAAATTTTCCTTTTCTACTGCCATAGTCATTTGGGTCAGTTCTAACCATATGGTCTGGTCACAACACCATTGCCCTCTTTTCCATCTTGAATGTTTCAGCACAAATGTCACATACTAAGAGGGGACTTCTTGAACTACTGTAATGATCCCTTGAAACACAATGAAATGAATGTGAGTATATCTTTTGTATTGCTCTGTCACTGTCACTGTCCTCCTGTTGTTCATCAATTTTCTCAAGTGGGCTCAGTAATGTCTCCATTGGAGACTTTGTTGTTACTGAGTTTGGCATGTCAAATATGTCACGGGGAGCTTGCCAGGCCTTGTTGGGCGGGCGAGATACTCTCGGCAGCTTGCCTGGCTCTCTGAGAGGGGCAGAGGAATAGAACTCGGGTCAGCCATGTTGGCTACGTGCAAAGGAAACACCCTTCCTGCTGTGCCATCACTCCAGCCCTTGTATTGATCACTGTTTTAAAAACATATATATTAATATGCCATGAATATTTGTAATTTTGTTTCTGGCAGACAATGTTCTAACACCAATTCTACCAGCAATGCAGATTTCCTTTTAATGTCCTCAGATTCTTCCTTTCTCCTGATGTAGCTCTTTGTACAGTTTTAAGCTTGGATCTCATGCTATATAGTATTGTTGACTTTGTACTACCAAAATGTCTGAAGCACCTGGCCCTGTCCCTCTTATTTCCTGTCTGTCCCTTCTCATCTGTAATATATTGAAATGTGGGTGCCAAAGGGTGGGATACATATATTACCCCTTAAACTCAGATTTTAGAGGACAGAAGAGGAAAGAAATTGAGGAATGTGGGAGTTCATCTCATAACAGTAACAACAAAACTAAAAACCCCAAGAATAGGATATGCCTGTATATTAGATCATTTAGGTACTAGAACGCAGAAATGCACCCAGGAAAGAAAAGAATAGATATCAAATAATTGCTAGCTTCAAAAATGCACCAAACAAGCATAGAATAAGTTTGTTTATGTTAGTTTTAAAAATAGGGACTACCTGGATAAAAATAGAATAGGAAAATTTTACTTTTTATTTTTTTCTTCTTTTAGAATCACTGTAAGATACACAATTACAAAGTTGCTTATGACTGGGCTTCAGTCATACAATGTTTCAACACCTATTCCTTCACCAGTGTATGTTTCCCACCACCACTGTTCAAGTTTCCCTCCCACTACCAGTTTCCAACAACTTTTTACTTTTTTTTTTGAGTGGCCAAATTATTACCATTTCTTTTAATTTTATTTATTTATTTATTTACTTGATTTTTGGGTGACACCCGGTGATGCACAGGGGTTACTCCTGGCTCTGCAATCAGGAATTACCCCTGGTAGTTCTCAAGGGACCATATGGGATGCTGGGAATCGAACCTGGGTCAGCTGCATGCAAGGCAAACGCCCCCACTGTGCTATTGCTCCAGCCCCTATTTATTTATTTTTTAATAAATTACCGTGGGGTGCAGTTACAGACTTACAAACTTTCTTGCTTATGTTTCAGTCAAACAATGATTGAGTACCCATCCTTCCACCAGTGCCCATTCTCCACCACCAATGCTCCCAGCTAGTATTCCTCCTTCCACTCCCACCCAATACCACCCACCCCATCTGGCCTCTGCGGGAGGGCATTCCCTTTCTCTCTCTCTCTCTCTCTCTCTCTCTCTCTCTCTCTCTCTCTCTCTCTCTCTCTCTCTCTCTCTCTCCTTTAAGGTGTTGTGGTTTGCAGTAGAGGTATTGAATGGCCATCATTCAGTCTGTAATCTATTTTCAGCATGCATCTCCCATCCTGAGTGGGCCCTCCAAGCAAACTTTTAACTTTTAAGAGTGTCTGCTGATTAGCTATGTGAAACACTCCATCCTCTGATCTTCCTGTACCTATCACATGTTAGTGCCTCCAGAAACTTAAACTAAGCCAGCACAGGCGGCAGAGCCACATAGGTTGAATAAATGGTTTGCCTGGGAGACCAGACGTATGTCTGCCTAAAGTCTTAGTCACCAGAACAGTGGCCTCTATGAAGGCTAGGATGGTAGATATAGTGTCTTCTAGATCCTTGACACTTGACACAAAGGATCCTACTTTCTAGAAGAATCATTTTCTCCTTTGCCTCTCTGAATTCTGACCAGCATTTCTCTTGCTTTCTGTATTTCTTCAGTAAGGAGTCTTCTGACCTTCACTTCCAGATTTTATTTCTTTGTTTTAGATCCTGAGAGTAAGGTCATAACAAGTCTAGCAGTTAATAATTGGCAACAATTTGTATGATTATTTGTTTGATATGAGCCCGGCAAGCTACCGAGAGTATTGGATATGCCAGACACAGTAACAACCATGTCTCCAATGGAGACGTTACTGGGCCCGCTCGAGCAAATCGACGATCAACGGGAGGGCCTTTACCTTTACCTTTATCATCTCATACTATTTCCAAATGGTACTTCTCAGAGTTTCTTTGTTCACCTTTTCATCCTTGGTCTAGTCCACATACCTAGAACGTGGTATTTGGATGTATGAGATTGACACTATTTGGCCAATTTTGACCTCCTAGAATGGTAGTTTGATACAGCTCACTCTAAGTCCTCAATATCTGAACTTTTCAGCATAAATTGTGCCAAATTCTATTTTACTATTTGAACTTATAGCAAACCTCATTTACCCAGGGGGCACATGCCACTTTGTACTGTGAAGAAACGCAAAACAACTATTACAGTTTTCATACACAATAGAGCCAAGTGCTCACACATACACATACACACACACACACACATCCTACGCCGCCACCCCCACAAAAGCAACCCCACCCACAAAGTCCTTCCTCTTCTTCTCACATATCTATATCCACTTTCTTCTACCTGCTTCCAAATCAGATCAAAATATGCAAAAGATCTGTGGAACATTCTTGAGTAGAAGATGTCTTGCAGTCTCTGGCTGTAGGAAGTTACTGCTAGAGCACTCTGTACTTTTCTCTGATCTTTGTTATTTTGTCCACATGTCTCTGTTACTATTATAGGGGGTCAGTTGTGTGAGAAAGCCAGGAGCCTGGAGACTGTTAAACTCAAAATTCTGTTTAACATATATTTCATATGGGCATATTTCTTGCATCTAAAAAAAGTCAAATGCCATAACAATCATTTTAATATCCCAGATTTCTTTTTTGTGGACTGAGTCTGTCTGCTGCTATTGTCACTCATATATCTTATGCCTTCATATCACTTCTCAACTACTGCTTGTTCCTCTCTTCTCTCTCTTCTCTCTCTCTCTCTCTCTCTCTCTCTCTCTCTCTCTCTCTCTCTCTCCACTTTCTCCTTTCTGTTAGAAAAGAGTATTTGGTCTGCCGAAAGTATCCCCAACTTTATTTTACCAGATCAGTCCATATAATGGGAACTTTTCTTACTTACCTTTTAGCTATGTCTTAAGATCAAGCCATTGACTTTGTGACCTCCTCTGGGAGTATATTTCATAGTGAACTCACTTTCCCTTATGTAGTTTTATCATGGAAATTACATTGGTGGTATGTTTTTATTCTCCTCTGTTGTATCTGATTTAATGTCAGAATATTTTGAACTATAGTATATGTCCCCACCTGTCACTACTTTTCAGGCTCTGTTAGGAAAGAAGAGGCCAGGAAGAGAGGCTTTAAATGAGCAAACTGAATGAAGAGGATTGAAGCCAGTGCGTAAACAACAGAGATTTTGCTGTGGTTAATGGGGAACTATGATCAGATGGGAGCTGATTAATATTTTCAATGTTTATCAACGATGATTAGTGATGGGATAATAGTCATGGATAAGTATCTTCAGCCTAGAATCCTGGCAACCCTGCTTCAGACAACAAATATTCAATATGATTACCATAATCATAAAATATATTCTGTGGAAATGACTGCAGTTACTTAACACTGTCAAAATTCAAATAGGATAATAATTTGACAGGTAAATGACATCTACATGTGCTCTGTCCTGAGTGATAATAACTTTTGTAGTTTGACTATCTTCAGAATCTTTTAAATTATAATCAGGAAACTGCTACATTCCAAAAATAATCTATAAAACTATTTAATGTAAGTTTGGTTCTACTATTTTTGATCATATAGATCTTTAAATTTTGGGTTAATTAGAAAACCATAATTTTCAATGTTATTGATAGTTGAATGTTAGGCATACATTTTTTTCAACACCAGTGTCAACTTCCCTCCACCAATGTTCCCATGCTCCCTCCTGCACTGCCCCAACCTACCACCTTGATAGGCACATTTCAAGAGTCTATGTTTGTAGTTTGCATCTCATGTTTTCAAAGTTGTTGAATCTGTGTTTTGGATATATATCTATATCACTCTCTCACACTACTAGTTTCATCGAAGCTTCAGATATTCGTTTCCCTGTTACTTCCCTCCCTCTTCTTTCTTCCTCCTTGCTTTCTTTCCTTCTCTGTACTTCTCTTTGGAAAACAGGGAAGTATGGAAAGTATTGTATTCAGTAAATAATATTTGTTTTGTCATCCTTGCATCTGTAACTATTTCCTTTACCTAATAATTACCCAACTCATTTAATAGAATGTGTCTCTTAACATGAATGCTCAAAATATCAGATACTTTATGGGGTTTCCAGGAATCAAACGCAGGACTTCACAAATAAAAGATATGTGCTCTTCTACAGAGCTACAATCCTTGTCCTATAGACATGTCTTTTATTTCATCAAAGTAACATTTTTACTTTTATATAACACCCATTATTTACAAAGTTGTTCATAATGCATTTGTTATTGAATTGCTTATAATTCAATATTCCAACAAGAGTTTTCCTTTCATTTTTCCTGCCCCTCACCCTAAAAAGGAAAATTGGAGTCCTTGTAGCTGATTGAAGATAGTCTGTATCTGAAGATAGTCAAACTACAAAAATTATTATCACTCAGGAGAGAGCACATGTAGATGTCATTTACCTTGTACCTCATCCAGAGGAGAGCCCTTCTTCGAGGTCTGATTGGTGAATATGAAAGGTGAAGGATATAAAACTGTATCCTAGGATGTAAAACTTATAAAACAATTTTAAAAGGCTATGCCAGCATTTTCCATATAAGAAAATGATGTGCCTATAGATATCGACCTTATTCTGCTGGACAGAAGCCCTACAGAACTAATACTTTTCTGATAATTTATGAAATGTAGAATTAGACAACTTTTTTGAGATATTTGATTCAATTTAAGTTTTTCTGACATATTTATATAAATGAGATTTTTATACAGTTCAAGATCTATTGAATATATCCAGCTAATTGCTTGAACTTTCTAAAACACTTTTCAGTGTAAACAACTTTTGGTAATGCTCTTTCAAATAATTTTGGGTATAAATTATTTTAAATTATATATAGAGACCAGCTTTAAATTAAAGTGCCTTGTGTTTATGATGCTATACAAGAAAATAAATCAATCTACAGATAGCAGACAAAACAGACTCAATAAATATGGAAAATGCTGGCATTGACTGTTAAAATTGTACCACTTTGTATCTTTCAATATTTCCATTTCAAATGGTTTGGTTAAAATTTATTTGAAACAGAGTCACCACATATGTATTTGGGAGATTTATAATGAATAGCCAAAATTTTTGTTTCATTTCTTTATTAGATGTCTTTAGAAATAGTTTAAATAAAAAATGAAAAATCAGACAAAATTATTTAATAAGTAGTTATAACTATTTGTAGAAACTTATAAAATAAAATGCCTGGCCTCAGACCTAACTCTGATTGGAGACAATATTAATGACTTAAAACCTTCAAGCATTTTTAAATGATTTTAGTAAACTATACCATCAATGGCATTTTTTTCTCCTACAAAAATAATTAACAATGTAAATCAAAATGAACTAAATTGCTCATTCTAAACTTTTTTTTGAACAAAAAGTTGAGTTTATAGTTCCCACCCTCAATTATGGTTATGTCAAAAAATAGAAAGCTATTTTCGTTTTATTTTTCCCTGGAATGTTAATATATTTACCTATTTCTAATTACTAATAGTGATAGTATCAGCCCATTTAAACATTATGACTAAATGAGGTTAATCTAAGTTATATACACACACACACACATACGTATACACACATGTGTATATACTATATGTGTGCATATATTTGTATTTTGTACATATATATGTGTGAGAGTATATTTGTATTTACAGCTATATAAATATCATCCCTTTACTTTAATATCACAAAGGAATGGTCATAGTGATTATATGTTCTAGTAATATAATCATGCAATTAATATGGTGCTTTGCCATTTTCAAAGTACTTCTAGAACTAGTGAGGAAACTAATGTCAAGAGAGTATTCGTGACTTGTTTAACTCAAAAGGGGCTATTTTTCATTGATAAAAAGTTACAGATGATAGAGATGTTAGTAAATTGTCAGGGCGGAACAACAATCATGTTCTCCTGAATCCTTTACTGCGACATTTTTTCCCCTGACATCCCAGGCCATTCTAGAGAAGCTGATGAACAGCATACTGACTGGTCATATTTGCTAGAAGTTATTACCCACTGGCTAAAGATTTCATAAGCTTCAGAAGCAGACACTCTGGGGAAGGAAAAAGAAAAAAAAGAAAGGATTACCAATAACATATGTTACACAGTAGTTTAAGGTAAAACTATAGTTTCCAATGTAATCAAGTCTGTTTCAGTTGGCATGGGGAAAAACTGAACTGTGTAAACCCATGATTCACTCATTCAACATTAGATAAATAATAATAGATCTCCTTTAGGAAAGATGACAGTGTCCAGCCCTTATAAGGACCAACAGTTGCTGACCCTTGTGAAAACAAAACTTCCAGAATGTTTTGGGGATTAATGGTAAAGTGTAAGGGAGAATAAACATTTTTAATATTTTGGAGGTGCTCTTTTGGAAGAGAAAGTGTTCAGATTGATAGCTACAGGAGTTAGAGGGATAGCTCAAGTGGTGGAGCATACATTTAGCGTGTGTGAGCACAACCCCACATAATACCCATTACTGCTAGTCTCAAAAGTCTCTCACATGTATTAAGTCTTACCACAAATACTCTGAGACATCTACATAAAATTGTGGTACTTTAATACGCTACTAATTTGGGCAGAGTGTTGTATGAACACTCAGAGACACCGGCATATGATAATATGTACTCGGCTTGGTAGAGTTGGGTGGTGCAGAAAAGCTAGGGAGGGGAAAATATAATGAACAACAGATGGTTGAAGAAATTTAACTGGAATGTCTTTCAATTTGCCACTACTATCTTCTTCTTTCTCCTTTTTTTAAAATTCCATTTTCTTCTCTCTTCTACTGTTCTCTGCTAGGACACAAGATTTGTAACTTGATCCATAGCCCATGCCAGCCATTGTCATATCAGATCAGCCCATTCATTCCCGTTCCCATAAGGCTTTGAAAACAAGCTTCATGTCCCTGCTCTGTTTGTTGTCAAGAATGAAAGGTTTGGAGTAGGAATGCTTCCTAGACAGGAGGTGAAGGGGTCAGTCTGGACCTCTGGACATTTGCAATGCTTAACTTACAGGCATGTCATATGAAAAGAGGGTGACTCCCTGTGCTTCTGACAGCAGTTTGTATGCCTCAAAGTGTGGCTCAGATCATGAGATTGCCTGTCAGGTCATCTGCTGTGAAATCCATTATGAAAAATACCCGGAAACTGATGCCTGACTTGAAATCCTTAGTTTCCTAAATTGCAGAAATTATCTTTGGAAGGTTTTGTCACTTTTATATTTTTTCATAAAAAAATAATGTTTGCAGTAATGCCTCATGCAAAGTGCTAGTTGAATGAATCTGTCACTGAAACTTCAATTCCAGATTACAACACTGCAAGATCTGCTATTATAAATGAAAACACTTCTTTAGAAAGTTCACAACAGTTTGAAGTAGATGAGCTATTGAAATGCAATAGAAAAATCTACCCTTTAAGATTAGTCAAACAGTGATTGTAGTCCAATATGTAAACAGAGTTTCACTTTATTGTCAGTGTAAAATGGTCCTTAATATGCTACTCCAAGAGCAGGTTAGCATTACCCAAGCCTACAAATAATGATACAAATTATCTTTAAGAATTCTTTCCTTGTTGTATGGCACAGAATTCGAAAGCAAATATAAATCACTATATTACTACAGTCCTAGATTTTCTTGATAATTGTTTTTTAACTCTGATATCCAAACCACAATTTATTAGAAGAATGTCATAGGACAGTTCTTAAGAGACCTTTCAAAGTAGGTTTGATCCAAAGATGCCTCAAAGTATCAAAGCCTTAAAAGACAAGCCAAATAGGAATATGTTTTTTGTATTTCTGATGTACTGTGTCATTTATAAGTATACATGTGGGGTCCCTTTTTGCTTAATATTGTGTCTTTTGAAAATTATTATTTTCCACTACCTTATTACCAACTTGAGTTATGAGTTTATAATAAATATTATATTTATTTAGTTTACTCTGTGATGAGAAATTTTGTTTAGAAAAAATGGGGTTTAGAGTAGAAACACTAAATAAAAGGCCCTTGAGAACACTGGAAAATAAATCAGAATCTTAGAATCTTTGAAAAAATTAATCGGAATCTATTTTTTATTTCAACTCCAGTTTTTATAAAATTATATATTGAGTATGCTTGTGAACAAAATCTTGGTGTGGTGATTGAGCTTCAGAAATTCAGTATACTTTAGCAATAAAGGGGACTAAATAAGAAAGGAGAGAGCAGGGTTAAAGAAGTAAAAATTCTTTGACTTGTCCTAAAAACAATGCCCTTTGAGGAAATCAGATAGCAGTCACTCATTCAGATTTCAAGGCTGCTATGGCAAGTATCACTGTGCCTTTTTTATTTGCATGGAACAATTATCCCCATGGTCAGTGGCTTTAGAGTTGTCTGGACGACAGGCTTCAGATGGTATCTGTGGACCTCAGACACACCAGGCTTACTCTAAATTACTGATAAGCAGAGTTGGAGAGATGTATTGAAGTAGTTATAAACTGCAAGAAGTTATTTTTGTATTTAAATAGAGATAAAAGACACATGCAAATCTTTTCATTGCCATGACAACCATCTTGATGTAGGTTTTCCATATGTAGCAAGAAGGACAGAGCAAAAGGCATTGAAAAAATGTCAGGAACCTGTAATAAAAATGAGTCCTAGCAGGAGATTAGTTCAGATCTTGGCCATTTATTAACTTTTAATAAAATAAAAACTTCTGTAGTAATATACTACTCAGTAGTCAGAGAACCATTATTTACAAACCTCAACTGTATTATTCTCAGCAGTGCGATTACCTCTAAGGTCCTCTGTTTTAACTAATTTGGCATTGGTTTTGATTGAAGAAAAAGAGAGAGAAGGAGGGATACCAGTGAACAATTAAATGCAAATTCATTGGTGTCCCTAAAGAGCCTTGCAGAGAAGGGTTCATCAATACTCAAGTGTCTAATTTATAGACATGTCTTTAATTGTTCATTTTTGTTGATCAGAGAACCTAATGAATTCCTAAGTAATCATATAATGAGTTAGCACACTGTTTTTCAAAGCACGTCAGTGTTTGTTCTTTGACAACTTATTTGAGGGATTAAAAAATGCCTCTCTCTCATTCCTCCTTCTTATCTTCCTCCTCTTTTCTCCAGCTCTCATCTCTCCTAGAGTTTTTCTTTCCTCCTAGAGTTTTTCATTTCTTCAAAGTGCCAAAATAGCTTAACGGACAGCTCTAGGTACTGATGATGCCTTTGTGGGCTGAGAAGCTCTCTCCAGCACTGTTTCTTCATACAACGATAACTGGAGAGAGAGTCCAGTCAGTCTCTCAACTCAGTCTGACTACTCTGAACATCTGTTTTATGAGGGGGTGAGAACACAAGTGCCCCCTGTCCCACTGGGAGGAACATTTTTATTTCTAGAAATCATCGACCTCCACAAGAATCTAGCATCATTTGAAATACAAATGAAAATTCTACTTGCTACTCTTAAGGCGAAGAGGGTTACTGTCAGTGGTACTGTGGTCATTAAAATACTTCAGTTTTGACTTGATATGTGCAATCAATGTATGGATTCCTTTTAACACAAACTGGCATCTCATCACATAAGGAAACATTGGTGGAAACAAGCTGGTTTATTAATCATGTTATAATGAGTAATGCCCCTCAACTTCAAAATGTTCAGTGCTATCTTAGCTCAATTCATCTGTGCTTCAAAACATGATACTTCTTGAGAGCTCATTCTATTTTTTGGGGGGTAGGGGGTGTCTCACTGGGCAATGTTCGGGTATTTTTCCTGGTTCTTCACTAGGGATCACTCCACAGGGATCATCTGGGGGGTAGGATCAAACCAAGATCATACACATGCAAGGCAGATGCTTTCCTTTTGGAGTATCATTCAGATGATGAATTCATTTTAACATAAGTTTGAGATGAGCCAGAAGGTCCTTTTTCTACCACAAAGTGACTTACATGATAATTTTGTAGCATCTTTACACACACATTTCTATACTGTATTAAATAAAGGTAATTTCTTTGAAAACTATGGAGAAAATAATTTATTATATCAGGAGGCAAGAAATGGTTAAGAAGGAAAAGTGTCCTTCAGTAAAACACAATTTAAGATCTTGTTCACCAGATTCTACCTGTCCATTCAAACCTTATAGAAAGTGAAGACTAACCTAGCCCTAAAATGGTTGATATTAATGCTGTAGGGCATCCTGACGTCTCAGATCCTTATCCAGAATACGTGTTCTATCTGACAAATTTGGGGGTGTTGTTTTGCCTTTAAAATATTCAGATGTACCATTTTTTACATCTGGGGTTTTAACTAACAGTCTTTTCATGTATTTAAAGCAAAATGAACTTGATCTGGTCTGGACCATTCTGCAAAGCATTTTTATTTAAGAACACTCTCCTAGTCATGCTAATTTGTGCCACGTTTCTGATTTATCCTAAAAGAACACATTACACAGTGGATTTGGAGGAGTTAAAGGGAATCTACAGGGTGACTTTAATCTTTATGTCTTTATATACTGGAGGGCATTTTACTGCACCTCTGCACTTCTCTCACTACACCATCATTTTCTGCTTTAGAAATGTAGCCATTTGGATCAATAGTTACAGTACAATATATTGTACTTCTGATAGGGGTCTCCTAGGATAGTTAAGAAGCACTGTGATGATTTTTCCAAAATCTATTTTTTAAAGAAAGTTAACACAACATCCAAATTGATATAAATCATAATTAAATTTTACTTATGCCATTTACTTATATTCAAGTCAAATTAGGAACACTTTACCACAAAGGGACATCCGATAGCCTGAAAAATTGAGATATTTCATATTTGCCTAGACAGTACCAAGTAGAAGCAGTCATCTTTTAGAATTTGTAGCTGCTGTGATGTTTTGACTGCTACAAAATCCTAAGATTTTGAGCTTGGTGTCTATTTCTAGCCATTGTGATGAGTGTACACTTCTTCTACTGAAAAGAAAAGTGGAGAAAAATCTCTGAGATAGCCACAGATGTTTGCAGAGTGCACAGAAGATGGAACAAGAAAAGATGTAAAGAAATTATATGTCTCTTCAAGTGTTAACAAATGTGGGCTGCAAGTTGAGAATTGTATTGTAAATTCTTTATCTATAAACAAACTGGGTTATCACAGCTGTTTATTGTACTTCTAGCCCTAAGACTAACCTTTATGTCTTTTTTGCTTACATACCATTCCCTTGTTTATATGCCTGTACCATTCGGTGCCCTTGAACTTGGTCCCTCTGAGTCCTGACCCCTACATGCTTGCTCACTCACTCCACTCACGTCTGCAATCAGTAAATCTGAGACAGGCCCTGGCTGATAGCCGAGCTTCAGTAGAGCAATTAACACAGAACTTAAGTGTCATTCCTGGCAGGGTGGGGAGAGTGGCAGACCACAGATGACAGTTCTCAGTTCTGAAGCTGTGACATCCAGGCCAGACTAGGGATTATAGGAAACAAGGGGGTAAAAACAAAGAGGGGGAGCCAAGAGGGGTTATATTCGGTGGGAGGGAGTTTCTCAAAGAAAAGCTCTGAGTGGCCTCTCTTTGAAGAATTGTTTATTCCCTGTATCAGATTCCAGCTGTCTGACCAGCTAATTGGATGAATACCTAGAGAAAAATATTCTGTGCCACCAAGTGAATTGGACAAAATGGGTATCTTTCTCTTTAGAAGGAGGAAGTGCTTTTTCTTAAAAGAAAAACAAAACAAAAAATAACCCACTAACTTTCAATCACCTTTTAATGGTGTTCCTGCCAGACTTAGATTAAAAAAAGGGAAAAAAATATCTTTTATTAAGTGCTTGCTTCCCCCTTCCCTTTTGCACACTCACAGTTTCCCCTGCAGCCACCTACCTCTTCCAGCTCTGATATCTTAATAAAGTTAGTGTTGAATGGAAACAGAACACCCAGGCAGCAGCATGCTAAAAGAAGCTTCCCTTTCTGCTTCCTCTCCTAAGGAACACTTCTTTACAAGTGAAAACAGTCTTCAAATACCCCACTTCCTGGTCTGAGGGCCCCCAAACCACCAGGGGGCATCATAGAAATTGAACTTGCAAAGTGCAGGTGTCAAGTTCTTGGAGGTTTTGCCAATAGATTTTAAGAGCTAAATTAGCTGGTCCTTGGATTTGAGATTCTCTTACTTCTTTCTCCCCAAGAGGAGCCTTTGATTCTCAAATGTGTTAACTGCTTATGGAATTGCCTCTAATTATTATAAGATCATATTTAGTAAAGAGCTGCTATTATTTATTATTTAACAGATGTCAGGTGTTCTTTACACTGAAACTTATTTCTCACTATGAGAAAATGAGCAAAGAAACAAAAACACAAAGAATACTTTATTCTCTCCACATTCCATATAAAAAGGAGGTGACTCTGAACATTTAAATATCTTGCACAAGGTCAAATAACTAATTTCAACTTATACTGGAATATCAACTTATACTGGAGCCAGAAATACATCTAAAACACTGAACTCTCCCAATTTTGCTCTATATTAGCTGTAAGAGTTTTAGACTTTCAATCACCCTATTTCAGCTTCTTTATCTATAAAATGGAGATACTAAGCCTGGAAGACCTTTGTGAGTACCCAGTGAATGGATGCTACATATACAAAGTGCATGGAGCTGGGTCTATCCCATCCTGAGTCTAGCAATACTGTTGGTCTAATTGTTATCATATGATAATCCCTCCCTGTCTGTATATGTATGGAACTGATGATATTAGCATTTGAGAAGATACTTGTAATTTGCCATTCAAAAAGTGAGGAAGAAGAAAAGAAAAACTTTATAAAAAAAATAAGTTTTGGGGCCCCCCAGGTGGTGCTCAAGACTTACTCTTGATTCTGCCCTCAGGGATCATTTTTGTGGAGCTTGGATGGGCATATGGAGTACTGGGGATTGAACTCTAGCCGGTACCCTACTGCTGTGCTATACCCTACTGGCCTATACTGTGCTGTACTCTACTCTACTGGCCCCAAGACCTTAAGTTTGGAAATCAAATAATTTATCTGTGAAAAATGTAATTCCATCCAAGTATATCATTCAGTGTTATACTGAACCCCACAGAGCATATATTGTTCAAAATAGCTTCCAGTCTTTAGAAGGAAACTACATTAATGATTTTCTAGGAATGTAACTGACAGAGCTTTGACAACACCACGCTTGAAGTAGTCTTGTTCTCTCTATTATGTGGTTGTGGAATGAAGACATTGTTTTCAAACTCTGCCTTAGATCTGTAATATATTGGAATTGGCATCTTATTCAGGAGAAAAGATTGAAGTCTTGTATGCCTATATTTGATATTGTAATGCTTCATATTTGCATTCTAATGGACTTTAGAAATCATTAAAAGAATAAAACCATGAAAAAGTAAGATGATGTAATAATGTTCATGTGTATCATGGGTAAAGTCCAGCTACCTTGACTCCAAGATTTCCCCAATGCAAGTATCTTCTCTAAAATTTTCAGCAATATGTACAACGTAGGAAATGACCAGTGTGATCAATAATTTTTATATCATCAAGATTGATGCCATTGATGTCAATTAGCGCTCAAAATGAAGAGAAAATAATCATCAGTTATTATTCTGTTGCATTCACTGTATCACTGTCATCCTGTTGTTCATCGATTGCCTCAAGCAGGCCCCAGTAACGTCTCGTTCGTCCTAGCCCTGAGATTTTAAAAAGTGGCACATTCGAGGCTCTTTCAGGGTCAGGAGAATGAGAACCATCATTGTTACTGGTTTTTGGCATATTGAATATGCCATGGGGAGTTTGCCAGACTCTGCCGTGTGGGCAGGATACTTGTGGTAGCCTGCTAGGTTCTCCAGAGAAAGAACTAAATAATAAGATGTCGTGTGGCCGCGAATGCTTCTGGAATCTGGGTTTTATAGTCTCTGGGTCTTGGCCATTGATGGGATTACATGGAGCCAGGGGGCAGATGGTGGGTGTAATGCCTACATACTGAAAGATAGGGGATCTGGTTGGAGGAGGCCCCAGTCCCAATTTTAGCAGGCTTGGAGATCTACACCCCGGGTCCTACACACCTGGGTTCCTCTGCCGGTTCCTTCATGCATGAGGTTTGTCTGAACATGTGGAGAGTGGTCTTAAACATGGCTGTGGCTGGAACCGGAGGTCTTCAGCTGCCGGGGCTCTGCTCGGGGTGGGGAGGGAAACTCGACCCACTCTCCTCCAAGGGGCCCTGGTGAGGATAGCCAGGTGCAGAGGAAGGAGAATATTAAAAATATCTCTTTAAAAAATGGCAACCCTAGGAGTCAGCCTTATGTGCATATATTATATTTGCATTGACTTTGAAGTATTTTGGATGTGACTTACAGTTTAAACAGCATCAAAAGTGGGCATCCCATTTCCTCATCCCATGACTGCTAATTTTGAATGTTTCTGCTATTGTTCTTCCTGCCTTCATAATCTTAAACAATATCCTCTAGACCATGTTTTATATAACTGTATTTCCTTAAAAGGTGCTAAATGTTGTTCAAAGAAAATGTTTCTGTGACAAAATAATTTTAAAGAATATTGAATAGTTTAGTGTCTTTCTGAAGACACACAATAACCTTTTCCATTTTTGTTATAAAGAGGCCAAAAGGAAGAAAACTAATTTTGTTTGATATAGTATATTCTAAAACTTATTTAACCGAATATTTAGTTTATTGGATAACAATTTATAATACAGGAAACCTATCTGTTGAACCACCTGCATCAGAACTTAGCCATAGGAAAGCTATTTGCAGATCATGTAGGATACCAAAAAGACAAATTACTTCTGTGCACATGCTGTTAGCCAAAGCTCAATCACCAAATGCAATGACAAGGGAATCTGCAAATTATATCTGAGGTGGTACCCAGGAGCAAAAAAATCTGTGTTTAGTTCTTTTTTTTTTTTTGGATACTTCTACTTTATTTTTTTAATTATTTTTTAAAATTTATTTATTGAATCACCGTGAGAACAGTCACAAAGCCCTTCAGTTCAAGTCTCGGTTGGTCATACAATGATCAAACACCCGTCCCTTCACCAGTGCACATTTTCCACCACCAAGAACCCCAGTATACCCCTCTCCCACCCACTCCCCACCTGTGTGGCAGATTTCCACTTTACTCTCTCTCTCTACTTTGATCACACTCATTATTATGACAAAAGACCCAACATTATTATTTGGAATTTTCCCCAACATTCAGACCTGCCAAAAAGACATCATTAGATAATTTGTTTTCTATGTCATGTGGCCACAATAGCAGCCACATGAATTTGGATTTCTGATATTTTAGTAATAAACCCAGAGGGATTACTGCCAAAAGCCCCTGGGTTCCAAGATTGGTTTGTGTGCCTCTGGGATCATGATCATTCAGAAGCCAGAGGAGGCATTTGAGGGTGGCAATCCGGAGCATTGACATGGCGGGGAGCAGGGCCAATTCTACCCCCCCCCCCCCAATCCCACGATGCCCTTCATGCCTTGTCAATGCACTCTCATACCTGGTTGTTCATTAGGCTCTAAAAGATGTAGGCCACCGTGCCGCCACTGCAAGTGGGGACAGGCAAAGGGACAGACACCCTTTGCCTCCCAGGAAGGCATAGCACCATAGTTAAATGCACAGTCCAGTTGCATTTTGGTTGGGCATTATATTTTGCTCAGATTTTCCCACCATCATTCAAGCCTGTTTTTCAGAGACAAACCCTAGATCATTTCCTCTCCATTGATCACTTTGCATATCAGGAAGTGTTAGCTGCGCGGTTCGGAAAATAGTCCTGGTGCCTGCATAGCAGAGTCATGCTTGTAGAAGCTCATGGTCACTGGGATTCCATTGGGAGAAGGTGAGGAGACAACACCTTCCCATATGGGACCTCCTGGTGATATCAGCTCAGTATGGGGCCCAGAGAATTCTCCAGGAGTTGTGGAGCCCACTAGCCGGTTTTCTTCATTGCTGTGTGCTATAAGATAGCACTGGGGGCAGGCACTGTGTTTAGTTTTGAGGAATTATTCTTAGGAATAATCACAAATGCAAATTGGTGATATCTCTCAGAAGGAATGCTCCATAATCCAGAGACTGAATTTTATCCAAGTACTTTAACCTTCTGGAATTATAAGAGGAAATTCTCTAAGTTATTTCATACTTTCGAAATTTACAAGTGCTCTTTAAAGTATGCATTGTGATGGAACAGAGCGATTTTCTGCTATAATTTGTTTAAGTAAACTAAATGCTTGGATGAATTTTATTGCTCCTTATTACAACATTGAACAATCAATATTTTATTTTAATTCATAAGAGGATGGGAAACAGCACTAGTAATATGGTTCAGATACAAGGTTTCACTGTTCTAGGTTAGCACAGGGTAGAATTGGGAGATTTAGAAGAAATGCTTGTTCAGAAACATTTTCTCAATCTTTCCTAACACCAGGGGTCCCAAATCAGCTTTGGAGCAGTAAGTACTCACATTCAATTTGTGATTGAATCATTTGATGAATAGTTTATACTTTTTGACTTAGCTTAAAAAGAAATCAACATAGTTTGAAATTCAGGTAGGAAAGAAGTAGGTTGGTGTGCAACTTCTAAAGCTTGACTTGCTTCTTTACTAAGCACATGCTCAGCCAATGGAAGCAGATCATAAGGTTAGTTAAAACAGAACATTTATAAAAAATAAATAAGTATTTAATTAGCTTTCTAGCACTATCTAATGCACATAGGTAATGTTGCAAAGGCAATATTCTTCATTTAGGATATTAGTAATGAAAGTTTTACTGATAGCTGTATAGAATATAATTGAACTTCAATATGTTTGAAATAAATAATTTTTCAATGAAAAACCAGTTTCCTAATAGCCCTTTAATCAATTCAAGATAACTTGAAAATACAGTTCTCATAAATTTATATTATTACTATTTATTAAGAACATAGGTTAAAAATAAGTTATTTCTTTTTACCTTTTTATCAAGAAGTTTCAAAACTACAAAGTCATCTCGTAATAGTTTTATGTAATAGATCACAAACCTAATGTATTTAATGGCATTTCCCAAATTTTACTTGACCAGTATTTTTTTCCTTTTTGGGTCACACTCAGAGAAGCTCAGGGGTTACTCCTGGCTCTGCACTCCTGGGACAATATGGGATGCTGGGAATTGAAACTAGGTCGACTGCATGAGAGGCAAACACCCTAGCCTCTGTGCTATCGCTCCATCCCCTTGACCAATAATTAACTGTAGCACTGCACTGTTCTCCCATTGTTCATTGATTTGCTTGAGCCGGCCCAGTAACATTGTGAGACTTGTTATTACTGTGTTTGGCGTATTGAATACGTCATGGGTAGCTTGCCAGACTTTGCCATGGGAGTGAGATACTCTTGGTAGCTTGCCGGGCTCTCCAAGAGGGGCAGAGGAATTGAACTCGGATCGGCTGGGTCGGCCACATACAAGGCAAATGCCCTACCCACTGTGCTATCGCTCCAATAAAGAAAAAAAACTAGCCTCTATATTTTTAGCAAAGATAAACTTATGAGACAGCACATATTTTTTTCAAAATTAACGCTGACTGCTGGTAGACTTTCACCTATTGTTGACAAAAGTAATTGAGAGATTGTCGTGAGGAATGAATGAGCTAATAAGGTGTGCATTTGGTATAACGTTTGTCATGATCCTATCCTAAGAATCAATAAATGTTTACTGTTGTCATCACTGCCATCATTTGTATTCTTGTCTTCACATTTCAACAAAACAATAAAATATGCAATATTTTTTTGAAAAGTCTCATGCACCTTGTTTGAGGCTTCAGGAGAGTCAACATATCCATGAAAACCCATGAAGTGCCTCATTTTTTAATGGGCTTTATTCTTTATGAATCCAAGCAAAAGTATATTTGGCAAAATGTTTCTGTACTTAGTGTTAGCAGCTAATTTTCAGAAAACAAATAATATAAATACTGTACTATTACTTTTTCCCTAAATTTTCACTTGTACCTGTTACTAGTGTTTGCAGCAAAAGGAAAAAGGGAAGTAAAAAGACAGAGCGGGATCAAGAGACAATGACAAAAGTTTTTAATTTATAAGTGTTAAGTTAACATTACTGTTGGTGTTGCAGGTACCATAAAATTATTGAAATCTAATCTTCAAATTTTAAAAGTGCACAAATAAACTACAAATCAGGGGTTAGAGTTTCATTAAACTGTGAAAGAAACAGATACAAACTCTGAAGGAAAATCAGTGAATACAAAGGACACCTGACCATCTGGATCAAAGAAAGGTGTTGAACTCAAGAACTACTTTTTCCAATGTTCTAATAGAACAGAGTGTTTGCTTATTTGTTTCCTATAAAAATAAATGTTCCAAATTGCCTATTATCACATTTGTATTTATTTGTTGATGGCTGAAACTGCTCCATATGCCTGAGGGAATTTCTCTTCCAGTATTTCATGAAGACATTTCAGGAATAACAAAAGTATGAAGGGATATAAACTCAGAGGAAAACTGTTATGAAATATAAAGCTTCAATGCTGAGTGATAAAATGAATTTAAAAGCATTGAGATTGATGAACACAGAAATATAACATAAAAAATGGAATTATTTTCTGAATAAAGAGAATACCCAGTGATAACTGTAGTTGTTTCAAGATTTGAAAAATTTTATATTGCAAACTTATGTTCTCAAACTTAATGAATAACACTTAAAAGTTCACCAAAAACAGAAAACAATGTAGTTACATTTCATTAGTCCGCCAAGAAGTACTGACATCATAAGGTTTTCCTTCATATACCAATAATTAAAATATAATAATTAATTGGAAACTTAAATATTCTTTTGACAAATATCTATAGTTGATTTCAAATATTTATTCTCAAGAACTATGTCACTGTCTTCTGTTAGCAGATTTCCTTTATCATGTTTTTCTGTTTATTGATTGATTTGCCTAAGTTCTCAATAAATGCTTATTTAATATTTCAATATTATTTAAATTAACCCTTGAAAATAATAACTTATTTTATACCCCAATTAATTTCCTCCTGTTATGAAGACTTCGTTGATACCATGAAAAACATAGCCCCAGACATTTTAACTGTCTAGATATTTTGAACGATTAAATAACTTAGCTTATTCATAGTCCACTCATTCATGTGTTATTAATAATTTATTTTACTATGAACCAGATACAAGATATTCACATTTTAGAAATGAAAACGTGATTCATACATATGCTAGATATATTTGTTATCCTACTCTCTGTTATCTGTCTCTCTCTGC
This sequence comes from Sorex fumeus, assembly GCF_029834395.1. Classification (NCBI taxonomy): domain Eukaryota; kingdom Metazoa; phylum Chordata; class Mammalia; order Eulipotyphla; family Soricidae; genus Sorex; species Sorex fumeus. Next base: position 51,450,787 of record NW_026606063.1, read on the forward strand.
TTTCTTTTCCTTGGTCTTTGATATGGAAACCAGATCTTTATAAATTTTAATGATAATCAATATACATTTTTGATGTCTGCATTTAGATTTCTCAATACAAGTTTTAAATAATCTTTAAAAAAAACCCTATGCTTAAATCTTTATTTTGGGAATTTAGTTTTTTTCTTTCAATACTATATCTGGTAAGTAATACTTACCAGTATTTCCGTTGATGATGGTGAGTAAGAATAAATTTTGAATGGACATCTATTCATATTAATATTTAATTTTATTTAGGCCTTATATATTTAAATAGGAATGGTGCCACAACAACTAAAAATAAAATTATTTACATGCACTGTTTTATTGCAAATAATCTCATAGGTATTTTTGTGATTTATAGATGTAAAGATCTTTTTATGAAGCATTCTATTGCAGCGTTAATGGTTATAAATACTCTTTAAAAATTTGTACTTTTTTAATGAACATATCACAAAGACATCACAATAGTTTGCAAGGCTTGGAAATGGATAATTCCATAAGGCTATGCTTATGTTATAATAATCAGCTCAGCTTTCAGCCTGTTTTAATAAGATCCATTACAAAGGTCTATTCACTGTGCCACATTTTTTTATGCCAGAATACTTATATGTCCACATAGACTCAAAAAATAATGAAACATGCACATTGGTGTTTATTTCCTCATTCACAAACATCCTCATTGTTTTGTTTCCTTTGCTGAAGACATAAAATCTCAGGCTTTCTCTGTATAATTCTGAGGCTTTTTGATTACTTTTACTATTCTCCTTAGATTTTTCTCATACACCTCTCAGTTATCTTTTCTTGGAGATAAAGTCTTCCAGTTTTCCCAAGGCAGTAATTTCATATTTTCTGAATAACTAGTAAAATTATTTGAAGGGAACATCCCAAGCAGTACTCAGTGGTCCCAGGGTCATTTCTGGACACACTCTGCCAAGAGTGCCTAATGGTTTACTGTTAAGGCTCAGCAGTGCTGAGGAACACAAGCCTTCCCTGCATAGCCCCTGAACTTCCAGGGCTATGCCCAGCACTGCTCAGGAAGCTGTGTGGTGTTAGGGATTAAATCTGCTGGCACGTACCTTGGATGTGACCCTGAACCTTGAAATATCTCCCAAGCCCAATATTAAAACTACCGAGAGTATTCGATATGCCAGACACAGTAACAACAAAGTCTCCAATGGAGACGTTACTGGGTCCGCTCGAGCAAATCGACGATCAACGGGAGGGCCTTTACCTTTACCTTTACCTATGCTTAGTATGTAACATGTGCGAATTGGTTTTTACATTTTACTTGATTTATTTTTTTAATACAAACCAATATTTTACTTATTGTTTAAATCTTTTCTGGTATGGCAAGTCAACATATTCTTTGAGCTGTCAATAATGATGCCTTGATTTCTTTCTTAAGAGGCTGTGGGTAATTCAGAAACCATTAGTGTACTATGTGCGAGTTATTTGAATTGCTACTTCCACTCAGTCTTACCTTGAACTTGTTACACTCAATTTCATTCACTGCTGTGGATCTCAATTACTTAAATGCCTTTGGTCTTTCTGAAGTTTCTCCCACCCCTTATTCTTGACTATCTCTATGCTTAGTAGCTGAATAATTATGTGATTTTGATAAATTTCCTGCCCAGCTATTCACCCATCGTTCAGGTTGTTAATAAACTTAAGGGATGCCTGTGCCACTAGTGAGCCAAAGGCCACCGTCTAATATCTAAACTGTTACCTAGTGATTTCTCTCAACATTCTTTCACTCAAGCAGTTTTTAACTCAATGATGTTAGAATTGAAAGATTAAAATAAAATAAACCAAGGTAGTCGAATAAAATTCTACCGTTCAGTAAAAATAAGAATAGTTAACTGTAGATATATATGTACATATTCATATATACAGGCTGTGTATTATTAGACTGACTTGACATTCTAAAGCTACTTTTCAAAAGTCCATGGCCACCACTTTGCAAAAGTAAAAGTGAACTATTTATCATAAATATTTATTTGTTTTGAAAGTAGACATTTTAAATTATTAACAGGAAAGCATTATAGGAATAATTCATTTGACTTATTGATTAATATAAAAACTACTTTTCCTAAATCTGTAAAATATATTATACTATTCACTTATTATCTATCTATATCTAGAATAAATTATATGAATACTTAGGACAGATAAAGATGTTACAGTTTTATTTCTTACTTCTCTTATTATGTCTTAGAGGAGCTAAGACATAATCAAATATTTAGTATATAAGACCCTGAAGAATTATATAAGAATACATGTGGCAGTATGATAGATTTCCAGAATATGAATTTTAAGAAATTTTATATCTTGTTTTCAAATTAACATTATATAATAAGACACACTAAGTGTTCTCAGAAGGTAAAATCTTATTTGACTTTGCTTTGTAGAGGAGTGGAATGAAAAGAGACTTCGGAATCACACCTCACCTTCAATTTTCAGTCTGAGTGAGCTCTGTGTTTATTTATCCAACTTCTCCTCACAAATTAGGTGACTCATACTTGACATCAGCATAGATGACTAGCTTAGAGTAAATGAAATAAACTTTTCACTTACCTATTATTTCCCTCATCTTTCTCTTAGCTTCCCACATATCAGCTAACGGAGATTCCAACTGGCTCAAGTGAGAAATCTTTTGATTCCTTCATCAAAACAGGGGTGAACCTTTTGCATAGAAAGCTGTCATACTATCTCACAACCTAAGGAGTTTGTCACTTGATTAAAATTTGTCAAATACTATAATAAGTGTCTGATTAAGTAAATTAAACTCTGTTATTCAAGGTACTCTTGGATCAGGTCTTTCCTGAATTCCTGGTTTCAAATATGTCATTCTGTTCTTCCTGTCCTCCTGTCACACTGGTTTTACCTCAAATCCTCCTCTGATCTGCCAATCTCATTTTTACCGATGATATTTTCACAAGATGCTCCTGTCTAAATTATTCTCGGTATAGTTCATTTCTTTTTCCCCAGGTCTTAGATCTCCTCGGGGATGATTTTTCAACCATAACCTCTTTGAAACAACTCCTATAAATTTTTTAACTTACTTTACTAGTTTCTTCTGTTATTTCATTTAAAAATATCATTTTCCTTTTAATTAGGACCTAATATTCATGAGGGCAGGGACTTTGTTTTGTGTACCATTCAGTCCATAGCATCTAACATGTATTTGACACTTAGTCGATACTTGTTAAATGAAGAACTAAAGAAAAATAAAACTCTTGTCTCCCACTCTAATTAATTTAGGAAATTCATACCATTTAATGCTTATATTGGATTTCCTTTAAAACTTTTTACACTTAGAGTTCATTTATGTTATCTCAACATATCCTCTTATATTAATTAAAAGATCTTTGCTGTAGACAAGAATGACTAAGGAGGTCAGATTAAAAAAAATTTGCTTCCTGAAATGTAAAGTTTGAATCAAGCTTAGAGTAACTGGTGTCAGATTAGTAATGCTAAGTAAAGGCAGAGAGGCCATGATGAGAGAATTGCACAGTAGGAATCAAATTCAGAACCATTCTTTAAGGCAAGTAAGATTTCAATATTTACACTAAAATCATTGCACGCATTGGATGGGAAGATGTTTATATGTCTTGGTACAGATTATGAGAAATTTATAAGACACTTCTTTGGTGTGTGACCATAGTCACTTCCTGGGGAAGAAAGAGTAATCAGAGTAATGACAATAAAAGAGAGTAACTTGAGGAATTCCTCAGACACAGTAAAAGTGTGCACTGATAGCTTAACTGTTACCATGATACATTCCATTTTTGCCTAACAATAATGCTTTAATTACTGGCTATTATTCCTATATTATATACCTTTTCACCTGGATATGGAAGAATACTTTCCTTCTGTGTGGTCAAGAACCTTAGAAATCTCATCTCAATTATTATTTGTTTTTGCTTTTTTGGGATGGGTCACACCCGGAAGAGCGTAGGGTCTACTCCTGGCTCTTGCACTCAGGAATTTCTCCCAGCGGTGCTCAGGGGACCATAAGGGATGCTGAGAATCAAACTTGGGTCAGCTGCATGCAAGGCTAGCTCTCTACCCACTGTGCTATGGCTCCAGCCCCTCATCTCAATTCTTGATATCAAGAAAACCTCAGTGAGACTCCATGATCTCCTTTGGCCCTGCACTGCTTATCACCTCTCTCAGAGGTTGATCCTCTTTCATTTCCTGTTTTTAGGTCTAAGCATCCTTTTGTTACAAGAAGATGCTATTTCAGCATACCAGGGTAAATTTTTAACATGACCACGAAAATTACAAGGTGTCAACAAACCATGCAGACTGACTGCATGTTTATCAGCGATACACAAAGTCCATCATGCACAATCTAATAGCAAAGCACCAAAACACAAATTTTCCCATTTGCCAACTCAGGTTAAAATAAAATAGTTGTTAAATGGGCTACTTTAAGGCAAGAAAGGCTCCTCAAATACACCTAATTTTAACATAACAATGGGACAAAATCCCATAACAATAATCTCTCTCAATGTCAATGGGCTAAACGCACCAATTAAAAGACATAGAGTGGCAGGATGGATTAGAAAATTGAACCCAACATTCTGCTGCCTGCAAGAAACGCATCTCAATAGTCAAAGCAAACACAGACTCAGAGTCAAAGGCTGGAAAACAATCCTACAGGCAAACAGCTCCCATAAAAAAGCTGGGGTAGCCATCCTTATATCAGACCACATTGATTTCAGAGTGAGGAAGGTCATAAGAGACAGTGAAGGCCATTACTTATTGATCAGAGGATCTGTACAACAGGAAGAACTTACAATAATAAATGTATATGCACCTAATGAGAGACCAGCAAAGTACTTAAAACAACTACTCATAGATTTGGAAAAAGACATCAATAGCAACACAATACTAGTGGGAGACTTCAACACTGCTTTGTCACCTCTTGATAGATCAACCAGACTCAAGCTTAGCAAGGACATACTTCATTTGAGGGAAACAATGGAAGAAAGGGACTTAGTAGATATATACAGGACACTTCATCCACAAAAAGCTGAATACACATTCTTCTCAAGCGTACATGGAACATTCTCCAAGATAGACCACATGCTGAGCCACAAAACATGCCTCCATAAAATTAAGAAGGTAGAGATTGTATCAACAATCTTCTCAGACCATAATGCGCTGAAATTAGAAGTAAATCACACACAAAAACAGAAAACTAAATCAAACACCTGGAAATTAAACAGTGCACTATTGAACAACGAGTGGCTTAGAAAGGAAATCAAAGAGGAAATCAAAAGATTCCTAGAAACGAATGAAAATGAGAACACGAGTTACCAAAACTTATGGGACACAGCAAAGGCTGTGTTAAGAGGAAAGTTTATAGCTCTACAAGCATTCCTCAGGAAGGAGGAGCGAGCACACATAAGTAACCTAACCTCACAGCTTAAGAGCTTGGAGAAGGACCAAAAAAAGGAGCACAACCCGAACAGGAGAAAGGAAATAATAAAACTCAGAGCAGAGATTAACGAGATGGAAACCCAAAAAACAATCCGAAAGATCAATGAAACCAAGAGCTGGTTCTTCGAGAAAATTAACAAGATCGATAAGCCTCTAGCAAAACTCACAAAGAAAGGGAGAGAGAAAACCCTAATAAACCGAATCAGAAATGAAAAGGGGGTCATTACAACAGAAACCACAGAAATTCAGAGGATCCTCAGGGAGTACTTTGAGAAGCTTTATGCCACGGAACATCAAAACCTCGAGGAAATGGATAAATTCCTAGACTCCTACAGACTCCCAAGGCTGAACCAAGAAGACCTGGAATACCTGAACAGACCTATCACCATCAAGGAAATTGAAATGGTAATAAAAAGTCTCCCCAAGCACAAAAGTCCTGGCCCGGATGGATTCACTAGTGAATTCTTCCAAATCTTTAAAGAGGACTTACTCCCAATACTCTTTAAGCTTTTCCACGAAATTGAAATATCAAAAACACTTCCAAACAGTTTCTACGAAGCAAATATCACACTGATACCAAAAGCAGACAGAGATACCACAAAGAAAGAGAATTACAGGCCGATATCCCTGATGAACACAGATGCAAAGATCCTCAACAAACTACTAGCAAATAGAATCCAACTACTCATCAAAAAGATCATACACCATGACCAAGTAGGATTCATCCCAGGGATGCAAGGATGGTTCAACATTCGGAAATCAATCAACATAATCCACCATATCAACAAAAGAAAAGATAAAAAGCATATGATCATATCAATAGATGCAGAGAAAGCATTTGATAAGATCCAGCACCCCTTTATGATGAAAACCCTAGCCAAAATGAGTATAGAGGGGACCTTCCTCAACATAATTAAAGCCATCTACCACAAGCCTACAGCAAGCATCATCCTCAATGGGGAAAAACTGAGAGCCTTCCCTCTAAGATCAGGGACGAGACAGGGATGCCCACTCTCTCCACTGCTGTTCAATATAGTACTGGAAGTACTTGCAATAGCGATCAGGCAGGAAAAAGATATTAAGGGCATTCAGGTAGGAAAGGAAGAAATCAAGCTCTCACTATTCGCAGATGATATGATACTCTACTTAGAGAACCCAATAACTTCCACCAAAAAACTCTTAGAAACAATAGACTCGTATAGTAAAGTTGCAGGTTATAAAATCAATACCCAAAAGTCCATGGCTTTCCTATACGCAAACAGTGAGAGAGAAGAAAGCAACATGAAAAAAACAATCCCATTCACAATTGTGCCCCAGAAAATCAAGTACCTAGGAATCAGCTTAACTAAGGAAGTAAAGGACCTGTACAAAGAAAACTACAAAACGCTACTTCAGGAAATAAAAGAGGACATGAGGAAATGGAAAGATATCCCCTGCTCATGGGTCGGGAGACTTAACATTGTCAAAATGGCAATACTACCGAAAGCATTGTATAAATTCAATGCAATCCCTATAAGGATACCCATGACATTCTTCAAAGAAATGGAGCAAACACTCTTGAAATTTATATGGAACAATAAGCCCCCACGAATAGCTAAAGCAATTCTTGGGAAAAAGAAAATGGGAGGAATCAACCTCCCGAACTTCAAACTGTACTACAAAGCAGTAATAATTAAAACAGCATGGTACTGGAACAAAGGCAGAACTGCAGACCAATGGAACAGGGTTGAATACACTGACATCTCTCCTCAATCATATGCTCATCTAATCTTTGATAAAGGTACAAGTAATGTGAAGTGGAGTAAGGAAAGCCTCTTTAATAAATTGTGTTGGCATCACTGGACGGCTACATGCAAAAAAATAGGCTCAGAACTCTGCCTAACACCATGTACAAAAGTAAGATCAAAATGGATTAAAGACCTCAACATCAGACCAGAAACCATAAGGTACATTGAAGATAAAGTTGGCAAAACCCTCCATGACATTGAAGCTAATGGTATCTTCAAAGATGCCACGCCACTGGCCGAGCAAGTGAAAACAGAGATAGATAAATGGGACTATATTAAACTAAGAAGCTTCTGCACCTCCAAAGAAACAGTGACCAAAGTACAAAGACAGTCTACAGAATGGGAAAGGATATTCACCGAATACACATCTGACAAGGGGTTGATATCTAGGATATACAAAATACTGGTTAAACTCCACAAGAAGAAAACATCCAACCCCATCCAAAAATGGGGCAATGAAATGAACAGAAACTTTCTCAAAGAAGAAATCCGAATGGCAAAAAAGCACATGAGAAAATGCTCTACATCATTAATCATCAGGGAGATGCAGATCAAAACCACAATGAGATACCATCTCACACCTCAGAGACTGGCCCACATTCAAAAGAACAAAAGCAACCGATGCTGGCGTGGATGTGGCGAGAAAGGGACACTCCTTCACTGTTGGTGGGAATGTCCACTGGTTCAGCCCTTCTGGAAAACAGTATGGACGATTCTCAAAAAATTAGAAATTGAGCTCCCATTTGACCCAGCAATACCACTCCTGAGAATATATCCCAGAGAGGCAAAAATGTATAGTCGAAGTGACATCTGCACTTGTTTGTTCATTGCAGCCCTCTTTACAATAGCCAGAAACTGGAAGAAACCTGAATGCCCAAGAACAGATGACTGGTTAAAGAAACTTTGGTACATCTACACAATGGAGTACTATGTAGCTCTTAGAAAAGATGAAGTCATGAAATTTACATACAAGTGGTACAATATGGAAAGTATCATGCTAAGCGAAATGAGTCAGAAAGAGAGGGATAGACATAGAAAGATTGCATTCATCTGGGGGATATAAAGTAACAAAGTATGAGATTAATACCCAAGAATAGCTGAGATCAGCACCAGGAGGATTACTCCATAACTTAGAGGCCAGCCGGGTATCCTAGAGGAAAGGGCTATTCAGATAGAGAAGGGAGCACCAAATAAAGGATGTTTGGAGGATCCTCCCAGGAGGGGAGATGCATGTCGAAAGTAGACTATGGACTGAACATGTTTGCCACTCAATGCCTCTTTTGCAGACCACAACACCCAAAAGGAGAGAGAGAACACAGGGGATTGCCCTGCCACAGAGACGGGGGGATGGGGGGATGGGGGTGGGAGGGATATTATCCATGGTGGTGGAAAATGGGCACTGGTGGAGGGATGGGTATCTGATCATTGTATAATTGAAACCAAAGCACAAAAAATTGTAAATCTACAACATTAAAAAAAATAAAATAAAATAAAGGGGAAAAAAAAATAAATAAAATAGTTGTTTAACATAGATTTTTATTTTTTTGTTTGTTTTGGGGTCACACCTGGCATACTCAGGGCTTATTCCTGGCTCTTCAGTTAGGAATCACTTCTACCGTGCCCTAGGAACCATATGGAATGTCAGGGATTGAACCTGGGTCAGCTGCATGCAAGGCCAGTGCCCTGTCTGCTCTATGTTAGATGCTCAATGCTCTGGACTCTAACATCACTTGTATCACTTATCACTTGTCACTGTTTCTCATGAATTTGCTCAAGCAGGCACCAGTAACGTCTTCATTAGTCTCTGTCACATGCTAGTGTAGCCCAATGGTATCTGCTCACTCCAGAAACACGAAGACCCTCAAACCATTCATTCAGGGTCTAGTTGAAGAAGTCTGATCATCTAGTAGGTGGGTGGCCAGGCATTCTTTTGATGTCCTGTGGAATCCAGTCAGTAACAGCTTTAGTCCAGAAGTCATCTCCAAATTGCATTACGTGTCTGGCCCATCTGATTTTCAACGCCTGGCAAACGAGACAGCCTCCCTGATTCTCGATTGTCGATGGAGATCAGAACTCCGAATTCCTTCTCTCACTTGAGTGAAGCATGATACCCCAAGCATAGCTCTTTCAACTCCTCGTTGGGAAACCTGAATAGCATTCTTACCCTGTTTTCTTAGGGCCCAGGTCTCTGAGGCCTATGTTAGTGCAGGAAGAAAAATGGAGTAAAAAAGATGTGCTGGAGCCTCTAACATAGAGTTTAAAAATAAACTCATTTCCTGAATCTGTGATATCTTAATTACTGTTAAAATATCTATATTATTGTTGTTTAAAATTATATTTCTTCAAATATACACTATTTTTTGTGATAGTATTTATCATCAAAATATTATAACACTTGTATTGTTATCTTTGGGCTGGAGCAATAGCACAGCAGTAGGGCGTTTACCTTGCACACAGCCATCCCTACCGAGCTGAGTTCAACTCCTCCACCCCTTTCAGAGAGCCCGGCAAGCTACCGAGAGTATCTTGCCCGCCCGGCAAAGCCTAGCAAGCTACTCGTGACATATTCAATATGCCAAACACAGTAACAGCAAGTCTTAAAATGGAGATGTTGCCCGCTGGAGCAAATCGATGAACAATGGGAGAATAGTGTTTGTTTTGACAGTTATTGTTATCTTTAGGTATCACTGTCACTGTCACTGTCCTCCCGTTGTTCATTGATTTGTTCGAGTGGACCCAGTAACGTCTTCATTGGAGACTTTGTTATTACTGTGTTTGGCATATCGAATACATCACGGGGAGCTTGCTAGGCTTTGTCAGGCAGACAAGATACTCTTGGTAGCTTGACGGGCTCTCTGAGAGGGGTGGAGGAATCGAGCCCAGCTCGGTAGTGATGGCTGCATGCAAGGTAAATGCCCTACCTCTGTGCTATCACTCCAGCCCATCTTTAGGTATATATATATATATATATATATATATATAAATTTATATATACCTAATATATATATATACCTATATACATATATAAAATCACAGATCTATTCTTAGGGAGAATAGAAGTAAACAATTAAAAAGGGGAGTTAATTAAAAATACTTTTATGAGAGAGTAAGTAATAAAGATAATACTCATGAGCATGCTAAATGACTACCTAAATTTTGGGAAGCATAATGATGTTATTTTGTCATAATCTTTTTTAACTTTTATAACAAAGACTAATATAATCAAAATTGAGCAACTTGAATTCAGTGACTTGGCAGAAAAGAAAGTTTTGACTGAATGGAACCCCAAATAAAATTCTTTTCAGGAAAATTAAAAAGCTAAGTGTGAAAGTGGGAAAAAGAGGAATTAGAGATAGGAGAATAAAAAAAGGGAGGACATATATGAAATTAGGGGTTTTGTTTTAATAACATACACTGGTACTAGACTCATAAGTGCGGGAAATACAACTTGAGTGCTGGATGACTCAAGCTCTTATAAACTCCGAAGAAAAGAGCTTTGGTGAATCTGATCTGCGAGTATGCAATAGCCAGTCACAACTGAATGCTTTATTGCCGTCTGGAAGTGTTTATTTTCTGAACATAAATTCGGGGGACAGATTCAAGGCATGTCTAGAAATAAAGCATATCATCATGTGAGCTGAGCTGACAAGGACAATTTACTGTACAGGCATTTGTTCTGGGCCAATCAGAGAAGAGCCAGCGATTAACATTCTAAAATCCCTGCTGTTCAGTTCTGATTGTCCCTTCACTGAACTTTGGAATGGCATGGATTAACCCTTTGAGGGACTCTGCAGAGTCCAGAATCTGAGAAAGGACACTTATTTCATCCCAGAAAACATAAATAGTGTCAGAATGTTAATGTAACAAGAAGTTGACTTCAGACTCTGTGCCTTTGTAGGCTTTGGAAAGGAAGGGAAGACAAAAGCAAAAGGTTTCCTAAGAAGTTTTGCTATTAAAACTCAGGATTGAGCTTTACTGGTTAAGGTCCTGTATGATTCTGTAATAAAGAATCATGGGTGGAGATTCATGTTGATTATTTGAAAGTTAAGATAGATAATTTGGAGAGGCAGGAGAATGTATAAACATCATCTACTTCAGAGTCCGATAAAGTTTGAATGAACTGGTGCAGCTTGGTATAGCTGAGATTCACATATAAGCATGCATCTCATTGCATCATACAAATGATAAAACACTTTAAATCTGAATGTGTTCATGAGAAGAAGGCCTTTCTTCTACTTTTGGATTCTCTTCTCCTCTGCTTTCTCTTACTTTACAAGGGGAAAAGGAAGAATCACCAGAAGCACTTATCTAAAAATACATGTTACAGATTTGCATAATATTCTTGAGACATCTATAAGAGATCTAAGTTTCTGAGTAGATTACAGCTGTCTATAAATAGGGCTTTATCACAATTAGCACTAAGTTTTTAAATGTTCAACTGATATACAAAGAGCAAGT